>NC_044328.1:48886477-49576893 GCF_007399415.2 Gopherus evgoodei
GGAGCAGCAGTGCTCAGCTGGTGTTCAGCGTGTCCTGTTAGGAAGTAGGAAGTCCTCCACCAGAGTGGCTTACTTGGCCAAGCAGAAACGGTTCACCTGCTGTATTGCGGACGAAAGTATTCCTCTCAAGCAGGCTTCGCTGCAGCTTATTCCAGACTACCTCCTGCATCTCAAACTCCAAGGCTTGTCCCCCTCATCAGTCAAGGTCCACCTAGTGGCTATCTCAGCCTTCCCCCTGCTGTTCGAGGGCAGATCAGTTTTTGCTCAGGATATCACAGCCAGATTCCTTAAGGGCCTAGAGCACCTCCACCTGCAAGTTAGGGAGCCCTGGGATTTGAATCTGGTGCTGTGGCAGCTCACGGGTCCCCCTTTGAGCCTCTGGCTTCCTACTCTCTCTCTTTCTCCTGTCCTGGAAGGTTGCGTTTCTGGTCACAGTGACATCGGCCCACTGAGTAGCCGAGATTTGGGTACTCACCTCAAAGCCACCATACGTGGTTTTCTACAAGGACACGGTTCAGCTAAGGCCGCACCCAGCTTTTCTTCCCAAGGTAGTCTCTGTTTCATTCAAGCCAAGACATTTACTTATGTGGCTTTGGAAAGAAGACCAGTCAGTCAGAGAAGGAGCATAGACTGTGTTCCCCACACATCAGGACTCTTGCTTTCTGCATTGACAGGACGAAGCCACTCCGTAAGTCGATGCAGTTCATCACTGTGGTCGACAGGATGAAAGGTGAAAGAATTTCCTCTTGGATCACTGCCTGCATTCGCTTCTGCTGTGACCAAGCAAAGGTGCCACCCCCTTCAATCGTCACTGCCTACTCTACCAGGGCACAAGACTCCTCTTCAGCAGCAACCTTTCTGGCCCATGTGCCTATTCTGGTCACCTGGTCTTCTGTCCAGATCTTTACATCCCACTATGCATTGATGCAGCAGGCCTAGGATGATGCTGGCTTCGGTAAGGCAGTACTGCAAGCCGCTAAGCTGTGAACTCCAAGCTCACCTCTGTGGATACTGCTTGTAAGTCACCTAAAATGAAATCACCATGAGCAAGCCCTTGAAGAAGAAAAACTGTTACCTACCTTTTCATAACTATTTGAGATGTGTTGCTCATGTCCATTCCATTTTCCACCCTCCCACCCCTTCGGAGTTGTCAGCAAGAAGGAATTGAGAGGGCCAGGGCAGGCAGCGCCTGATATATTGCCGCATGGGAGCGCCGTTCCAGAGTGCGCCACAGCCAGCTCTACAGATACCGCTAAGGCATAAATCTCCAAAAACTGTGCACGTGGGCACGCGCACACCTAAAATGGAATGGACGTGAGCAACACATCTCAAAGAACAACAGTTACGAAAAGGCAGGTAACCGTTTTTTCTCAGTTCATTAGTAATTAGTTTTTGAATGAAATATCTACACTGATACTAGAAAAAAATGTTCTCTAAGGATGGTTACAACACGAACAGTTTGCAGAAGAATTATGATGTGCGCTGAGGATAACTGAAAGTGTGACACTGTACTCAACGAGATTTATACATTTTAAATAATTGAACTTTTTATTACAGAGCATGAATTGTTAGTCTTGTGCTTGTTCTAGTTCACTGTTTAATATCTGACTGCTTAGATATCTGAACTTTTGGAGAATGAATTAGTAGGATGCGTAAATAGCATATATTGGCCCTTTCCCCATATTGAAAGGTATATTTTAATAGATTTTATTACTGTGCTCAGAAGTTTGTAAGGCACGTCACAAATAGTTTTTTCAGTGTCAATGTAGATATTTGATTCAAATTCTGTAATTACTACTAATAAATAAGAAGGATTCTTTGAAATCGTGTTGAAGATTAGGCAACAGAAAAATTCTCAATGAAATCCTGACCATACTGAAGTCAATGGCAGTTTTGCCATTGACTTCAGGGGACCCAAGACTTCATTCCAAGACTAGAATGTATTTATTTACTCTGGTTTAATTGAAAAAGCACCCTCTGGAAATGCAGTTTGTATTAGACTTTTAACATTTGCTTTATTTATTTTTAAGCCTGTATTAGTGTCTGGAGTGCACAAGAAAATGAACATCAACTTGTGGAAGGCAGAGTCAATTAGCCTAGATTTTGGAGACCACAAAGCCGATCTCCTGAACTGCCAAGACAGCATTATTTCAAACACTAATGTCAAGGAATTCTGGGATGGTTTTGAAGAAGTTGCAAGTATGTTATTTCAAGTGTATTATTCCAATAATCATAAATATCGTAGCCACATATGCTGGAAAGTGTAAACAAAGGTTACGCTTTAACCATAGATTTTGAGGTTTTGAAGATATTTAAATTCAAACACAAATTTTAGCCAATCTGTTTAGAGAGTACAGAGGCTTTGCATTTTGTACGTTTGCAGGATGGCATAGATACAGTTTATACCATAATATTTTCTGCATCATTATATGAATTTTAAAGTAAATTAAATATCCAATTTTGAGCTCACCTATTTAAATGTCTTATCTTGGAGCTTGTAAAATTAGTTGCTTAGCAGATGCATTAATTTTCCAAGATATGGTACAATATACACTTGTATAGCTGAGATCAGAATGGAGCAGTTAAAGCTCAGTTGTATCGTCCAGTTCAGTATAAAGAAAACACCTACAATGTATGTAGTTTTGAATAATTTGTATATTGTTTACAGAACGGCAAAAAATAAAAGGTGGGGAAACAGTTGTACTAAAACTGAAAGACTGGCCCTCTGGTGAAGAGTTCAAGGCTATGATGCCTGCAAGGTATTTCTTTATTTAAAATTCATAAATTCATTATGATGATTTTTATTCATCTCTCAGAAATCATATGCATCCAATTACACTGCTACCTTGGTATAACGCCACCCGATAGAACACAAATTTGGCTATAACGCGGTAAAGCAGTGCCTGGGGTGGGTGGGACTGCGCACTCCGGTGGATCAAAGCAAGTTCAGTATAACATAGTTTCACCTACAATGCCGTAAGATTTTTTGGCTCCTAAGGACAGTGTTATATCGAGGTAGAGGTGTACAATCTTCGTCCTTTTGTTCTCTAGGTATGAAGACTTATTAAAAAGTTTACCATTGCCAGAATATTGTAACCCAGAAGGAAAATTGAACTTGGCTTCCCATTTACCAGGGTTTTTTGTACGTCCAGATTTGGGACCCAGATTATGCAGTGCGTACGGTAAGGAACTACTAATACCATAGAAATACAGGAATTGCCATACCCTTTCATGCCTGTGTTCCCTTTAATCCAGTATCCTGTCTGACCATGGCTAGCATTTGATGATTTAAGAGGAAGGTGCAGTTGTCATTTAGTAAGCAGTTATGGATAGACCATAAGGGAAATCTCTTCTAATCTCTCTCAGTTAATGATTGGTTTATGCCCTGAAGCATGAGGGTATTCCTTATACATTGTATTTTTTTATCCTCTCTAATACAGTTGTGGACATTCTCTACAGAGTAATATTGCTTTTATCAGTTTCTCTTATTAATGAACTCCAAAGTCTTTTAATTTTTCTGCCTCTATATTTATTGTATGTTGAAGACTCAAAAAACCTATTTAGAACAGACTTTGCTTCCCTCTGTCTTTCTGCATGCCAGTGTCTCCCACAGTTCTGGCTGTCTAGGCTCTCCTCTCCACTCTGCACCTCAAGGAGGCAAATCAATGTTTTGGCGTTCTGGCCATGCCCCCCCCGCCAGATTCTCCGTCTCCGCAGCAGCAGGCAATTGACAGGTTGATTGTTCCCACCCTCATTTGTCTAGTTCTTCAATATTTTACCTAGTTTTTCCAGAAGTGGTGAGCAGATTTCCCTTTTTCAGATATCTCCTCCTCCTGGGTTAGTTAACACTCCGATGGTTTAAATCACCCTTAGCCTCCACTGCAGCATCTACCTACCGTCTCCTCTACCCCTATACAGGCATGGCAGAGCAGCCAAGAAAGCACTGGATCAAATCTAAACTGCACTCTATTTATGAGGCAGCCTTCCCAGGCTCAATAGACTGGGAGTTGTGCCCAGAGAGCTGATACTCACTCCATTACATCCCGGAGCTATGAGTTGGACAGGCATCTGGGTTCTCCTTCCCACCAAGGCAGCTGTGACTCCATCATGGGAAAAATGGACCAAGAATTCCCGTGCAGAACAGGGAGAGGCTCCAAAGATGAAGAGGATCCCAGCCAGTTAACTCAGGAAGTAAGACCTGGGGGATTCTGGAGAACAAAGCATGGAGGCTTGCAGGTTAACAGGTTCCGCCCCCTGCCCCAACCCCCAATACCTCTGCAAGTCTTAACATGGGTCTTGAGTGCCCTGGGGCTCCTAATCCATCTTCCTCTCTCCCGGTTTGACTGAGGGCTCTGGCAGTCTCTCTCCTCACCCCAGAATGGAGCCCAGCAGGGGAGAATTCAGAGAGATCCATTTAGATGGCTTTAGGCACAAAAGGCTTCACCAAAGCCACACCAGAGCTTCTACACTCCCTCTGTGCCTAAAAAGAGCTGAAAAACAGAGAAAATCCAGATGGTACAAATCTTCTGACTCTTGTCCCTCCTCCTCTTTGGAAGGTGAGGGCTGAATCCAAACAGGTCTGGGAAAAAATAGGTTTTTTCCCTCAGAGAAATTCCAGACTGTGCAGTAAGGTTGTCTCCATGATTCAAATTCAGTCTGACACAGCTGTAGCATTCCTGGCAAGGGATGTGGTTATTTCCTCAGAAGGGGAAATATGCCTGAAGAAGTCCCCGGGTAGAAAGATGAAGGCCACTCTCAGAAAGGCTGCCTCTGCCACCCTCAGGGCATTCCTAGTAGCTACATGCCTTGCAAGAGCATCTCTCTCTTGGACGGAAGGTCTCAGAGCCCTTAAGAACAGAGATTACCCTGACATTGGTTCCATTTTAAAGAAGGGCTTTCTAGCAACACTATTGCATCCATTGAAGTATCAGCTGCAAATGAAGTCCTCAGTCCAAACCAGGGTTTCCAGGTCTGTAGCCAGATTCTACTTATGGCTCCGACCCTGGAAGGTGACTGCTCACTCTAAGCAGGTGCTGTGCTCGGCCAAGTTCTCAGGCTCTCCCTTTTTTGGAAAAAAGTTGGATAAGATGGTGGTTGACAGTGCTGCAAAATCCAAACATTCTCTTTCTTTCATTGATCAGTGCCCTCAGAAAAGAATATAGACTGGCCTTCAGACAGAGGTGCTCCTTTCAGCCTTTGTCACCATACCGTTACCAACAAAGGGACAACGGATTCCCCAAAGGAAAACAGTAGAATCGAGTTTTGGGGGAAATCCAGAGTGATCTTAGCCTTCCTGCAAGCCCATTTTGACAAAGATTGCATGTAGACTCTGCCCAGAACTGAAACTAGGGGACAAAATTTCCCATTTCCTGAAGGAATGGTTTACATTGACCACAGACGAGTGAGGAGTATAGTGAGCAAGGGATATTTCCTCAAGCTGTAGGCTCCACCCCATCCATTCTTCATCCAGTCTTCCATTTTCAGCAACCCCTTAAAGCACAATTTGATCCAGAACGAAATATCTCATCTTCCAGATATGGGAATGCTAGAGTGTGTTCCCTCAGAAGAATGGTTTCAGGGTTCTACTCAATCTTTTTCATTTTGCAGAAATGCACAGGGGGTGTCAGAGCTATTCTGGACCTCAAAGGGCTCAGCAAGTGAATGAAGAGAACAAGATTTTGGATGGAGACTCTTGACCTCTATCGTGTCATCCCTTGGGCGGGGAGACCTCCTGACTTCAGTGGATCTTGGACGGGGTGGGCAAACTACGGCCTGTGGGCCAGATCCAGCCTGTCAGGGCTTTCAATACGGCCTGCAGGATACGTCCCTGCTGCCTCTGGTATTCCAACATAGCAGTTCAACTCCCTATAATGGATGTCAGCTCAGGACACTGTCCACGAAGGCATGCCCTTCTGCTTTCCAACCAACTCCAGCCTGGAGAGTTTGGTAGCACTTTCGAAGACCCAAACAACTCAGGGTCACTGGAGCCCCAAGGAAAGGGGTCATGGTATAAACCCTCCTAGAGCTGAGGAGTTGTCAAGCTGTTTTCTGCAGTGCTTCCAGACCACTGTAGAGGAGAACCATGTCCTGATTCAGTCAGAGAGCACAATTGAAGTTGCATATTTAAACCATGGGGGAGCAAGGAACCTGGCACTACACACGAAAGCAGTAGAAATAATTAGATGGGTGGAGCACCTTTCCTTTCCTTCAGAGCATTCCACATAAAAGGGGATATGAACCAAAAGGCAGGCTAGCTCAGCAGGTTCATGGTTGTCAATTACAAGTGGTGCCTGAATAGGAGGTTTTTGATCTCATAGTTCAGATGTTTGGTCTCCATTCAACTGACCTGTTGACACATCACATGAACTCAGAGGCCATAATACTTCACCAAGGTGTCATACCCCAGATCCTTAGAGTGTTGCCTTATCCCACAGTTGGCTGCCGGGTCTTCTCTACGTGTTTCCACTACTGGGGAAGGTGGTCCAGAAAATAAAACAAGAACAGGTAATGATAATACTGATAACACCACATTGGCTGAGGAGACTTTGGTTTTCAAACCTGATATTGCTGGAACTGGAGCCTTGGCTCCAATTTCCATGGAGATTGAACATTCTCTCACAAAGTCCTCTTCTTTTTCTGGACGGGGAGCAGCCTCAGCTAACAGCTTGCCTATTAAAAGGGAAGCTCTAGAAGGTCTGGGTCTGTCCTCCAGAGCCATTAAGACACTGGTTTTATTTAGAACACTATCAACACTAAAAGCATACTCCTCATTCTGGCCCAGGCTCAACAGCTGGTGCCAAGAGCACGGCATAAATCCCAGAATTCCAGCCATTTTGGGTTTTCCCCAAAGAGAAAGGTCTTCAGCCCAATACCATTACACATCAAGTGTCTGTTCTTAGTAGCGTGCTGTTCACAGGATCCTCTGGCTCCTTAGCATACAATCTTAAGATAACCAGATTCCTTTTAGCAGGCCAGTTAGCTAGACCTGCAGTCAAGTTGCTATTTCCAACGTGGGACCTATCTCTAGTGTTGTGGGCTTTGACAAGCCATCCCTTTGAGCCTTTGACTTCAGTGTCACCATTTTACTTATCTATTAATACTTGTTTCTTAATAGCTGTCATGTCCACCAAGTGAGTGCCGGAGCTGGCAGCCTTTTCTATACAGGAGTCTTACTGTGTGTTCCATGAGGACAAGGTAGCACTCAGGACACCAAAATCCTTTCTTCCTAAGATATAGTCCTCCTTCCATACTTCCCAAGAGTTTGTGCTCCCTTCATTCTGTCAAAAACCACAGCATCCAACTAAAAAGATATGGCACACCTTAGATTTTCAAAGCTCTGCTCATACCTATCTTAGGTGTGTAGAATCACAAGGCGATTGGGCTCTCTCTTCACGTCCTTCCATCCAAAATGCAGGACTCAGAGTTTCTGTGTTGTGCATTGCTAGTTGGATTAAACTATGTATTATGGAAGCCTATCAAGCATCAGTGGTTCCTGTTCCAGAAGGGATCAAGGCACACTCCATAAGATTTCATAGCACCTCATGGGCAGAATGAGTAAGTGCATCCACTTTGGAAATTTGAAAAGTGGCCACTTGGTCTGCAACTAATACCTTCGTTAAGCACTGTAAGAGGGACTTTCTGTCCTCCGCAGAGGCTGCCATTGGCAGGAATGTACTGCAGGCAGTGGCCCAGAAATAATGTTACTTTTACCAAAAAGGGAGGAATACTTTCTTCTTTCCTTACCTACCAACTTTTTTCATAATCTTCCCTACATCTGTTCACTGCTTATTACTTCCCGGATGTCCAGAATTGTGGGTGATGCTTGGCTGCAGAATGGAAAATTTCTTACTGTTAATTTCCATTCTGCTAGCAATGTCTCCAACAATTCTCCCACCCTAGATGGCTCATGAGCCAAAAGTCGGATCATCACCATACAACCTATTTTTTTCTTTCTCTAATGTACATAGTTATTTCATTATTATTTGTTAATAATGTTGCGCAAGTTTTACATCTTTGAAATAACTCAACTGGCAGCAAGTGGTATCAGAGGGGGCCATGGCCAGTGTGCATCACACCTAAATGTTGATCTGCCTCTGAGCTGCAGAGTGGAGGGGAGCAACCCAAACATCCCGAGTTGTGGGAGACACAGCTAGAAGAAAGGATATTATTGGTAAGACATTTTCCATTCTCTTAGAAATGATTTTTTTCTGCTATTTTGCAAATTATATTAATTTTACAAGAGGGTAAGTTATGACTTATTGCATGAAGGCTTTGATTAAAAATTGATTTGAGTCTCTTGAAATACATATTAAAGGTAGCAGTCAAAAGATGTTTGAGGTATTATAGGTGAAACATTCATGACACCTCTATTTCAAGATTTTAAGACTTTTTTTGTTCTAAAACCTTGTTTTCAGATACTTATAACTACTCATTTTTTCACCTTTTGGACTGAAATGTTAGTTTCTTCCCTTAAGAATTTTTTTAAGTTTTGGGGGACAGGAGTACAGCTGTTCATTGTGAGAATAAGAGTAGGGGGAGAGAGCTGATTTTTTAAAATTAAGTAGTCTAATAGTGAAATGCTTGGGAGTATAAAGTTCAAATTTTTCAGGAAAAGTGTCATTATCAGGAAATGCCTTTGATTATTCTGGTGAAAATTAATTTTGTTTTGACAGATTTATTACATAGGGACTATTGCCTGAATAAAGCAAGATTAAAAGAATTTTGTTTGAAGTAACACTTTTGAAGATGTATTTTCTACAATCTGTGTAAAAAAAAAATAAAATTCTAAATTAATAAACCAGAATATTTTAGAAAGAAAGTATAGCATCTCTCTATACACACAAATTTGTCTAACCTTCTAAGTGATGTTCAGTAATAATTCTACTTTGTACTATGTAGTGTTTTTCATCTGTAGATCTAAAAGTATGTCACAAAGGCAGGTAAGCATTATTGTTCCCATATGTAAAAAATGGGGAAACGCTCCTGGTGACTTGCCTAAGATCAAACACCCAGTCAGTACCAAGGCTGGGAACAAAACCACGGTTGTTTTACTTCCAGTCTTGTGCTCTGTTCTGAACTAAAGTTATTTTTACAAGAATGAGTATGAAGAGAAATATATACTGAAATAAATCAAAACCCTATCTGAAACTCTTACCTTGTACTATAGGTGTGGCTGCTGCTAAAGATCAAGATATAGGAACTACAAATCTCCATATTGAAGTTTCTGATGTGGTGAACATCCTTGCCTATGTGGGCATAGCAAAAGGAAATGGACTACTGTCAAAAGCAGGTAAAGAAAGTTGATTTGTATTATACAGAAATGGATGGAATAACAACTCACTTAAAAGTTTGGATAAGTATTTCGATATGCACTTTTAAAATTGACACTTGAAGTTTAATTCATTGTTTTAAAATATTTATAATGTATAAATGAAACATGCCTTTAACTGCATGCATATTGCTCACAGAGGTAATCTATACACAGTGAGTTCTTTTATCTAAATATACTGTGGCTTAAAAATTATCACTTTCTTTGTCATACTCTTTCACCTCTTTCCTGCCATTACCTACATATTAATGTACCTGTTTGTACTGGTAATGGCAGAGCAAATGGACAGCAAGATAAAGAATTCCCTTATGAAGCACCACTAGCTCTTACAGCAGTTCCACTGTGATGTTTGCCAAACACCACAGGATCACCCTGAATCCCTCTGTCATAGTGTTTGTTGTGCTGAGTTTAGTGCTAAACAACTACATTGTGGGCCAGAGAGTTTGAAGTGGTGTATGCTAATTGTGTGTATATGATGCTGTAAAATACCGCATAGATAGAGGATAAACGATAAGGAAAGGAAATAAAATTATCTCATTTTTTTCCTTTTGTAATAAGCAACCATTGATTTGTTTTTCCTTGTTAGTGGAGCTGAAATAAGAAGATTAACTTCAGTTTTGCTTTATTTACTTGTATGTGCACCAGCATAGCTCTAGAAATAGACAAGAGATTCTTTACTTACTGTGCAGAAGAATGGGCACAAAATTGTTTTTGTTGGTTTCCCAAGACAATTTAAAATATTTTGATTACAGCAATGTTCAAATGTCCATCAGATTTTAACAATGTTAAATTACATTCAAATCTGAGTATAAATTGTTTTAAAGGTTTTTACATAATTTGTTTTGTTTTCTAATTACACAAAATATGTGAATAAAAAATAGTTTCGGAGGGTTTTCTGTAGTATTTGGAAAATGTAATAGTCTCATTATTTAGTCAGTCTGCCACAGGAAATTTAAAAAGATAAGAAATATTTCAGCTTTCCACTTCCTGGTTTGAGAGTCTATTTGTCAATTCTTAGGAGTATTAAAGAAGTTTGAAGAAGAAGATTTGGATGACCTTTTAAGGAAAAGATTGAAAGACTCAAGTGAATTACCTGGGGCTTTGTGGCACATTTATGCTGGCAAAGATGCTGACAAGATAAGGGAATTTCTTCAAAAGGTTAGATTTATATCAAATAGATATTTATTTTATATACTTGAATGATCAGACTTTTCAAAATTACTGTTATAGCTTTAAAAAAAGAAAAATAAAAAAATACTGCAGAGACCTTGTTTGAGATGTCCATCCCCTAAGCATCTGTTACTGCCTGGGATAGTCTCGGTGAACAAGCTAACTTACCTGATCCTCTATACCAGTCCAAATGGTTTAGGTACAGTTTCTCTCAACCGATCAATAGAGATGGAACACAAAGACTTTTGATGATATCATACCCTCACACACAAGGTTGTAGTCATCTCAGCCTCCAGTTATTGCCAGGCTCCAACTCAGCGTAGCATGGACAGATCTTTCTGTCTGAAGAGCAGAAAAGCTTCAGATTCAGAAAAGATGAGTTAGGGAAAGATTCTTCTCTCAGGGAGTCCTGATAAAGTAAGATCCATAAAGAAACCCACTTTCCACACCCACACACAAGAGTTTTGACTTCCATAAGATAGAAGGGGATTCAGGAGTATCTAGCCAGATGACTACCCCTTGAACTCAGCAGCCCCCCTCCGGGACATTAGCTCCAGGATAAGGGAAGGAGGTAGAGGTCAAGTGCAATTTCAGCCTTACTTTAAGGAGAGACAGAGAACATAGCAGGAGCTGTCCTCAAGCCTTGGCAATCATCCTCAAGCCAACCTGGGACCCAAAGCCCTTCCCTACCTCCCCCCCCCCCAACACCCTCCAGGGGGCAAAAGCAGCAGAGGTTCTACATGGGAAGATTCTCCCTCCATTGGGGAACAGAAAGCCAGGAAAGTGCAGGGAGTGCTCAGCAGTAGTAACCCTGAGAACTGGTCCCAAAGTGGTCTGGGAGCAGAGAAGAAAAGCTAAAACAGCTTTTCTGGCTGCTCCTTTAAAATGCAGCTCACCAGCCACCCTGGAAAATGCCTATGGGGCTCAAAGAGTCCTAGCCTGCTGGTGTGCTGCCTGCAGGCTCTCGCCAAAGCTGGTCAGATCAGGACTCTCAAGTTCTCTGAGGAGAAGGAAGAGGAGAATAGGGGGCAAAGAGCTGAACCATCTTTTAGGCTCTTCCTGAGTAGAGAAGAGAGAACAAAGTAAAGGAGGCCATATGCTCTCACTGACCAAGTTCAATTCACATTGCAAATAGGTCCCCTCTCGTTATATATAGACATTTTGGAATGGAGTCCTCTCCAGCTATCACTAGGAGCAGGACCTCATTTCCAACTTTCTCTTCTTATTCCTCTAGGAGTGGGCCCTCACCTGCTCATTCTAGAAACTACAGTATAGACGTAATCAAGTTTTTGAAATGTCTCTTACAAACTTTAAGAGTGAGAAGAGAAAGAGAGATGAAGGGAACACAAAGCATGCTCCCCATCATAGACTGGAAATAAAGACGCGCTGGCTACTGAATACCACTTAGAGAATATCAGCCCAGCCAGACACTCACCAGCAGGGGCGGCTCCAGGCCCCAGCACACCAACCGCGTGCTTGGGGCGGCAAGCTGCGGGGGGCACTCTGCCAGTGCTGAGAGGGCAGCAGGCAGGCTGCCTTCGGCAGTTGGCCTGTGGAGGGTCCACTGGTCCCGTGGCTTCGGTGGCACGCCTGCAGGAGGTCCGCGGAAGCCGTGGAACCAGCGGACCCTCCGCAGACAAACTGCCGAAGGCAGCCTGCCTGCCGTGCTTGGGGCAGCAAAATGTCTAGAGCCGCTGCTGCTCACCAGTACGTGATGCCCTACCCAAGGAGGATGACTATCAGTGGAATAATAAAGATGAGTAGGAGGGAACAGTGGGTGAGTTTGAAAAAAATGAGGCTGTAGAGGACAAGATCATTCTGGACTCCCGATCTAAGGAGAAGGCCAACTCTGCATATTTAAGGAGGAGGATTCACCAGTGCTCTTAATAAAAATACCACGTACTCTGGAGCTGCAGTAATTTGCTAGGGAACTTATATATGCTCTTATAGAGCCCTGCAGGTGCTGCCCATCCTCCTCATGTCAAAGAAAAGATCAGCAGTAAGTGGTGCATCCTCCACAGGAAACTGTCCTCTGTTCTGGCATTAAAGGTGCTTTAGCCTCTCAGAGCATCAGATATAGAGCTGCCCACTCAGAGCCTGAGGGGTAGATGTTGCCATCTCTGGGTTGGCAAAAAGGATAATGATTTCTGTAGAAAGAGGATCCTGTTTCACGGAAAAAATGAGGCATTCCTGAACAGATGTTTTTAAGTTGCCCGTATATTACAGGAAGCTTCATTATACATAGTGTATGCCTGTCAGGCGGTAGATAGGGAGCTACAGAAACTTAGCAGAGGTCTCCAGAGGACAAAGATGAGGATTTAGAGTTTGCCAAGATGCTTCTGTTGCTGGGCTCAGTTCTCTCATTCATATGAAAAACTACATACAACATAATCCAGTCAATTTGTGAAGCCATGGCCACTTCAGTGGCAGGCAAGAGTGCATTGTGGCTAAAACAATAGCCATTTTTTCCCTCCAAAATCAAACCAGAGGCTCTGCCATTCAAAGAGAGGGTTTTTTCAGGGATGAGTTGGAGAAGATCCAGCATTCCTTAGCTGCTTTAGAGATCCCAGTTCTGACCCATGAGAGGCCCAGATATGGGCATCAGGATCACAGTCCAAAAGGGGCAGATCCAGGGAACTAGAACTACCATCTGGAAGAAAGGGCATGATGCCACTTCAAAATGAAGGCAAGCTTCAGATGGGCTAGCTGCTTTCATTATCAAAGAGATGATAGGCACCAGGGATTCCCTTCAAATTTTAAATAGACAGCCTTAAAGCACAATGGTCTTAGCATCAGGGTAAGGTCGACGAGTTTCTTCCCCATTTGTACCCAAATGGCATCCAATCAATGGATGCTGGACATGTTAACTTATGGAGATGTGATTGAGTTTAATGCAAGATCCTCTCACAACTTATTTCTCTTTCCCTGACTGATCAACCAACAAAGTACTTGAGGCCTTCTATTTTCTACATAAGACACAGGTCATGTCTCTTGTCCTGGAAGATCAGAAGGACACAGGGATCTGATCCATCTGTTTCACTGTTTCTAAAAAAAATAGGGCGACTATTTCTAGGTTTGGGCTTACAAAAGACCAGTTCTTTCTTCAGAATTTTGACTAAAGTCATTTATTCAAGAAATGAACTCTGGTGTACTCTTATTCTCTATGGGTTTCCAGGATTCATACCTGCATTCATCAATGTTGTAGTTTCAACAGATGGAGTATCTGTGATTTGTTGGCATAGACCAGCAGTTATAGTACCAAGCTCTCCCTGTCATGTGGCTGGGATGTGGATGGTCATGCCTAGTGGTTAGAACAGGAATCAGGCGAATGGTCAGAGCAGGAGTCCTAGCAAATGGTTAGAACAGGAATCAGTAGCCAGGAATCGGAGCCCAAGGTCAGAACTGGAGTCCAAGGCCAGATCACAAAGCCAGGGTTCAGAGCTGAAGTAAGAGATCAGGAATTGGAGCCGAGGGCCAGAACTGGGTTACCTGGCGGGAGGCAAGGCAGGAGCAGGGCAGGGAACAAGCAGGTGAAGGAGCTATCACAGCTGTATGTGAATGCTGCTGCTCCTAGGTTCAAGAGCTGGTCTGCTGACTCTTCCAACAATTCAGGCAGTGTAGCTAATCAGGCAGCCTACTACACGCCAGCTGTGCTCATTAGGTTGCCCAGAGACTGGGTCTGCTGCAAGTCCTGCTTCTAGACTGGCTGTGCTGCAGGCCGTGATTCCCGACATTCCCCCATGGCTCTAATAAGAGAGTTCACGTACACCCTCCCAAACCTGAATGACTGGCTGAGTTGGAAGCTTCAGCCAAGATGTGAGGAAAGAGAGTCTGTATTTACCTGAAGAGTCATGAGTTAAAAATAAATATGAAAATATTCCTCTGTCCCACGCAGAGTGCATCTTCAGTAGGTAAAAAGGTGTGTTCTCAACTTGAATTCGCTAACTCAAGTTCACTAGGATTTTACTTTGTCTTACTTAAGACAAGGCAATTTGTAGTTAGAAACCTAGGGGGAGTCTAAATTTTACCTTGACCTGCTAACTAGTGAAACCTAGAAGTTACTTTGTCTTCACTCAAGTTATCTTTTACCTCAAGTTATCTTATTCAAGTTAAAAACAAACCTTTAAGGCTTCAGGAGCTAATGTATCTGGGAGCAAGATTCAACACCAATTTAGATGCAGTGGGCCTTTCTCATGCATGACATGATGAACAAGTTTGCAGAACCAAGTCTGAGCCTCAGTTCAGCAACCAAGTAGCATAGTGTCTCTCTGCTACAGGGTTCTGTGGCCAATGGCAGTGAATCTAGGAACTACACTTTCTCATGGACTGTCTTCAGTACATTTTCCTGTTGCAATGGAAAGCAGAGTTGAGAAATTATCTTTAAATGTCTAGATTACACTAGGGCAGTGGTGCCCAAACTTCTTACTTCATACCCCGTCCTCCCTACCCCTTACTCTGTCTGCGCCCTGTCTGAGGGTAGGGGCAAGGCCAGGAGCAGAACCAAGCCTGTGGGCCGAGGCCAGTAGCCGGGGCCCCAGGTGCAGGGGCCGGGGTCAGGAGCGGAGCTGATTGCGTTCCCTCCCCACCCCCCATGGGGGCTGGCCCAAGCCATAGCCACACATCCTGAACATTCCTCCGTGCCCCCAGCAGGGCACGCCCCACAGATGGGAGACCTTTGTACTAGGGTGATGACTAGCTGAGGAAAACTTCAACAAAGGATGTCTTCTGCATTCTCTAGTGTGGGACATTCAAACCACAGATGCCATCATGCCTGGCTGGAGCACCCACCTAGAATAGACACTGATCCAGAGTAAGTGATCTCTGATTGAAAAGTAGTACTATATTAACAAGCTGGAGACCAAGGTAATGAAGTTAGTTTTTGCTTACATGTAGGGAAAGCAAGCAACTTAGCAGTAAGAATTCAGTTGGGCAATAACATGGTATACCTCATTCACCAGGGAGGCACAAGAAGGTCTGACTTGATTACTTGAATACAAAAGAACATTTTTCTTTCAGCAGTCAGGACTGCAAGAAAGATGAACACAGCTGATGGAATGAGCAGAGTGCCGCTGAATCAAGGAGATGGGGAGTAAAATCCCCAGGTTTCTCTGTCTTTGCAAAAGGTGGAGCAGGCCTGAGATGAGATCTCATGGCATTTAGAGAAAGTAGAAGAGAACTAAAATATTTCAGCACATTCAAGGCAGCAGGGGCACATGAAATGAATACTATAGAAATTCCCTGAATCTTCATGCTGGTATACATTCTTCACCTGTATATGCTGGCAGTGTCCCACAGAAGATTGCCAGATCTAGAGGAGTTTTCACAATGATCATTCCAATCTAGCTGAAAAGGCCACGTTACCCAAAAACTAGTGAACATGTCCACATCCCCCCACACACACACCCTTAGCCTCCAGTTGAATCCAGCACGTTTCATGGACTGTCTTACTGTTAAGTGCACCAGTCCAAAGAGAGAGGGCTTTATCAGATAAAATCTCTCTGATACAGCCAAGGAAGCCATCAACTTTAAAAATGAACTCTAGACATTGGAGAATCTTAGTGAGCTGGTGTGACAAAATGTGGATAGAGCTGATTGAGGCTCCAGTGCTAACCTTCCTGTTTCCTGTATATTGGTCTAATCTTGGGTTTGAGTGTCAGGTCCATTAGAGTACAAGCAACAATAATACTGGCAATCTAAGGTTTGGTGGATGTGGTCTCAGTTGGATGAACCTGTCACCCCTTCTGCTGTAAGCAATAGCTGGTGATCCCATCTGTATTACAATGATTAACTGTCTTGAGAGGTGAGATGTCCAAGTTGTCTGGACTAGCATAAAAGATTGAAGAGAGAATGGAAAACTTTCTTTACTTGTTCATTTCCTTTCTTTGAGATCTTCTATACCAGTCCAGCCTTCTTGCCCTGTATGACTGGGATGCCTGTTTCCTTTACTCGGTTTCAATGCCAAATTGCTGATATGTTCAGATTCCTGCTATTCTTCAGTGACGTTTAACAAACAATTTTAGTTACAGCATCATATAATTTTTTGGCTTGATACTGCTTTCAGGGAACTCAGCTGAAGACTCATAGATGGCTAGACCCTTAATGTGTAAGGGTGTAAAGTCAAAAATCTTAGTATTCTGCTGGTTGAGAGAAACTATAATCCAAGCAGCTGGACTGGCTCAAAAGATCTTGCAGAAAGAAAATTAATAGATAAGGAAATTTTTCCCTTTTATATAAAGTAGTAGTAACTAACCTAAAGTGTATTTACATGTGATATAAAATGTTGTTAAATAAAATCGTATATTTATTTTAAAAATATATATATATACACCAACATGTTTCCTGAGACATGGACAACAGACGTAGGGGTTTTTTTCTCCTCTCTCACTATTATTCAGTAATCAGTGGCTAGTCAAGACAAATGTTTGTTCTTTGTGCGTAGCACAGTGAGGAACTGTTTGTTGAGGTGAGAGGGGTGGTTGCATTTAAGAATCCACTCATTGGAAATATTTTTAGACCATTCTGCTTTTGTCATATTTTCTTAATTCCTTTCCAGTTTATTTGGGGGGGGAAACTCTTTTATGTGAATTTATGTTCTGCTTTTTCTTGATTTGAGGTTATAATTTTGTTGTGTTATGATCAGATCCTGTGGAAATTTTGTCAAACCAGATTATCTCTTAAAAGTTTGAAATATGGAGGAGATGAGCTGTTACGAAATAAAGATACTATTTTCTTGCAAGTGAGTGTATATCTGACAAACAATGCAAGAGAAACGTGTAGGCAAAAATGTTTATACTTGGTTTGTTTTTTCTAATTTTACTAAACTCATCAGAAGGCATCTACTGCTCTTCTGGAGTGGAATTTCTTGAGAACCCTTTTACTTCAAAGGGATTTGGGTGCCTAATTCCCTTAAGCTCAAAAGTTTGTCCCTTCCGCCAACAGAAGTTGGTTCAATAAGAAGATATTACCTCATCTATCTTATATTTATTAATTCCCTTAAGATCCTTTTAAAATACTAGCCAAAATTCTCATCTGGGTATTGGAAACAAATTCCTGTTGCTTTTTTGGACCTACCGACATAGTTTTCCTTTTTTTAAAAAAAAGTGATCTAGTGTCTCACCTGTATTATAGATTGCGAAAGAACAAGGTCTAGAAGTTTTACCAGAGCATGATCCAATACGTGACCAGAGTTGGTATGTGAACAAAAAACTTCGCCAAAGACTTCTTGAAGAATATGGAGTGAAAACCTGCACTATTGTTCAGTTCCTTGGTGATGCTGTTATTTTACCAGCAGGAGCCCTTCATCAGGTAAAATACTTCTGTTCAAAGATAGATAGATAGATAGATATAAGTTCATGCTTAAATTAGATTTGATTTCATTATCAGTGACCATTATAATGTACAGAAATAAATAATACAAACTGATAGATAGAAATTGCTATCCAAGATTACTATGCAAGAACTCAGAAATATTCAGAATAACTTGGTTATTTCTCAAAATGTCAAATAATGGTCAAAACACTATTAACTGTTGTACAACAACTCTTTCAATCCAGTTAACTTCCTTTTACTAGCATATGATGGAAGCATGGCAGGAATTGTAAGTTTCAATATAAACCTAATGCTGATACACATTTCTAATTTCCACAGGAAAAGAAGAGTTCACACTTGAAATTTTGTTTGCTTGGCCTACATCTGTGGGAGAATTTTTGGGAAAGTTTCAGGTTAATTGATAGGACATTTCTGAGATGAGATTTTTGAAAAGTACTTCTTCAGTCTGAAACATATGGACTATTCAGACTTCCTTTTTACATAACAGGAATATCAGCCAGTCTACAAAGCAGAAACTAGCATTAAATTTCCCTTTCAGCAGCCTCCCTTCATGTGACACACTGTTCTGTCTGGGCTGCAAATAGATTTTATTTTCACTTCTGCAAGGAAAAATATGGTAATTAACTCCAGAGAGAGAAATTATGGGGAATCAGTGTATTAATTGTGAAGCAGAATTGTCCGCATCCTAGCATAACCATTTTTTCTCTTAAGCCACCAGTAGCCCTTGTGCTACAGAGGATGGGAGTCTCACAAAGAAAACTTTCCCTAGCTAAAGATCAGACAAGAATTGTAGCCAGTAGTGGACCCATGCTGAGTCTGAGCATGACGACATGGGGAAGGCAACCTGTGCTGTGTCTCAAGAATGACATTTCAAATTGATTTGCAGGCATGGGTCAAAGAGCCATGACTACTTTGGTTGATGGTCCCACATGTGTATCCCACTCTGAGTGCACCTGAGACTGGAGGATTCTTGTTGTCAGTATCCATTGGACTGTGCCTCCTTGTGCTTCAAACCAGGGACATTCCTGCTAAAAAAATGTAGCTTTCTTTTGTGTAAATATTTTTTTTTCTTTAGATAATGTTTTGGTATCTGTGGGTAGGGTTCCCTCCATCCCCGTTGCCCCAACATCTAGGGTTCTTAGCATGCCTAAGATCCCAGATTTCATGTTCTGTATGGCCTGCCCCCAAATCTTCCCAGAGGGTGGTCTGCACAATTCCTGTTTGTATTGCCTTGGAGAATCCCACATCCCCTCCAAGTACAATGTTTACAATTTTTTTCCTTTAATTTGGCAATCCCATGAGTTCCAGCTTTGAAGACACCTAATGGAGCAAGTTGATGAGGCCCAGTCTGATACTCAGTTTCCAGACCCCCCTGTACATTGGCGGGAGCTGCCTACCAGTGCCCCTTCTGGTCCAAGGCTCTCAAGCTCTGAACCATTGGATATCAAGCCTAGGAACTCTAGCAAGAGATGGGAGGAGAGTATGATCAAACTGGCCACATTGGAAATGAGATAAATCCCCTCCTAAAGCCACTAATAAAAGACACATCTCCCCTACCTTGTCCAAATTGGGTGAGACCTTGTGCCCTGGTAAGGGTGTCAAACTGAATTCACCAATAAACTTCCACAGGAACTCAGGCCATAATTTCAGGCCCTCACTGAGGAGGGTAAACTAATAAGCAGACTGTTTCTCCAGGCTTGGCTATATGCTGCAGACGCTGCTTCCCATTCCATGGCAACTTTGGTTGTCATGAGGTAGACCTCATGGCTACAGTCCTCTGGGGTCCCCAAGGAGGTACAAGCTACTGCGGAGGACCTTCCATTCAGGGGCAGCCATTTGTTTAGTGAGAAAACAGATGAGGCACTGGATACCTTCAGAATCCCAGGCTACCCCTCTGCTCCTTATGTATTTATACCCGAGTTCCTCGGAGGAAGTACTCTAGACCACCTGCATACAAACAGCATCTCACTTCACAACTTTTCTACTACCAGAGAGCATGTGAACCTCCCAGGAAGTGTCAGAGACTGTAGCATAGAAGACATCATGCCCCGCTGTTGCTGATCTCTTAGGCTCAGGAGACCATTTTGACAGGACCAATGAGAGCCACCATCCAGCCTGCACTCTGACTGACACCCCCTTTGGTGGCTTCCTGACCTGTTTCTTCCAGTATGGCATTATGTCACCTCACATGGATGGGTCATAGAGATCATCTCCACTGGCTACTCAATAGTTTCTTTCCCCTTCCTGTTCCTCCTCAGGACACCTCTTAGGAGAGGATCTTCAGACAGGAAGTGGACTCCCCTTTACAGCTAAGAGCCTATAGAACCCATACCCTCTCAGCATAAGGGGAAGTGGTTTTATTCGGGGTACGTCCTCATCACCAAAAATAAAGAGGTCTGGAGGTCCCTGAAGCTAAATGTCTTCATATGCCTTTCAAAATTCAGGATGACCATCCTGGCTGCTATAATTCCCTCCCTAAACAAAGGCGACTGGTTTTCAGCTCTGTTTGAACGACACTTATTTCCATGTAGACATTCATCCTGTGCACAGGAGACCCAGATGATTATTGGTACAATCCTTCTCTTTAGCCTCTTGACAGCTCTAGAGTTTTTAATGAGGTGCTGTCAATAATAATGATATACCTGTGCTGCCAGGCAGCCCAGTTCTTCATTATCTTGATGACTGGCTGCTCATGGGCTTGTCAGATCAGGAAGTACAACTGTCAATCCTTTGCCTACCCAGCTTCTTTTGAACCTTTGAACTTTAGTAAACCTAGAAAAGTCCAGTGTAGTTCCAATGCAAGTTACAAAATTTATCAGAGCATCTCTGAATTCAGTTTCAGCCAGAGCCTGTCTACCAGAAGACAAACATTATTGCTCAGCATCGGATGTGTCCTCCCATGACAGTCAGATCTTGCCTGATCCTGATAGGCGACATGGCCTTCTGCCCCAATGTTATGCCATTTGCAGGGTTCCCTCTCTGGTGCCCCAGGCACGGTTGAGGACAGTCTACTTTCTGAGCAGAGACAATCTGGACAAACGAGTCTCAATTCCCCAAGGTATTTATTCCCCTTCCACCCACAAAGAAGCTGATTATGGATGCCTCCCTAATGAGTTAGGGAATGCATCTGAATGATCACATGGCTCAAGGCTCTGGTCCCAACAAGAATCCACACTTTACATCAACCTCCTCAAACTGGGGGATCTTCACTAGGTTTGCAGAAAGTTCCTGTCCCTTATCCATGCCCATCACATTCAGATAATGTAGGAAAACATGACCACAGTCTAATACATAAGCAGAGGAGTGAAGTCTCTGGCCCTTTAGGTAGAAGTAGTTGGTTCCAGAGTTTATCTGTCATCAAATTACCCACTCGGTGGTGCACTTCCCAGAAGTAATGAATACCTTGGCAGATAGCCTCAGCAGGCACTTCCATAAGGATCACAAGTAGGAAATGCAACGCTCAGTAGTACAAAACATATTCTGACAGTGGGGTTTCCCATCATGGTATCTTTGTGTCCCAGAACAACGAGAAATACCCACCATACTGTTCACAAGCAGCTTGGTGACAGTGTTACAGAGGGGTCAGTTTCCTAGTTCAGTGGTGAACTGCTGATGTATACCTTCACACCAAATAACCCCTTTGACCTGAGTCTTTAAGAAAATCAAGTAGGACAGAATGCTGGTGATTTTTGTGACATCCTACTGGCTGAAGCAGTTCTGGTTCACTAGCATCCTCCAGATGTAACCATTCCCATGCATACAGATTCAGCTGTTTCCGAACCTACTAAGACAGAACAGAGGCAGGATTAACCACGCCAACCCACCATATTTCTCCACCTGACAGCCTGAAATTTGGATGGATGCCACGCTTTGAGAAATCATGTTCCAAGGAAATACAATCCATCCTCAATAATATCACAAAATGCTCTCTGAGAAAATGCTTTGTGGTTTAATAGAAGAGATTTTTTCTTTCTGATGCCAGTTTTGTTGCAAGCTCCCAGAGAATTTGGACACCTCTATCATCTTAGATCACTTTCTTTCCTGGAAGAAGTTGAGCATATTTCTGTTACCTGCATGTGCATTTGGCAGCAATTAATGCCCTCCATTCCCCTGGTTGACAGCTACTTGGTCTTCACCCATCCTATTGACCATATGGCTCCTGAAAGGTCTTACTAGAACCTACCCCCAGTAGTGAAACTAATGCCAAGGTGGGATCTCAACTCGGTTTTGTCAGCGCTTATGAATCCTCCATTTGAACTGTTTTCAGCCTTCTCCCTTCTTCATCTCTCTATTAAAGTAGTTTTCCTGACTGCAATACTTCTTCCAAAAGAGTGGGTGAGCTAGGGTCCTTTATGGTGGACACTCCCTATACAGTGTTCCATCAGGATGTGGTCTCTCTGAGGTTATACCCCAAGCTAATTACAAAGTTTCCCTCTGAATTCCACCTGTTTCCTACTTGAAACCTTGAGCCACCAGGGAAGACAGAAAGCTTCATTCTCTGGATGTCCATTGAGCCTCAACTTTCTACCTACAAAGGACACAAACCCTTCAGGAAGTCTCCCAAGACACTTCATTTCCATTCATTGAGCAGATGAAGGGGGAAGCAATCTCCTCCCAGAGGCTTTCCAGATAAATTGCTAGTTGCATCTGCCTTTGCTATGATCTTGCAGGGGATACTCTTCATCAGAATGTGAGAGCTTACTCGACCAGAGCCTAGGCTGCTTCCATGATTATTCTTCAGGATGTTCTTCTCCTGGAGATCTGTAGAGCAGCAATATGGAGCTTTGGGTATACCTTCACTGGACACTACTATGCCCTGGTGCAGGCCTCTTCTGTGACTGCATCCTTCAGTTCACCAGTCATTCAGTCAGTGGTGCAGCATTGTTCCTTGGACCTGCATCCTCGATGAATATTGCATGCTGGTCAGCCCCACGGTTGCATACACACTGGGACCATCACTCAACGAAGAAAGAAAGGTTCTTACCTTACAGTAATTGGAGTTCTTCTATCCATCCTCCTTCCCCTCTGCTGCAAATCCTTTCTTAACAGAGATTCCCAGTAGAGAAGGAACTGGAGATGCGGTTGGTCTGTGCCTCCCCATATGCCCTCGGTTCAGACCATAAAGAGGTGCAGGTAAGGACCAACAGACACTGATAGGAAGAATGTTCTAGTCTCAGGCACATGGAGTGCATGTGTACCCACAGTGGAAATACACGTCTTGAAGAACTCCAGTTACTGTAAGGTAAGTAACCTTTCTTTCACACTGGTTAAGAGGGATTGCAGGCCTCAGGCCTTTGAATCTTCTCATGCAACTTCCTCCTAGGCGTTCACTCCACCTATTCTAAGATGCTGGACCTTTCTGATCAAAGGTGTACAAACAACTACCAAACATCTTTTCCCAGAGAGAGAGCAGAAAGACGTTTACCAATGTACAGTGACCTGAAGGACTTTTATTAAAGAGTAATCTGATATCAAACCGCCCTGAATGTATCTGCTAGCTGTTTGATTTCTTCAAAGAATGATGAAAGGCATTGAATGCAATACTCAAGGTGAACTTGGCTGTCATTCTAGTGATTTAAAAAGGGGAAAAAAATCTGTTCTGCTAGATTGGATGGTAGCCCAGGAGAATCTGTGAGACTGCAAACTTTAATGTATTTTTAAAGGGAACTATGAATTGCTTGTCAAGTGCACCTCTATATGGTCATACGTGACTATACTTTACTAAGAGCTTTTAAGGTCTAGAGTGATTGGCCTCAGAGCTGCTTCCCAAACGATTCTGAAAGATGAACATCTCTTGTATGTATTTGATGTTTCCTTGGATCGGTTGTCCTTACAGGCAAAATAGAGGGCAAGAATGTGGTTGGATTATGGCCAGAGAAAGCTAATTCTGAAGTCAAGTGAGGACTCATTAGTCTGCTAAAGTTGGAAGAAGAGAACTAGATGCTAGAAGAGCAGGCATGAGTATGCCTTCCCTTCAGGGGTGTAATCTGTCACTTTTTGGTTAAATGGAAAGTTGAATTACTGATTTGTTCTCTTAATATTGATTAGTGTGTATCACGCAGAAATAAATTCTGTCCAAGAAGGCAATTTGTGACTTTCCCAATTGCATCAGACTTAAACAGAAGAATTGTTTTTGGCTGGCAGACACGTGATAAACACATAAATCGCTAGACTGTCACAGAAGAAAAAAAAGTTCAAGACATCTGTTCTGTCCTCTTGGAGGGAAGCTTGTCAGGTTCTCTACCCCAAGGATCAAAAGTAAGGTTTGACACTTCCAAGATATTGTTATGAGCTAGGTGAAAACTTATGGATTGAGGTAAAGCTCCACTGACATTGATAGATGTGAACTTGCCCTTCAATTAACAAGTGTAAGTATAAACCCCCACCTTGGCAAAAGGAGTGTATGAACTCATCCAGGAGCTTTAGCTAGGCACTGTTTTGGGTAGGGATGTTTGGGAGTGGGGCACAGGATGGGAGGCAGGAAAGCAAACAAAAAACACTAGTTTAAAAGATGGAGACAGCCTGAAGGAGCAGCTGAAAGCACAGTAGGTGACACTGGAAGAAAGCTCGGGGGAGACCCTTTTTGGGTCAGTGCTGCAGCCTGAAAAGGATGCTGTTGGTGCTATGAGCAAAAGAAGCTATTTCCTGCCATGTAAGTCCTTCTGCATTCAAAGATACAGGACTTAGTACGTTCTTTGTAAAGAAACAAAACTGTGTCAAAGTAGTACCTGACTGTCACCTATTTCTCCTCAACTGGAACAACCTAGTAGACACCACATTTTATGCTATCCATTCAGGTCAAAATGGACAATATTGGTTTTGCCAAAGGACCTTGTAATCTGGGATCCATGGCAGCCCATGATTTCTAGAACCTGAAGTCTGAATTTTTGATTTTCAAACTAGTCTTGTGTTCTAACCCAGTTCTCTCTTTAAGATATATATATTCCCAACATTAACTTTGTTTTAATAAAGTTTTTGATTGTGAATTGTCATTTATAGCACTGAGTTTCTTAAAAATAAACACCAAAATAAAACTAACAGAAATACTTCAAATATTTATATCCAAATAATAAAATCACATGTAATACACTAACTGCCGCTGAAATGTAAACGAATAAAATAGGAAACATCAAAAATCCATAGGTATTCCCGGAAAAACTGTTTTGTAAGGTATGAGGCATATAATTGACATCAAACTAAATGGAATGCACCACCACCACCACATTCAGCATGTGTATTTAAGAGCTAAAAATAAGCCTGGCCTACTGTTGTCACCTTTAACCCCTTCACATCAGTTCCAAACAGTTGATTTTGAGACGGAGATATTGCAACTCCTGGCACCTAGGAGTTAATAAGACAGTATTTATGATGGGTAGATTCTGGGAACCTTTTTCTCCATAGTGACAAGTTCCTATGAAAGGGATGTGTGGGAGGAAAAGGAAGAACTATGTTCTTTGATACATGTGTGTAAAAAAAAATTAAAAAAATAAAAAAAAACCCACACGCTTTCTACATAGATATGTAAATATTGACCTGAAAGTACCTTCACTGTTTTCTATATAAAAAGCACATTTAAAAGAATAACCTGAGTCTTAACAAGTATGAGTGCCATATTATGATCTGATAAGATTTCATTATTTTTGCATAGATATCATGATGTATTAATAATTAAAATTACGCTACAGTTGTCAGAATATATTTGGTGATACATTATGCTTTTTATTTTTCACTTGCTAATTGACAGTGATTTGAAACTACTGCTGATGGCAGTAATGTAAATATTGTGGCTTGTAAGACACATGAAAAGTTGTTTTTAGAGGTTTTCTTCTACATGATATATTTCCTACACTTTACTTTTTTATACTGAAGTATACATTAGAAAAGTCTCAATATAATAAAATTGTAATTGTTAACTAATACTAGCACAATGATAACTATTTCTGTATCTGTTTCTGATTTTTAAAATGTATTGAAAGTTGTCATTAAAAATAATGGTGAAAGACTTGACTCGGTGATTTAAGTATGTCCGTTGAGATTAAAAACATAATTTAAATTGCTTTTTTATAACAGGACAAGTAATTATATAATCTAACAAACTCCTAAAAATATGTTAACTTAAGAGCATAATGGCATATTAGAATCACAGAAGTATTGGAGCATAAACTTTCGTGGCTGAATACCCACTTTGTTAGACGCATGCGAAAAGCTTATGCTCCAATACTTTTGTTAGTCTGTAAGGTGCCACAGGAATCTTTGTCACTTTTTACAGATCCAGACTAACACGGCTACCCCTCTGATATTAGAATCAGACACTCATAGGACTGTAAGGGACCTCAAGAGGTCATCTAGTCCAGTCCCCTGAACTCATGGCAGGACTAAGTATTATCGAGATCATTCCTGACAGATGTTTGTCTAACCTCTTAAAAACCTTCACTGATGGAGATTCCATTGCCTCCCTGAGCAATTTATTCCAGTGCTTAACTACCCTGACAGGAAGTTTTTCCTAATGTCCAACCTAAGCCTCCCTTGCTGCAATTTAAGTCCATTGCTTATTGTCCTATCCTCAAAGGTTAAGGAGAACAATTTTTCTCTCTTTTGTAGTAACAGCGTTTTATGTACTTGAAAACTGTTATCCTGTCCCAGCTGTCTTCTCTTCTCCAAACTAAACAAAACCAGTTCTTTCAGTCTTCCCTCATAGGTAATGTTTTCTAGACTTTTAATATTTTTTGATGTTCTTCTCTGGACTTGCTCCAGTTTGGTTACATCTTTCCTGAAATGTGGTGCCCAGAACTGTATACAATACTCCAGTTGAGGCCTAATCAGTGTGGAGTAGTGAAAGGAATTTTTTTTTTTGCCTTTTTTGTAACAGTGTCAAACTGTTGATTCATATTTAGCATATGATCCCCTATAACCTCCAGATCCGTTTCTGCTGTATTCCTTCCTAGGCAGTCATTTCCCCATTTTGTATGTAATGTAATATGCTTATAGAGACTGAAGTCCCAGAGATGACTTGGTAAATACACATGAGAAAGGAATTGCTATATATGTATGGTCCCCTACAACTATGAGCTAGAAGCTGTGTGTATGTCAACTGCGCAGGGGCTGATCTGTACAGGAGACTGCTTTCTCTCTAAAGACAGAGAAATAGACATCTATGGCCAGGAGTTGGGATGGGGAACTCCCGATTCTTTACACACAAACTCTCTATCTAGGATCTTAGGCTTTCTCCTTTTTCTCTCTAATTTTGGGGGTTGTGCTCCACTGGCTTAGCTTCACGATTACTGGAACTCTGGTAGAGTGTATTACCCTTCACCTCATGAATCTCAGGGGAAAACTACCTGCCAAACTTGCCTATTCATGATTACAGTCTGACCATCAGTAGCAGTAACAGCCCTTCTTCATCTCCCTGGCTCTTCTCTGTTTTAGATATATAATCATAGAATATTAGGGTTAGAAGGGACCTCAGGAGGTCATCTAGTCCAACCCCCTTCTCAAAGCAGGACCAATCCCCAGATTTTTACCCCCGTTTCTAAATGGCCCCCTCAAGGATTGAACTCACATTCCTGGATTTAGCAGGCCAATGCTCAAACCACTGAGCTATCCCCCTCTGCTGAAGAGAGGAACTTTCATCTGTACAGCTTCTTTAAATATCTGGACCTAATGATTGCCAGATCAGTTTGTTTGATTTTGCTAGATATTGTGTTAAGATGTACAGGGCTTCCCATAAGCTTTCATAACTACCTGTCTGGGGATGGGAGGGGAAATAGTTGACAGGTCATTGGGTTCAGAGACTATTGTAATAGGTAGAGGAGGTGAAGTTAAGAAGTTTGATGGGGTTGTGGAGACACTTGGCACTCAGGTACATAGGATTTTGGAACTTGGGAAAGGGCAGTTGTTCACTTGTCGCTGGGAAGAGTGTGTGAATTGGGGACAGGTTTGGGAGCAAAGACAGTCAAGGTCATAGCACAGGTTTTTGAGAAGAGAATTAGAAGATGGAATCTAGAAGATGGACTGAATTAATGAGGAAGTGGCTGGCTGCATGCCAGAGAAAGGAAGAGAAGGGCTGGGCATGCACTCAGATTGTAGCTAGTGTCCTTCTATAACATTCCAGCTCAGGAGCATGAACCTGAACAATGTTAAGATTTTAGAAAAGTGTGTCATCATTGTGGAGTCTTTGGCTGCACACCTGACACGTGACTTGTGACAACAGATTTCAAAATGTTCAATAAATGTCAGTTTAATACACTTCATTACTGCTAACTTAAAAAGTAAAAAGATCCCCAGTCTGATAATTACGTGGTTTGAAAGATCTGGAGTCTATACTTTACTACTTGTGAATTAAAAAAAAATACAAATTTTAATTTTCTTTTTTTATTTTTCTTTTGGACAGGTGCAAAATTTTCACAGCTGCATTCAAGTAACTGAAGACTTTGTGTCTCCAGAACATCTTGTACAGTCATTTCACTTAACACAAGAACTGAGGCTGTCAAAAGAAGAAATCAATTATGATGATAAAATGCAGGTAAGAAATGAATTCTCAACTAGAACTTGTTCTGAAGGCACCACATGCTCTGATTCTGATTGAAATATGTAACTGCGTGTGTGGTCATTTTCTAGTTGTTGTTCATAAATAATAGGAACAATAATCAATGTGCTTATTTGGTCCCCATGAACCTGAGGGAGATGTGAATGCAATGGTGTAAATGACTTTCAGTTGAATCACTGTTTTGGTATTTCACAGTGTGTTTAAAATATCAAGGCGTTTCCTTTTGGACTAATATTTTTAACTTAATCTTTTTTTCATCCACTAAGCCTAGGACTCAGTCCTAAACCTAGTTACATACCATGCATTAAGTGTGACTTTTTTATCACTTGTATCTTACTGAAGAGTGTCTTATACTTCTGCAGGTTAAAAATATCTTGTATCATGCAGTTAAGGAAATGGTGAGAGCTCTGAAGATTAATGAAAATGAAATGGAAGATGTGGAAGAAAACTAAAGCGCTTGCTGCTTTTTTATGTTAAAGCATCAGATGGAGGTTATTTTTTCAATTACATGATGAACAGTGTGCACACTAATTTAAGCTTCACAAACCATCAGTGCCAAGAAAACATAGTCATCGTATTTACTTGTTACTGAGACTGCAACAGTATAGCTTCATAGATCACAACTACTGTGATTAAATGTTACTTACTAAAAAAAATGAAGCAGCATTCTGCTGTCTTGTACTATAATGTATATGAAGTTTGTGAAATGTCAAAGATTTAAGATGTATTTATTTTTTGAAAAAAACCCACAAAATTCTATGCTATATTGTTGATCAAATGTAAATGTGACTTGTACAGTTTGCTAAAATAACTCTGGTATTTTTCACTACATTGAGACAGTTACTGTGAGAGTAGGACACAAACACCAGCTATTGCCTGCATTTGGGACATTGCTGAATCCGCACAGCAGTCATGTCATTATCTGAAAATAACTGCCAAATAATTGTAAACTTTGTAAAATATAAAGTATATAAAGTAGATATTAAATACAGACACTTCAGTATTTTATTGAAGCTATTCAGTGTACAATTAAACATTTTCAAAAGGTGTAATTTATTTAAAAGATTGTCTCATTTTGGTAAAATTTATGTGAACTTTTAAAGCTAAATATTAAACTTAATATGCTGTGTAAATATATACATATATACATTCAATGATGTATTTTTTTAAAACATTGGCTTGCTTTAATTTGTTAAAAGTGCAGGTGTTACACATGCTTTGTACATTGAAGTTGAAAGGGGTTTTGCATTTTCCATTAAAATGACTTTATCAAATGTTGTCTCGTGTTTGTTTTTCATGTTTGTGGCTCATTTGTGACAGACACACTTGTCTGAGCCATTCACGCCTTCACGGTGATTGCAGATGTCTCTGTTGTAAAGCTGCCTACTGTGAAAAATTGGAATGTTGTATGTTAATTAGTGTGCACCATTCACCCTCTGCCATTTTTAATATGAAACTGCTAATGGACATGCTGGAGCACAGTTCAAGTGGCTGAGCCAAAGAAAGCTATCTAAGAATAAAAATAATTTAAACATTCTTTATGTTGTGTCTTCAATAACAGAGATTCTTTTGTTTTGAGGGGAAGGGAATTTCCATAGAACAAAAAAAAAAGTTCTCTATTGCTTTCAGTGATGGGGAACTTGTATGCTTATTATAAAAAATAAAACTCTATAATGCTCTAAAACTGAGAAAAAAAAACAAATTTGATATTTCTCTAGCTGGTGATATAGCCAAAATGTGATAGCAGTAGGTATGCCACTGCCAAATGAAAGAACATATGTAACAAAGTGCTAGTGTTTGAGGTAGGGAGAGGTAGTATTTTAAATTGCATTAAAAAGTTGGATGATATACAAAATAATTTCAAGTGTTTTAGTGAAAAGAATTATTTTTTTAAAGGAACATGTTTTGAGTTTAACTGGTTAGAAAAATTGCAATTGATTTTGCAGTTACTCAGCAATATTACTGGAATAAGTTGATATGCATTATCAGTTATGTCTTAAGTTTACCTTAAGTTATATATTGCTTCTCCCTGGGTTCTGTACAGAGCACAGAGGGATGGTAGCATTTGATAGCTAAACTATTTGTTGAATATACAGCAAGCTGTTAAGCTCTCTTAGCCAAGCCATAGGAATGGTTTCTTTTCAGGAACAGAATTTGAGTAGAAATCAGTTTTAATGGTAGCTAATATTTACTTTTAAGAGGTTAAACCTGGTGTAATTTGATCTTGACCCAAAAAATAACTCTTGTTGCACTGTTTCTTTGGCTGAAAAGATTTAACATTTTTGGGAAGATTTTTGAGGCTTTGGGTTTGCAGTGTTGTTGCAGTTAATCTGGTCTTAAGTAAATAAGAAAAATAATTTTGTATGGAATACACCTGAACACCACACTACATGCATGCAGTTTTAGTGCAGAACATAGTCTTTTTATTAGAGTTGAAGTTACAGTACTCCTTGTGTAGTCTCCAATTTTGATAGTTTTATCACAAAAGGGAGGAGTATCATTTTATATGCTGATATTCACAATACAAATATTTATGTGGATTATAATTGTTTATCTGTGTGCACTGACAGACTCTTGAACTTTTCTTTCTCCAGAGATGCAGAAAGGAAGCCAAGGCTGAGAGATGTGTGGTGAGACTTGCCTGATGTATGATGATGCAGAAACCTCAGGTCAGTAGCGAGGGTGGTCACTGTGCATCAGTCTTTGTGCCTATACTTCTCTGGTTTGCCAACAGAAGTTCAAATTACAATAGAAACCTACCCACTGAAGATCATAAAATACTTAGTACCAAGTCTTTGAACTCTAGGAATCTAGGACCACTTCGAGATAGTTTGGTCTTTATATAGTCTGCCAAGCAATGTACTTTGAGCTTCAGGTACCATGTCCAAGGTGTTTAAGATGTTCCAGCCAAAGACCTTCCCAGAATTAGACACTGTTAAAGTTTCACACTGGTTTGTCCAAGATGTGCATATTATGTACAGTATGGATACATGGAGTCAGTTATCTCAAAGAATCACAATTTATGTGGTGCTTAAACATATCTTTTTAAAAATGATGCAAATATACATTTTCTAATATTGCAAAGATGATTAGTCTGTTACTGGAAAAGTATACATTTTATACAGGTTGCTCATTTCTTTTATAACTGTAGTGTTTAGAACAGCCCTAACTGTTTTGTAATGACACTTGTTCTGAGCTGATCTCACACACTGAAGATTTTTGATCTTGGTAATTATACTTTTCTATCAGTGTGCATAGTACACAGTTGAGAACTGCAGCATTTTTAATATATATATATATATATATTTTTATAGAATCATAGACACCATGTCTGGTTGCAAATGTAACAACAATTTATTTCTTATAAGTTCAAGGACTAAACAGTACCTATAGGCATCATGGTACCATGTAGATTCAGGAATGACCTAAGGGCTCCCACAGCCTACGTCGGTGCAAAGCAGGCATGCAACAGAACACTGAATTTCCTCTGTTGGTAATTTAGGTTTGGAGGTAATTGTTTCAGGATGAAGCCATCAAAGTTGATTTAAGAAATATTCTATTTTACCTGTGACATTCAGAAAACTTTCTACTGCTTCTGCCCTCATCCATTTGTCTCCCCATATAAGTAATTAAAATTTCTGGATGAAATCTAATGGTGATGCAAGTTGTTTGTGTTCGTTACTGTTTTTTGTACACCATGATTTCTGCATGGCAAGCTTCTGGAAACATTGCTATGTAATCTGACAATAGTGAAATTAAACTACCGTAGAGGCTTTTTACACAGAGTAGCTCTGCTTGCTTAAGGAAAAGTTAGAACTGGATCCATATTACATCCAGAGTGGCAGTTAGGATGTCTGTGTCACCACCTCCAGAATCTAAGGCTTGTCTGCACAGGGAAAATAATCAGAATAGTGTCCTGAATAGCTCCCTGTGCTGAAACTCTCAGTCCAGAATAACTCTGCCCACAAAGGGAAATGTTCAGGAATAGCTGCTATGCTTTAAATTCACACCATCACTTAATTCAAAATAATTTTCAAGTGTAGACAAGCCTTTGTTTTCTTGTTTAATGAGTAGGTTAAGTTCAGGCTCTCTTTGATTTTCCATAGGGGATTGATGTTAACGACCCATGTAAACTTTTCATGATGAAAGAAGTTAAATTTTCTTTTTTCTCCTGAATTTGAAGTGCTTCACACAAATGGATACCCCTGTATTTACTTTCCTCATCCAGAACACAAGAGTCTGACAGTGAAGGTCAGTTTTATTAATGTTCACATCCCAATGTTCACAGCAATTCGTGAATTAAGAGAATGAATCCAGGAGGCCAGCCTAAAGTAGGAGGAAGATTGACTGTGAGATACATAAGATTCTTCAAAGGATGTTCCTGTGGGTGCTTCACTTCAGGTGTTGGCACGTTCTTGCACCTTTGATTGGAGAATTTCAACAGCAGTGCCTGTCTGGGTCATGCATGCATGGTCCCTGTCTCGCAGCACCGTTGGTGCCTCATCTAGTGCTCACCAACCTGCTGCCCTCAGTTCCTTCTCAGCCATCCTTGGTCGGAGACAGAGCTCCCAGTAGTGTCAAGAAGTTAGCTCACTTAGTGTGAAAATACTACTTAGCATAGTTTAGTTTAGCAGTACTGTTACTTTCCCTGTTTTATTTCCTAGTTTAAAAAAAAACAAAAAACCTTTTCATAGCCTAGTTAAGTTCATCCGTGAGGTGAACTATCATATTTTCAGCTATGCCTTGTTCATCAGCACTGCCTCTCATGTTCAGATGCCATGCTGGTGTTGGACAGACACTCAGTGTGTCTGCTGCTTGGCTGAGTCACACATCCCTCAGAAATGTGCTCACTGCAGCAGTGTAAAGCCTCGAGCATGGAGGAACAGGGATCTGTGCCTCAAGCTCATCCTAATGTAGAAGTCTGTGCACCCAGCTTCAGACCTCGGCCAGCAGACACTCTCTGGACACAGATCTCCAGAGACCTCACGCTCTTCTCAGAGAAAGGCTCTTTCCTCAAAAAAATCTATGAGGAAATGAGCAGTGACTTCTCCTGAGAGAGAACGGACCAAAAAGAAGTGCTCTCCATCTCAGTCTCTCTTGGTACCGACCACACCGTGGCTGAGTACCTAAAAGGCACCAGGATCTTCTGACACCACCCACACTTTGGCCTCTGCCAATCCCCAGTGCTCTGGTGTGGAGTCGAGAAGCAAAAGTAAGTCTTCTTCTCCACTGTGGCACTGTTGACACCACTGAAGAAAACAGCACCAAGACCTCTGACAGCTTCATTGGCGCTGACAGCCACATTGACAACGATGCCATCTGCTCCAAAAACTCTCTCACCAAGACCACCAGCACTGTCTACTGCAATACCAAACCCCTTGGCACTGGCCAGCACCATGCCACTTCCTTCATCAGAAGGACATATTAGTATCCTCGACACTGGACTCGCCACTTTTGGGCACAGATGGCTCCCCGGTGCACTTGGTACTGGAACACCCTGTCTCACTAATAACTCTTCCATTTTCCAGCAAGGAGATAGAGGATGACCAGACCCAACAACTGGATCTCTACAATAGGTAAGACATCCAGCTGTGGTATGAGCACCCTTGCATGGTTCCACCCATGCCCTTACTCACACAATGGGACCCCTGGGCCTCCTACAGAAATCACTACAATAGCCCCCCCACCCCCGCCAGTCCTTGTAGGGAGGAGATCAGATTGCCTCCCACCATCCTGGGTGCCTGTAACAGAGCCCAGTGAGGAAGCTGCCGAGGAACAAGAGCATAGAGCAAGACACCATGCCAAATATTAAAAACTCCTTCTCTTCCCCAGATGAGGCCATAATGCAGACCCCAGGCACCATACCACCTACCTTCAAGAGGGATGACAAAAATACTCATGGGGGAATTTTGCACCACTCCATGTGTGCAAAATTCATGTCCCCCACAGATTTCTTTGCTTCCCTGCAGAAGAATGACTTTCTGAAGGGGAAGCAAAGGGAAGCCGCAAGAGCGGTCACTCACCCTTCCCCAGCAACGCGGGTGCATTGTTTTGGGCACCTGGAGCGGCTGACGGAGCGAGAAATCACTGCAGCGGGTGGGGGGGGAAAGGCGTGGTTGGGGATGCCCCAGCCACTGGCTCTGTCAAGGTTCCTTCCCCACTCTGAACTTTAGGGTACAGATGTGGGGACCTGCATGGACACTTCTAAACTTAATTACTAGCTTAGATCTGGTATCGCTGGCACCATGCAGAATTATCAGTGTCTGGATCACTCTCTTCCCCCCAAAACCTTCCCCTCCCTGGGTAGCCTTGAGAGACTCCTTCACCAATTCCCTGGTGAGTCCAGATCCAATCCCTTGGATCTTAAAACAAGGAGAAATTAACCATCTCCCCTCCTTTCTCCCACCAATCCCTGGTGAGTCCAGATCCAATCCCCTTGGATCTAAAAACAAGGAAAAATCAATCAGGTATTAAGAAAATAGGCTTTTAATTAAAGAAAAGAGAGGTAAAAGAGAACCCTCTGGGAGAGATTAGCATACCAGCTACTCTCACAGACAACAGATTCAAAACACAGAGGATGTTCCCCTGGGCACAAATTTAGTTACACAAAAAAATACCCAATTTGATTCTGCCTCTAATTGCATAAGACAGGTTACAAAGAAAAAACATAAACCTATTTATTCCTTTATAAAACTTACTACTCTGATAAGAAGCTGGTTCCTTGATCTTTTTCACTCCGGCTGAAATTGAAACTCTAAACAAAGGAAAAACTTCCCTCCTTCCTTTTGAAACATCTTGTTCCCCCATTGGTCCCTCTGGTCAGGTGTTAGCTAGGCTAGGTGAACTTTTTAACCCTTTACAGGTAAAAGAGGCATTAACCCTTAACCATGTGTTTATGACAGGCTCCTACTCTGCACTGGGCTCAGCTGCTAGTCTCGGCTGGACTGGAGCGCATGGGACTTGCTCTTTCCCTGAAAGGAGCAGCCTGGGCCAGGTCAGACCCACCCCTAGAAACCTCCCCTGGCTGCAGGAAGCTCCACACACACACCTGCCCCCATCACTCCTTAGCCACAGGGGTAGGGGATCACTGTATGGGGAGCTGCTCTGCCGTCTGCACAATTCCAGTGCTTCTGGACCCCCACATACCCAGAATCCCCCACAAGCCCACCAAACCTGAACCTCCATCCCACTGAGCTTCACCTTCTGGAATTGGACCTCCCCACTGAAGCCCTACCTGGACGACTGTTTACTAAAAGGTCCCATCCGGGCAGATGCCTTTGACATTACTCACAGGACAATTGTCCTTTTCCAGAGTCGGGGTTACAGATAAACACTCAAAAATCAACTTCATTCAAAATCATTGAATAGTTGGTCTTCATCAGGGCCCATCTCAACTCCCTGGAAGCCAGAGTGTCATTACCAACCAACAGGTTTATTACGATGGCTGACCTCATCTCTTCAGTAATGAGCAGTCCACACGTCAGCTTGCATCCGCCTTCAACTCTTAGGCCACATGCTGCAACCATATTCATGGTACAACATGCGCGTTTCCACATGCACTGCCTTCAGGGCTGGCTCATTTACATGCCACACAAACACAGCCTAAACCTCATAATGCCAACCAAAATCAAAGACTCTTGATACTGGTGGACACAGCCCAGCAAGGTGGGCACAGAGGTTCCTTTCACTCATGATCCACTCTCTGACACTTACAACTGATGCTTCTTGATAGGCTGGGAGCCCATCTGCAACACCATAAAATCCAGGGCAGGTGGCCTCCCTCCAAAACACAGCTATACATAAATATACTACATCTCCATGCAGTTCACAACACGTGCCTCCATGTCTTGCCATTGATAAGGAACGAGACCCTATAAATAATGACCTACAACGTTGTATACTTTATAAAAGTCGACAGGGAGGAGACTGATCCCACTCCCTGTACACCAAAGCCATGAATCTCTGGAATTGGTGCATCCGGCACAGTATCAACATCTCAACCTCTTATCTCCAGCAGCAGACACATGAAGCAAGGAATTTTCTCAGAATCATGAATGGAAACTAAATGATGTGGTGCTGTAGAACATATTTTAGCAATGGGGCCATTCATGTATCAACCTCTTTACAACACCACAGAACCACAAGTGCCCCCAGTTCTGCTCAAGAGCAGGTCTGGGACCCCAATTGCTGGGGGATGCCTTCCTCCTCAAATGGGAAGTGTCACTTCTATACACGTTCCCACAGATACCACTATTCTTGAGGGTGATAAACAAGATACATATGGACAAAGCAAAGTCCTATTGATAGCCCTAACGTGGCCCACACAGACTTGGTACTCTTACCTGATGCAGATAGTGCTATGTGCTCCACATGCTCTCCCACTCCAACCAGACCTTCTGTCGCAGAACGATGGACTGGTTCACAACTGTACATGGAGAGACTTCACCTGAAATCGTGGCTCCTATATGGTTCCATCGCAATGAACTAGCCTGTTTGGAACAGGTTAAACACATGCTACTAAACAGTAGGACTCACCTTCAAAAATGAAACAGATATATGGTGCCAAGCCAAGCAAATCACTTCAGTTTTCGCACCTTTACCATTGATACCGGACTACATGTTGGAGCTGAAAAATTCGGGACTATACACTAGTTCAATCAAGGTCGATCTTGCGACTGTTAACACCTTCCATCACAAGATTGATGGGATGTCACTGTTTAAGCACCTGATTACCAAACACTTCCCTACGGTCATTCAGAACGTTTACCCTGAAGTACGCATTCCCACAGCATCATGAGACTTGAACCTGGTATTATGCTGCCTCATTGGGGCCCATTCAAACCCTTAATGACATACTGTCCGATACATCTATCAATTAAGGTAGCATTTTTAGTAAAAACTAAAAAAAAAATTAATCAGAATTTTTAAATTAATCATGATTAATCAGTTTTAATCATACTGTTAAACCGTCGAATACCAATTGAAATTTATTAAATATTTTTGGATGTTTTTCTACATTTTTAAATATATTGATTTCAGTTATAACACAGAATACAAAGTGTACAGTGCTCACTTTATATTGTTTTTATTACAAATATTTGCACTGTAAATGATAAAAAGAAATTTTTCAAGTCACCTCATACAAGTACAGTACTGTAGTGTGATCTCTTTACTATGAAAGTGCAATTTACAAATGTAGATTTTTTTTGTTACATAACTGAACTCAAAAACAAAACAATGTAAAACTTTAGACCAGGATTTCTCAAACAGAGGTTGCTGCTTGTGTAGGGAAAGCCCCTGGCGGGCTGGGCCTGACCCACCAGGGGCTTTCTGTACACAAGCAGCAACCCCTGTTTGAGAAACCCTGCTTTAGAGGCTACAAGTCCACTCAGTCCTACTTCTTGTTAAGCCAGTCACTAAGAGAGAAAAGTCTGTTTACATTTACAGGAGATAATGCTGCCAGCTTCTTATTTACAGTGTCACCTGAAAGTGAGAACAGGCGTTTGCATGGCACTTTTGTAGCCGGCATTGCAAGGTATTTACATGCCAGATATGCCAAACGTTCATATGCCCCTTCGTGCTTTGGTCACCATTCCATAGGACATGCTTCCGTGCTGATGATGCTCGTTAAAAAATTAATGCGTTAATTACTCAGTGACTGAACTCCTTGGGGGAGAATTGTATGTCCCCTGCTCTGTTTTACCCACATTCTGCCATATATTCCATGTTATAGCAGTCTGGGATGATGACCCAGCATATATTGTTCATTTTAAGAACACTTTTTCATTGCAGATTTTGACAAAACGCAAAGAAGGTACCTATGTGAGATTTCTAAAGATAGCTACAGCACTCAACCCAAGGTTTATAGGGGCAGCAGGTTTGTATAATTTTTGGTGGTGCCCAGAATGGGTCCAAATCCTGCCCCTTCACTCCCACACACACACCTGCCTAAGGCTCTGGGAGGGCGTTCGGGAGCAGGAGAGGGTTTGGGGTTCAGGCTCTGGGAGGGAGTTTGGGTGCAGGAGGGGTGAGTGGTTTGGCTCTGGAGGGAGTTTGGGTGCGGGCTCTGGGTTGGGGCAGGGGGTTAGGATGTGGGAGGGGGTGAAGGGTGTGGCACTTACCTCGGTCGGCTCCCGAAAGCAACCCGCACACCCCTCTGGCAGTTCCAATGGCATAGTCAGCGCTAAGGGCAGGGACAGCATGTGGAGAGACACCCCTCCAGGGGCCACAGGGACGTACTGGTCGCTTCCAGGAGTGGCGCACTGTGCAGAGTGAGAGCAGGCAGGAAGCCACTTTAGCCCCGCTGCACTGGCGGTGGGGACCCCTGAGCCCTTTCAAATCTGGAGGCAGCAGGCGGGTCTGGGAGATACTTCAGGGGAAGCGCACAAGGGCAGCAGGCGAAGCCAAGAGAGAGACCTGGCCCTGAACATTGTTGGAGCCGGGCCCCCATGCTCCGAATATTCCTGGAGCACAAGCATCATGGGCCCATACAACTCACCACCTCTGAAGGTTTAAGAATCTGAAGTGCTTTCCAAAATCTGAGACACACAAAGCGTGGAGCATGCTTTCAAAAGTCTTAAAAGAGCAACACTCCAATGCGGGAACTACAGAACCTGAATCACTAAAAAAGAAAATCAACCTTCTGCAGGTGGCATCTGACTCAGATGATGAAAATGAACATGTGTCAGTCCGCAGTGCTTTGGATTGCTATTGAGCAGAAACCATCATCAGCATGGATGCATGTTCTCTGGAATGGTGATTGAAGCATTAAGGGACATTAATCTTCAGTGAATCTGGCACTAGGGTGACCAGATGTCCCGATTTTATAGGGACAGTCCCGATTTTGGGGTCTTGTTCTTATATAGGTACCTATTACCCTCCACCCACATCCCCATTTTTCCCATTTGCTGTCTTGTGACGCTGGCTACAACAATACCATGCGAACACCTGTTCTCACTTTCAGGGGGGTTAACGTTAGGGAGGGAGAGGAATTATTTAAGTTTAGTACTAATGTAGGCACGAGGACGAATGGGTATAAACTGGATATTAGGAAGTTTAGACTTGAAATTAGACGAAGGTTTCTAACCATTAGGGGAGTGAAGTTCTGGAACAGCCTTCCGAGGGAAGTAGTCGGGGCAAAAGACTTTCCTGGCTTTAAGACAAAGCTTGATAAGTATATGGAGGGGATGTTATGATAGGATTGTTAATTTGGGCAATTGATCTTGGATTACCACCAGATAGGTCTGCTCAATGATCTGCGGGGAGATGTTGGATGGCATGGGAACTGAGTTACTGCAGAGAATTCCTTCTTGGGTGCTGGCTGGTGAGTCTTGCCAACATGCTCAGGGTTTAGCTGATCGCCATATTTGGGGTCGGGAAGGAATTTTCCTCCAGGGCGGATTGGCAGGGGCCCTGGAGGTTTTTCGCCTTCCCCTGCAGCGTGGGGCACGGGTCGCTTGCTGGTGGTTTCTCTGCAGCTTGAGGTCTTCAAACCAGTTTTGAAGATTTCAATAACTCGATCCTGGGATAGGGGTTGTTATAAAATTGGATGGGTGGGGTTCTGTGGCCTGCCTTGTGCAGGAGGTCAGACTAGATGATCAGATTGGTCCCTTCTGACCTATGAGTCTATGAGGTGACATTGTAAACAAGAAATGGGCAGTGTTATCTCCTTCAAATGTAAACAATCTTGTTTGAGCGATTGGCTGAACAAGAAGTAGGGCTGAGTGGACTTGTAGGCTCTGAAGTTTTATATTTTCTTTTTGAATGCAGTATTTTTGTACATAATTCTACGTTTGTAAGTTCAGCTTTCATGATAAAGAGATTGCACTACAATACTTGAATTGAAAAATACTATTCCTTTCAGTTTTTTAAAGTATGAATATTTATAATCAAAAATAAATATAAAGTGAGCACGGTACACTTTGTATTCTGTGTTGTAATTGAAATCAATATATTTGAAAATGTAGAAAACATCCAAAAATATTTAAATAAATGGTATTCTATTATTGTTTAAAAGTGTGATTAACTGCGACTGATTTTTTTAATTACTTGATAGCCCTAATTTTTAGTAGCTATTACAGCGGCCCACCATGTGGGTAAGCTAGGGGCTCTCATGGCTCACCCACCTTATACCATCTTTTTCAAGGACAAGGTTATCCTAAGACCACATCTGAGATTTATACCTAAAATTTCTTCATCCGTCCACATAAATCAACCAATCCATCTTCCCGTATTCTTTCCCAAACCTCACAAGAGCTCACAGCACTTAGTACTATGTACCCTGGATATCAGATGCACACTAGCATTCTACTTCGATAGAACTAAGCCTTTCAGAAAATCCCCAGGACTTTTCGTCTCCGCTACCAAAAGTTCTAAAAGAGCAGTGATCTCCACACAGACCCTCAACATGGATCTCAGGGTGTATTCACCTCTGCTACCAACGAAAGAACCTACAATCTCCATCCGGGATCAGAACTCACCCTCCTAGATCCATTGCTACCTCAGTAGCCTTTCTAAACAATGTATCACCCATAGACTTATGTACAGCTGGTACCTGGGTCTCTGAACATATGTTCACAAAACACTGTGCAATCACCAGAGCTCAAGATCGGATGCACTGATGGCTCATAGTGCTATCTTCACTCATTCTTGCAACTCCGAAGCCCCTTCCATCCAACATGGGGCACTGCTCTACCGTCACCTGAAGTGGAGCACCCACAGGGACATCCCTCAAAGAAGAAAAGGTTACTCACCCTGTGCAGTAACTGAGGTTCTTCAAGATGTGTGTGTCGCTGTGGGTGCTCTACTACCCACCCTCCTCCATTCTGCTTCGGAGTTCAATTTCCAGACTCTTCAGCAGAGAAAGAACTGAGGAGATCAGGCCACATGCTTGTGCTAGATGAGGGCACCTAAGGCATGTTGAAACGGGCACTGCACATCACGACCCAGATAAGCACTGCTACTGAAATTCTCCAATCAAATGCACGGTGAGTAACCTTCTCGAATATCGACTAGGCCACTTTAGCATGTACAGTTAGGACATTCATGAGGAATTCATGACTACTTTGACACACAATTTTTGAGGAGTGCCCCAAAAGTAAATAGGAATGGGCCTGTTACACCATAATTCTTTGATTTATACTTACCAGTTTAACTAGAAGTCTTCCAGTACAGGTCAGTTTGGAGTTCAGTATTTGAATATCTATGAAACAGCTGTGCATACATAGATAATTTAGAAGTACAATATACTGGCAGGATACAGGAATGCAGGTGCCTTACAGCACAGATCATAAAATATATAGAATAGTTTTTTGCCACTAGTCCATTTGTTTAAATCTGACTTAAGTTAGTACCTCGATATAACGCCACCCAATAGAACACAAATTTGGATATAATGCAGTAAAGCAGTGCTCCGGGGGGAGGCGAGGCTGCGCACTCTGGCGGATCAAAGCAAGTTCGATATAACACAGTTTCACCTATAACGCAGTAAGATTTTTTGGCTCCCAAGGACAGCGTTATATCGAGGTAGAGGTGTATTGACAAAAAGTTATCACCATCTGATAGCTGATCAGGTAGTTTCTGCATCACTATTTGCACTACTGGGCAGCCTCAGGAGAGAGGCTGAAGTTTAAATGGGCAGGAACTACCTTAAAAATGGTGCCTCCAAGTCTAGCTTAAGATGTTTTGTCAGGACATTATGGGGAAGTTGCTTCTATGCAATACCTGTTCCGTTGATTGTGTTCAGTGCCATAAGTCTAGCAGCTTTCACGAGCACTAAACTAACTTTTAAACAAAGCAAAATATATTGACAGGACATGTCACAGACTGCAATTGAAGTTCTCTCTTTTGGCTGGGGTTGTCTGAGTAACTGACTTTAGCTGAAATCAATTAAATTTGGTCAATTAACTCTGTATATTAGCTTTCAAGGAGTGATACAGGCTAGAAACGTAGGGCTACACAAACAATTAGTTCCTAGCAAGCTGGGGTGTGACTCTACCTCTCATGGGTTGGTTGTGGATGCTGCTGACTCACATTAACTGTTCGTTAATGTGTTTTGATTTAGTCGTCTTTGAAATGGAGCTAGATAAAAGTGCATTCAGCCGGGTCCATTCAGTCCATGCCTGGCTAGATTCACACCCCCATTTGCTGCAAACTAGTTGTCTCCTCTTGCATCCCATTGTTTTACTATATATTGTGACTACCAGCACCTTATCTCACAGAGTATATGCTCTTAGGGGGAGAGGGGTCAGGTGGTAAGAGGGACATGACTTAAGAGCTTAGTTCTCATCTCCTCTATTTGATACCAAACAATTGTCCAATTTTATTTCCAAACATCAGCACTAAAGTTCTTCCTTTGTAGATGCATGCCTTAATGCTCAGTTCCTGTTGATTTATCCTTCTCAAGCATATGACCAAGATGTTAATCTACACATAAAAAAATACATAGATATGTAAAACTGAATAAATGAATTTAGAACCAGAATATGCCAAAGGAAAATGCTGAGGTATTGACAATTTTAAGACAAAACCTTATCTTGAAGATACCCAGAACCAATGGAGTGGAAAACCACTTCAGTTTTAAATGAGATGATGATGAGTAAAGGTGTGGGATAAGCAGGGCCGTCCCTAGAGGGGTGCAGGGCCTGGGGCAGAAGTGACGGATTCGTCTCTTCCGGGATCGACCGCACCGGCCAGTTGCACCAGCCCGTGGGGCCCCCCAAAGCATGGGCCCCAGAGCGTTCGCCCCGATTCATCCTACCCAAGGGGACCCCTCTGGGGATAAGTTATGGTTTACATCCTTCCTATTGAATAATAAGTCAATTGGATAGGGATCCTTTTAGGAACACTGCATTTACACCAAAAACTATATGGTGTTGTAAAATCTCACTGACTAGGGGATTGATTTGTCTAGTACAGTATCTGTGCAATGTGGTATCTGTGTAAAATAATTATAATCAATTTAGTTTTAAAAATACTTAGTGTATTTATTTTTGAGTTATTTACAACTTGTGTAAAAGCATAAGATGCTGTATTTTGCAAACTATTACGTAAATTGCCTTTATAATGCACTTGTGCCTGTCAATAAATTCTGCCCATAACAATGACATTGTTTCCACAGTAACTAATGTATTTCAAATGGGGAAGAAAGAGAGACTAAAAGGCCAAAAATGAATAAACCAGAAAATATGGCAGAAACAAAATCCATGATAGGGTGGAGTGCAATAATGCTTTTATTGCCATGAGCTTGGGAAGGCTGTGTTACTCACAAATATCATACACAATGTGTATTTTTAGACACAGAAGTTATTAAACTAAAAGTTGCTAGGTAACAAGCATTTAGACAGAGTCTCAGGGCCGGCGATTCCATTTAGACGTAGGGCGCCAGGATTTAGGGGGGCGGCATTTTTCTGCCCTCGGGGGCAATTCAGCGGCAAGGAGTCCTTCTGTGCTCAGGGTCTTCAGCAGCATTTCTGCAGCGGGTCCTTCACTCGCTCCGGGACCTGCCACCGAAGTACCCCGAAGACTGGGAGTGTGGAAGGACCCCCCGCCGCAGAATTGCCACCAACGACCGGGAGCGTGGAAGGACCCCCACCTAGGGCACCAAAAACCCTAGCGCCACTTCTGCAGAGTGAGCAAGAACATAAAGGCCCAAGTTCTGCACTGTTAATACCTAAAGTTAACACACCACGCTTACTTTATTCAGTTTCTCTAAACTTACTGACCTACATCTTCTCATAGTTACAAACTAAACACATTAACCAAACAAATATGACACTGAAGCAGAAAAACAGGCCACAGTGAAGGTTATCAGTATGCACAACGTGAAATTTTCACATACCTAGATATTGGACATTTTAAAAATTACTGTTCCTAATCACTTCCATATTTTTCTTATGCTTAAAATGTTAATGTTCTTGCTATGTACCATGTGTTAACTTGAGGTAAAATTCAGGTGAAGAGAAGCCAGTTTGTAATTTTCATGAGTTGGGCTTTAATTAGACTTGCGAACTCATGCAGGCTGCTGGACTCCTTCAAGTAACTGGCTACCTATGCAACTTCAGCTTCTCAAGGCTATAAACATCCCCTTTAGCTCTCCACTAGGCCCAGCGAGGAGCCTTACTGCAGCTGCCAGCTCAGCTTCCTGTAACTGGGATGACTTCAGAGTAATCCAACTGCGTCTTCATTGTAGCTGAGCATTACTGGGACAGTGTGCTTTAAAGCGGCATTTGACTACAGAAAGGTGAATTTAGGATCCTGAATTCAACTCCTGTGCTTAGTCTACACTAGGGGCTTACACTAAGCCAGTTAGTATAAACCCCTAGTATAGATGTTGTGTACAGTTATTAAAACCCCCAGCATAAATGAGGCTTTAGTTCAATTCCTTGACCTCAGAGGGAAATTTTATCCAGGGCCTGCGGGAGGCAGCATAGGGAGGACAGAATGATGGGCACTAGTTTTAAACTATCTTATCTTCCCTGCCCTTTTTCCTGGTGAAGAGACAGCCTCTATATTTTCGGTTTTTCAAGAATTAGCATCATCTCCCACCAAACCTAATCCAATTGTTAGGGTTTTGTAATCCCAACCTTTGCAACACAAAATGGATAAAAAGGGAATAACAATCTTTAGTGATTTGTTTTTTCTGGTCTCGCAATTGCCTAATAGATTATCAGAAATATTACCAGATCAGCGGAGAGCATAAATAGGCATGAGCTGTAACAGTGAACCTTGCCAGCTTTTAGGTATGTAACATGAGTTGTTCTTTTTCTTATCGTAGCACTTCCCAACCCCAGTCCTGGACCAGGGCCCCATTGTGGTAGGTGCTGTACAACACAAAACAAAAAGAGTCCCCTCCCAATATCCGCCCTTCCTTTCTTCCCTGTCACGGGCCTTGAAAATTCTCACCTACATGCTCTTTCTGGCCCCTCAACCCTATCGCTTCCTGTGAAATTTCCTTGCCCCCACTCCTTTCCCCCGCAATATTCTTGTCCCTCTCCTCTGTCTCCTTTCTTACATACAGACATGCCATTAAACTCTCAAACCCACCCTTGGACCCCCTGCCCCCTTGTCTTTCCAATTCCCCCTGCCCCTTCACTACCATACTCACTGAATGAGCTGTTTGTGCTCCTGTATCAGCTTCCTTGCCTTAAACTCTCTTTTTTACCAGTTAGAGGAATTGCAGCAACTAATCTGGGGATGTGGGGGAATCCCCATGAGTTGAAGTTTTAACATCACGATTGGTTGTTTTTCTAAATTATGTTTTAGCTCAACCAGAAGTTATGGGATTGATGCAGGAATCACGGGGTACAATTCTATGACGTTACGCAAGACATCAGACTAGATGACCATAATGGTCTCTTCTGACTTTAAAATGTATGAATGTTGGACCACTCCAGTCCAGCCTCTGCCTTTTCTACTCCATAGAAAATGCTCACCGGTGTCCCCAAATAAACGTCTTGACTGTCTGAAGGCCTATACTCCATTCTTATTCTCTTTGACATTTCCAGTGCTTCTGATACCCTTGATCCTCCCTCCTCCTTGACATTGTCTTCCCTTAGCCTCCCTAACTCTGTCCTCTCGTGGTTCTCTTCTTATTCCATTAGCCATTCTGTCAATCCCTCTTAGCAGGTTTCCACTTCCCCCTCTAACTGCACTCTCCTCAGGTCTCTATTCTTGGACTCCTGCCTTTCTCCCTGGACACCTTATTTATATGTGATGTCACTTGCATGAATTCAACTGCCCTCCCGGACTAACTCCTTTTGTAAATTCTATTTCACTCAGACCCTGGCTCCGTGCTTCAGTATTGCATCTCTCTCAAGCAGTTCATCTGGGAAACTCACCATCATCTCAAACTCTTTGTAGCCAAAACAAACCCGTCTTTCCTACCAAATCCTGTGCCCTAACCCCATTCTGCTTTACAATTAGCAAAGCCACCATCATCTCTGTCCCTCAGGCTCATAGCCTGGGCTTTCAGTCTTTCTTCCGCATACTCGTTGTCACTATGTCTTGTCTCCTCTTCCTAGATAACACTTCAAAAATCCCTTACTTTTTTTCATGACTGATAGCATCTGCCCCTATCCGTACTGAATGGGCTGGGCCTTCCTGAATAAATTCCAGGGACCCTGGGACCAAGTCTGCTCTTGCTTGCCCCTGAGAAGTTCTGCCTCAGGTAGAACAAGGTCAGCAGCTCAGTGCTTTCCTGCCTTTTTTATTTACTATTTTTTGGTCTTTGTGCTCTTGTTATACTCACCCTTGCAGAGCATTGCGTCCTCTGGGGCAGCACCCACTTCTAGGCCCCTCACAGCCTAGGAAACTCTGCCCAAATGTCTAATGATGCTCAGCTTGTGAGGTGGCTTTAAATTCCTAGTTAGACACTAATCTCTGCATTTTTTCACTTGTTCTATTAGTTTTCTAAAAGGAAGTTACAATTTATGTAGAACCAATGGAAAAGTTGTCCTCTCTTTTATAGCATATTGAAGATTGTTGCTTTTCCAGACGTGGTATGTGAGAACACTTGCATTTTAAACTCAACACTTCCCTAAAGCTGAAGCATCAGACAGGAAATTTTTGCTTTGTGATAGTTCCATGTGAATTTCCCAGGAATTTTCCAACTAGGTAAGCACAGTATGTGCCTTCCCGCCTCCTGGAATCAAGTGTACGGTAGCCAGTCTTGGCTGTGCCCCTTCCCATCCTGGGCCAATGCAGTTTTATGGTAGCTATGTGTATGTGTTTTCCTTTGAGCTGATGGCTAGATTTGGGTGGACCTGAGATGGGAAATACTATTGTTTTATAGCTCTGTGGACCTGATACTGTTTAATCTCAGTAATATTGTGCTGCCTGTAGCAAACTGGTTTGAGGGACAGTAGTTCAAACGATTCCAAAACAGGCACTAGGCAAATTTACAGCATTTTTAAGAGGGTGAGGGGAAGCCAAAGACTCCTAGTCTCTAAAAAGTGATGAACTCCTACAACCTATGGGGTTTTTATAAGAGAGGCTGTAGCAGAGTCTCAGGTATATAGCTTTAGGTTATCACACTGCTGCCACTAATAATTTCTGATCACTTTCAAACAGTACATTCAAGTGAGATGCTCACCAGACCAGTCATAATCTGTCTCCGGAGCCAAATTGTATCTGATTTCCTTGTAGGAAAGGGTTACTTCTGAACTGAAAAGTAAGATGTCCGAAGCCCACAAAACCAACTATGAAGAACTTACAGTAATCATAGAACACAGAATATCAGGGTTGGAAGGGAACTCCTTGACTAGGTTCAGTTAAATTGAGGGAGATTCTACAGCATAGACTTTGCCTCTCCCCTATTTTGAGTCCCGTTCAGTATGACATTTTAAATGCTGTTGTAAATTAACTGAGCATTTTTCTTGTCAGTGTTGTTGGCCTGCTTCCACATCATCCTTAACCACTTCTAAAAAATGTATCTATCTCTTCTATGTCAGCACCACTTTTAGAATGGGAGGATAGGCATAAAAATCATCATGAGTCTGAATATAAATGGGAATTATGGTGAATGTGCAGCTGACAGCAAATAGAGGTATCATGCCTGTATTGCTCAAAACAGCCACCAACTTTCAATATGGCACCTTGAAAGCAACTTAATGTGAATTGTAGACTGTACTAGGAGCTATTGTTAATATGAAGGCCTTAAAATCTTGCCAAGGTAACTTTCTGAAAACTAAAATCCCTTAGAAGAGGGGGCATAAGACCCTGACTCACTGAACATAAAACAAACACTTAAAACTCAGTGTTTTTGTATTTTGTTTTCTAGCTGTGACAGTAAGTAGCCATTGGTTTTATGTTTGGCAGATTTTACTTCCAAAAGATTCCATGTAACTTTCCATGAGTTTTCCCTCTACTGGGATAAGCTCACAGATTCCATAGTTCACAAATTCTTTTTGCAAAGCATATGTTGGCTGTTTTCAACAGGGATAATATTTCTAGGTTCCAAGACAACAGTGGTTTCTGTGGTAAAGCAAGCTCTCTGAATTGAACTAAACGTCTGGACATATGTTTAAATTTAGTTCTTGGTGAGACGCTTTCAAATTACACACCACAGAATTTTACAGATGTCAAGTATAATGCATCATGGACCTGATCCAAAGCCCAGGGGCATCTTTCCATTGATTTTAAAACACTTGGAATTAGGTCCTATGACAAAATCTCTTTGATCATGTCAAAACTACACCAACAGGAACACACATAAGGACTCTGATCCAAATTGTTTGTTTATATTGTGTGCAATGTTTATCCCTCTCTGCACCTTTTATTTTATGCTAGTTGATAACTTTAAGGGTTGACTATATTGACAATCATGATAGTGGGGAAACTTAAGACCTGAAGTAATGTGCTATTTTAAGGAAAAGGGGCTGTTTGTTTTAATGTAACATTGTTTTGTTCACCAGATGGCAATGTTTGCTACAGAATATACTTTCATGATGATAAAGTAGTAAACATGACTTGGGTATTGCTACGGACAGCTCAGTGGAAACTGTCACTCAATGCGTAGCAGCAGTCAAAAAGCAAATACTATGTTAAAAAAAATTATTCCATTCTATAAATTAATGAATGCCCTCCTGTGGACTACTGGGTTTGGTCCAATAACCCCATCTCAAACGGGGGAAGTAGAAGAAGAACCAGAATGAAGTCCAAAGAAGGCATAGGAAGACCACCCCTAGAAGGAGAGCATGGAAAGAGTGGGACTGTTTAGAGAAATGTCAGAAATAGCATAAGGTAAGTTCAAGTGCTCCTTTTCTCATAAGAACAGGGAAACAAACTAAAAGGCAATACATTTAAAACTGATAAAAGCAACTGTATTTTACTTAACACAACTAATTTGTAGAACTCTGCTGTATGAGAACCAGTGTTTAACAGGATTCACAAAAGAAGTAGGAGTTTGTGGAGAATGTTACACATCCACAACATGGATAAATTTTTTTAAAACATCCTCCCCTCTCCATATTATAGCCAACTTCTGACAGGTATTAGGAAAAGATTGTCATGGGCAGTTTATTCCACTATTAACTATTTGTGATTGTGGCACTTTCCCCTGAAGCATCTGCTGTGACACTTATTGTGGTGGGTTTTTTAATGGACTATCCTTATTTCAGTCAAATTAAGAGCAACAGATTACCTTACCTTGCTTCCTTCCCATCCTCCCCAAAGTATATTTAGCTTGTAACTAAGGAGAAATTGAAGAGATTAATCTTCGTACTACTGTAGCTGCCCTTGTTCAATTTGTGAGGGAAGTTGTCCTGGAGTCTGACCCAGGCTGGAGAACAATGTGAGAGGTTTCCTTTCTGCGTCACTGTTTTGCCTGCTTGAGTACTCATCCTCAATGGATAAGGCTTATGACTTGAATTATGCTTCAGTGGAGGTGGCCAGTCCAAAAATGATTTCCTGTACAGTGCCAGGAGCATGCCAGACCACAGCTGTGGCAGCTACATAAAAATAGTTGAAATGATCCCACATCTAGTACTATTTATTTGAGGGTTCAAAGTGCAATTAATTAGGACCTTAAATAACTTTAGTTTGATTTCACCACCTTTGGAAGGCATGCTAGTTTTTCAGTTTACATGTATGCAACTGCTACTGTTGGATTTTAACTAGTTATCTGAGTAGGAAGTCCAACATCCCCCTTTCTGTATATACAGACGTCAGTGAACTAGAGAATTTGTTTGTCAGTTTAGGAATACAGCAAAATTTCCTGAGTTGTGAGCAAATTCAAACCCGTTCTTTGAGCAAATCCAGTCTTTTTGTCTGCATTTCTTTAGTGCAGCCCTTGCCTCTATTCAAGGAGAGAACAGACCAGGCATTGAGGAAAGAAGAAAATTTGCACAGAAGCTGAGAATAAGAGGGACCATGGTGTTCTCTCTGCACTTCAGCAGAAAGCTGGCACGAAAGCTTTGGGGACAAGCTCATTCTGTAGAGGAGGTCTGGAAAACCACTGCACTTGTGCTTTGAGGCTTGAACTAAATGAGCCTTTTTGGAATCTGTGTCCTCTGGTTTCTGCTCATTAGGTGCATCACCTCTTAAAATTATACAGACAAAAATGTCATTTCACAGACCACCACAACCCTTGGACTCTCCCCAGGTTCTCTATATGCACCTGAAGGTGAAAGGCTGGAAGTTGTGTTCCATTTTCCCTCACCACCAGCTATTTTTAGTGTAATAAATTGTACAGTTCAATTGACTGGCACTTTAATGTTTGTGAAGACTATTTTCACCCACTGTTATGGTGTTGATTACGACTTAGTTTTTTATTTTCAAAGCCTCAGTGACTGATTTACAGATGTAAACAAATATTTCCTTTGTGCAATTAAATACTGCCCACTAGCATTACTTCCATTCATGCACCTCTGAAGAACAAGATACTTTTTCCTCAGGTTTTTTAAGCAATGTAATTTTTTTATGTAGAAACTCAGAGTTAAATTTGATGCACCTTGATTAGTTATGTAAACAAAATCTAAAAACTTCCCCACAGAACGAATAACTTGGTTCCTCCATAGAAAGTTTATATATTTCTCGATTAATCTGAGGTTAATATTGTCAGGAGACAAGAGTGTGGCACATCAATCCATCTAGAAATGGTGTAACTGATACACCTCTCCATTAACAAAATTGTGCATAATGAAATGCTTACAATCTGAATGCATGATAGAAAGCATCTTTCAAGCGGAAGTGGCAGCCATCTGGCAACCATAAGTTAAGTTCTGCATCATTTATGGCATTATAGATACCTATTACACATAGCATTACTTCAAAACCCTGAAGGATTGTGTTTGAAATGTTTTCCAAGCAGTCATTTGGTTTGAAACATCAGGAGAAAGACGCAAGAGCCTGCATTTACCAATTTATGGTACCCGTAAGCTCTATGATTAAGTGTATTTCACAGTGACAGTTGCTGTAATGCCTTTTCTCGCACAGTAGGATTTTGTTAGATGTTGGCTGCCCTTGGATCATCATTGTCCTGGTGGTTTTCCCTTTTCTCATTTGCTTAACTACATTTCATGAGAACTTCTCATGGTCTTCATTTAGCTGTTCATAAGTCCTTTCAGTATATCTTCAGAGAGCTCCAGTAGAGGGAGTTCAGGTGATGGAATGTCCAAGGGAGGAAGATTGGGTATTAGAATGTCCTTAGCCTTCCCTGCATTTGCTGCAAACTTCTGCCAAGTTGAGGCTGAAGTAGTAGCAGTTTCTGAATGTTGTTGTAGGCCCCATAACTCTGACTTCTCCACAAAATCAGCATCTACATCCAACTCCTTCTCTACTGGAGCTTTTTGGAGTCTAATCCTTTCTGCTTTTAGCTGTTTATTCTCTCTCCTTAATCTCTCATTTTCAGCTACAAGAAATTCCACATGCCGTTTCAAATCTGCAATTTTGGTTGCCTGCTCCTCTATTATTATTTTGTCATCTTTTGGGGCTTTGTTCCCAATACACACTTCCAATTGCTCCTCTCTTTTCTGAAGCAGAAATAATAGTGTATCTGGCTCCCTGTCAAAGACATCCTGAGTTTCCTGTAGATGCTTATTTGCAGAAGGACTGTATTTCTGAGTAACAGGAACCAATATGTTGTGGTCTTCAGATTCTTCAGTTGATGGTTTATAAGAGGTCTGAAGATGTGCAGCTATATCCTTGTCTGCATTCTGTTGGGCTTTTAGCCTCTCCTCTCTCTTTGCCCTTTTCCACCTCTCCTGGATAAGCAATAATTGTTTCATATGACTATCCCTTTGTAATTCCAGTGATAATTGAGCCTGTCCAAGAAAAAAAAGATTGACTGAATTAACACATAGGCCCTAATACTGCAAGCATATATTTGTGAGTAAAATTACAGACATGCTTAAGCGTTTACAGAATCAGCCCATTAGTATGTCCGAGAGGGGAAACTGTTCTCTCTAGCTTCTGCAATGCAGATTCAGGCATTTATGCCATCAAACTCACTAACTGTAGTCTGTGAAATGGAAGTGTTGTGTGACTAAATATTTGGACATCTGCAATTTCTCTTTCGATCCATATGGAGACTTCTGAAGGGAGGAGGTAAAAGTTTGGCCTGTGATCATCCATAAATGTACTTGGGATGAGATGTCATGCTTTACTTGGCCAGTAATTCAACACATGTGTTTTTTAAATAAGAAGCAAATCCTTTTGTTGTAGAATATAGCTAGACCACTGCATTAATGACACCGCCACTAAGCAGCAGAGATTTCTACTATGAGATTATATCATCATTTTCAAACTGATCCTCTATTCTGAGTCACTCCAATTGCTGGACCATTGGGGTGGGTGTTCCATTTTTCATGAAATTTTCTCAATAGTTTAGCTTTGTTGAAACAACAAGAATAATTGGGGGAGTGGGATTTTATAGTCACTGAATCAGAGAGCGAGCGAGCATGACTTTACAGCTTGGTGACTCAGGCACTCACTTGAAGATCTAAGTCCCCACTCCAATGACTGTTCCAATAAGTGGAAGGGCTTCAATGGGAGAGACAGACAGACCTGCCATGGAGGTAACCACATTCAAATTCCTGCTCCACATCAGGCAGAGGGGGAACTGAACCCAGGCTCCCTATATTCCAGGTACAATGCTCTAACCCATGGGTCAGCAACCTCTGGCATGCTGATGGGGCCAGTTTACCTACCTGCCCCATCAGCAGGTCCAGCTGATCAGGGCTCTCACTGGCCACGGTTCACCATCCCAGGCCAATAGAGGTGGCGGGAAGCCACAGCCAGCACATCCCTCACTGGGACAGTGAACTGCAGCCAGTGGGAGCTGCTGTCAGCTGACCCTGCTGATGTGGCAGGTAAACACACTGGCCCAGCCCACCAGAGTGCTTACCCTGGCAAGCTGCGTGCCAGAGGTTGCTGACCCCTGCTCTAACCACTCTATTTAAGATTAAGGAAGGCTTCCTCTTCTTCCCCCACCACATACACAAATGCCCCACAAAATCTGTTTCAGGTCCAACAAAATATTCTGTCGAACCCAAAATGGATATTCTTTAGTTTGCCTCAAAGAGAATTCTTTTCTTTTGTGGAACTGCCAGCAACTCACAATAAGGGGTTATTCCCCCAGCTCTACTCCACCCTTCTGCTAACCCCAGCTACTCGATCAGCTCTTTGGGCTTCGGACAGCCAGGCATAAATTAGAGCAGTGCAGGTCATTCAGAGGAGGCAGCATGACTATATGGTGTAAGAAGTATGACGACACAATGTAATGGGCACATGCCCAAGGGCCAGAGTTAAAGTGTGTTTGTACAATAATACCTTCAATGTTTCCCAGCCATGGAGTGCAAGCTAAATGCAATCTCACCTGCTCGGATTGTGTCAGCTTCATGGCTTCAGCAAGGTATGCTGCACAAAAAACAAATTGGTAAATGCTTAGGCCAGATTGTGAAAATTAGAACATTCTTTTCTTGCAAGCTAAAGACTAACCCATTTAAGTATTTTTAAAAGTTTTCACATCTGATCATTTTGTTCACTGAATCCACACACAAAGAGGGATTACATAGGCATACTGTTGCTGGGAATACGCATACTGCTTTTCAAATGCGTGTCTCCCCTGAAGAGCTTTAAACCTACCTAGTATTAAGGTAAATTACTTCCATATCATCATCTCTGAAGTGAAGTCTCTCTGCTCATCATGGTATAATATGCGTTACACATTCCCATGTACGGTTCTAACTGCTTCACCACTAAGGAGAGCACTATCCACGCAATTTCATTACAACTTTTTCCCTGATCAAACCTAAGGTTTGCAGGAAGTCCCCAAAGGAGGAGGAGGAGCAGCATCAGCATCTGCTCCCGTAGTATATAAGGAAATGACAAAGCTATGGGCCAGAGTCTGTCTTACATACATATAAATGAAACAAGAACACTACAGTAGAGTACCATACTTTTCTTTGACTGCACTACTGATGGAGTAGAGAAGCAAGATCCATGGCTCCAACCCTGAATAAAACTCAATGCATTTTTTAATTAAAAACACCTTTCTATTTTAAAATACTATTTAAAATTAATTTTGAGGTTTACAACCTTTAAGGCCTAAATTTACTACCATCTATTAAAATGACTTAAGTATTCAAGCAGTACATATTTGCTACTGCTGAGATTTAAAATAAAAATCCACTGAACAGCTGGAAGTCGCTTGCTAAGCACCTGCAGCCATATGTTGATGTGCAAAATCCGCTTTTGACAGCAGTAGCCTCTTCTCCAGATGCAGAGAGAATTTTTTTTTCTTTTCAGTTTCTTTTACTAGTTCAATTCAGTGATTAGTTCAAGGTTAAAGTGACTGGGGCAGGAATACAAACTTCTCAGCTCCCTCTCCCCGGAAAGTATATTAAAAACAAACCTACAGGTGGCTGCTCCAAGTGCTATCTAGTGGTCCTCCATACAACACCCAAAAACTGCACCTATCCAGCCAGTTGTACCTACTAATGCAGCCACCTCCCAGCGCAGATCTTACCTGTTAAGAGGCAGCACCTGCACATTCACAAATCAAATGTGAATCTGAACACAAATTTTTGTGAATAAGGATGGAAGACTGTCAATCATAGGGTGGGCCTGCAGAACAGAGCTCATTATCCCTGAAGGTTGAGCTTTCTTGGTAAAAATTGCTTTATCAGTAATAGATTCATTAAAAACATTAAGATTGCTAACCACCAATTGAGTGTTTAGCAAAGATTGGTGGCTAAATATTTCCCACATTAGGCTGACAACTAGCTACTCCAAGTAAGAAAGATCAAAATAGAAGTGAAATTAAAGGCTACATTTCCAAGAGGCTTCGCACAGGGCCTCCAAACCTGTGTTCACATTTTTTGGCATGTATAAAAACAGCATTTCTATGCACATATGTATATAGTTACTTACCCTGAGCAAGTTTCAAGGCTGCTTTTGAAAACTGGATCATAAATATCTTATGAAAAGGTAACACTCACCAGCTGCTTTTTTGTGACAAGAAATTGCTTCTTCGTATTTCCCTGCTGCCAACAACCGGTCTGCTTTTCTACTCTGCTGATGAGCCTTAAAAGAAAATGTTATTTTAATCAAAGCTGAAACTAGGAATGACTGAAACTGTTTTTTTATAGTAACTAGCACCAAACAGATAATCAGGTGTTCATACAGCTTCAGAGTCTAAACCCAAGATCTCCCAGTCCAGACTTTGAGAGGCAGAGAAACAATTTCCTATAATGCTCACCCACTGTAGGACTTTTGTGGACAAATGTACTGTGCAGGTATGGCAAAAGGTTTAAGGTTTTATAAAGTGGCAGTGACTGTAAGTCTTCACACAGAGTACCTAACACTTGCAGTGGCAAACAAGTGTCCTAGGCCAATGGTCCATGGTGTAAGGAACCAACCACCAGTGGCTATGCTGCCATGAGCTACTGGAAACAATCCTCCAAAACTGCCCTTATCGATTCCTGTGCTGTGGAGTTGTGTGCCCTAATGTGAGAGCCTGGAATCTTCTCATAAGCAATTGTGAGATCAACCACACATGCACTTCTCTTGTGGGACTATAGCGTCCAACAGCTTTTCATTTCCTTCACGATCCTGAAGAGCTCCCTGCACTCAAGCTGACAAAATAAGAGCAGCACTATCATTTGGTGCTTTACATAAAAGCCTTCAGCTTGGTTAAAAGTTTACAAAATTCAGCATAAGCAGCCATACTCTAATAGCAGTAAGCTGCTTCACAGCAACAGATTAAGAGTAGAAGAATTTTAACAAAGTAGAGCATGATTTAAGAGATACTGTTTCTAGAGCAGGGGTCAGCAACCTATGGCACATGTGTCAAAGACCAGGCCAGCAGTGGGCTGGGTGGGGCCAGCGGCCAGGACCCTAGCAGGCTGCAGCGTGCCATTAAAAATCCTGTCCAGCTCAATCTGCTCTTTTCCATCCCATGCCCACCGCTCTCTCCGGGGGGGGGGCGGCAGGGGGCAGAAGCTTGGTCCTGTCGGCTGCTCCTGCAGGGCAGCCTCCACCAGCAGCCAAGCTCCCACCTCTTCCCCCAGCATTCCTGTCCCTCCTCCTCTCCCTCCCTGCGGCTGACAGCTGATGGCCCTGGGGGAAGGGGAAGTAGACCTGGAACTGCAGCCACAGCATGATCGCTGCTCCAGAGAAGAGGCGAGGATGGGGTCTTGGGGAAGGAGGGTGGAATCAAGGAATATCCCCTCCAGCCCCTGCCATGAGGTGCTCAGGGCAGGGGGCTGGGAGCATCCCCATGACTCCAGCCCACACCCACACCCCAGACCTGAGCCCTGCACCCCCCTCACACACCCTGAGCCCTCTGCCCTGACTCCTGCACCCTCCTCACACAGCTCCATCTCCCAGCCCTGACTTTTGCACCCCACACATTCCCAACCCCACCCTGAGCACCAAACGGAAGCTCCTACATACACACACACACACACACACATTCCCACCTTCACCACTCACATCAAATGGGAGCTGCCCAGGTAAGCGCTCCATGCCCAAACCTCCTGCCCAACCCTGAGCCCCCTCCCTCATTCTAGCTCCTGGCCAGACCCTACACCCCAACCTGTTCCTTCACCCCCAGCCCTGTGCTCAGTGTACACCCACCCTCAGCTCAGTGCAGAGAGAGGAAGAGAATGGGCCAGAACCAGGGAGAAGGTAGGTACCCACTGTATGTGGGCAGGGTCCAGATCCCAGACTGGCAGCGGGCTGAGCGGGTCCAGCAGCCAGGATCCTGGCTGGCAGGAGCCAGTGGATGGAACCCCTGAGCAGCAGTGGGCTGAGCTGCTCAGCCCACTGCTGATCTGGGGTCCCAGCTGCTGGCCCTGCTCAGCCTACTGCCGGTCTGGGGTTCTGGCTGCCAGACCCTTGCCAGCCGGGATCCCAGTCACAGGCCCCACTAAGCCCGCTGCCGGCCTAGGTGAATGGAACACCAGGCTGGGAGCAGGCCAAGCAGCGTAAGATCAGCATCTTAAATTTAATTTTAAATGAAGCTTCTTAAACATTTTGAAAACCATTTACTTTACATACAATAGTTTAGTTATATAATATACAGACTTACAGAGAGAGACTTTCTAAAATACATTAAAATATAGTACCAGCATGCAAAACCTTAAATTAGAGTGAATAAATGAGGACTCGGCCCACCACTTCTGAAAGGTTGCCGACCCCTGTTCTAGAGAGATTTTTTTTTTTTTTTGTTTATGGGCCCTATCAGTTATGTCAACCCAGCTGAGACATTTGGGTCAGTAGGGTAGTTTTTATAATCCAGTATTGAGCTGTGTGAACAAGGGCACAGACTAGATTCCGGGATCTTTGACAATATTTAAGTGGCATTTACCCACTTCGGGTTTGTCTACATGGCGATTTAGTGCAATCTAGTCAAAACACGTGATGGGACTTTTAGTGCATAGCAGCAGGATCCATACAGCCACTCATTGTGTGACAGGCTCATGTGCTGCAGATTCACACGCCAGCTTACACCAGGCACTACATTGCTGTATAGATAAACCCACAGTATTGTCAATATCCCTACGTTTGTCTAAACATTGCAGAGGAAGGCGATTCATTTTTTTCTGCCAATATTCCAAGGGAAAGATACTGTTCTATTAACTCTTTCCATAGACTCTCACAGGGGACTATACCAAGGAAAACAGTTTACTCTCCTGACAAACCGAGGAGTGAATTCACAAGTGTGTTAACCCACAGCAGTGTTTGCTTCACAAATAGCCATTTTCTATGCTTCACCCTTTGGCAAGAGAAGTTGGTTTGTGCATACAGTAACTTCATTTACTAAAATGCTCTTGAGAAAAATAGGAGCCCAGCTCAGAAGGTATATGAGCTTGGTATCTTGCATTACTAATATCTGTAAAACCCTCAACACGCTCAACTTCACAACTAGTTCTGTAGTTTCCCAAAGCAATAGTTTCAACATCAAAACGGGTAGTCTTGGCCTATCCAAGAGACAGGTCCAAAGAAGCCAGGTCAACTGGAAGAGGAGATATTCTTGAGAAGAAAGAAAAAAGTAGCAATTTCATTGATCAGAATTAAATTCAGCAAAATAGAACCCCAATACCATTTATTAATTAGCCTAGAATAATTTCTCCATAAGAATTGCATACAGAAAAAGTGTCATTTAAAATTATGGTTAAATAGCTAATCACAATAGGTAAGCATGTGAAAAGCCTTTAAAAAAGCATAGCCTGTCAGATAGTGTTTAGGCATGTCACACTGCACTCCTGAAAACAGAGGAGCAGACAAGTTTCTAATATGGTTACAATGAAGTTGTAACAGGGCATCCTCTGGCTGCAACACTCTCAGGCCTTGTCTACACCACAAAGTTGCAGCGCTGGTGAGGGAGTTATAGCGCTGCAACTTAGGAGGTGTACACATCTGCAGGGCATCACCAGCGCTGCAACTCCCTGTTCCCCGAACTCTGGTGTTCCCCGAACCTCCCTGCAAGCAGGTCTCCTTCCCAGCGGTTTGCTCCGGTGTTTTTTGAACCCCCGTGCAAGCAGATCTCCTTCCCCGCGGTGTGCTGTCGCGTTCCCCGAACCCCCCTGCAAACCGCGGGGAAGGAGATCTGCTTGCACGGGGGTTCGGGGAACGCGACAGCACTCCGCGGGGAAGGAGATCTGCTTGCACGGGGGTTCAAAAAACACCGGAGCAAACCGTTGGGAAGGAGACCTGCTTGCACGGGGGTTCGGGGAACGCGACAGCACACCGCGGGGAAGATCTGCTTGCACGGGGGTTCAAAAAACACCGGAGCAAACCGCTGGGAAGGAGACCTGCTTGCACGGGGGTTCGGGGAACACCAGAGCAAACCGCTGGGAAGGAGACCTGCTTGCAGGGGGGTTCGGGGAACACCGAAGCAAACCGCTGGGAAGAAGACCTGCTTGCAGGGGGGTTCGGGGAACACCGAAGCAAACCGCTGGGAAGGAGACTTGCTTGCACGGGGGTTCGGGGAACACGAGAACAAACCGCGGGGAAGGAGACCTTCTTCCCCGCGGTTTGCTCTCGCGTTCCCCTAACCCCCCTTGAAGCCGCTCAACAGCGCTGCAGTGTGGCCACATCTAACACCACTTGCAGCGCTGGTTGCTGTAAGTGTGACCACTCTGCAGCGCTGGCCCTATACAGCTGTACTAATACAGCTGTAACAACCAGCGCTGCAAAATTGTAGATGTAGACATACCCTCAGAGTCCCTTTTAAGGGTAATCACCACATCTTCAAGAGAACACGGAAACCTTAGGGAAGCACCAAACATCCCTCTGCTTGCTCATTAATTTTGATGAGCTACATGGGAAGTCAATATTTCCTTTGAGTGGGATAATTAAGAACAGTAAGACTGCCCCTTTGAGGTAAGGAAAGATAGAAACATGCCTGATTACTAATCTAAGGAACTGAACAGCTACAGCTTTAAGCAGTAAAGTCACATGACTTTAGCCTGGGTGAATAAGAGCAATCTCTCTCAAGTGATCCCACCCAACTGCTAGCTGCTGATAGAAGACTACTAGGACAAAACAAAACAGACCCTATGTGATTTTTAAAGGTAAATTTGTGAATTATTATTTTTCAAACAGAGCAAATCTATTGTTGTCTTCCTGGAGCAACAAGTTGACTGAACGTTCTCTTTCTTTATGCATGTTTTGTTTTCCTGAAACATACTGGAAAAGTCTCTCTGGAAAGATTTTAGCCCACACAGAACCACTTTGCTTGTTTGAAGATATTCAGAGTTAATGGTAGAGCATCCTTCAGGAGCTAACAAAACTTTAACAAGATACGAGGCACAGACTGCAATAGGCTACCTGTGCTAAGAGCTACAACTTAAGTAAAAAAAACACAAAACTAAAAAATAAAGCAAGGAGGGCTGAGAAAAGTAACTTCAGGGAGGGTATGTTTTGTCAAACTAACAAATGATAGAATTTAGAAGTATTAAGAGCAACCCGTCTTCTGTTGTTAACACCAACCAGCTTCACTGCACATTAGTGAGGGGAGGTGTCTTTACATAATGAAGCTATTTTGGGCAAAGGAAAACCAAGAAGTAAAAGGGATCCTACAATTGTAGACATGACTGAGGTTTAGTGGAGGTGACCATCCAGTGGAATTTATACAGATACAGTTCCAAGATATAATCCTACAAATAGACTAGTAGAATTATATTACTGGCCTCCTTATCAGTATCAGGGCCTGATAATCCCACTTACTCAGAGTTAATAGAAACTTTGAGACCAGGAAAAACTCTGGAATTCCCTGAGAGGAGCACAGGCCCAACATCACTGCTCCCTTAATGGGCTATGAGATGGTGCTAGATGTTATGGGGAAGGAAAGAACTTATTCCTAAATAATACACAGATGTTAATTCAAGAAGTCACTATAGTTGAACCAGTAAATATCAGTGACCACAATATAATTAAGAGATCCTTTCACAAACAATCACCAAAAGCTAGCTCTGTCAGACTACCCTTTAGAAAGGAGGATTTCAGGAAGAAAAAGAGTCAAAACCGTGAAGTAAAGCTTGAGAAAACTAAAATCCTTAGGCTGTTTAGGCATACCATGATGACTCAGAAGGCATGCACAACAAGAAGGGGGATGCAAACAGAAAATGGTATAATTAAAGGACTAAAGAAATTTGAGCCAACAGGTATCCTTCAGAAAAATGGAAATGCGGCGCAACTGATGCCAATAGAGAAAAGCATACTATTGCAGATAACATGTAAGGAATTAGATACGCTAAGAGCAAATAGCCAAATACATAAACTAGAAACTCTTCAAGTGTCAGTTGCAGAAAGACAAGAGAATTTTAAGGTCTGCTGGAAAAGCAGAATGTTAAAGGAGCAATTCGGGTGCAAAAGGACACTGCAAAGCTGCTAAATTATTTCTTTTTATCAGTTCTCTTCATTGTGGAAATGGGCGAGATGCCTAACTTCTCAGGTAAAGAGGTGACAACAAAATGAATTTTTTGCTCTTTAAAGTCACCAGGAACATATGGTATTCACATCCAAGAGTTAATGAATTTTAGAATGAATGTTCTGAGCTGTTAACAAACCTATGCAATTTCACTAAAAAGTCAACATTCTACACCAGAGGAAAGAAAATATACTTTAGAAAAAAAGTTACTGGGTGATCCTGGCTTTTAGGGCAGTGAGACTAACTTCAACAGATGGAAAACTGTTAAAAGCTGTAGCTTACTTAGCCCTTATCTACACTACATAATACCTTTGGAAATCATTGCCACAAGAGAGGCCAAGACCTCAGTGAGATTCAAAAAGGCATTGGTTGTTTCCAGGGATGAGATGATTCATAGTTCCATCAGATAAGATACAAAGTTCTAGGTTAAGGGTAAAAAAAATACTTCAGGTTATAGTCACTCGTGGGGGGGGGGGGGAGGGTTTAGAAAAATATTCCCCTCTAAACAGGTTATTCCATTATTTTTTATTTGTAGTTTCTTGCACCTTCCTCTGAAGTTGTATTGGCCACCGTCAGGATGCTAGTGGACAACACTGGTCACTACTCTCTTTACAAGAACTATAGCACACACAAGAGTCTAGAGTATTTTTGTCTGGCACTACAAATGGGTATGGTGATTACACTCCTCATACATCTGATGAAGTGGATATTCACCCACGAAAGCTCATGCTCCAAAACATCTGTTAGTCTATACTGTGCCAAAGGACTCTTTGCTGCTTTTACACTGCTCTTGTGGTCAAACCATCATCTCCTTGGCCTTATTCATACTTTTTTTAGTGCAGATGACCTTACTTAATGGTCTGCTTTTAAATGTCAGGATGGGGCACTACTAAATGCTGACTTCTGCCCAGGGGTCACCCATAGTTATCACCTATTTACCACTAATTTACCACTCAGAACTCAAAATTGATGATCTGTCTTCTAAACCCCCACCAGATCTTTCTTCAGTTGCTATAATAATAAATAGGAGATATACCTGTCTCCTAGAACTGGAAGGGACCTTGAAAGGTCATCGACTCCAGCCTCCTGCCTTCACTAGCAAGACCAAGTACTGATTTTTGCCCCAGATCCCTAACTGGCCTCTGCAAGGACTGAACTCACAACCCTGGGTTTAGCAGGCCAATGCTTAAAACATTAAGCTGCCCCTCCCCTGACTGCAGTCCTATGTCTACTCAATTGCTTAACAAGGTTCTGGAGTTTTTTCCTCAACCTCTATAGCTCCTTCCTCCAGCACAATCTTCTTAACTTTCAGCCTGATTGGACACCCATCCCATCACTAAATTACCCCTTATGCATGATTATTCACTTGTTTCTTACCTGTGAGCACAGATCAACTTCTTACTACTTGGCCTTAGACCTCCTCTGCATGACATAATTCTCAGATTAGCCTTGGTGCCAACCTACTGCAAAATCACTGTTTCAGTCTGAGTTCCTTATATCAATTTAGCTTAAATCAGTAAGGAATCTACTTTAAATCTATAAGGCATACATTAACAGTCTCTCTATGCAATAGGGTGCCACCAATTTAATTTCATGCAGACAAGGCTTCTGTGTGCATCTTATCCTGTTTCTGTAATCCCAAAGTATTTCCTTCCCACATGTCTCATGTCACTCACATAAGCATTCTACTACCAGGGCACAGCCAGAATTACTCCTTATCCCAATCTGGATCTGATGAAACAGTTATTCATGCTTTGATTCCCTCTAATAGTCTTCCTAAACAGCTACAGCCACTTTTAGCAGTCCAAACTCTCGTGGTCCTATGACTAACTCTCAAAGTACTGAAATACTATACACCAGTGAAGGAAAGACATTTACATAATCCTGTACACAAGTAACTTCAAGTGTCTGTGTTACCTGCCCATCACCTTTTATTCTTAGCGTGTATACCTAGAAAAATTGAGGATTTTCTAACGTGTCTAACACCATATTTAACTCACTAGCAGCTCTGATATTATTACTCCGAGCTGACGCGGCTAGAGGTGATTTCTAATCAGGGCTATGATCCTATTTTGAAGAATGTGCACCGCCAGGCCAGGCCAGACCAGACAATGACTCTGCGGGTACTGCACTTCCCCAGCACTGGGACGGGCCCTGAACCTTTCTTTACTGTCCCGCTGGTGGGCACCAGAGGCCGCAGGGGAAGGTCCAACCACTCCTAGCAGCCTCCTCCACATCAGCCAGCGGGGCCTTGTCCTCTCCAGCGACACTCAGCCCCCTGCTGTGCCACTGGGGCAGCTCCTCCCCCTGCGGCGGTGGAAGCCGCAGCGCCGCCTGGGCTCGGGGGCCTTCTCCCTCCCATTGCCAGCCCCGGCCCCGGATCTTTTCGCGGTCCGCACCTGCGGCGCCAGGCGCCCACCCTGCCAGCGGGGCAGCCGCCGCCCGCTCCTCACCCTGCCCGCTCCGGGGCCCCCTCCCCGCCCGGGGCGCGGCTCACCAGGTTGAGGGGCCCCTCCATCACCTCCATGGGCGGCGGGGGCTGCGGGCACATGGGCTCTGCGACTCCGTCCCGGCACCCCTGCCCCAGGCTCTGCCGCCTGTAAACACCGAAACACTTCCGCCTCAAGCACGCAAGCAGCGGCGTCACCGCGCCGCCCGCAAACCTCGCGAGAGCCACGTCCCAATGCGCAAATCCCACGAGAAGAGTGGAAGGTCTCCATGGTAACGGGCACAGGGCGAAGCTGTAGGCAGCCGGCAGCGACTTTTCATTGGCTCGGAGGCGCGACTTGAACAGGAGCGGTCCCGCTGCAGCCTGCCCGGCGTGCCGGGCGCGTGTGCCCCGCGCGGGCTCTTTAGCGGAGGGGGAGGGGCAGAGATCCCACCGGGCGAGGCTCTGAGGCAGGTGTGCGGGGTATGCGCATGGGTGCGCGCCCCCGGGGCAATCCGTGCGGGTGGCGGGCGCCCAGGGGAAGCGCTGCTGTACAGGTGGTGTTTGGCTGGGCTCTGCGGCCCGCCCGCAGTCCCGTTTTATCAGCCTCAACCCCGGGGTCTGTACCTGAGAGGTGGCGGCCCCCAGGCCTGGGGCAAAGAGCTCGGGAGCTGCCTGTGGGGTTGGCTGTTGTGGCAGGTGTGTAGCGCTGGGAGTTAAAGCTGTCTTCATACAGCTGTGTGGGGAAAGCACTGCAGTGGGGCCGCGTTTGCAGCGGGGCTGGGAGTGGTGCATTGTGGGCAGCTATCCCAGCGTTCTGCTGCTACAGTGCTTCTTAAAGGCGGGGGCTGGGGTGGAGTGTGACAGGGAGGTGGGGGAGAGCGAGAGTGGATTTTTGGAGCCCGCTGTGTCAGCAGCTGCCTTGCAAATTCCGACCACTTCCCCCACCCCCTCTCATTCACTAAATGCAAATAGCCGTCAGACCAGCTCCAAGGGACTCCCTCCCTCCCTTCCTGCAGTGCTGGTTCTCTCCTCAAGCAAACACTAGCTGTGGACCTTCCCTGCCTGCCTCTGCTGTGTTTGTTTAGATAAGCAGCTCCAGCAGCCCCTAGTTCACAACAAAACAAAGAGAGTTCTTTAGTTAAAAGCATTATGGGAAAATTCCAGCAGTCAGTTACAGCTGTAGTAAGATTAATCACTGTTTACACTAGTGCTGCAGCACCAGCACTGTTCTCTTTATTCCTCTCGTCCATATGGAGTACAACCAGCATTGTAACCAGGGAGATACAGCGCTGTATGTGCCTTGCCATTGTGGACAGGGAGTAAGTTACAGCACTGTAAAGCCACCACCAGCGCTGTAACTCTCAAGTGTAGCCAAGCCCAGGACTCCTCTCACTACAAGGTTAAAAGCTGGATGCTCCACATGGCTCTGACCCGTAAATTGTTCTTCCTGATTATTGTCTGCATGTAGCTGCTTCTACTGCATACACAACGTGCCTCCTGTAGCACGAGTGCTGCAAAAATCCAGATTGAGAACCGGGATGTTGCTGGAGGTGGCCGAACTTTGGCCCTGAGATTCCCAGGGTCTAATATTTTGGTTCACTAGGAGTGGCTACACCTGTAATATCTTTTCTTGGTATCATTTTGGAGCCAGAGCGCTGGGACCAAAAATCAGAGTCTGAGTTTTTCCCTTTGTCCTGTTCACTGCAAATTATTGTTGTCCCCCTACCTCACAGGACTGCTGTGCAGTGCTTGCTCGTTAATGTCTGTACAAGAGTATTTAAATTCTCAGATTTATTATTATTATTACTAGGAGAAAAATGTGAAACTGTAGCTAGAAGTTTCAAGAGTCTTCTCTAGAATTCAACTAACTTGTCATTTGGGTTGCCATTGTACATATAAAATTTAAGTCTAATCAATAAATCTTGGGAAGAGGTTCTACATAGAACTAAGGATCATTGAATATTTTTCCTAAGGGATTTTCTGTTAAATATCTACTCAGCAGCAAAATTGTTGTTATTGGTACTGCAAAAAAGAGACTTTGTGAATCTTGAAAAGAATGACTGAAATTTAATTACAGGTTTCAGAGTAGCAGCCATGTCAGTCTGTATCCACAAAAAGAACAGGAGTACTTGTGGCACCTTACAGACGAACAAATTTATTTGAGCATAAGCTTTTGTGGGCTGCAGCATGCATCCGATTAAGTGGGCTGCAGCCCACGAAAACTTATGCTCAAATAAATTTGTTAGTCTGTAAGGTGCCACAAGTTCTCCTGTTCTTTTGGTGAAATTTAATTCTCATTGTTAGAAACGTGTGCCTCGTAAATCTCCCGTTTCTGTAACTACCATTATAATGTTTTTACAGATATTTTATAATGTTATACTGTTCTGGGTCATGTTGAAAAATAAAGTTTAAAACCAGGGCCGGCTTTAGGCCGATTCAGCCGATTCCCGGGAATCGGGCCCCGCGCCTTAGGCGCCTTTTAAATTTTTTTTACTTACGCCCGCTGAGGTCTGCTCTGCGGTCTTCCATGGCCCCGCTCCCCTGACCAAAGCACCGCCGGGAGCACGGCTGCCCCGCAGCCCCGCTCTCCCGGCTAGAGCCCCGGCCGGAGCGCGGCAAGCCCCGCAGCCCCGCCCTCCCGGCTGGAGACCCTGCCGGAGCGCGGCAAGCTGCCCCGCTGCCCTGGCTGGAGCCCCGGCCAGAGCGCGGCAAGCTGCCCCGCAGCCCCGCTCTCTCAGCTGGAGCCCTGGCTGGAGCGCGGCAAGCTGTCTCACTCTCCCAGCTGGAGCCCCGGCCGGAGCGCAGGAAGCTGCCCCGCGGCCCCGCTCTCCCAGCTGGAGCCCCAGCCGGAGCGCAGCAAGCTGCCCCGCGGCCCTGGCTGGAGCCCTGGCCGGAGTGCGGCAAGCTGTCCCGCTCTCCCAGCTGGAGCCCCGGCCGGAGTGCAGCAAGCTGCCCCGCGGCCCTGGCTGGAGCCCTGGCCGGAGTGCGGCAAGCTGTCCCGCTCTCCCATCTGGAGCCCCGGCCAGAGCGCGGCAAGCGGCCCCAGCCTGAGCCCCGGCCAGAGCGCAGCAAGCTGCCCCGCGGCCCTGGCTAGAGCACGGCAGGCTGCCCCGCAGCCCCACTCTCTCCTGGCTTGAGCCCGGCCGGAGCGCGGCAAGCTGCCCTGCTCTCTCCCGGCTGGAGCCCCTCTCTCCCGGCTGGAGCTCCGGGCCCTTTAAATAGCCACCAAAGCCCTGGGATAGCGGGGGGCTGTGGGGGCTATTTAAAGGGCTGGGACTCCAGCTGCCTCTGCCACCCCGTCCCTTAAATAGTCGCTGGAGCCCCGCCTCTCCCATGTATTCTCCAGTGCTCCCGCGGCTATTTAAAAGGTCCAGGGCTGGGTAGAAGTAGGGGAGCCCTGGGGCCTTTAAATAACCCCCAGAGCCCTGGGATAGCGGGAGGCTTGGGGGCTATTTAAAGGGCCAGGGCTCCAGCTGCCTCTGCTGCATCCCCTACCCTGCCCACACCAGCCCTGCCCCCCCTGCCCGCAGCCAGCTCTGCACCCCGTGCCCACAGCCAGCCCCTGCCAAACCCCCTGCCCTGTCTCCAGTCACCCCCTGCCACACACCCCTATGGCCCTGCCCAAAGCCAGCCAGCCCCCCACACAGCCCTGCCCGTACCAGCCCTGCACACCCTGCCCACACCCAGCCTCAAATCCCCTGCCCTGTCTCCAGCCAGCCCTGCAACCCTTGCCCTGCCTGCAGCTAGAGCCTACCTCCAGTCAGCCCCTGCCCTGCCTCCAACCAGCCCCATGTCCATTGCTGCCCTGCAGTTCCCAGGGCAGTAACCCTGCACACCTGCTTCAATGAGGGGGGCAGGGAGCAGCTGGGACCCACACACGTGCACACCCGCAGGGAGTGGCAGGGACCCACACATGTGAAATGGCGGTCATTAATAAGCAATCAACAGCATATATGATGCTATGTACATAATATATAATTGTATTATTTATATAGTTATGGAAAGTAAATAATACATGGAAGAAATGAAAGGCATTTTTTTACACTTTTTTTTTAGTCATCCCTGCCAGGGCCCCGCCGAAAATGTTCGAATTGGGCCCCGCACTTCCTAAAGCTGGCCCTGTTTAAAACAGTTCAATGTGAGCATTCTCATGGAATTTGTGAAACTCCTTAATCATGTTGCTGTCACAACACTATAATGCTCTGCTGTAAGAGGATGTAACATATTTAATTGCAGTGTAATCTTTTCAGTCTTTTTTGTTACGTGTTCCTACAGTGCCTACCACACTGGGGCACTAGCCTTTGAATGTTACCACAATAATACAATATTTGTATACTTAGTGATATGCATTTTAGCTGATCAGCTGCAGTTTCTAAAAATCTCCGCTAGGAGTCTTCAAGGACCATCATTCTTCAAGTGTATGATGATTTCTCCTAAGTGAAGGAATGTCCGCAATAGTTGTATGATATTTAATTGAGTGGAAAAAGTTTCTACCGTTGAAGTACCCAGTGGAAATTACAGATTATCCTTCAGAAAAGTTCTTGATTATTTACTTTTGTAGGGTACATGCTGTTCCAAAGGAACACTATTAATTTAAAAAAAAAGTCTTGGAAATCAGTTCATTTGCTATCTTGTGACTAATAATATTAACATTAAAGCATTTTAAAAATACAGGTTACTTGTCACCATTTATCTATTTATTTTATTTAGCATTATTCTTCTATGACAAGGAAGTATCAGTGAAATCAGTTTCACTTTCAAGGTTTTAGTGCAGCAATCTTTGGGCTTCAGGTATTACAGGAGAAAGTTTTGATTTTAAAAAAGTTTTCCTGTGTTTTTATTTTTAATTACAAAACCATTTTTAGTGGTCTTAATTTTCATAAAAGTAAGACTTCTCTTTATAACCAAAGTTAAAAAGAGTATCAGAAATAATTCTTCTAGTGAGAGAATAACTAAAAATATTGGTCTCCTCTAACAGTAAGGACCCAAATCTTTTGTAATGTGAATAAACAAACACCACCAGATCCTTTTTTGTGTTGCTTTTACACCCTTTTTCTGCAACACAGAATTTGGTGTAACACCTTTATTCATAAATATCCATGCAGAGCAAAGCTATTCTTCACATGCCTCTGATGCTGGACTCAAGCAGTCTATGAAAGGGTTACAACTAAAAGAGAAACACTATCATTTGCAACTGTAATATAATGAAAGAAGTGAGATTCTTTCTGGTACTTCAGTGAGTTTTTTGCTGTACTGTATATTGTGGTGATGGGAAAGTGGGGCCTTCCAGTCAGGAGCACAGTCCTGTAGTTCTAAGGGCTGTACAAACATGGGAGGACACATGAAGAGTTTACAGTTTAAGACAAGATGACACAGGTGTGCACTAGTAACAGGAGGAAAGGATGATGGTATTTATTCTGTTTCTTTGCATTTGGTGAAGCTCTCTAATGAACCAGAGAGAGAGAAGGAAGAGAAAGAGAGACAAAGTGGCTTCAGGGATAATACTGTTAAAATAAAACAACTCCTGTGATTCTTTTACGATGGCATATATGAAGGGTAACAGTAGAATGAGTGTGGGGGTTACCTAGATTAGCTATGTGCTAACAAATCAATGGTACCGAATAATTTTAACAAGTTTGTTTTTGTTTTTGTTTTTGGAGCGGCAGCATGGTCCACTATGCAACACTGAGTTAAGAAGTCAGCAGAGCTGCTGACTGACTTGGAGCAAATCAGCTATATTTGCCTCAGTTTTGCCATTTGTAAAATGGCTTTCTTTGTAAGGAACTTTGAGATCTAATGGGTGAAAAGCGCTCTATATGAGCTGAGCATTACTATTAATTATGGGGATGAAGGATAAATGGAAGGATGAGTTAATAGGAGCACAAAAGAAAATGGATGAAAAGGGAAGAGTCTATTGAGAGAGAATTATGGAATGGAGGAGAGAATGAAGAGGAACAGAGGTTGGGAGAGTGAGACTACCAGCAGACAGAGGCATAAAAAGGAATGAGGAGCAAATAGCCAATCAGCAGCAGTGGAGAACAGCCAGAGTTCCATTTGTAGAATGCAGTCTGCTGACCTAACTGGTGTCTATCGGTTCTTAAGGTGCCTCAGATACCATCACCTCATTGTACTTTGGCTCCCAGGCATCCATGTGTCTGTGGGGCTCATTGAATAACTGGGTGCTCTAATGAAAGAGGGAATTTAGCGCGTATCAAATGCTGGAGCACTCCAGATTGTACAAGATCAGGTTTTGATGCTTACACTTAGACAGATAGTAAATAAGTCCAGTATCTGAAACTGGAGTGCTAGGGTGGAAGAGGCCACACGTGTGGTTAGACAGGATGGTCTGCTAGGGCCTTGTACTCTGGGAAAACATTATATTAGTTTAAGAGAAGCTGTTTCAGCCACAGGACTTTCAAGGCCAATTTCAGATACTGGACTTTATTTACTATATGTCTAAGTGTAAGCATCAAAACCTGATCTTGTACAATCTGGAGTGCTCCAGCATTTGATACGCGCTAAATTCCCTCTTTCATTAGAGCACCCAGTTATTCAATGATGAGGCACTGCAGTGACTGCTGGATATTAAGTGCTTGTGAACTGGAGCCCACAGATCAGGAAGTTGGAAGTTGATTGGGGAAGTTGGATAGCAGATCAGTGAAGTGACAGGTCACATCAGCCAAGATTGAGGAAGCCATCAAGTAGGGAAACCCACTTCACTTTCAAGCACTCATAACCCAACCCAATAAGATGTTAAAACCCATGTGCACACCCTGTGCCAAATCTCTTGATCCCCCTCACCACCAGCACACACAGCTGACAACTCTCCCTTGCCTTTGTAGTACAACAAATATCTTCTTGACCACCTTGTTTGCTCAGAACTCCTTCCCCATAATAATAAGCACCCTTCCTAATCCTTATCTTCAAGTTGCCCAGTCCTCTCTCCCTTTACTGTAGATGTGCAACCAAAAGAACTCTGACAAGGTTTTGCACATCTTATTCTTTACATAGGACCCTGCAGAACCTAGAGATGACCGTTGAATTGTTGATTAAGATGTACTGACTGGATGTGACATGTTTTACTCATCAAGTATATTTTACTGATTCTGCTGCATATTTTAGTACTTGAAATCTTACACACTACTAATTAAACTGCATACTTTGATGATCCATTTCCATGATGCACTAATCCAGCTGCAGACTTTGATGATCTAGTTAGATATTATGTAGGATGCGATTTTAGATACTCTGGCAGTAAAATTGCATACTATTAGCTGCTTACATTTCTATCCACTTTATTAACTCTGCTCTGTTCTTTGCTGACTGAGCTGCATTTTTTTGTTAGGCTATAGCTACACTATTAATCTGGTATATATTTTTCCCATATATTATCCAAAATATATATTGGTGCATGATTGCAGATAACATGGCTATTGCTTTCTGTTTGTTTACCAAAACAAAATACATGCTAGTATATGCTAAAAACTGACTGTTATGCTAAACAGTTTTCTAGCAATAAAACAATAAGTCTTGAGGAATTTTTTTCCTTAGCAGGTGTCAAGAGTAACAAATTAATTTAATTTTGTAAAACCTGCAAGAAAAGTTAAAATAGCAAACTAATTCATGAGACAGTGTTCTCAGTAAAACATTGTCCTAACTCAGTACTTGTGAGAGGAGGGGTCTTGTGGTTAAGGAAAATTATAATAGCCAGATAAAGCATTTAGAGCCATGCTGCTCGTGCGAAGCAAGATAGCTCAGGGATCCTGATGTCCATGTAGTCTGCAGAGCATATATTGCTCTAGCTGCTACACAAGTAACATAATCCTAGGGAATTCTTCCCCTTCTGTTTTGCAAGTTGGCTTTGCTTTTTAGACTTCTCTTTGAGAGATTTGACTGAAAGGCATTATAGTTGTGCAGCAGTGTTATTACATTTACTTGTTTCTTGTTATGTTTTTCCAAAAGAACAGATGGATTCTTTATCAGAATTATCTTTAAGACAAAAACAAACCAAAAAAGAAGAAAAGTACATTCTGCATGGGAGAGCACCCTGTGGCTGAATGCATTGTCACTAATGGGGAAGAAGTAGGCTTGAGAAATAGTAGGGGACTCAGACAGAATTCCAGCCTGCTGTTCCCCATGTTAGGGTTGAAGGCTGGAGGTCCTCCCTTCTGTCAGTGATTTATGGGTTAAAGATGTGGCCCATGGAGGCTGATTTTTGTAGGCCTTCATATATGTAGCAAGATATCACAGGGAAACAGTCTATCACATTAGCCATCTTTGTAGGCTTGTATCTGATAAGGAATAGTAGGAAGATAGGGTTGGAGACTTTCCATTCTGAGAGTATATCGTTGATGATGAAAGGAGTTAAGGACAGAGAGAAACTGGGGCGGGAGGGGTCTCACCAACTCCATGATGTAGGCTTTCCTCTCAATGGTACTGTCACAGTTTTATCATGACTCATAATAGTTGGTATTTTTCCTAAGTCATTTAATGGCATGAGAATGTCAGCTTTCATTTTGAAAATAAGTATGATTCTAGCCCTCATGGTTTCAGAGAAAAGCTTGAGATTGTGACCCCTAATGGCCCAAAACATGAAGGCAAATAAAAAGAACCCCAACACAATTTATTTTTAAACATCTCAAAAAAATTAAGTCAATTTCATGATGGAGTGTGGGGGTGAGAAGGGGTGGTGTCTGCCTCATGGTTTTTGAGTGTTCGGGGGTGGCAAGTTTAGTTTCCATTTGGTAAATACTTCTTTTAGGCTAATGCTGTTCTAAATCACAGTTTTTGGCTCTGGGTGAAATGAAACTTTGTTTGGGTCCAGATCCTGTAAGAAACTCCATGTAGGTAAATTCCTTTATTTGGGTGGAAACCCAGTGACGTCAACGAGGCTCTGCATGGACACCTGGGACCTGTGGCATGGAGTCAGTTGTAGGAGCCTAAGTTTGCCAACTTTTCATTGTTCTATTCCCATTTGAGGGCATCCTGGGACACTTGGTAGCTGGCTCTTACAAGACCAGAGGTAGCAGATAGCTAGGTATCTCACACACACCCTGGATCTCCTCTGCCAATGTATACTGAACTGAACCATAAAGAGTCTGCCTGTCACAAAAGCAGTTTTAAGCGATTTAAAGGTGCAGAAAAGAGAAAACTAAAGCATAATAAACACGGCTACATATACCGCATTTCTTATTAATGACTTTTTAGAAAGGAAGACATAGTAAAAAGTACCTTTTTTAATTGTGTACGTCATTGTGTGGCAAATATTTTCCCAATTTAGATTTCTGGCTCCTCCTGGAAACTGTGTGAGGAATAGGTTGATTATATAATGTATAAATTAAACATCTTTCTAAAAGAGGAAATATTAACGTGTAATCCTAGTCAGGATGTGCCTGTCAGCAGGAAGCTTCCTGCAATACCCAGTGTTTTCAGAGTGGAATTTTAGAGTGGGAGGGAAGTATTTAATTGCTATTTACCTGTCTAATGCTGCCTTTGACACACATGATGAGCCAGCTTCATTTGACTGTCACCTCCTTAGGAGGCAGAATTCTTCAGCCCACACTTTGCTTAGCATTGACTATTTCTTTATCTACTCTTTGTGCCTTTGCATTTTGCCTGGACTGTGCATTTTCAGTTAAGCACTACTTAAAGACAGGCTCCTCAGTTGTGGCATTGTAGGAAAGCCCACATATCCTCCCACACAGCACCTTCCTCAAGGAGAGATGGGGATGCCTATGTCTTTGAAGAAGCACTTTTTAAACAAAAGGGATTCCCCTATGTGCTGATGTGCCTGACAACTTATTTCTCGCTACACATGTATAGCTATCATAGTGATGTGTCTAGCTACATTTGTCAGATCTTCAGTGTGACCACATTTCAGGATCATCCCCCAGCTCAGCTATATAACTTCAAGTTGCCTCTAGGGAGGGCTGGAGAGGGGCTGGGGCAAGACAATGCATATGGCAGGATTTTGACAATTTGGCATGAAGGAACTTGTTTTAAAAGGTGGGGAGAATTGTGAGGTTTTTGGGAGTGGGAGCATGGTAGTTTGGGGAACATATAAGATAGGCATGTCACTATCATCTCTCCCTTTGTTTGAGTCTCTCTTTGGATCTTGGTTCCCCCAAGCCCCTCTTCCATTTTCTACCTCATTCATTCTTAAATGGGGTCAGCAGCTAGGACCAATAATCAAAAGGGAGACAGGAGTTAAAATAGACAGGACGGGGAGATTTGGAACTATTATAACTAGTGACAACTTTGTGGTCACATTTTCAAAGGAGCCTCAGCATAGCCTTATACCTTCACCCACAATTTTGTGCTTGTACTGGCTGTTAGATATCTAACCTACCTGATTTGCAGGGCAAAATCAGTGACTTTTAAAAAAGTGTTGAGAGGTTATACAGGTAGGGCTCCAATCTGTGTATAGACATATTATTGCAAAAAATAATTCCCCTTCTGCATATTTTCATAATCTTATTTACATGCAGACAATTGACCCAGATATGTGATCTGTTATGTGTATGTATGCACAACACATGTTCACTAAACAGAGGAACCACAATCACTTCTGATGTTTTAATTAGTTAAAAAATATGCCAAGGCATTATTATTTAAAAGAGAAACCATTGATACCTGTATAATAAGAAAAAAGGAATGTATACTAGGGTGGTGTTCCCGTGTTAGTCAGGCCTCTTATTTTGGTTTTAAATGCAAAAAGATTTTTCTTCCTGTTTACAGACTATCAGTCTAAATCCTGTGAACATTTCTGAGGGCAGAATTTTGCCCACAGCAAATAAAATAATATTTTAATACAGCTAGTTCAGACTAAGAATCTGTCGATTGACTTCATTGGGCTTTGGATCAGGCTCTAAATGAATAATTATATCTGTAGCATTATACTTCTGTTCCATACAGTTAATTTACCTAAGGAAGTTGATGAGGAATGAACAAAAGAAAGGGTTCTGAGGATGGGGCATAGGCCAAGCAGTATGACTTAACGTTGCCTCATCCATGTGTGAGATGTTGCCAGCTGAATTTCCATAGTGTAGTGGTTATCAGATTCACCCTAGTTGGAATCGGAACTGAAACATTGCTGCTTTCATTCCTTTCACTACACATGGTGACAAACTAATATTTGGTCCGCTGATATGTTGAATTTTCCCCAGACTTCACCACAGCCATGTGTGAGATCCACTCCTGTTATTTCCCTAGGACTAGCTTTTTTATTTCATTTTTCCCTTGTTACCCCATTCAGCAAAGGACGTGTGGAATCTCCTCACCCAGCTCAACAGTCTGGTTTCTGTAGTCAGGGGTTTCATTTCCTCACTGCTCAGTGAGGGTCAGTTCCTCCCGCCCCCTATACACAAACGCAGAATAAACAAATACAAATTAGGCCAGTTTCAGCCTGGTGAGGCAGTTAACTGACAGAGGCCTACTCCCTGACATCAGTCCATAAAACTAGAGATACTAGAACAATGACTTCATAGAGGCCAAGGCTTGACATCAGCGAAGAAGCCTAGAGGAGGAGAACCACTAAACTCACAGAAGTCTGGGCCTTAACATTATGCTTTGAAGCCTAGAATCTTACTGAGAACCTTTTACTTAGCTCTTTCTCTCGGCCTTCTTTCCATTTCTGCTCACAGCAAGAGCTGCAAGAATGAGGACATAATAGAATCATTCAACTAACCAGGAAAGACAATCTTCCCAGTGGGTTCTTGAGGAATCTTTACATTACTCTCTGTATGGCTGGAGATCCCAGCCCTGGTGGGAGTTTTGCCTAAGGTCAGAACTGCTAGTTTGGATGTGTAAACTCATTTTTGTTACATCTTACATAAAATGTTATGGATTTTAAGCTTTTTATCTTATTTAGCTCCACAAAATGTTTCTAGGTGTGGAAGGGGTCAAGTTAGACAGTGACTTGCTTTAATTATTCTTGTGGTTGTTCACATTATGACTTTCAACAGGAAAGAGCATCTAAATTTGATTTTTCTCTTGAAGCTCATCCTGTGGAGTGTGAAAAATTGGAGCTGTGCTTTTGGCTGCACAAGATAGTTCCACCATAAGGAGGGAGTTCCTTCTCTGCTACTCTATATTTATAAGAAACATCCTTAATCTTTTATAAAGCTTTGGCCAGATTAGATAAAGTGGTTTCAGTTATGCTGTTTGCAGTTTATATGTGTTAGCTAAAATTAAACTATCCTCAACCACACCTCCCAGTCTAGACAAATAAAAAGATTACATAGTTTAACTTGATTGAGTTCAGTTTGTTGAACTATTAACAGCTAATGATTTATTCATTGGCATTGACTCTCTTTCTATTTATGAATTGTCCAGAAATCAGTCATGATTTTGACAAATATACTTATTTGTATTTGTTCAGCAAATAGTTTTACAAACATATTTGGGTCCCTGGAGTCACAATACAATTGTAGCACTGGAAATGTGTGTGATAGATTCATGGAAACAGACAGGGAGGAAAGCTGAAAACAAGTCAGGAGTCCATGATAAATATCAAAAGCACAGACTTTCAGACTCCAAAAAAGTACATTGATTTGACTAATAAAAATCATGTAACAGGCATATTAAATACTTGCCCATTCAAAACAAACAAACAAACAAACAACAACAAACACCCCTACCACCATCCAAAAACAAATAAATCAAAATTAGAATAAACCAGCTAATATTTAGGAGTTTGCCACTCGTCAGTGGGAAACTACAGTGCTGCCAGTGTTACAGTTTATTTGTACTGCAGTATTGCAAATTGATAAATTAAACAGTAATGAGTCACCAGGACCAGATGGTATTCACCCAAGATTTCTGAAGAAACGCAAACAAGAAATTGCAGAACTACTAACTGTGGTACGTAACCTATCATTTAAATCAGCTTTTGTGCCAGATGACCTGAAGGATAGCTAATGTGACTCCAATTTTTAAAAAAGGCTCCAGAGGTGATCCTGGCAATTACAGGCCAGTAAGCCTAACTTCAGTACCAGACAAATTGGTTGAAACTATAGTAAAGATCAGAGTTATCAGACACATAGATTAATATGATTTGTTGGGGAAGCGTCAACACAATTTTTATAAAGGGAAATCATGCCTCACAAATCTATCAGAATTCTTTGAGGGGTCAATAAGGGTGACCCAGTGGATATAATATACTTGGACTTTCAGAGAGCTTTTGACAAGGTCACTCACCAAAAGCTCTTAAGCAAAGTAAACTGTCATGGGATAAAAGGGAAAGTCATCTCATGAATCAGTAACTGGTTAAAAAACAGGAAACAAAGGGTAGGAATAAATGGTCAGTTTTCAGAATGGAGACGGGTAAATAGTAGTGTCCCCTAGGGATCTGTACTAGGACCAGTGCTGTTCAACATATTCATAAATGATCTGGAAAAAGAAGTAAACAATGAGGTGGCAAAATTTGCAGATGATACAAAATTACTCAAGAGAGTTAAGACCAAAGCAAACTGCAGAGTTCCAAAGGGATCTCAATAAACTGGGTGATTGGGCGACAAAATGGCAGATGAAATTCAATGATGATAAATGCAAAATAATGCACATTGGAAAACATAATCCCAATTATACATTAAAAAATTATGGGATGTAAATTAGCTGTTACTGCTCAAGAAAGAGATCTTGGAGTCATTGTGGATAGTTCTCTAAAAACATCCACTCAGCATTAGGAGCAATTAGGAAAGAGATAGATAATAAGACACACAATATCATAATGCCATTATATAAATCCATGGTACACTCACACCGTAAATATTGTGTGCAGTTCTGGTCACCTCATTTAAAAAAAGATATATTAGAATTGGAAAAGTTACAGAGAAGGGCAACAAAAATTATTAGGAATATGGAACGGTTTCCATATGAGGAAAGATTAAAAAGACTGGGGTTATCATTTTGCAAATGAGATGACTAAGGGAGGATATGATAGAGTCTATAAAATCATGAATGATGTGAAGAACGTAAATAAGGAAGTGTTATTTACTCCTTCAGATAACATAAGAACCAATGAAATTAATAGGCAGCAAGTTTTAAACAAAAGGAAGTACTTCTTCACACAACACACAGTCAACCTGTGGAACTCATTGCCAGGGAATGCTTTGAAGGCCAAAACTATAAAGGGGTTCAAAAAAGAATTAGCTAAATTCATGGAGAATAGATCCATCAACGGCTATTAGTTAAGATGGTCAGGGCTGCAACCCCATGCTCTGGGTGTTCTAGCCTCTGACTGCCAGAAGCTGGGAGTGGATGACAGGGGATGGGTCACTTGATGAAGCATCTGGCATTGGCCACTGTTAGAAGACAGGATACTGGGGTAGACGGACCGTTGTTTTGATCCAGTATGGCTGTTCTTATGTTCTAGTAGTGCTTTGAGCCTGCAAATGGTGTCAGGGACCCACTGTGCTAGGTGTTGTACATACAGATTGTAGGAGATAGTCTATGCCCCACAAATCTTATAGTGTAAATAGACAAAGCAGAGAAAGGATGGGAGGCAAAATAGAGGCAGAGCGTTGCCCAAGGTCAAACAGCAGTCAGTAGCAGAGATGAGAATAGACCTCAAATCCAATGGCCTAACAACTAGATCATGTTGCCTTCCTTGCAGTAGCCTTCCTTTCACCAGATGGTGCTCTGTAAAGGTATAAATGGCAGTGCTGACATACTCCTTCACATGACCTACACTGGAGCCCAGCAGGTTGTGACATTTTGGCTTCAGCGAAAACTCTGCAAAGCAATACTGCCCTACAGTAAGAATGTCAAAGTCTCTATGTTTTAAGATAAGAACAATTGGAAAAAGGAAGGAAGAAGCCAGCTCTACATTCTGCACTGCGTGTTTGGGTTCTCCTTCTCCATTTGCCCCCTGAAACTTTACATATATTCAGTAAGGGGTTTTAATACAATGAACATACAGCTTTGAATGAGCCCTTTGACAGATCTATCCCTTGGGTTTCCACATTGTTTGAGGTAACTTGCTTCATCACACATTGTTGTTTGAAATCTTGTTGTAGGCAGTGCTCTTTAAAATTTTTGATATTTGGCATTCAGTATTTGGTTTGGGTTCAGTCACTTACCTCACATGGTGTGGAGTTTGTTCCCTGCCCAGATGACATAGTCATTCTAAAGAGAAATAGTGATGGGGGAAAAAACCATTAGCATATTGAGTCTCTCAGGAAGAGTGGGTAGAAGATAATTTAGGGGGAGGGATGTAGGCACTAGGCAAGTCTAGGATAGTTTAAATTATTTCCCATCATTTTTTTTACAAGATGGGTAAATGCACATAACCAAATATAATTCTCTCTGTTTGCATTTAAAAATACAACCACAAAAAAGCCCATCCGGAGCTCTGGGCACCTTGCCACCAACTAAAAACATAATATAAAAAATATTACCAAATATACATGGACTCCAGATTTTAAAATAGGTGGGTTCCTCCCTGACTTAGCAAAAGAGAAAGCTAAAAGCTAAACTGCTGTCTACAGTAGTAGAGTCGGATTCTCTGGTCTCCCTCTGCAAGTCCTCCCTAATTTGTGGATCTGGCTGGTGGAGGATTTCCCCTACATAAGGTAATTTTCTAGTGTTGCAGAGTCATCATATTATCTCCTACATCTTTTCCCCCACCCAACATAAGAGGCAAATTTGGGGAAAAGTGCTTGTGGCAAAGGCATCTCTATGTCTCAGATATCCCCCCCTCATAGCCCAGCAATGTTCTTTATGCTCCTTGCCAAGTTTCTCCATGACCTCTGCACCTGCACAGAGGAGTCATCAGTTTCACTGCATATAGAGCCTTTTGCAGGGGCAGGATTTGCTGCATTAGTTGAAAAGGGGAGATGTCTGGAAGGAGAAGAAAACACACCCGCCAGTTGCTGGCACTGAAATACTTTGGATGGCTCTAGCATCCAGCCTTTGGCTATCAGACAGTGTAAAAAGAGCACAACTAGTTGAAGTTGAGATACTTCTATTTCCTCATAAGATTCACTTCCTTAATCTGTAACTCTCACCAGTGAGTTTTTCTAACCATCAATATGACAGTACAGCAATATTGCCTCATCAGTCATGATTTACTTAATGTTTTCTGAATTTAGTAATATTTGATTAAAATTTAATGTGAACATATCATATCATGCCACATATATTATTGCATCCATTAATCAGGTAACCATAATAATGAAATGTCAGAAGATTGGATGAAAAAGGAGTTGAAGTCTTGATATATGTTTTTCATGGTTCTGAGTGATTAACGAAAAAAATCAAGTCAGTTGTGCAAAGATCCATTAATATACATTTACAATCTTCTGTGTACTGTATCATCAGATATTTTTAACCTTAGTTAAGCTTGATTTTTTAATTTACTGAAAGACACTAAATATTAATAACCCTGAAAAATATATAGTATTCTATTAACTCATATAATGCCAGAATGATTCATAACTTGTCTTAATGCTTTTGTAACAAAATATGTACTAAAAATATTGTCAGAGTTAATGGGTCATTTTTTTATAGGTGGAATAACAAATGCTTTATGCATGGCTCTATAAACCTCAAATTAAACAATTATATTAAAATAAATGTTAGGCAATATCTCTAGCCACTTTTTAAATGTGTAAAGGTACTTAAGATCTAATCTAGCAAAGCGCTTAAATCCATTCCTAATCACTAAAACATTTAAAAACATGTTTAGATCCCCTTGAAATTAATGGGACGTAACCACATGTTTGTTAAGTATCACCTTATTTGCTGAATGGGTATGGACTGATAAATTGAGGCCTTGGGCCCTAATTCAGGAAAGCACTTAAGCATGTGTTTAGTTAATCCCTATTCAGGAAAAAATTTAAATGCATTTGTAAGAGCTTTCCTGAATTGTAGCCTTAGTGCCTAAGGCCCTGATCGTACAGTTGGATCCACACAGTTAGTCCCCTTTTTTGAGGCACTGAAGTAAGAGGGACTTTGTGCAGGGGCAAGAATCTATCAGCACAGAACCAATTTCAGGACCTGGCCCTAACTGTGTTCTGCAGGTAAGTAGAGCACATATAGGTCTTATGCTGTATATATTCTTTCCCCCATAACTCAGCACAGAGTAAAACCCTAATATTGTTAGAACACAAACATTACATATACAGAAGATGAAGAATGTGTAGGATTCCAGAGGCATCCATCATGTAGCCATTTAGCCTCTGATTCTTCACAGATTTATGTGTATGCTTAACTTTACACATTCTGAGTGCTTCCATTGGCTTCAGAGGGATTAATCACAGTGTGTCAAGTGAATCCATACAGGATCAGGGCCCTTGTGAAGTTTACTATTAAAAATCTTCCTTTTGCCTCCTACCTTCCATTAACTTTTCACAGGAATTAGGATTTTTGTGGGTTAGTTTCTGTGCGTAAGGCAGAAGACTAGAAGCTAGCATTGCCAATTTTGGTTGGATGTATTCCTGGAGGTTTCATCACATGACATAATCTTTAATTAACAATCTTTAGTTCCTGGAGACTCCAGGACAATCCTGGAGGGATGGCAACCCTAACTAGAACTTTTTGCTGTAATTATAGCAATATATTAAAATAACTTAAATGGCCCCCTTTAAACATTTTATAACAAATGAGATGAAGTTAGTTTTTGAATTTACTACTTTCAAGAGTTTATGGTATTAAACTATATTTAACTGGAAGTTGTAAACTGAAACCTTGTCTGCTTTGGAAGCTGCTTAAAGGTCTTAATTAAATGATGGTCTTGATAATCTAAGCAGTGCTGTGCATCAACATCTGGCCAGGCATTGATTTCTACTTGAATCACAGGAAGTTTGTCTGTTAGGTGATTTCATGAGGTTATTCCTTCATCATTCTTCTCTGGGCTAAAGTTGGAAGGGTGTTGACAGTGGGACACAAGTCCATCAGCAAGATGGTGTATATAGATAGGCCTGCCATTTACCAGTTGATAAAGAACATTGAGAATGACATGATCAGGATCTATGGACACTGGAGTCCAAATTCAGATGAAATAAGATGGAGCAACTGACTGATATCAGCTGAGGCCTATTCTGTCAGAGAAGGTGAAACTATTCATTGGGGTAAAGGTCTGAGATCAGACCAACATACACCCATATGACTTGAATTTATTTAGAAACAATTCCATCTGTATAGTCTATCCTCTCTATTCCTTTATTACAAAAGATATTGGCATGATCACAGGATCTTTGTAGAAGAGTTTACCTGCCTCTGCTGCTTATTTCCCATGAAAAGACTCACATACTACCCTACATGGTCCAGAAGGTCCCAAAGTGTGCTTGAGTCTCCAAACCTGTAGTGGAGGAGAGCAGTTGAACCACTGCATTCTTTCTCAAATACAGCTATGAGTGAGAGGCTGGGGTCCAAGCATTCTCTGCTTGTAGCAGAGTGCTCAGGGTTATTTTGCTTAAATTGTGATCATTTTTCAGAAGTGAGAAGTTCTTGCTTTGCCTTGGAGCTGCAGCATGTTTAAACAATATAGATGAGTTTGAAAGGTATAAATAAACTAGTGAGGTGCTTATTGACAATACATCTAGTGACTAGATATGATAGAATAGGAGTAACCTAAGGCTGGCTCACCACTCTGTGCATTTTATAAGCATCCCCACGTGGGCCAAATTGACAAGATAATTGATCAAGCACCTGATGATTAACTGATTAACAAGGGTGATTCAGCTTATCCAGTGAGGATAGTTTATAGAGAGACAGGAGGTCTGGGGAAGGAGAGGTCAAAGAAGCTTGGGATCTTGGGGGTGGGAAAGTGCACTCTTTGAGGAGAAGGTAAAAACTTTATGCCATAAGTAACAAGCACTGATGTAGCATGTTGTAAATAAAGCAGATAGTGTAGAACTCATCATGGGAATGTGTAAGGGCTCACTGCAGTGAGGAATCCAGGGTGAGAGAGACCTGTTCTGTGACACTGATTTGGATGAGGGGGAAGAAAAGTACAACTTGGTTTGGAAAAACTCATCCTGAACCCTGGCTGTCTGTTTAGATGATTGACAAGGAGGGGTGTGATGAGATGATAGAAGGTCTCTCATGTATCAGCAGAGGCATTTGGGTCCTTCCCTTTAGCAGAGAAGGAATGTGTTTTTTCTGAAAAATTGAGCTTGGCTGTGTCACATGTTATAAATGTTTGTCCCTTTCATTTGGCATGAGAAACTTCTCCTCCCTCCCCCACCCCCAGTCCTGTAGGTGATGCTGTTCTTAGCTAGAGAAGTCTGTCCTTTGGCAGTGTTAAAGCGTGTTACTTTAACTTGCTCTGATATTCAGGGTTAATGGCGCTTTATTTTTTCATAGCAGTGTTATGTAAATATAGCTGGGCCTGATGCTGACTTAATTAGGTTTGGTGAAGACAGCTAACTCACATCTTCTAATGTTACAATTGTTGGCCTGTCTCTCTCTGGCAGTCCCTAATATGATGGATGAAGTGTTATGACTAATCACAGTAATCTATTAATGTGAACCCATGTAGAAAAAAGCTTATGGGTCTCTCTCTTCCTGTCATAAGCCACCTAAGAAAGATTTGCTTGTGTTCCAATTTTATGTTTGCTATTAGGACTTAAAGTGTTTTTACATGTCCCAAAAGTAAACTTATATTGTATTGATTGTTACAAGCTGAAAAGAATGCCCATTGAACTTTAGGTTTCAGAGTGGTAGCTGTGAATATACTGCTTACTGTATTTTTCACTCCATGCATCTGATGAAGTGGGTTTTAGCCCATGAAAGCTTATGCCCAAATAAATTTGTTAGTCTCTAAGGTGCCACAAAGACTGCTAATTGTATTTTCATTGAGCTTCAGTTCCCATTCCTTATAGGTTCTTATACTGCTCTTGTCACTGTAGTATCTGAGCATCTCCCAATAGCACACTAAGAGATGTGACTAACCTCTGTCGTGTGGTTTGTTCTGTCTCTCATTCTCCCCCAGGGAGAGAACTGTGTATGTAGTGTAGGATTTTGTGTCTGTTTTATCTTTTAAATGTATGTGTTGCTCTGTGTTTATGGTAAAGACAGCAGCAGTGCTTACTTTGTGCCAGAGCTGAGCCCGGCATCAGTCATGAATGTGTTTTAAAAAAAAAAAAAAAAAAAATTGCTTCAGCCCTGACACCTCTTTCATTGCACATTAAGCACTAAAAGGCGGGTTGAAGAAGAGTGCTTTGCAAGTGGAGAGGGAGGTAATGAGACTTGTGATGGCCCTTGTATGTGTGGGAGTTCATGCCACAGTCTCAGGCCATGTCTACAGTACAAAATTATGTTGACCTAACTTACATTGGCATATAGCCACCACAGTTATTAAATTGCTTGTGTGTGCATGCTTGGCTTCTTGTGTTAGTGATGTAGGCCCTCACCGGGAGCAATTGTATCGTCAATGTGAGGTATTGTGGGACAGTTCCTAGAAGCCAGTAACAATTGACGTAAGCAATGGAGCATCAACACCGACCCTGTATTGACCTAATTACATCAACCAGGACTCTATGCTGCTCAGGGAGGTGGTGTTACTAAATCCGCATAGAGAAGTACTTACATCAGAGGGAGCCAAATTTAAGCAAAGATGTTTCTACTGCTAGGTCAACACAAGGCATCTTACGCTGACCAAATCGTATCATGTAGACCAAGTCTTAGACTACCCACCGAGAAAGCTCTGACTCCTATGCAGCTGTGACTTACCCTGGTGGTAGAAATTTCTATGGTGTCCGAGGACTGCAGTTACAGTACCTGAAATGTCAAAAATGACAAAGGAATCTTACTGTCATGCTCTTTCTGCCAAACTGCTGAGACAAAGGGCTGTGGGAGGCAAGTAGGAACACTAAAGCCTCTTCAATTGTTATCAGATAGCTGTTCACAGAAAGGTCTTCCCAGAGTTTGCGGTATAGAAAACACAACCCACACATCATCATTATTCATGCTTTCAGCTTAAGAGGCTTGTTTTCCACAGATGTGCTCTTCCTGTTTGCCATTTGTAACTGTGGATTGTTTAGTTGAAGAAAATGCGTCATCTAACTATGAAGTGAGACTTTTAGCTGATTCATGAACACCTTTTGTTAACTAAATCATAAAAAGAAATACCATAGTCCAGGTGATGTATAGGTTCAGCGGTATTCTTGCTCAGATACTGTATACTTGTAAATGAAGGGTAGAAAAGAAATAATTAGCACCTATGCAACATGTTTTCTTGTAGCATTTTCTACCCATCCTCAGCTTGCAGAAAATGAATAAAGCAATGAAAAAGTGGATGTAATTGCTACAAACACAACTCTAACCTACCTATATAGATTCTACATTTATCTTCATTTTTTTCATGATTAGCAAAAATTACTGTACATAGCGTGCAAAGTAGGCAAGCTGTATTGTTCAGTAAGCTCTTCATTTCAGAAAATTTGACAGGTTTATTTAAAGAGGGATGGAGAGAAGGAACTAAGTCAGATACTGTAATGTGAGCAAGTCAGTAAATCAGTATACAGGACCATACATGCAAGACTTGTATTAATGCTAAAATCTTGCAAACCTTGATACATAAATTGTAGCTGCTCCAGATCACCATGATCATGAGTGAACAATTACTCAGAAATTACCTTATAAATTATCAGATGTATTTCTTCCTGTTTTTTTCCCCAGCATGCATTAAAATGACCATTTCTTCTCTAACTTTAATAAAGGTATCCTCAAGGGTAGGGATTTTTAATATTTGAACAATGTTTTGAAGATGTCACATCCGATTTTTGAAAAGTAGCCTCCATTTTTGCCAGTGGTATTCAGTGCACCAATGAACTGATGGTCCCCTTGATGTACGTGTACCTGAATGCACCTGCCTTTTGGAATTCACACCCTGCAGAAATAAGACTAAGTATGAATCTGCCAGTCTCAGAAAAAGCTATAGGATGCACCTCTCTGCCCAGGCCTCCTTATCTGAGTAAACTGTATTGTTTTTGGGTAACTTTTACACTGCGGGGAAGCCTGATGTTTGGTTTCTGTTAGTGAGATCTTGATGATGTCCATTGAATCCATGCAATATGTTCAAATATCATGGTGATGGGCACAAAATTAGTTGCACATGCAAATGCTAAATGCAAATTGTGCCAGCAACAATGAAGGCCAAGATGAGACCTTTAAAAGTCTGGCTTAAAAAGTAATTTATTCCTTATTTAATTCTCTTTATTCTCTGAAGAGTTCCTTTTGTTTTTAGTGTCTCCTTAAACTGAACCTAACTTAGCAAGTATTAAAACTGCTTTCCTTCACCCAATTTTAAGAAAAATTGCCCAAATAGGAATCACATTCTATTTATATTAATCACTGCTGCATTAATTGTTGGTGTCATGGTGTGCTTAGAAATCCTGTCCCTTTAATAGAGTTAATGTGGAGAGGCAGGAAAATCAATTACACCAGCTCTGATACACTGACAATATATGTACCTGTATTGGGGTGGGGCTGGAGAGTGAACTCTGAAAAAACTTCAGTTAATATAACATACAGCAGCACCAAGCATCAAGAAGGCTCCTTTCTGGTGCTCTGTACACTGCACTGGTTCCCAGTCTGTATCACAGCAGCTGAGCTCCTTAGAGGCACTGCAAATAATTGTGCCCAGCGTAAGCCTTGTAGGTGCAAGTAATGGAGTCATCTTAGCGGCTGGCCCACAGCTATGCAACTCTCTCCCATAAGCTATGGGAATGATCGTGCCTTTCACCACCTTCAGAAAAAAAGGAAAGATCCATCTGTTTGCATTAGCTTTCCACAATAACTTCCTTGAAGGAGAATAAAAGAGAACAAAACCAAACCGTTCCTCTCACATCTTTGCCATGCACACTTTGTTGAAGTATCACCAGGTAATGGGGGTTGATTGGCTCTTTAATCTTAAGAATCAGAGGGGTAACCGTGTTTAGTCTGGATCTGTAAAAGTAGTAAATACTTCACTCATGAAAGCTCTTGCTCCAATATGTCTGTTAGTCTATAAGGTGCCACAGGACTCTTTATTGCTCTTTAATCTTAGTTGCCCTCCAGTTCTATGGTTATGGGCACATTAAAAATGCCTAGATACCCACACTTCTCACTAACACCACAATAAGTGTGTCAATGAATTTGTGGTTGTCATGATTTCTAGTTCTTATAAAGCACTTTTCACCCATAGATCTCAAAGCACTTTACAAAGGAGGTCAGCATTATTGGCTCCTTTAGACAGGCAGAAGCACAGAAAGGGCAAGTAACTTACCTGCTGTAGGCTAAGGGTAGAGCTGGGATTGAACTCAGGGCTTCTGAGTCCCCAGGCAGTACCTCATCCAGCAAACTATGCTACCTCCCTGTATTGTGGTTGCTAGTGCTGCATATGGTGTATAGTTAAGGTTAAGATTTTGTCTTGGGTATTTTTAGTAAAAGTCACGGATGGGTCATGGGCAATAAACAAAAATTCACAGAAGCCTGCAACCTGTCCCTGACTTTTACTAAAAATACCTGGCGGGACTAACAGTCCAAGTCATGCTACCAGGGCTGAAGCCAAAGAAGTCATGGAGGTCTATTAAAGTGATGGAATCCATGACAAAAATCCTATCCTTAGCTATAGTTAATGTTGTTCATCCTTGAAACTAGTGTGGCTATAACTAAGAGGCTTTTTTTCCCAGTGGAGTTACTTTCTCTATTTTTTTGCATGTGTGAAATACATTGATCAAACCTACCTATATATGTGTGGATATTTAGGCTCCAATGCAGCAAAACACTTTAAAGGATATGGGCAGTCCCACTGGCTTCAAAAGTACTATTGAATTCAATGTGACTACTCACATGGTTCAATTAAGCTTGAGGTGAAGTGCTTTGCAGATCAAATCCTTATAATATGTCCATGTAGACACATACTTCATTTCTGCTACATATCTAGAAATATATCATACCCTATATGTATTGAAGACATCTGATTATTTTCAAAATATGTGCAAGATTTTTTTAGTGTTGGTTTCACTTAACAATCCATCCAGCTTCCAAGCTGTTGAAGCCAGTGAAAAATCCCCAGCACATTTTTTGTTTATATAATTCAACCCTAAATGACACTGGATTGTCTGGATCATTGATTCATATTTTCAATCTTTCTCCTTTTACTGCCTCTTTGTTCTGTCATGTGCTTTCTTCTGTTCTGCCCCCTTTTCTGTTTATATCCTCCAAGATTATCTATCGAAGTTCAGGCTACTCTCCATTGTAGCACCTGTGCTCTTTAATTTCTGCCATGCAAAATAGCTTTAGATGGGGAAGATGGGAGAAAGATGAGAGAGGGGACTATATAGAGAACAACAGGAAGTCAAAAGCACAGATGTAATATCTGATCCTGTCAGATACAGGGATTGTATTAATCACTCTGCAGTAATATACTACGGATTGTGATAAAATTGCCTTCTGTACAGAATCATAGAAGTGTAGGACTGGAAAGGACCTTGAGAGGTCATCTAATCCAGTTCCCTGAACTCAAGTCTGGACTAAGTAATAACTAGACCATTCTGATAGGTGTTTGTCTAACTTGTTCTTAACCTCCAATGATGGAGATTCCACAACCTCCTAGCCAGTTGTCCCCGTGCTTAACTACTCTACAGTTTAGGAATTTTTCCTAATGTCCAAACTAAATCTCCTTACAGCAATTTAAGCCCATTGCTTCTAGTCCTAATCCTCAGAGGTTAATGAGAGAAATTTTTCACACCCTTTCTCCTTGTAACATTTTATGTAACTGAAACCTGTTATCATGTCCCCTCTCAGTCTTCTCCTCTCAGACTAAACAAACCCAGTTTTTTCAATCTTCCCTAAAAGGTCATGTTGTTGTTAATCATTTTTTTTTTGCTCTTCTCTGGACTTTCTCCAATTTGTCCACATCTTTCCTAAAATGTGGCACCCTGGACTGACACAATACTCCAGTTGAAGCCATATCAGTGCAGAGTAGAGCAGAAGAATTACTTCTCGTGTCTTGCTTACAACACTCCTACTAATACATCCCAGAATAATGTTCACTTTTTTGCTGTTGCAAGTGCTACACTATTTACTCATATTTAGTTTGTGATCTACTATGATCCCAGATCCCTTTCCTAGGCTATTACTCCCCATTTTGTATGTGTGGAACTGATTGCTCTGTCCTAAGTGGAGTACTTTGCATTTGTTCTTATTGAATTCCATCCTATTTACTTTAGACCATTTCTTCAGTTTGTCCAGATCATTTGGAATTTTAATCCAATCCTCTAAAGCACTTGCAACCCCTCCCAGCTTGGTATCGTCTACAAACTTTACAAGTGTACTCCCTATGCCATTATCTAAACCACTGATGAAGATATTGAACAGAATCAAACATAGGACTGATCCCTGCAGGACCCTACTTGATATGCCCTTCCAGCTTGACTGCGATAAACTGCTCTCTGGGAACAGTTTTCTAACCAGTTATGCACCCACTATAGTAGCTCCATCTAGGCTGTATTCCCCTAGTTTATTTATGATATGGTCATGGGAGACAGTATCAAAAGCCTTATTACAGTCAGTCAGGATAGGCGGGAAGCTATAGCTGTGGTATATACAAGGCTTGTTACCCTGTCAAAGAAAGCTATTAGGCTGGTTTGACAGGATTTGTTCTTGACAAATCCCCGTTGACTGTTACTTATTACTTTATTATCTTCTAGGTGTTTGCAAATTGATTGCTTGATTATTTGCTCCCTTATCTTTCCAGGTAGTGAATTTCCTTATCTGCTGATACTCAAGCTACGCACAAGCAAGAAAGTCACCCAGTTTCAGGAAGAGATACCATTGTAATTATGTGTTTGCTTTCTCATATTCTTAATATAGACACAGCTGGGTTTCAAATATCTCTCTATCTAGATAGAGAGATTTATGTATTTACTAACTATATACAATAATGCAAGGCCAGCTTGCATATATACACTGTTGCTCTGTTGAGATCTGGTGACTTCTGCAATGGAAGACAGAGAGGCCCATTAGAGGGCTCCCAAATTATTTAAAGGGTTATTACCCAATTCCTATACACTACAGAAGACTTTAGCAGTTATAACAACCCCTATGTATTTCCTGTATACATAGGGCTTTGTTATATGAGGTCTGAGCAGTCTGGCACTTCAGTTAAGTACTCGCATGTGATTTACTTTAGCTGCCAGTAAGTACAATGAAGTCTATGGTAGATTATGTTGCAACACACAGTGTCTTCAGAAACAGAGTGGAGTGTGACCATTGCACCATCCTCCAGCTGGGTGCCAACAAGACTAACTTAGTGGCTGTGTTATGGCTGTGTGGGGACTGGGGGTGGGGAACCTTCCACAATGTCTCTGTTGCCTAGCACCAGCTGCAATTGTAACCTCAACCAGATCTTGGTAGTGTCATTGTAACCAGTTGCTGTTTGAGGGAACAATAAGAAAACTCATTTTGCCCTCCCCTTGCTTACTTATGCAGGGGCCAATCACAGTCTTGCTCTACCAAAGTGAAAAAACAGCACGAATGGTGAAAAATAAACAAGCCTTTTGAAAAATTCTTTCCATTTTAAAAATTGAAGGTGCTGGTAGGAAGGGAAGGAATTTTTATTGCATTTGCCTCTTAAAGAGTGAATGAGATAATATACCAAGGGCCAAATCCTGCTCAAAGTCAATGTGACTTTTGCATGAATAAAGGATGCATTCAGGATCTGGCCCCAAATAAGGTCCAATGTGCATCAGTATTACAAAACATGGAGCAAGTTCTTAGATTTGCTGGAGTCAGTTGGGCATCAAGTCTAGTGTAGGACAAGAGTCATCTTTAAAAGGCAGATGAAACAACACAGAACCACATAGCACTTTAACAGTGTTTTTAAAGTGAAAACATTTTAAGCTGTATTACAAAACAGTTACTGAGGAAAATGAGCCTCATCGCTAGACTATATGCTGGTGGTCTATTCTTATAACGACAAAAGTGTATCACATGATTTTAAAATCCTTCACATGGAATTTAAGTGCAGAAGAAACAAGTTGTTAAATGTTTCACATAAAAACACACATAATAAAAGACCCCTGCCCCTGAACAGATTGTGAACAACTGAAAACTTTGCAAATTCTTGTTTAATATATTACTTTTTAATATCCCTGCATTGAAAATGAATGATTACTTTTTAATATTACTGGTAACCACTGATCCCCTACTGTATAGATACATTTCTTGTATGATTTTATTATATGCTTAATAATAGTATCTATAAGCTCAGATTTCTTTTGAATAAAAATGATTGGAAACAATATCTACCCCAAAGCATCTTTAATGTCATTATAGATGGGTAGGAGTAAATTAAGCGGTATTTAGCCACCAAAGTCTTTAATTTCATTGCATTTGAGTAGGAGTTAGACATTATGAGGTCCAATTAAAAAAGTTGCTAATGTTTTTACATCTGAGTAGGAGTAAATTAAACAAAATCACTCCTGAGCTGCTAATATCATTTTAATTGAATGTCATTCAGTTTCTAACTGCTGTTACAACACAGTAGATAATGAGTCAATTTCAACAAATCTGAGCTCCAGGTACCATGGCTACTAGAAATTAAGCTACAGTTTAGGGACAGACAGGGCAAGTATTGGAAGTTAGGAAGCTAATGGGAATGATGGCAGAGCTGACATCTTGTTGGTTGATGAGACCTGTGTTCCTCTAAAATATCACCCAAAGAAGATCTAATCTAGCAAAGCTGCAAGCCAGGTCATTATTTCTAGTGTTCAGACATAACAGGAAAAAACCCCAACCACATTTATCCAGAAGATGCGATTTACAGAGTGAGTGCTAGAAAGGCTAATTCCATTTATTCAGACTCTATGAATAATTCATGATTTGATTTAATGTTAATCTTGATGATGAGACAATAGTGAAAAGATATTAGACAACATATAAACTGAAATGTTTTTAAAAAAATCATTGTGGCTTTATTATTTTTGATCTATAACAGACAATATTGCAAGTTCTTCCTCTTCTTTCTTTTAAAAAAAAGATATTACCTCAGGTTTTCCATACCTGGGAATATTCTCACTCCTGTAAATAGTAGGCTTAGGACATATTATGTCTCCTTGCATAGAGTGTTAAATAGACGAGAGCAAAAATACCCTTCATGGATATTTGAGTTACTTTAAAACAGCAATCGGTTCCCATAACAGCAGTTCTGCTCATAAGAGTGCCAGGCTTCTGTTGGGAAAAGCTGCAGGGTTTTTAAGTAAATTTGCTATTACTTTGTGAATAGAGGCTGTGTTTTTCTCTTACTGTGTGTATACGTAGATGAGTGCTAAACAGAAAATGCTACTTTAAAATAATAACTCATGTCTGATTTAAGTTGACAGGAAGAAGAGAATTCCGAGTTTGCTTAACACCATTCCAAACACAGTCCTAGTGAAAGTGGGTGCAACACCATTGGCTTGCACAAGGTGCATTTAAATGTTACTTGCTGATATATTTCAGTATGTAGAAAAGGAAGTTGAGACAAGGCTTCCCCACCTTCCAGGAAACCATGACAGCAAAAATGTCACTTACTATACGACAATGTGTGGGTCTGCGCCTCATATAAAGCTGAGCATTATAATCTTAAAACAAAATCCAAATACTTCACCCTACACAAAAAACTCTGAGAACTGAATTAGCACACAATTAACTCTCTGCTCTAGAATGAGGGTAGATAGTTGTGGGCTCCATGGCCTTGGTTGTGTTCCAAATGGGAGGGAGCTAAGAGTGGTCGATTCCTTTGTCATGCCTTCTCTCTCTCTCATCCTGCTTCCTCCTACAGCCTAGGAGCCCCAGCAGTGAATTGAACACTGCATCTCCTGGAATCTTGCCGTTCCTTGTGCACTAGATCCACACAGGTTCCACTGCTGAGGGAATCTGTGTCCACAGAAAGAGAATTTGTCCTAATAGCCTGCTAATGCTCACCCTGTCTCCATGAAGTCTCTGATCCCCCCACATCCCAACACCTCCTGCAGCAATGAGCCCAGGGACTGCAAAGATTCCCTAACCCGTCCCCAGGTAACTGCTTCTCCAAACAGCTTTGGGGGAGAGAAGGGTCCCAACTGGGATCTGGGCTGTAGGGAGGGGAGGTTGGGTTGGGTTGGGTGCACTGCTCTGGTTGGAGACCGCCTTCCAGGTATAGATATAGAGGTTGCTTCTCTTCATGTGTCAGTGTGTATGTGTTGGGGAGACTACTATTATTTTACCTACCACTACTTTACATTTCTTGGCTCACTGTGCGTTGGGTCCCAGGCTGGCAGTGGCTTTCCCAGATGAACAGCATGTTGCAAAGCAATCGCTGCACCTCAAAGCATGTATCACTTACATGTGTACACAGGCATTCAGGAGGGAAAGGCCTCATGCACCTTGATGGTATTGGACTGTATCTGTCATGCAGATCAGAGAGGAGTTGGATCCCAGTCCTGTGTTTATTATGGTTTGAGCAATGTGTTTTCCCTGCTTAGGGAAGCTAAGGATGGTTCATTAAACAAACTACAGCTGTGGAATCAATATCTCTCATCCAAACACCAGCACCCTCCTTCCTGCTGTGTAGCAGAACCTGGCTCAGTATCTCCCTGGTACATAGGGGATCCTGAATCAATCCTTCCCCTGCACTGACTGCATCCCATATGCCCTTCCTCCCCTGCCCCCTAACTGCCACATGAGGATCCCACCTCCTCATGGAGTAGTTCCCAGCATCTGCCCTCAAATTAGCTGGATCAGTGAGACCCAGAGAGGGAATCATCGAACCCTCTACATGCTCTGTCCTGGTGGGTAGAAGAGAAGGAGATGTGGAGCCGGGACAGTGCATTGAAAGCTGGATGGTCCTTTTGCTGGAGAGTGTATCTGTAGCTCCTGCAATATCTGGATGCTGTGCTAGCAGCCATGGTCCTTGTTGGCTCCTGGTTTTATTTTTTACTCTTATTTCTTCAGAGAAAGCCCCCAGAAAGGACTGGATTTCTCTTGTGAACTTTACATCTGTGTCCCCTTTATTGGTGCCTGCCACTGCCATCTCATCATCTTGTTGGCTACCATCAGAGCATGTCAAACTAAACAAACTGCTGTGTAGGTTATTGCTATAGCAAAAATAGGAAAACAAAGGCAGGAAGGGAATCTGATCCCTCTGGCTGTTAAAATAACTGAAAAAGTAAAATTGGAAAAAAAAAAAAAGCAAATGTCAGGTAAAACAATATCAGGGTACATTTCCACTGAGAGGTAAATCAGATCCCTCCTATGAGAGTGTAGGGGGGCTTCCCTTCAGTGGCACATGTGTAGTTCTGCTGTGCAAGTAATTGGGAAGGGCAGCCAGAGCACTATCTGAATGGAGCTCAGCACTCTGCGAGGGCTCCCTGCCTACTGCTGTAAAGGGAGTGAGCCATAGGCAGATGCATCCTTCCTCCAACTTTCCCCTGCAGCAAACAGGGCAAGCTGGGGGCTGCAGAGTGGCTGGAATAGCCTCAATGGAGTTTACCCTGCACTCTTTCAGGGAGACTTTCTTTCCATATCCCATCTTTACACATCTTCCCGCTACTTGGGCTGGGTCCTGGTGGGTAGACCTGGCCCTAAATGTAGAGATTTAAGAGTAGATTCTGGCACTCTGGATGTAAAACATGCCCATTTGCTGGCCCAAAACCATGCACACAGACCCCTTCATAAGACTTCTCTGTTGAGTGCTCTGATATAGCTGTTTTCAGATCTATTGGTGGTTTTGTGGTTTATGGCCAAGGCCTTGAGTTAGCACTGATAACTAGTGGAGCGCTGGAGTCATATACTCACTTTCTCAGCCTGTTGAGGAGGTGAGCAACCACTAGGGTAACCATATTTTCCCAAAGGGAAAATGCAACACCCCACAAAGCAGCCCAAGGCCCACTGCTCATGCAAGGCCAGCCTCTCCCCCATGTACACGGCAGCCCAAGCTCCCCTGCCACCTGCCTGATGATCGTTGGCAAGAACAAATGGGACAAATGCCCAATTTTGCCAAAAAAGTTGGTATGGCCAGGACAAGGCTTAAAAAAGGGACTGTCCAGGGCTAACCAGCTCACATAGTCACCCTAGCAACTAGAGTCTTCTTGTTGTTTCCACTTGCAACTGCAAAGGCACTGAACTATAATCCCATTTGGAAGTACAAAGGATTGGATCTCTGTGGCCAGAATCTAGAGATAGTGATAAGTCCAGAGGAATTTCAAGGCCTTTACTTCTTTGACGATTGAGACACAAACCCTCAGAGAAAGAAGGAATCAGTATCTTATCTTTTGAGAACTCATGGAGGACAGGCAAGGTCTTAGAAGACTGGAGAAGGGCAAACATAGTACCTATCTTTAAAAAGGGAGAACAAGGAGGATCTGGAGAATTATCCTCCAGGTGCTTACAAATTGTTTAATAATTTGTTCCAGAATCTTTCCATATATCAAAGCTAGGCTGACTGGTCTATAATAAGGTTATAAGGATTAGCCAGCATTGATTTGTCATGAACAAATCATGCCAAATCAACCTAATTTCCTTCTTTGTCAGGGTTATTGACCTATTGGATAGTGGGAAAGCAGTAGATGTGATATATCTTGATTTTTAGCAAGGCTTTTGGCACAGTCCCGCATGACATTCTCATAAGCAAACTGGGGAAATGTGGTCTAGATAAAATAACTATAAGGTGGGTGCAAAACTTGTTGAAAGACCATACTTAAAGAGTAGCTATTGATGATTCACTGTCAGACTGGGAAGGCATATCTAGTGGGGTCCTGTAGAAAGTCAGTCCTGAGTCCAATACTAGTCAATATTTTCATTAATGACTTGAATAACGGAGTGGAAAGTACGCTTGTAAAATTTGCAGATGACACCAAGCTGGAAGGGATCATAAGTATGGTGTAACACAGGATCAGAATTCAAAATGACCATGACAAATTGGAGACTTGATCTGAGAGCAACACAATGAAATTCAATAAAGACAGTGCAAAGTTCATCACTTAGGAAGGAAAAATCAAATGCACAACTACCAAATGTGGAATAATTGGCTAGGTGGTAGCACTGCTGAAAAAGATCTGGGAGTTACAGTGGATCATGGATTGAATGAGAGTTGTCAATGTGATGCAGCTGTGAAGAAGTCTAATGTAATTCTGGAGTGTATTAGCAGGAGTGTCATATGTACAACACAGGAGGTAATTGTCCTACTCTACTTGGTACTGGTAAGGCCTCAGCTGGAGTGCTTTTCAGTTCTGGGTGCCACACTTTAGGAAAGAGGTGGATAAATTTAAGAGAGTCCTGATGAGAATAACAAACCTTTTATCATTTTTAGAAAACCTGACCTGTGAGGAAAGGTTAAAAAAACTGGCCATGTTTAGTTTTGAGAAAATAAGACTGAGAGGGGACTTTATAAATCTACAAATATGTAAAGGGCCATGTTAAAGAGAACAGTGATCAATTGTTCTCCATATCCACTGAAAGCAGGACAAGAAATAATTGGCTTCATCTGCAGCAAGGAATATTTAGACATTAGGAAAAACTTTCTAACTATACGGATAGTTAAACTCTGGAATAGGCTTCCCAGGGAGACTGTGAAATCACCATCATTGATTGTTCTTTAAAAACAACTTAGACAAACACTTGTCAGGGATGATGTAGGTTTATCTGGTCCTGCCTCTGAGTGGGATGGGGCTGGACTTGATGACGTCTCAAGGTCCCTTCCAGCCCTACATTTCTATAGTTAGAGTAAGTGTTAAGTTTGTTTTTTTTAGATCTGTGTTGTGCTGGTGGTAAAACGTGGGTGGAAGTGAGCTGGTAATTTGAACCCGAAGGAGTCTGTGGGGGCCCACTGGATTGCTAGAAGCCACCATGGAATGTTAGTTTGAAAATCAGCCTTGGGAGAAGAGAGTGTGGAGACTTCTCAGCCTGAGCTAGTTTTATTTGGGTTTGCTGATGTGCCAAGAAAGGTCTCTCCAGACTCCAGGGACTGATCCATCAAGGATAGCAGAGTTCCAGGCTGCTGAAAGGGTGGCAGTGAGACCAGATTCAGGGGGACACTGTAGTCCATGGCTAATGAAAAGCCAGTTTGAACCGGGTTGTGGAATAATGCTTTCTGGAGCTTGAAAATGACACTGGGCCCTGCTTTGCAGTCAGTCCTGGAGCTCATTCATATATTTTAATTGTAAATAATAATTACAAGTTAACTAATTTAGTCTGCAGTGGAGCTGTGATGAATGGGGATTTCTGAAGTGGCCTTCACAGGTCTCCTACAATAGCTATTGGGGATCCCTATTCCTGGGGACAGGGTCCTTGTAATAAAAGAGCAGGGGTGGGAGCAGGGGAGTATGCCTTGAGGTAAAATTAGCAAGTCAAAGATTGGTGGTGGCATCAAGTAGAAAACCCAGGGTTGTGACAACTTTAATTTTACTTGGGCTTAGTTAGAGCCAGATGTCCTCATCCAGGAACTGATCTCCAGTAGACATAGTGACATCTTTCTGATAGTGTTGGTTTCATCTGTAAAAGGCGATATACAACTGCACAGGCATATTGTTGGCATCAGAGTCTGTGCTGTTTTAATACTGCTGCATATGACCTCATGCAGATATTGAAGAGAAGGGGGATGGATGGGAAGGACAGTATAGATTCCTGAGGTTCTTTGTAAGTGACTTTTCTTACACGGGTATGGTCTGTCCCTCTCCTATTTGAGGTCAATAAATAAAACTATTGTAATGCAGCATTCTAAACCTTGTGGCTGACTGTGTTGAAAGTTGAGGAGAACATGAGCTGAGTAATATGAACACGAGGTTTGGTCTAACCCAGGGGTCAGCAACCTTTCAGAAGCGGGGTGCCGAATCTTCATTTATTCACTCTGATTTAAGGTTTCGGATGCCAGTAATACATTTTAACATTTTTAGAAAGTCTCTTTCTATAAGTCTATAATATATAACTAAACTATTACTGTATGTAAAATAAATAAGGTTTTTAAAATGTTTACGAAGCTTCATTTGAAATTAAATTAAAATGCAGAGCTCCCCAGACTGGTGGCCAGGACCCAGGCAGTGTGAGTGCCAGTGAAAATCAGCTTGCGTGCCGCCTTTGGCACACGTGCCATAGGTTGCCTACCCCTGGTCTAGCCTCCTCAGAGCTCTCTTATCTAATCCTGCATTTGCTTTAAGTGCAAAATAGTCGTCACGCCTGCTCCTGCTTTGGTCATTTTCTTGCTTCTCTGCTGGCCAGTAGTAATGGCAAAATGCTGATATGCAGTTAGTATGGGACTGGACTGGAGACGCATCATGAATGTTTACATAATTTCTGGATTTTATTTTTATCTGAACTGAAATTTTGTTGTTGGGAAAGTGGGACCTGCTTGGAAACAAGGATTGGAAGAGTGAGGAAATAAGTATAATTGTTTGAAACTCCAAAGTCCTTTCACGAGCTTCTGATCTAGTACACCCTGTGTTAAAGTTCCAGTTCAGCTGAGCAGCCTGTGGAGGTGAGAGCTTATTTTAGGTCTGTTGCCAAGGTGATATAGACAATATACATTCTGTTTTAGGGAGAATTGTAACCATTAGTTTGGGGGTTGGAGTCTGAGAAGAAGGTGAGATTTTTCCAGTTTGGATCTACCAGGTTTCTGTCTCATTGGCATACCAGATACTCCCGCCCTGTGTAATTAGGAAAGGTGGGCAGTAAAGAAATTTCACTGGTGAGAATGAACCCCAAAGAAATTATGTGCTTCAGATAAGCACCCAACATTGTGGACTCTTGATCTGATCATTTCGTGTCTACAAAATGGGCAAGGGAATCCTTCAGAGGACTAGCTTTCTAATGAGATTTCTAATACTTGTAGTTTTTGGTGGACTGGGAAATGCCAAGAGTGCATGGACATGTTTTTTTTCTTTTGGATTTAATTAGAAAGCATAAACTGTGTGAATGTGAAAAAATATGCATGGGAGGTTTGGTTGGAGTTCTTGTTAAAATTTGAGTTGGTTCAGGAAATTACTCGGTTGGCTTATTACAGTTAAAATGTACTATCCTGACTATTATTGTATTCAAAGGCAGAATCTGGCCCTAAGTTATTTTTTTAATCTTTCTTAAAAAACCAACCCCAAACTATAGACCATATTTAGAGGGGTAGCATTGTCTAGTGGATGGAGCACTGCTCTGGGACTCAGACCAATGAGTCCCTACTTGCATGAATTTGGGCAAGTCATTTCACCTCTGAGTTTGTTTTTCCCTTACCCCTTGTCTGCTATTTACACTGTAAGCTCTTTGGGATGGGGATTGTCTCTAACTGTGTTTGTATGGAGCCTACTACAAAGGGGCCTCAGTAACAGCTGGCACCTCTCTGGGTTTCTGTAATGCAAATAACATTTGAGTGAGGGTTTTATTTCATCCTGTGTCTCATGCTTTATTATTGTGGGATTTTTTCCTTATTTAAATCATTTTGCTTTTACACCTACAGTGAAGAGCCTTTTACACCTACAGTGAAGAGATTCTGGACACCTATAAAATGCTTTGATAGATACATGGACAGTAACTTAGTTTGACTTTTCTTTAATGATCTTGTCCATTCATCTAGCCTCACGAGTTTCTATTTCCTAATGATCTTTTGATATACATTTATTTGATTTTTTTTTCCAAGTATAGCTGTCAGACACATTACCTCTCTTTCGCTCTGCTTTTCTTTAAGAATATGTATAATTCTGAATGGAGTTACAGAGTCTTGGATCAGAGATGACCACTCTGATAAACAGTGAATATTTTTACCCTTTAAAGGACTTATTCAGTTTGTTAGCAATGACTAGAGCTTAATTAAACAATGATGAGTGAACATTATTTTCCTAAGAAGGAGTTCCAAAGCCCTCTGAATTATAACGCTACGGCTGGGTCCCAACTTGCTTTGAAAATACCTGAAATGGTGTCTCTTAATATAGTGAGGCATTGTAGTAGGAGCTCTGTCAAGCTTGAACAGCTGTTGTAACTTTCTCATTTCAACCAGTTCCCTACTTTGAGCCCAATCCTCTTATTCTGAGTGCTCTATTTGTGGTGATGAGCACTCTCAGATTCCCAGAGCTCAACAGGCATTGAAAGCACCTCACAGAACTGGATCCTTTATTACTAACCTACGCCAGTTCTTGGCTAAAAGACGAACGGAAGGTCATTTCGTATGACTCTGAAATATCCCAATAGAAATGGAACTCGGTGCAGAAAGAGAGTGTTCTTCTTTCTTCCTCTGTATAAGTACATGGCTGCTTGCAATACACAAACGTGGAAAGAATTCAACAATTCTTCCACTTCCAGGGCAGGGAAGAGTAGCCAATTTGCAGCTAACACTGGCATTGGTGAAAGCCTACTGTAGTCTGAAAAGTCAGAGAATACGGCAAAGTATCATACAGATATCAAACTCTGCGCCAGTTTCCTTCTCTTTAGTTATGTGGAATAGTAGGAAAGTTTGTGTCCACAGACTTGCCTGTAGAAGCTGTTGTTATTGCTTTGCTCTTTCTAGGTACCTAAACTTAAAAGGAAGCAGATTCGAATTTAACTGGGTACTGGAATAGGACACAGGGAAGTTGTGTGAAATTTCCCCTGTAACTCTGCCTGAGTCTGTTCTGTGCGGTCTGTAGGATCATGTCACTTCAGCTCATTTCTCTGTGTGTATGTAAGAGGGACTGTCTACTAGGTGAGATGGCTGATCTTGCTGGGAAAAGAGACATTTTTTCCCTAAACCCTGTGCCTATGTAACTCTCTGGTAGGCCATGGCATAGTACATTATTCCCTTCTGTAATTCCTGCACTTAGTGAAAACTCTCTATTACTTATTTTGATTATTGTACCAGGTAATTCCAGTTTTTACAAAAGAATTTTTTTTGTTCTGTTTGGTCATCAGACTTGAGGCCTGTCTTTGTGTAGAAATGGCAGAGCTGTATGCTTCTTGTACCTTTTCTGAGGTCATCCTCTAAATTCTGAGATGCTTAGTGTTAGGGCCCAGGTGGTTTGAATTTCCTAGATTAATGGAAAATGTATTCTGTTTAACTTCACATTGCTTGGCTTCCAAGTTTCCCTTCTTAATGATTCTTTTCAAACTACACTCACGTACATGGACTCTGGGCTAAAAGGTGGTGATATAAATGGGGACGGAGGCAGTCCCTGTAGCTACATCTCTGGCTTCCCAAAGCTCTGGGTGCTGCAGTAGTGTGGCACAGTTCCTGTGCTTTGCCTTCTCTTGGAATCTTAGATTTTTTATTTTTAATATTTGTAGTGAGATTTGAGCATTGGAAACCTGTAGCTAGTGTTGTGGGGGAAGGTGTATAAACCTTTCACAGAGAGTTCTTAGGGTCATGTAGCTCTGTCCTACTGGCGTAATTAAGAACATAGTTTTGGAAGATGATGGAATGGACGTGGAAGTTACAACTCTAACGGTGAGATACCTAGAATTTCCCAAATCTGTTGTGAGCATTACATTTTTTCCTACATCAGGTGTTGTATGCTGACATAGCATAGGCACTGTAAAGTGTTATATTTGCTACACTCAGCTTTTCTCTTTGTGAATATTCTTTACTTTTTCTTACAAGCCCACTAGATGTCAGTTTTCCTCTCTAGTATCTTCCTTTACCTGACTTTCTTAGCTGTTACCTTTTAAAAAACATGCATTGGACACCCCAAATAGTATTAGTCTTTGGAGATAGTGTTATAGTATGATGAATGTATTTCTAACATGGTTTGATCATGTCTGTGTAGATAACCCGTGAACATGTTAATGATGTTTGTTACAGTCTTGTAAATACCAGGCTGTAATATGGTTTGATAAGATTGCTGCAGTGTCAGTTTGGTCACGTCTGTACAGGTGAGAACAGACTTGTTTACAAGGTTCCATTTAAATCACTAGGACTATAAAAGTAAATATAAAAGATGCTTTATAACATAGTTGGGGAACATTTATGTGATAACTCACTCCCCTGACATGCTAAAACTTATGTGAGTTGGACCTTAGATACTGAAGTACAGGGATATGGGTCTCATGTTATAAGATGAGGTTATGCTAAATAGTTAAAAGTGGTGCAATTGTAAAACACTTTGCATCCATATGCAAAATGGTCCCAACCAGTTTCTGTGTTTTAAGAATTGTTTGGAGAAGATGGTGTTCTCAGCAAATCTAAGAACCAGTTCATTCTGAACCATTTTAGTGCCAGTGTGGACTTGGGGCTTGTCTACACAAACGTTTACTTCTTGACAAGCTGTGGTGTGAATCTGTCCTGCACTAGCCTGCTGCACACTACTTATCTGTGTGCACCCTGCTGATGCATATTAATAGTTGGTTAATGTGCTTGGATCAAGTCTCATTTCAAAGAGGAAAAGATCCCAACTGTCACTTGTGTCCCCAGTGACTTTTTAAAATCTGTCATAATCCCCTGCTTTAGTGAACTGTGCCAGGAACTATAAGACAAATACCCAAAGGGGAGTGTAATTGAAACACTGTAGAATAATGCTGAGGGTGGGGGGTGCACAGCAAAATGCCAGGGTTCTTAAACCAAAGCAGCATGGATAGTGTGGATGTACTGAATAGTTTCTCTTTCTGATTATAAAGAGTACAGGTCAAGTGTGAGTATTTAAAGGGTTAATGCGACCTCTGTCCAAATTTTTTTCTGTCATTTTCAGGGCTCATTGTTGACTTTTGCCTCTTGGTTGATGGGAGGTGGAGGAATTTCCTTGCGGCTATTTGAGTTCAATCCTCTTCTCTGGATACAGCTAATTCAATCCTGTCAGGGACAATTGTTCTCCCTTGCTCAGCAATACTTCTGAAGAACAAACATTTTGTGTTTGGAATATGCCATATTGTGCCATGTGGCATGTGTATACTCAATGCTTTCCAGGAGTGGATACTGCCAGATGCTGCTTCAAGGGATTGAGGTTTCCCTTTATTAATTATCCAGTTCTCTGCCTCATGTTGCTTTCTCAGTCAGGCTATTAGTTTTATTCTCAGAAATATGTATTATCCTTTGTCTGAAAAGTCAAGCTTTGTGTGCATTAAGTCAGAGCTAAGGAATTATTTCCCTTATGACTGGAACAATTGTGAGCCATTCTCAGCAGTTAACATTTTATGCACCTGTGGGCCGTGTAGGCAGAAAGTAAGGTGGAAGAGCTCTTGAATATATGCTTTTCACCTGGTTTTAAACAAGGAACTTTGATTTTTCTCTAATTTTAAGTTATGGAATCAGCTTGGTGGTAAGAGTTCTGTTTACAGTACAGTTAACTATTGCTCTGAATCATTACGTTAAATGGAGCAATCAAACTGTCCATGGACTCAACCACTAGCGTGACCAGATGTCCAGATTTTATAGGGACAGTCCCAGTTTTGGGGGCTTTTTCTTATACAGGCACCTATTACCTCCAATCCCCGTCCCGATTTTTCACACTTGCCCTCTGGTCACCCTACTCAGTCACAAGTGAATCCAGCTGAACCATTTGAAAGTCCACTGCATACAATACTGTTATGTAACCCTTCTGCCAGGTGGAGCCAGCAGCAGCCAGGGCCGGGTTCAATATCTAGTGGTTCCTTTCCATCGATCCAACACACAACCAGCTTGAGCCCACACCCAGTAACCTGGGAAAAATTACACACGACCCCTGGGAACTTCTGAGAGGCAGTACTTCCCCATTCGTAAGCACAGAGTCTGAGTGTAGAAAATAAACTTTTAATAAAAGGAGGGAAGTAACTCAACGTTAATTTGGGAAAACACCACAAACAGGGTTCATAAACATAAACCATGAGCAAAAGACTCACCCCCCAAGTAAGTTGGGCAGTGTCCTTTTCCCCTCAGGTTCTTAAGTCCAGCAACCCAAAATGCAGAGTTCATTTCCCACCCTGGGTGGAGCAGGGGTTAAAGAGGCATCTTACTCACTGCTCTGCTCGGGCACTTGCTCACTGCCCCTCTTTGCCAGCCACCCTGCCAGCCTCTCTGCAGGGCTCTGCTCTGGCCCTCTCCTGCTGCTGGCCGCTAGCTGTGCCTTTCTGCCAGCTGCCCCTGTTGGCCACTTGCTGCCAGCTGTCAGTCACCTTCTGCTGCCACCTGCCTCTCTGCTGTGAACATTAGTCTCTTAGTAACTTTTAGCTCTTCGCAGGCTGGGCAGAAACACTGCCCCCATCTTAAGTGATTTCAGCTCTGATAGAGCATTTAAAATAAGAAAGCGGTTCCTAATAAATCCTGTTTAGCTCTTTCTTTGAACAGTTGGGAGAGAGAAGGAACAGGTTAAACCAGTCCAGGGAAAACCCTTTGGGGAGGGTCCACACCTCCTGGCTGGGACACCTGTCCCCACCCCTTTTACTCTTCACAGGGCTCTGGCATTCGAGCCCCTGACTTAATGAGGTCCTCTTGGCTGAGGGTGACCCCCTCATTTGGGACAGGTTAAGCACAGTTCTGCTCCCCTTTATTTACAATAATGCCAACATTGGTAACAGTATTTCATTACCCCTGCATTCAGTACTAAGATGATTTGTAACCCAACACTAGCCTAAGCTGATCACTTTGAGCAGCACACCTCTCTATCTGCGTTCATGTAAATACAGATTGCTCTTGAAGTCTCTCCCCTGTCAGCTAGCTGTCAGGGAAGGATTCCGCAGACCGTGGTTACAGCTGGAAGGCAGGAATGATGATCTTGGATGGGATGGACTGGTTACCAGAGCAATTCACATGCCGTTAAATGGAAACTCATGGAACTTGTCCTGTACTGCACCCCCACAGTATTCAGCAAAGACAGGGTAAAGTGCAGTGTGGTGAACTCTGGGCATGATTAGTCTCTGCTGTCCTACACTGGAGTCAGTGGAGTTACACTCGTGTAAGTGAAGGAATCAGGCTGTTTGTGTTTTAAGTCTGTATGTTTCCATCATAAAACCATAGGGCAAAACTGCTCAGTTTTGCACCATCATGTTAGGGAGGAAACTGGGCGCAAAAGGCCTTCTCCCTACAGTGCCAGCCTACGTACCAACTCAGATGTGGGCCGCATTGCAAAAGTTACCTTTGAAACTGAACAAAGCAGATCAAAGTATGGACTAGTTTCTTTGGATACCATGGGAAAACAAAACTAAACTGGTTAATAGCCAAGGTCTATAGCATATAACTTATTTTTCAAAAGAACTCTGCAGTGAGGAATTCTTAAAAGTTGATCACATGATATGGTCTGTTTAAAAACATGTTTTTCTGCACATGTGCACATTATTGTGTCAGTTTCCCCCACAGGATTTTCATAGACTCTCAGGACAAAAGGGACTATTATGATCATCTAGTCTGACCTCCTGTATGACACAGGCCACAGAACTTTCCCCAAATTAATTCACAGAGTGGAACTTTTAGAAAAACATCCATTCTTGATTTAAAAATTGTCAGTGATGGAGAATCCACCATGACCCTTGGTAAATTGTTCTAATGGTTAGTTACTCTGTTAAAAAATTACACCTTATTTCCAGTCTGCATTTATCTGGCTTCAACTTCCAGCCATTAGATCATGTTGTCTCTTTCTCTGCTAGAGACCATTATTAAATACTTGTTCCCCATGTATGGTGATGTATAGTATAACCTGCTGACTTACTGTTGCACATGATTCTATTATCCTGATATCATTTATGGGCTAATATTTTACAAGCCATAGACTCATAGACTCATAGACTCTAGGACTGGAAGGGACCTCGAGAGGTCATCGAGTCCAGTCCCCTGCCCTCATGGCAGGACCAAATACTGTCTAGACCATCCCTGATAGACATTTATCTAACCTACTCTTAAATATCTCCAGCGATGGAGATTCCACAACTTCCATAGGCAATCTATTCCAGTGTTTAACTACCCTGACAGTTAGGAACTTTTTCCTAATGTCCAACCTAAATCTCCCTTGCTGCAGTTTAAGCCCATTGCTTCGTGTTCTATCATTGGAGGCTAAGGTGAACAAGTTTTCTCCCTCCTCCTGATGACACCCTTTTAGATACCTGAAAACTGCTATCATGTCCCTCTCAGTCTTCTCTTTCCAAACTAAACAAACCCAATTCCTTCAGCCTTCCTTCATAGGTCACGTTCTCAAGACCTTTAATCATTCTTGTTGCTCTTCTCTGGACCCTCTCCAATTTCTCCACATCTTTCTTGAAATGCGGTGCCCAGAACTGGACACAGTACTCCAGTTGAGGCCTAACCAGCGCAGAGTAAAGCGGAAGAATGACTTCTCATGTCTTGTTTACAACACACCTGTTAATGCATCCCAGAATCATGTTTGCTTTTTTTGCAACAGTATCACACTGTTGACTCATATTAAGCTTGTGGTCCACTATGACCCCTAGATCTCTTTCTGCCATACTCCTTCCTAGACAGTCTCTTCCCATTCTGTATGTGTGAAACTGATTGTTCCTTCCTAAGTGGAGCACTTTGCATTTATCTTTATTGAACTTCATCCTGTTTACCTCAGACCATTTCTCCAACTTGTCCAGATCATTTTGAATTTTGACCCTGTCCTCCAAAGCAGTTGCAATCCCTCCCAGTTTGGTATCGTCCGCAAACTTAATAAGTGTACTTTCTATGCCAACATCTAAATCGTTGATGAAGATATTGAACAGAACCGGTCCCAAAACAGACCCCTGCGGAACCCCACTTGTTATACCTTTCCAGCAGGATTGGGAGCCATTAACAACTACTCTCTGAGTACGGTTATCCAGCCAGTTATGTACCCACCTTATAGTAGCCCCATCTAATTTGTACTTTCCTAGCTTATCTATAAGAATATCATGCGAGACTGTATCAAATGCCTTACTAAAGTCTAGGTATATGAATTAACAATATTTGTTCCTCAGGAGCCAGTATGCTCTGTAAATAAAACACTTCTTCAACTGTTATGTTTATAAGTAGAGCTACTCAGGAGTGTTTTGACAAAACATTTTTTTGGCAGAAAATAATGACTTGTTGAAACTGAAACTGTTTGTTTGTGGGAAAGGTGAGTTTCAACATTGCCGGGTTTTGAAAAAAAAATGCACAAAAGTTTCAAACTTATTGAAATGTCCAATTATGACATCTTCAAAATAAAAATTACCATTTCTCCATTTAAAATGAGTTTTTGTTTAGAAATTTGTTAATTTCTAATGAGTTTTTTTTTTAAATCAAAACATTTTGAAATTCTCAGGACAAAATGTTTTGATTTCCTAATATGAAATCTTTCAGATTTTTGGCTCAGAATTTTTGATTTCTACTTTTTTGTTCTAATCTGGGACAGAAAAAATGGTTGGTCTCAAATGCTCATGAGATGGGAAAACTGTTTCCTGTCCAGCTCTGTTTATAAGTGCAATGAGCACTGGTCCATGATCTGTCATTCCTAGAAACACTGTTCTTGGTAAACTTAGGTAGGCAATGACACCTGACTTGTTGACAGTTCAGACTGATAAAATACTTGATTCACACATTCACTTCTGAATATCTCTGTGGTGTGGAAACTCTTTGGTCCGTTTCTGTGCAAGTCATAACATTTACTTTGATGCCAGTTGTTTCATGTAAATAATTTTCTTAATGTAACTGAAACTAAGGACAATGTAATTTGAGCCTATGGGAGGAACATCTACATTCTATTATACACAGTATCTTGGAACTGGAAATTATGAATGTCTGATAACCTGAAGGAAAAATGTCATAGTTGAGGATAAATAGAATATAGAAGCACAGTATTTGAGGAAACTTCAGGACTAAGACCCTATGAGTTTAGTTTTCTACATTTGCTTTTTGCATATTGATAGTAATAGAAAATTCTTGTAGTTAAAAATGTTAATGCCCTCTTGCACTGTTAGAAAAATAGTATTTGATTGTATAATTTTCTTCCAGGGCAGACTGGCAAAGGCCCTGGAGGTTTTTCGCCTTCCTCTGCAGCATGGGGCATGAGTCACTTGCCGGAAGATTCTCTGCAGCTTGAGGTCTTCAAACCACAATTTGAGGACTTCAATAACTCAGACATAGGTTAGGGGTTTGTTATAGAAGTGGATGGGTGAGATTATAGGCCTGCGTTGTGCAGGAGGTCAGATCATAATGGTCCCTTCTGACCTTAAAGTCTATGAGTCTACTATTGTAATTCATAAGCGTAAGGGGGTACATGCAACCTCAATATTGGTATTTTCTGGCTTCCGAGTGCTTAACTGTACAGCCTTAATCCTGTACTAACAGGCGTTTTAAAGAAAGGAATTGTCTAGTTTCCCCTTATTCACACAAGTAATCTTGTTAATGTAAATGGAATGGTTTGTGTGAGTAAGAGTGAGAAGGGTTTTGTCCTCAAGCTGCCTCTGTGGTTTTGGAGGGTCCCCGGGAGAGGAACTGGTGTGGTTTTATTGCACATAGTGGAGGGATATCAGGATTTGGGACAATGCAAAGGGAGCATTGCAGTTCAGCTTCATAGTGGGTCCTCATATTTCAGCCTGCAGGGGCAGGGATCAGGCTGGAGTAGAGCCAGAGGATCCACGGTTAGGCAGATACTGCCATCCTTTTGACCTCTGGAGGGGATTCATTAAGGCTCTAATGAATTTAGGGCCTAATTTAGGGATGCATTGGCCAGAAGTTGAGTGGCTATTGAGCAGTTCCAAAGCTCACCTGTTAACCCAGTGCTTTGATTAGAAAGCAGATTTGTGGTCAGGCTGCTACAAAAGCAGAACTATAGATGTGAAACAGCTATATAGACAGATGAGTACAGAATTAATTATTCAGTGCCCTAACTGGAATGTGAAAAGTGGTGGCTCCTTGAGGTTTGATCCTGCAAGGTCCTGAGCACCTTCAACTCCTACAGACTTCAAAGGCACAGGAATCTTGCAGGTTCAGTGAGGTAGTTAATGGTGGCTAGCTGTGCATGGAGATTACATGTACAGTAGATGCAAGCCAATCATTCATTCAATTTCTAGTTTAGAGCATGTTCTATGCTTATGATATCTGACAAACAATATGATGAGCAGTGGCTAACTGGAAGAAGGCAGTAATATATCGAGCTAGTAAATAAGAGTGTCAGTACCTGCAGTTTCTTCTTTCTCAGTCTCATTTGCTACACAGCCATCTCTCATTATGTTATCCCTTATGTCTTAAACTCAGCCAAAGAACAATCAATATTAGGGAAATCCTTTGTCTTCTTTTAAAGCATAACATGTAAAGAAGGTTAAGTCAATATGCCTTTTAAAGACATCTCACAGAAATGCTGGATTTCCCTTCTTGCTATATAATTAATTGAGCTGCCTGCCACCGACAAGGTATAGCCTTTCCCTTCTATAATTCTCCTTTGGCCTAATTGCCATTCAGTTTTCAGTTCTATTTGTCTTTAGATTTTTTTTTTATGGTGTTAGGCGTGCTTTGTACTTAGTTTTATCTTTCTGTGCTTTTGCTTCTAAATGTCAGCATAATTTTTCTGCCTTATAATATTAGGGATGTTATAATCATCAATCAGTCCAATAGAAGAGCAGAAAAGATTAGATACCATTTATCTGTATTGGTTGCTCATTGTAATGACCCAGTGGACAACATGAACAGATAATCTGTTGCTTTGATGAAAACTAATTATTCTTAAGAGTGACAGCGTTGAAATAGCTTTTGTGACATTGTTTTTCAAAATGACTCCCCCCTCGTCATTACCAGTGTAGGGCTGCGGTTCAGTCATGTTTCTCAATGATTTCCCTATATAAACAGGAATGCTAGATCTATTTTTCTGCAAAAAAGGACCTTATCTGCAGAGCCAAAAAATATCTGGCAGCCTTTAAAAACCCTATTACATTTAATACAGAAATAGTCCACTAACTACTGAAAAGTAGAAACGTACTGAGGGATCTTACTTCTGTTGGATGTGGTTGATCTTGTTGTTCAGGGACTATGAAGTCTGTTTTATTTTGACAGCTAATGGTTTTGTCAGTAGACGGTGTCAGCATTTCACCTCTCGAAACAGTTTGCTGAAATTAAAATATGTTTAATGTAATGCTAGAAATAAAAAGTGAGCGATTCAGTTAAAAATAGCTGTTCCAATGCTCCCAGAGAACATGTGTATTAAAATACAGAACCATTTTTACTTGATCAATTAAAGAACTCAACTGGGAAAAAACGAATAAAATCAAGCAAACCCCCTCGCCCACCCCAAACACAAACCTCCAACTAACAAAAAACTCAAGTACTCTCTTAAATCACGTATTTGAGGAAATGCCTGTATAAATAGATGGGATTTTCAATGTTCCCTGAAAGTCAGTGCATTTAAGCTTTGTCATATAGATCAAACGAGTTCTCGAAATGAGGGATCCTTACTGGGAATGCACTACATCCAGCCTGCAGATCATTATATCTGGGGGTTGATAGTAGTTTGAATGCCTCAGTTGATCTTGGCTATTGGGATGCAACACCAAGAGAGAAGTGGTCTTTAAGGTAACCTGGACCCAAACCATAGAAAGAAAACAAGCACCTTGCATTGCACTCAGAAATGAATTAGTAGCCAGCACAGACTATAGGCTCATATGCCATCTGTAAAACAACCAAGCAAAAAAAAAATCACTAATAAATGGGAAGTTGCACACCTGCCTCTATTCGGTACTGGTGATGCCTCATCTGGAGTACTGGTTCAGTTTTGGGCCCCACCTACAAAAGGATGTGGAAAGAGTCCAGCGGAGGGCAACAAAAATGATTAGGGGGCTGAAGCACATGACTTGTGAGGAGAGGCTGAGGGAACTGGGATTGTTTAGTCTGCAGAAGAAAAGAATGAGGGGGGATTTGATAGCTGCTTTCAACTACCTGAAAGGGGGTTCCAAAGAGGATGGATCTAGATAGACTGTTCTCAGTGGTAGCGGATGACAGAACAAGGAGTAATGGTCTCAAGTTGCAGTGGGGGAGGTTTAGGTTGGATATTAGGAAAAACTTTTTCACTCGGATAATGCGTTAGATTCTTTTTGTTTTACCTTGTGAATATTCCCTGTGCTAATAGGGAGGTTTATTCCTGCTTTTTGTAACTTTGAAGTTGAGCCTAGAGGGGAATCCTCAGTGTTTTAAATCTTATTACCCTGTAAAATTACCTTCCGTCCTGATTTTACAGAGGTGCTTCTTTTACTTTTTTCTTTATAATAAAGTTCTTCTTTTGAATCTGATTGGTTTTTAGTGTCCTAAAAACCAAAGGGTCTGGTCTGTGCTCACTTGGTTAACCTATTGGTTGGTATATTATTCTTAAGCCTCCCCAGGAAAGGGGGTGAAAGGGCTTGGGGAGATATTTTGGGGAAATAGGAACTCCAAGTGGTCCTTCTCCTGAATCTTTGTCTAACTCACTTGGTGGTGGCAGCAATACTGTCCAAGGACAAGGAAAGGATTTGTGGCTTGGGGAAGTTTTTAACCTAAGCTGGTAGAAATAAGCTTAGGGGGTCTTTCATGAGGATCCCCACATCTGTACCCCAGAGTTCAGAGTGGGGAGGGAACCTTGACAGGTCTGTATCATGGCTCTAAAGGCTTATGAACCACATGAGTGTCAAAATGATGCCATATGACGCAATTTCTGTTTTTTCAGTTTGCTTTTTAAAATACCTCGGAAAGGACAGACAAAAACTACATTAGCCTAACATTAAGGTTGCAAAGTCAAGCACTCAGAAGTTAGGAAATACCAGAATTAAGGTCACCTGTGCAACCTTATTCAGCCCCCTATTTTTTCCATTGGACCCCTTCCTCATTTGGGGCATAGGATGGACCTGCTCTGAGCATGAATCAGGGTTGTGTCGTGAAGAACATTGTTGTCTCTAGGACCCTTATGTCTTTTGTTGCAAAAGTTGGAAGGTGTGTAGTGAATGAGGCAGAGGATTTCAGGAGAGAAAGAAGGGTCTCATTGTTAAGGCAGTAGTATTTTGCCATAGAGAACTGGATTCTATCCCTGCCCATGCCACAGAGTTCCTACATGATTCTGTGTAAGACACTTAAACCAAACCTCTTACAGGTGGCCACTAGTTGTGTGTTCCTCAATTTCTGGGTACCCAACTTGAGATGCTGGAGCTTGATTTGCAGAAGTGATAAGCACTCCCAGTGCCAGCTAAAGGAAATGGGAGCTGTGCTTTGAACATACCAAGCAGTATATAAGCTAAATATTCTGAAAAATCAGGTCCTAGTCACCTCAGATCATTTACGCAAAACTAGTGGATACTTTTGACCTTCATCCTTCTGGGTCTCAGTTCCCCATCTGTAAAATAGGGATATTTCCACTGCCTGTCCTCACCTCACCTCACAGGGGTATTGTGAAGATTAATTAATTAATGTTTGAAAAGCACTCAGATGCTATTGTGATGAGCATCATAAAAAAGCCCATGAGAAAATTAATTGTTTTCCGAGCAGGGTTTGAACAGTGTACAGTTAATAAGGCATGGGACCACATAATAAACAATGGGGTTAAAACAAAATATTGAGTAGCTGCTGATTAATTGGGCACTGTCCACTCTCCACTGAACAAATAAGGGGTCCTGTGGAAAAAAAGTAGTATGATAATGTAATTAAATTATATATCATAATGCTTACATACAAGACAGCCAAATTAAGGTTGTACAGGCAACTCTAATTCTGGCATTTCCTAACTTCTGTGTGCTTGATTTTGAAGCCTTAATAATCTTAACATAATTTTATGTGTAATTACATCTAGCATACCTAGGTCAAGCCTTAATCAGCTTCTCATCAAAAACCCAGACATGAGAAAGCCTTGAGATTGTACCATCTAGAAGTGATGAAAAGGAATGTAAAGTTAAATACTACTATATCAATGGTACTTCGGTTCAAATTACCTTGTTAATTCCCCTTGTGCTGTCTTCTAATCATATACCCTGAACAAGAATGGTGACACACTAGAACCTTGAGATATGCTAAGTCTCTCAAGACAGCCCTGTGGGTAGATGCAGAATTATCCACCACTGTCGTTGGCACTCCCTGTAGGGTAAAAATGGAGCCAATCAAGAGACACCCCTATAGAAGCTGTGCTAATGCTCCTTGTGGTCTGTGGTATCAAAGTTAGTTGATCCACAAGCTTCAGCATAGACATTTGAAACTTTATTCTAAACTCACTTTGGTGTAAATCAGGACCAATTCTACTGATATCAATTCCATTGACATGCAAAACCAGTACAAGTGAGGTCAGGGTCAGGCCCTTGATCACTCTCCATCACTAAGAACATATAATCAATTAGTGAAACCAATGTGGTTTCTGTATCATTGGTGGGCCTAAAAACAAACTGAAAGGAGCTTAGGAAATGTGAGGATCCTAAGGTAATGTCAAAGTTGATTTGTCACGATCTTCTCAATAACATTTCCCCAAAAGGAAGGTTAGAGACAGTGCAATAATGAAGAACATTGTCAGTGTTAGGAGAATGGGGTTGTTTCTTTGAAGTGTTAAATTGGCATATCCTATAAGGATTACAGTGTCCTAAACTCTTTTAAGGTCTTGTTCACATGCAAACTTTAGGAATTTCTCATTTGAATGTAGGGATATTTTAAGTAAGAAACAACTGGCTAGATATGAAAGTACTGATGGTTAACACAAAGAAAATAAGAGACAATGCTACAGTAGAACTCTAAGATTGCTCACTTCTTCTGAGAATTAAACGTTGACACTATTTTGAGAACTGCTTGAATATTCAAATTGTTTACAGTGAGGACAGTATATTGAAAATATTTTTAGTATATTGCCACCACCAATTTAATGGTCACGAACTTCATTGGATCCATCAGGGAAGTGCAGAGGAGTAGGCTTCTCTTTCTCCCAGGTTCTTCACTGCCTGTTGGCGAGATGTGAGCTGATTGGCTTTTGCCTCTCACAATCATATATTTAAATCCTAGCATGGAGTTTAGGCCTTTGCCCCCATTTTTAGCTGTACCTATAACCAAGCTAATTGCTGGCACCTCCAGTGTCCAGTGGGTACAAGACCAAAGGGCCAGCAACCAGAAAATGAGATGTGAGTTTTGCTGGTGAACCCCAGGTGTAGAAAAAGGGAGAATGAAGTCTTTGCAGACCAGAATCCACCTTTGGTATCATCTGTCCGTTTCGTGGGAGAAGGTGAGAGGATTCAGCAGAGCAACCTGAAGCCTTGGGATGGGCAGTGGAGTTATGGGCTATATGAGGCCTTGTAAACTATGTACTGGATCTACCTAAATGCCTGGTATGGGGAGATGGGTAAATAGTGTTCCTCCAGAAAGTTAAATCTTAATAAAGTTGTGACTTGACATTTGAAGTCCATCCCTGTGTCTGTCCTCATTAACTTTTGTGTCCTGATCAGTTGTACCTTACTTCAGGCTTATTCTGCAATCTGTTTTATTTCCTCTCCCCACATCCCACCTCAAACTTTTTTCACTGAATGGTCCTCTTGTATATGAATCCAACTATAAATCTAAGCTGCACATGGAAGGATGGGCTTTGCTGACTGCTATAAACTTCATTTACAAAGGTGTATGGTGTTTCCAAAAATGTGTTCTGATCCTATATAAATTAAAAATCTCTTTGATGTTAAATCCCATCTTCACATGCTTTTCTCAGTCTTACAGTTGCTCTGGTGGTGGTGCCTGCTGTAATCAGCCCTTTTTAAAACAAATAAAGCAATCCATTATCTTCTATGTGGAGTTTCAGATCTTTCCCAAGTCTCTGTCTTATCATTACTGAAAGAAAAGAACTGATGTTAAGAGCTGCAAAGTTGATGATTAGTCAAAACTGTCTGGACTCCATCCACAGGACATCTTGTAGCACAATCAAGCACTGCTCTGTCATGGTCCATAGCAGCAATTTCTTCTACTTCCCATCAGCAGCAAGGCCTCTAGGGATGAAGATGGAACACCTCAGCAGCTAATTAGACAAGGCAACTTACAAGGAAAGTACATGCCTGGCTAAATAGGCTGGAGTGCTGGAACTGTCAAGCTGATCTATCACTCAGGGCTTTGCACCTTTTACTGTACCTGGTTGAACATTAACACTCTAAGGTTGCTGATTTTCAGCAATATCCTGGCACATGCAGAGAAGTAACTGAAAAGGAGCTGGTATTTTTTGTAAATGTAGCTCCTTGAAGCATTATCCTAAAAGACATCAATCTTCAATTCATTGTTACAAAAGAATAGCTCAAGATGTTTTAAATGTTTAGAGGGGAAAATGCAATGCCTGTGCTTTTCCATATCTGTGCTACTCATTGGGATGTTTGTTTTCATAAGAGTTCTGAAAAGAGGTATTAAAAAACAAGGAAATGACAACATAGTTAAGAGATCCCCTGCGTCCCCTTCAACCTCATACATCTCTTGCGTCTCTATTTCTGATCATTTTAAAACTAGATATCTTATTTTGTGTATTTCAAAGGCCACTAAAACATCTGTACAAGTATTCATAACAATTAGTGTTTGATCCTGGTTAGAGACAAAATGCATACAAAGCCACAAAAATTAAAGTAAGCCAATAAAATAGCTTATGCCATCAAACTTCCAAAAAGACTGGGAATTTGAGGAAGAAGTTGGGTAACTTCTTATTTCACTGAAATTTAGTTCACACGTCTCTAGCTCTGGCACGTAATATGGATTGTTTCCTGGTGAGTCTATTGAAAGAGCCACACTCTCTCGCTGTCTCTCTTTTTTTTTTTTTTTTTTTTTTTTTAATTTAAAAGCCTGAAGTCCTAGGAAAAATAGAGAGGAGCAACAAGGAAACAAAGTCAGCATAGTTGTAAGTGAAAACTTTAAAGGGTAAAAGACACACACAAAAGGTAGTATTAGAATACTAGAGGATTTATCAAATGTCAGTACAAAAGAGTATCAGAGGCTTATTCAAACATCTATGTATGAAACAACATCTATGTTCCAGAGGAACATACTCAATATAGATCCAAATAGCAAATCTGTAGTGATTACCATTGTGTGAGAGAGAACTGTTGGACCCAGTGACATTCTGAAAATTAGACTTCTTTTCAGCAGGAAAAGATGACCGTGGATTTAATCTGAGTCTTTAAGCAAGCAGTAACTGAGGGTATCATGAGGTACTGTACATGTGACAGTATCAAGGTTAGGTATAGAACACTGGGCCCAAAGAGAATAAAGATATATTGTAAGAGTTTGATTCTTGTTGGAAGGGCAGTGACTAGTCAGAGAAGACCATCAGAGCATTTGGAGAGGGTACGGAGAGCAAAGGGGTAGGAGAGTAGGCTAACTTAGTATAGAACTTAGCATTGGCTTCAGTAAATCTGTACAGCACATATGCCAGAGAATGGTTCATAGTCTGTAGATTTAGACCAGAATTTAGTGTCTACTGTTACGAGTGATCTGAACTATTAATTAGGGGACAAATGTAAACATTATGCAAAATCTAATGATAGGTGTATGGATACATGAATTATAATATAATGGATAGCCATCTTGAGGAGCTGTTCAGCCTGTTACAAGCTATGGCAGGAGCAATGGGATGAAATTATCAAAAAATAACAATTGAAATTTAAAATCACACAAACTTTCTGATGGGGAGCGCTACAAGGCTGTGTAACTGTCTCCCAAGGGAAGCAGTAAGAGTGTCATTGCTTGACAAATAAGATGATGTAATGGGGCTCTACTCACAGCAGGATGGGACCTCCTGGCCATTCTGGGAATTAACTCTGTGTGGTCAATGCCTTTGCTTGTGGTTGCACACCACCTCTGTTTCTTTCTCTTGATCTGCAGCTTCTCTCTCATGCCAGAAACCTCAATGCCCCTTTTGTGACTCGGCCCTCAGACAGGTTACTGTGTGGTTTTCCTTCTGGGGATGTGTACCAAAGTCTCTGCTCACCAGCACTCTCAGACAGTCCTCCCATTCCCATTCATCCAGGTGTCACTCCCTCAGTGTCTGGTAGGGGAACCCGGGCCCTCCCTATACGCTGGATTCTGGTTCAGGGAGCCTCTAAACAGTAGTCAAGATGTGATTCCCTCCTGTACCTTGCTGCCTTTCCTTGAGCCTCTTTATTTTTTTTATTTTTTTTAAATATCCTGGAACTCCCCATTCCTTTGGGTTTGCTAGCCTTTAAACTCCCTTCTCCCAGGGAGTGACTGCAAACTACCCCCCTGCAGCCTAATTGGCTGACTGGGCTCATTTGGCCCAATTCAGCTTTTGCAGAGCTAGCATGGGGAGTGCACCCCCTCACAGATGGGTAAAATTTTCAAACATGTTGAAGTGACTTAGGAGCCTAAATTCCATTTTTCCAAGACTGAGTTAGGTACTTATAGGCAGATAAACAAAAGCATTCAGGGGCACACAGATGCAGATAGGCACCTAGTGGGCTTTTAAAAAATGCCTGTGAAGCAACTCCTTTATTGTAGAGTGGCTTTTAGGGGAAGATTCCTTCCCTCTGGCTCCAGAGGAACTCCCCAGCTCAACTGTTCAGGCAGCATGTGGGGCCATGATTTGTGTTTGTTGTTTTGGGCTTACTGTTGGCAGACTCAGAAAAACGACACTGCACCAGGTTCCTTTATGGAAAGCGTTTTCATGCTTTAAAATGAAAGCTTAAATTTGGCAGGCACTGCTGGGAAGCTCCCCATTCACCAGATAAAGTTTCCTACTTGCTATAGGCAAATGGATTTGCCAAGCTCTGCATCCAGCTGTAGCATATATAATTTAATATGTTGAAAAATATTATGATTGTAACTAAAGTGATTGGAAGGAGGGAGGCAGGTATGTGAGTGAAAGGGTGGCATGGACAGTGAGATGGAGAAGAGACGTGCTTGAGTGGGGACCTGCTTGGAGGAGCCTGGAGAGGAACAAGTGTAAATTCCTGTGACGTAATAATATTCTGATCTGAAAATCCTAACTAAGTTAAAAAGAAACCAACCATGCAGGAAGGCCAGAGGGAGAATGGGACAGCTCAGGAGAATGGTAAGGTGACTGAGCCTTTCATCTGTAAATGACTAGTTCAGAGATAATCTCCACTGACCTGGGCTAAGGGCATGTCTACACATGTTGAAGATGCTCTATGCTGATGGGAGAGAGCTCTCGTATAGGCATAATAAAACCGACATAGCGCTGTCCACACCAACACGTACATCTGTGTAATTTATGTCGCCCAGAGGGATGGTTTATTATGCCAACATAAGCTGTGGTGTAGACATAGCCTAAGGGTATATCTATCCTGCAGCAGGTTGTGGTTAGACACCTGCAGCTGGCCCATGCCAGCTGACTTGGGCTTGCAGGACTTGTTTAATTGCCGTGTAGATATCCAGGTATGGGCTGCAGCCCAGACTCTAGAACCATGTGAAATGGGAGCGTCCCAGAGATTGGGTCCCAACTTTTATTTGTTCCTGTAGCATCACCTTAAATAGTGAAGTGAACTGATGGAACATTAAGTTCATATACTGCAGTTTGGGACCCCTTGTGTTTAATGCATGTTGGTGGCTTGTGTGAAACAAGTTTGGTAGTAAACCACTGGCAATAGAAATGCACTATAAAGATAATGACCAATCCTTAAGTCTAGCAGTGCACAGGCCACCACAATGGCCCTGAACCTCTGCCGTTGAAATCAATGGCAAAATGCCCATCTACATAATGGGAACCAGCCTAATATATAGGGCCTAATATATATTCCAGACTGGTTGTAAAATTTTCATGAAAGGTTTTTAAAAAGAAAAACCTGCCTTTTTTTTGAACTGTATGAAAAAATTAACATTCCACATTTTAAATTCTTTTTTTTTAAATGAAATTCCAAGTGAGAAAGGGAGAAAAGAGTGATGGTGGTGGGGAACCCACACCGAGGAAATCCAAACTTAACAAGTGACATGTTTTGTTTCAATTCCATTTGATTCAAATTGAAAGAAAAAAGTTGTGAAATAATTGCAAAATCTGAGGGAAAACTTTAAGTGGAATGAAAATATTTAATTTAGCTTTGAAATATTTTATGGAAGACCATTCCCATGTTTTTTGGCTAGCCCTACTAAATTCCTAGAAAAAAGGCAAAAAGAACCTTCTCCTGTTGAAATTAATTGGGATTTTGCTACTTAGAATGAGTGCAAACTACTGCAACAATGAAATCACCAACCTTTTTATATTTGTTCACTAAAAAGTGACTTGCAGAAGCACTTAGGCTCACATCCACTATTGTCCTGCGTCTTGCATACTCATTTATGAAGGTGATTTTTCAAAAATAATTGGGTGCTTAACTCCCTGTGCTCCTTTGAAAATCTCCCCCTCTACCAATGCAAGCTGGATGTAAAATATCAGAACGGTAGCATTGTACACCCATTTTGCATTGGTGTAAATGACTACACAAGATGTGGAGGAATACTGAATTGGGCCCCAAAGCCTAATCCTGAATTTCTTGCACACCCCAAACTACAATTGACTTCAGTTAGAGGTTTAAGTGTGTAAGGAATGGAGGATTGGTCCCTCGAGTGTGTCTTGGAGAGTGTTGCAGATTTGAGTACTAAAGACACTCAAGAGAATGTGCCGAATTGCTATCAAAGTTTCTTATTCCATCAGTATTAAATGTAAGCATCTAATGTAACCTTAGATTAGAGAGGATATCAGCAGAATGCTGCAAGACACTTTTTCATTTCCTACAGATGTTTTTCATGTTAATAAATGTCTGCTAGAAGGGATTCCGTCGGGGCAAGAACATCCGGAAAATATTGAAAAATTAGAGAAACATTCTTCCATGTTGCTAATGACTTGGTCAATTGAGAATGTGTAATATAGTTCATTTCTGTTTGTTGTTGGGCATAACATGCTTGATTCCTTAGTGTAGAAAATATGAGCTTTTGATATCACTGCTTAGTATAATTGACTCATCTGAGCCCTATTTGAACCCTGTGATTCATCGTTTTTCAAATTAGTAGGGACATAGTTAGAATAATCTGGATATAATCAGTGAAACCTTCACAATGCCTTTCTCTGTAATGGATTAGCCTGTCATTTACAGTATCCCTTATTTCTGTTATTATCTGGCCATAGCTTTCCAATTAAAAGCCTCATTAGCTTATTTCTTAGGAAGTCGCCCTTCTACCTTGTTTTTTGACAACTCAAGGAAATGTGTCAGTTTGATGTATACAGCATTATTTGCTTGAATTTGGCAGTAGCTTTACTACAGCAGTCCTCCTGTTACATACAAGATACTTAAGTGTCAAGCATTTACAGGGTCATCCATCTTCTTCGGTCCTTCCACCCACCCATGCTTGGACCACATGCATCCACTGATCAGTCCCCATCTCTGCTTTCTCTTTGTCATTATGTGGTTGTCAGTTCTTCATCTTATTCAGTGATTAATCATCATTTGGAAGGTTCTGCTGGGAGTAAACAGAAAAGGGGCTATTCCTGCAGGTGGTTTCTCTCTGATTAGTCAAAGTAATAATGGCCTGCTGCTGAGGCTTTGTTTGCATTTTTCTGAAGATCAGTGGGTTTTTTTCTTTACAGAATTTAACTGTATTGCATGTAGAAAATAAACCTCATTGTAGACCTAATCCTGATCTCACACTGGTCAGAAATCAGTGGTGTAACAGCAGAATCCACTTTTGATTTATAAAGATCATTGGAGGGGAAAAATTCTCCACATAGCACTCACATGTTGATTTAGCTGGAAGTATAGCAGTAGAACGCTTAGCATTCATTCAGAATTGTTAACTGTGTATCCATTTTGTGCATATAAAAAGAAAAGCTGCCAAACATGGTAGTTCACTCTGAAGTCTGATTTGCATGTTTGCACTTACTATTCACCAAAGCCATACAATCAATATTTTTACTTCCAATAGTCCCCAAGATGGAGAGTGTTGATATTTAAATCTGTGTCTTGCAGCTCTATAACCTCTAACTTCTCTTCTAAACTGGATTACTAGTGATGATTGTGGGTGAGGTTTTTTATTTTTTGTTTTGTAACGTGGCTTAAATGAGAATGTTACTCTTCCCTAAAATGTCTGTTTTTGTTGACTATGAGTTAAAGCAATGCCAGATGAGCAAGGAAATAACAGCAGACTTATCTAACAAAGCAGCATTAATTTACTCCTCTTTTGATCTCATGAAGATTCTTAGAAACAGTGAACATGTTCTTCACATTTATATATTTCTCAACATGCTAACAAACCAAAGGATATATTGCTTTTCATCTTGAAAGTTGTTTGATAAAAGTATTACACATGCCATGGTTCCAGGTTCTAATATTCTCTTTTGTTGCTTTAAGCAGTAAATTAATTTTTGTATTTCTTTTGTAGACTAACATTTCTCTTTATGCTGCTGCAGCAGCATTTAATGTCATCAAAAGAAGTGTAGCTGAATAAGGTATGTGTGGGAGGATGAAGCAGTGGTCACTTTAGGTGTCCTGCTGTTTACCACGGCTGCTGACTGTCTTGGGTTTATGGCCCCTCCAACAGGACAGCTGTCACTGTGCTATGATGTTAGGGCGATATTTGAATTGTTTGCCATTCATATCCTTAGAAGTCATTAAATGACAAGCTCGGTACATTCAGGTAGACTTGTAGCAGCTGTGTTCTGACAAGCAGATTTGCAATTGTGACATCTAAGGTCCTTGTACAGGTAAAAATGCTGAGTGACATGCTGTGGTTGCATGCTTATTTATTATACACTTCATTCTAAGTAAAGGTGAGACAGGATAGAACTACCCAACTGGAGGGGTACTTGTGGGTGGCGTGCCATCAAAACAGCTTGATGAGTAACAGGCTAAGCTTGCCTGAAACCCTAAAAGGTGCAGTGGGGTTGTGAAGTACTCAGACACGTATCTGAAAATAATTGCATAGAGTTGCACCAGGTAACATCTCATCAGTGGTTTTCACCCTCACTCTTAAGGCCCCTGCTGAACTTCTTCTCTAGTTCCCCCACACTTATGGAAACCTGGGCAGGAAAAGAGCTCAAAGATGAGCATTCCAGGCTAAGGAAATAGGTGTGGCATGCTGTGTAGCTTTAGAGGGGTATTTCTCTGTGTACTTGGCACTCTGGTATTAAAGCCTGTGCTGGAATGGCAATAGCTAACACCTAGATGTTTGGAGGGAAGTGGGAAGGACTATCCATAGGTGTTTCAAAGAGAGTGAAATAGTAGCCTGCCTAATCAGTGACCACTTATAACAGGAGGCTGCCTAGATAGTTCTGCATTATTCTATGATAATGAAAAAATAACTTTCCATGGTGTCCATTAGCTCTCCTCTGCCCCACCAATACCCCTAACATTTTGATGTTGCTGGTCCCTAATCTAGAGTAAAACATGACTTTAATGTAAAGCTGGACCCTCTATAGGGGGCAGGATAGGATAGAGCAGCAATAGGCTAAGGTCTTGCCCATGTCTATACTATCTGGAGGAGCAAGGCCAGTACAGGGCAAAGTTTCAGCTGTAGCTTTTCAAACAGCACTCATAACTGACTCAGTACTGCCAACCCCAAGTACTCAAAAATAAGCACAGACATACTGGGTCAGGCCAAAGCTCCATCTATCTTAGTATCCTGTCTTCCAACAGTAGCCAGTGCCAGGTGCTTCAGAGAGAATGAATAGAACAGGCGATCATCGAGTGATCCATTCCCTGTCATTTATTCCCCGCTTCTGACAATCAGAGGGTAGGTACACCCAGAGCATGGGATTGCATACCTGACAGCTTTAGCTAATAGCCATTGATGAACCTATCTTCCATGAATTTACCTAGTTCTTTTCTGAACCCTGTTATTGGCTTGTCCTTCACAGCATCCCCTGGCAATGAGTTCCACAGGCTGACTGTGCATTGTGTGAAGAAGTACTTCCTCATGTTTGTGTTAGATCTGCTGCCTATTAATTTCATTGGATGACCCCTTGCTTTTGTGTTATGTGAAGGGGTAAATAACACTTTTTTTCTTCACACCGTTCACGATTTTATAGACCTCGGTCATAGTCCTTCTTAGTCATCTCTTTTCCAAGCTGAAAAGTACCTGTCTTTTTAATCTTTTAAATCATACAAAAGCTGTTCCATACCCTTAATCATTTGTGTTGCCCTTCTCTCTCTCTTTTAAATTCTAATATCTTTTTTGAAATGGAATGACCAGAACTGTATGCAGTATTCATGGTGTAGGCATGCCATGAATTTATATAGAAGCATTATGATATTGTCTGTTTTATTATCTATCCCTTGCCTAATGGTTCCTAACACTGTTAGCTTTTTTTGACTGCCACTGAACATTGAACAGATGTTTTCAGAGGACTATCCACAACAATTCGAAGATCTTTCTTGAGTGGTAACAGCTAATTTAGATCCCATCATTTTGTATGTATAGTTGGAATTGTTTCCCAATGTGCATTACTTTGCATTTATCAATATTTTGTTGCCCAGTCACCCAGTTTTGTGAGAAATCATGAGTCTGTCCTTGAAAATATCAGGAAATTGGCTTAAAATTCATGGATTTTGGGGAAAAAACATTTGGGGTTCTTTTTATTTGTTTTCTGAATTTTTTTTTTTTAAGCCTCCACCATTCTGTTTTCATACTTTTCTCAGCCAGGAGAAAACTGTTGGCTATAAAACTTAAGAATCCCAGCTTTTTTTAAAAAAAAATCATAGGATTCCAGGAGTCAGGCCTTTAAGAAAAACACCAAAAACTGTGAGTTTCAGTAAAATCACAAGAGTTGGTAACGCTGGTAATTGCACCCACAATGTGTGTGTGAACCCATTTTACATGTGTCAAACCCTCATATGTCTGTGTGTAGGAAACAGCTGGACACCCACTTGCTCAATTTAAATGCACAAATGGTGCTTTGCAAATACAAACAAGAGGACTGCCGCTTTTGGAGATTGGGTCTGAAAATCTGGCTGCAAGAAGCCTTGATAATCATATTTTGCCAATGAATACATGACCTTTATTTGCTTCATAGAGTTACCACAATCCTTTTCAGCTATTTGTTTAGAGAAGTTTCCCTCCATATACCTAGAAATCTGTGGAAAGACCTACACAGTAATAGAGTTCTGGAGATTTATTCTTATCAAGGTTTTGTTCTTTCAGGGCAATAAACTTCCTCTAGAATATACTACTGGAGATAACTATCAGTACATCTAAAAAACACCAGGTGTTCCCAGAAATCATTTGTTTTTAAAATAATTCAGTTAAGTATTATTAAAGGAAGTGAATAACATTTGTTAGTGCCCATCTTGGTGTTTTTTGTTTAACTTTCCTGATGTTGAACTGAAATACACAGGAGCATTAATGGTGCAAACCATGATAAACAATTTCCTTTCCTCAAAAGGTTTTTTTAAAAAACGCCCTATAAATAAGGCCAAATTAAGGCAACTAGTGCCCTAGGCATAATGCAACATGTAGTTCCCCACATGAAGTAGCAGTACTGAGGGAGGGCCATGGGGCTTCTTTCTCTCCCACAAAAGTGACAGCATAGGCCTCTTCCCTTCATGAGTGGCAGGAATCCCCTTTTTTGCTTCCACAGAGGCTGGCGTGGCAGCTGGGGTTACCCCCAGTACTTTCAGCAGTAGCTGGAATGTATCTGCTTGAGTAGATGGGATAGGCCTGCTGTGTAGTCTCTTCTCACCAAACGTGAGGGGGTGGGTCCCAGAGCCCAAATTCTAATGTCTACACTACAATTTTTAGTCCCTCAGCTGGAGCCCCATAAGCCCGAGGCAGCAGACCTGGGCTCTGAGACTCAGTGGGCTGTTTTTTTTATTGCTGTATAGACATACCCATAGACTCTTCTGAGTGGTACTGGCATGGCTCCTCAGAGCAGAGCACCTTGGAGCCAGAACCATATTGAGATGCCTGGGACAGCTGAATCCTCTCAAAGCTATTGATTTACTGTGCCTGCAGATTCAGGCAGAGATTGTTGCTTTGGTTTCTCATTTAACAGAATGTTCAGCTAAAAGAATGTTGGGAATCATTAGGAAAGGGATAGATAATAAGACAGAAAATATCATATTGCTTCTATCTAAATCTATGGTATGCCCACGTCTTGAATACTGCATGCAGTTCTGGTTGCCCCATCTCAAAGATATATTAGAATTGGAAAAGATACAGAAAAGGGCAACAAAAATGATTAGTATCAGAAGGGTAGCTGTGTTAGTCTGGATCTGTAAAAGCAGCAAAAAGTCCTGTGGCACCTTATAGACTAACAGACGTCTTGGAGCATGAGCTTTTGTGGGTGAATACCCACTTCGTCAGATGCAAGACAAAGTGGATATTCACCCACGAAAGCTCATGCTCCAAGACGTCTGCTAGTCTATAAGGTGCCACAGGACTCTTTGCTGCTTTTAAAAATGATTAGGGGTATGGAACAGCTTCCGTATGAGGAGAGATTAATAAAATTGGGACTTTTCAGCTTGGAAAAGAGATGACTAAGAAGAGAGATGACCAAGGTCTATAAAATCATGAATGATGTGAGAAAAAGTGTTATTTACCCCTTCACACAACACAAAAACAAGGGGTCACCCAATGATATTAATAGGCAGCAGGTTTTAAACAAATGAAAGGAAGTATTTCTTCACACAATGCATAATCAACCTGTGGAACTGTTTGCCAGAGGATGTTGTGAAGCCAAGACTATAACAGGGTTCAAAAAAGAACTAGATAAATTCATGGAGGACAGGTCCATCAATGGCTATTAGCCAGGATGGGCAGGAATGGTGTCCCTATCCTCTGTTCACCAGAAGCTGGGAATGGGAGATGAATGGCTTGATGATTACCTGTTCTGTTCATACCCTCTGGGGCACCAGGTACTGGCCAGTGTTGGAAGACAGGATACTGGGCTACATGGACCTTTGGTCTGACCCAGTATGGCCGTTCTTATGTTCCATTAGTGCTAGAAAAAATATTTTCTTTTAATAAAAGCTGAGATCCACATGTAATTACAGCACTCCAGGAGTTAGTGCTGTAAGCATAGGTTATGGTGCCTATACCTTAATCTGTAAAGAATGGAAAATCTGATTATTAGTTTTGTCAATCTTCATACTTTTTTTCTTTAAAGAGGAAACATTTTAATGTTGTTACCTGCTTGATTTTTTTTTTTAAATCTGAGGTCCATTTAACATATAATACTTTTTTATTTATAAAAAAACAAGTTAATATTTGTTAAATGTTGCAGAAAATTATTATGACTTCTAATCAAGTCATAAACCAACTGGACTTTGGCAGGATTTACATGCAAATTAGGCTTTGTGTTTTTAGTGAAAGCTAGGTTATTTTTAAACTACTGGACCTCAAGATAGTGCATTATGCAAGCCTCTTGAAGTAGCCTGCATTTGCAAGGAATCATTTGAAAATTTACATTCTGTTCCCATAAATTAGGACAATATTGAAAAGAACATTAAATGACTCAGATTATAAGAAAAATATGTATAAAACCAAAGACAAAGAGAGAGTGAGAAGAGAAGGATTTGGATAGTAGGCACCAAATATCAATTTAGAAAAAAAATATCGCAATAAACATTGAATTATGGGGCTACCTGGATATCTGTGCACATCTAGAGAAGTGTGGAATGGGAGGTTTTTTTTTTATTATTTAGTTAGTGCTGACAAAGTTCTTGGTGCTGTCCGATGGGCCAGATCCTCAGCTGGGGTAAATCAGCATAGCCCCATTAACTTCACTGCTACTATGCTGATTGATGTGAACTGATGGTCTCCCAGTATTTTTACAGGTACTAATATGCAGCCCAGTCCCTGGCCCCCTCAAAACCCACAGAGGCCTCTCTACAGACCCTCTCTTAGAGGAGCCATAGAGGGCCATTCTGAGGTTGGGGTATGACATTAAATTAAATGTTGCTGAAACCAAATTATTTTCAGGGTTAGCTTGTATCTTATAAAATGGAGCTATTTACGGCCTGCAGTTTTACTGAGGTACATGAAAGCTTAATGATTTTGGAATGTGTAGTCCTTTCTCTGATGAGCGATGGGATATTTAATGAGTGCAACTTTAAAAATCGGCTAACGTCTTTTTTCTTCCCTGCATAAAGATGAAGCCAAATATTAAAATGATAATGCACTTTTAAAATCTGTTTTGTTTTGTTTTTTAGATCCTAGGGTTGAAAAGAGAGCACCCACATGATTTGAGATGCTCTGTAGGGTGATTTGCTCTTCTGGAAATAGTGACTGAAGTCAAACTGGAAGAAATCGCAAATTGTCGAGTAGATTTTATATGGCTGTGCTGAATCTGTGATTCCTGATGGATCAACAACACATGGTAAATCATACACAGCAATTAAGTGAGGAGAAGATGTTTTGTCTAATGAAGAGTTGGGGGCAGTGCCACTGTGATTACTGATCATACTTCTGATACTTGTTTGAACATTTCTATTACATTTTGTTCTTTACAAACCGCAGCAGCTGAACCTATTATACTTTACTGATTCCATTAATCAATATTTTACTTTCTCTTATGTATCTTTACTCTATGCAGTTATGTGCATGGTTTCCAACAATGCCTTTTCTGACTATGTTAAGTAACTGTCCAAGTCCTCAAGTGGGCTCATTGATATTTGTCCTGGGTTCACCAATACATAAATAGTTCCTATCTGTGTGTAGTAGACAGGAACATGTTTGTGTGGTAGCACGGGCCAGGAGAGCTCTGTCAGTAGCATCTGTTCATTCTGACAGTCCTACTTCTAATGACTTAAAAAAAGTTACTCTTCTATACATCCTCCACCATTGGTACCATTGCCTGTTCTTGGGTGAGAGTGAAAGGGCAACCTCTAGTGCAGTGAAAGACAATCTGCAGCCTGGAGGCCGCACACGGCCAGTCAGAGTAATCCACTGGTGGGCTGCCAGACAGTTTGTTTACATTTGCACGGCCATCCCCAGCAATGGAAGAATGCACATAGATCCTACAGAACATGCTGTCCATTCCCATCAGAGTTGAGCAAAACTTCTCAAACAAACAATTTCCTGCTGGAAAATGCTATTTTTCTCAAACCCATTTTTTCCCCCTGGGAGAATGTGGGGTTTTTAAATGAAAATGTTCTGTTTCAATGGGAAAGTTTCATTTTGTTTTTCAGAAATTGAACCTTTGTTTTAAATTTCAAAAATGTATATTTTTTCGTTTCATATTTTCCTCTGTTCCCTCCCCTACCCCATTTTTTTTCATTCCCCCCCCTCTGTAACTTTTCAAAACTTTTCCAACTCTGGAAAAGTGAAACTCTAACTTTACTGCTCTACAATTTTCATAACTTAATGAAATTTATTAATGTTCTTCCAGACCTGGAGTTGTCCAGCTGCCAGTCCAGACTCCTGCATAAATTAGACACACTTCCTGCATTGACTTTGTATAGAATTAAGACAAGATCCTGCAACCAGCAGGAGCAAAATCAAGAGAACTATGTGTGTTTAAGGACTACTCAGGTGAGTAAGTGTTATAGTCTCTTGAATGCTATCTCTCATGCTATATAATATTTTACAACAATGACTATATAACCATAAAATATTTTTTTCTGATTATATCCTTTCTGTGCTTTGAGAATATCTCATACACTTCAAATGATGTCTCACAAAGCGACTAAAACAACACAGCTGCAAAGTATAAGCCTTGCCATATGATAGGTATGAATTAAGTGCAAATCCTGTGGCTTTTGCTGGTGACTTCCTGCGTTTTGTATCCATAACCTTATTTGAAGATGAGAAAAAATGGTTATTCACCTTTTCTGTAGCTGTTGTTCTTCGAGATGTGTTGCTCATAACTATTCCAGTGAGGTGTGGTGGCCCGACCCCCTCCACCCTTCAGTTCCTTCTTGCTGGCTACTCCAACAGAGTGGAAAATGGGGGGGATGGAACAGATATGAGCAACTGTCATGGTATAATTCCCCACTCTAAACCTTAGCGTCCAAAAGATGGGGTACCAGCATGAATTCCTCTAATCTCAATCCCAGCTTAGAACCTGTAGCGCTGCCACCAACCAGGAATTCCAGTGCCTGGTACACTCTGGTCCCCCCAAAACCTTGCCCGGGGACCCCCAAGACCCAGACCCTCTGGATCTCAACACAAGGAAAGTAAACCCTTTCCCCCACCGTTGCCTCTTCCAGGCTTCCCCTCCCTGGGTTACCCTGGAAAATCACTGTGTGATTCAAACTCCTTGAATCACAAAACAGAGAGGACAATTCACCTTCCTTCCTCCTTCTTTTTCCCCCTCCCAGACTCTTCCTGAGAGAGAAAGTAATCCTGGCACAGAGAGAAATCAGCCTCTTTCTCCCCACCAATTCCCTAGTGAATCCAGACCCAGTTCCCTGGGGTCTCACCAGAATAAAAAAACAATTAGGTTCTTAAACAAGAAAAGCTTTTAATTAATTTTTACTGTTTTTTCTTTCTTTATCTTTGTAAATTTTAAAAAAATGGAATAGGTACAGGGTCTTTCAGCTGTAGACACTGAGAACACCCTCCCAGCCTAAGTATACAAGTAGAAATTAAAATCTTTTCAGCAAAATACCAATTTGAACTCCTTTCAGCCAAATGCACATTTGAACTCCTTCCAACCAAATACATATTTGCAAAATAAGAAAACAACCATAAGCCTAACTCGCTTTATCTACCTAGTACTCACTAGCCTGAACTTATAACAGCCTGTATTGGAGAGATTGGAGAGAAACCTGGTTGCACATCTGATCCCTCTGAGCCCCCAGAGTGAACAACAACCAAAACTAACAGCACAGCACAAAAACTTCCCTCCCTCAAGATTTGAAAGTATCCTGTCCTCTGATTGGTCCTCTGGTCAGGTGACAGCCAGGCTCACTGTTCTTGTTAACCCTTTCCAGGCAAAGAGATATGAAGCACTTCTGTTCTATTAACTTTTCTTATCTGTTTATGACAGCAACACATCTCGAAGAACAACAGTTACAGAAAAGGGAGTAGTGGAGCACCTGATAACAAGAGACTACTGTTCCAACAACCATCACAGGCAGTAAGGAGGAACTAAAGGGGGGTTGGGCCGGCAAGGTCATTTATAGAGCACCATATTGGTGCCACTCCAGGGGACTCCACAGCTGGCCTGACGGGTAGCTGCTTGGGAAAAAGTTTCCGACATCTATGCATGCGGCACGCGCGCACGTGTAGAACTGATAAATGAAATTGTTTTAAATTGTTCACTTTATTAATGTAACTTCTGTTCACCATTCACTACACTTGCCTACACTGTAACTTCTGTTCCATATTGTAATTCAAACCCCATTTAAAACACTCACTCCATTTTGTAAAAGCTTCCTCCAACTTTCATTTTTGCAAACCCTGCTGTAATCTTATTAGTTTAGTTTAGATGTGTGAATGAGGTATGTATGAATGACGGAATCAACCTCCAGCCCCAGCCTGTCCTGATGAGATAAAGTTCAAATGCTAACGGCTGAAGACCTAGGGTATGTCTACATCTACAATTTTGCAGCGCTGGTTGTTACAGCTGTATTAGTACAGCTGTATAGGGCCAGCACTGCAGAGTGGCCACACTTCTAACACCACTTGCAGCGCTGGTTGCTGTATGTGGCCACACTGCAGCGCTGTTGGGCGGCTTCAAGGGGGGTTCGGGGAACGTGAGAGCAAACCGCGGAGAAGCAGGTCTCCTTCCCCGGGTTGCTCCAGTGTTCTCAGAACCACCGTGCAAGCAGGTCTCCTTCCCCGCGGTTTGCTCTCGCGTTCCCCAAACCCCCCTGCAAACCGCGGGGAAGGAGACCTGCTTGCACGGGGGTTCGGGGAACGCGAGAGCACACTGCGGGGAAGGAGACCTGCTTGCAGGGGGGTTCGAGGAACGCGAGAGCAAACCGCGGGGAAGGAGATCTGCTTGCACGGGGGTTCGGGGAACACCGGAGCAAACCGCGGGGAAGGAGACCTGCTTCCCTGCGGTTTGCTCTCGCGTTCCCCGACCCCCCCTGCAAACCGCGGGGAAGGAGACCCGCTTGGGGGGGGATTCGGAGAACACCGGAGCAAACTGCGGGGAAGGAGACCTGCTTGATTACCAGAGAGGTATCCTCAGGTATGCTGGGATACCTGCTTATTCCACGGAGGTCAAGAAAAGCGCTGGTAAGTGTCTACACTTGATTACCAGCGCTGGATCACCAGCGCTGGATCCTCTACACCCGAGACAAAACGGGAGTACGGCCAGTGCTGCAAACAGGGAGTTGCAGCGCTGGTGATGCCCTGCAGATGTGTACACCTCCTAAGTTGCAGCGCTGTAACCCTCTCACCAGCGCTGCAACTTTGTGATGTAGACAAGCCCCTAGACAACAGCCCTAAACAAAGTAAGAAGCATCCACCCTAAAAAGAAAAGGACAACAGAACCACAGAAGGAAGATCAAAGCCTGGTTCAAGGCTGAAAGTCACGCCTGCAATTGATGGGTGATCAATCCAAACCCAGAGGCAACGTGACACAGCAAGACCTATAGACTTTGAATCTAAACTAAAAGCCTATAAAAAAGAAGGGTGAGATGAGAGACTCTGGGTAACATTCTGCTGCCAACATGGAAGAACATCGGTGCCTGCCCAACAGAGATCCAGCTTGTCCTTGTGCCCGGCTTTCCTGGCCAGTTAGCCACCACAAGCTACGAACCCAAGCTGCAAAATTAAGCCATGAACTTAAGCTATCTTCAGGACTGGTAACTATGCAGCAGCTGCAGAACACCTGATGGATGTGTGTGTGTGTCTGTGTGTATAGGTATTAGGTATTGTGTGTGTGTGTGTGTGTGTGTGTGTGTATGTAAGAATTAAGATATTAGTTATTAGTCATAAATCAAATTATCATAATAAATGTGGCATCTTTGTCTTGTCCCCTTTAATAAGATCCTGCTGGTTTTTACTGGTCTAATATAATTGGTATAACACACACCTAACTGGAATTGATATGAGCAAGCACTTGAAGAAGAACACCTGTGATGGAACTGTTATAGAACATTCCATCAGCAGGAAAACTAACCTCTCCACTGAACAGTCAGGATTCCCCACATTTATATAGCTGCTACATAGAGAGGAGGGAGAGAAGAGCAGATAAATTCTATTTAACCTGTAGAGCACAGGAGGACTTATTCCTAATTGTAACTATAAAATAGTATTTAATATTCATGTAACATGTATTCAGTGAGATTTACCCAGATTACTTGCTGCACACACACATAAGAAAATATCTCAAATAATTGAATATGTTCTTTAATCTGCAAGTGTTCGTAGTGCAGCCTACTTTACTATTAAACGTTTACCAGCCAACCAAATGTTCTTCCCTTTCTCTGTTCCCAACAGCATCCTCCTTTTTGCTGAAACATTTTACTTTGGATGCATTAATTAATTGAGAACCTTTTGGAGTTGGGGATATTTTTTGCTAATGAGGAAAATATTCGACATCACTGTTAGGAATCAAGTAGTTGAAAGAGAGGCCTTTGAAAGGAGAAAATGAAATAAACAGTCATATAGATCCTTTTAGTGCTCTGCTGCCGGCATGTGTGGGAAAGGGATATGGGGTTGTGTGTTCAGGGGCAGGAGAGAATGCAAGTACCAATTCCATGCCTCTGCAGAGTGCCAAGCACAACTGCACTCCCTGCAGCTGGAGGGAATAGTTGTCAGGTAGGGTAGCTTCCCTCAGGTGCTGGGAATGGGAAGTAGGATTGGTCAAGGCGGATGGGTGAGTGGAAGAATTTAATGGTAAGACACTCCAAACACCAATGAATCAGTAAGTATTGATTTATTTAAAACAAAATGGGTGAAATATTCAGACTTCCTCCATCGAAGTAATGTTGCATGCATTGCCCACCGAGATACAAAACTTTAAGGATCTCCCTGTACATCACTAGACTCCTGTGAACTTTGGCTCATTTGCTCAGCCTTACATTGCCAGAGTGACCTAAAGCAAAAGCAATTCAATATGCCTACAAAATCTAAGCCATGTTAGTTTTAGCGCATCTAAAAAAATGTTTTAATAAACATACCTGAATACTCTAAAACTTCATAATAACAGGGACAATTGATGCATTTAAATATAAATTATATAACAAACTATTGAATCACTTCTCTTCAAATTTGGATTGTTTTTTCTGTCCTCCATGAGAAATAGAAGTCAAGACAAGTTTGAAACTTCTAGGTCAGATATAGTTCTCCGTTACACTGGTGAAAGCCTGGAGTAGCAACTCTGACTTAAAGACTAGAAGGCTGCATACCCAGTGGGGACAGGCTGTGGAGAACCTATGCAGGAGAGAACTTTACCCACAGCATGGTATAGAGCTGTACTCTCTCGTGCAGTGTTTCTCAAACTATTGTACTGGTGACCCCTTTCACACAGCAAGCCTTTGAGTGTAAATAAAAACACCTGTTTATATATTTAACACTATTATAAATGCTAGAGGCAAAGCAGGGTTTGGGGTGGAAGCTGAGAGCTCACGACCTCCCATGTAATAACCTCGCGACCCTCTGAGCAGTCCCGACCCCCAGTTTGAGAGCCACTAGAGCAGGGGTTCTCAATCTGCAGTGGTGCAGATAAGACTTTTGGAGTAGCAGCAGCAGCAGAAAGGTAGGGGTCTGTGATAATACCTGTTTAGGGGGTGCGTGCACCACAGCTGCAAAAACTACTACATACCATGACCTGCACTGTTGACCTTGGAGTGACTTGGGAGCAAAGTGGGAAGGCAGGAGTCCATCCCATCCATCCTGACAGAGAAGAGCCTTGGTGCAAAGCCTGTTTGCTTGGGCTTTCTGCAGGGAGAAACGATTTCACTCATGATGTGGGCCCTGATCCTGAAAACCCTTACTCACATGAGTAGTCCATTGGCTTCGCTATGGATGCTCACAGGAGTGAAGGTTTGCAGGATCAGGCCCAAAAACAGCCTTTTTTTTTTTTTAAAGGGGATCTCAGTTCAATGTTAGCACAGAGAGTACAAGTTGTTTTTTATTCTTTATAGAATTTTCCCTCATCTGTTACAGATTTTATATATAGTTTTTGAAGACATAAATTTAATTGCATTTACCTCAGGAGAAAAATTTAAACTGTATGAGGAGCAGTTTTGTGCATTTTCCTTAATACCCAATGGCTTAAAGATTGTGGAGCTCACATGCATAATCTGAGGGTTACATGTCCTAGTACATTGCACAGATAGTTACAAAAAAGTCTTTGTGTAACATCACTTTTTTATTTGTAGAATTCGCATTGGATATCTCTTTTCAGCAGTGCTTTGAAGTAGAATCTAGCTCCCAGAGGTGGATAATCTTAATATTAATTTACTGCACCACAATGCGCATTATTACAGGACATGTGAGTGATTCATCCAGTGAATGAAGAAAAATTATTCCAAATGATTATTGATGAGTTAATCAAGATAGCCACGTCAACTTTCTTTGTCCATTAGTGTGAACAGTATTTCACAATCATAATAATAAGAGCCAAATGTTAATGGCTGAGGTAATCAGACCCTAATGAAGAACAGTGAAAAATACTCTCTTTAAATAGTTTACAATGTTCATAATCACTGAAGTGGTCAGTTGGTCCCACGATTCTTCATATTTCATAATGTGTGTTTACAAATCAGCTTCTTGTTTTAATTTATTTTTTTTTTCAACACGAGACCAGAAAAAACAAGGAGCATAAAGACCATAAAGCTGGATAATTTTTACTCATGATGCTGTTATCTTGTAATGTTAGTTTGTACTAAGAAAAAGGATTTTATAAAGGGGACTAGATGACTAACAGGCCTTTGCTACCTTTAATTTCTGTAGTTTATATTATTCTACTATTAAAATTCATTCTAGTTTTAAGACTTAACGCCCATGCTTAATCTTACCCATATGAATAGTGCCATTGACTACTTTCCTGTGTAAGTTTTTGCAGGATCCAGGTCTTAATTACTATTTTCAACCATAATATTGCCCTGATTCTGCAGACATGCACTTGAGCAACTCTGTGCATATGAGAAGTCCGACTGAGTTCAGTGGGATTGCTCATATGAGTAAAGTTATTCATATGTATATGTGTTTGCAGTATCAGGGTTTATGTCTTCACTTACAAGCTGTATGTGTTTTGAACTTTTTTTCTACAGCATGTCATACATTAGTTCTTACAAATCAAGTAAAGCCTCTCCTTCAATATTATGTTTGAAAACACAATAAAAATAACCCAATAAAATAAAGACTATTTCTAATGCCATTTTAGTCTTTATATGAGATCTACATTATTAGTAAGGTACATATCCTGGCCAAAAATCTTTCCATTTGCAGGTACTACAAGACTAAATTTCACAGTTTGTGGCTTGGAAGACTGTAGAGTGATAGCTGGAAAAGCTGAGTTACTGAAAATTGTGGTGAGAAGGGAAAAACAAAATATATCTCTAGAGCATTCACCATCCAACTATCTGCATTAACCCTGATATCTTCCTATACTTAGAATCAATCAGTAGTGTATTAGTTGCTGCAGAATGGCAAATCCTGAGTTTATAATGGTGCCCTCTGAATTAGGCTTGAAGAATAATCTCCCAAGGGAGGTGGTGGAAGCTCCTTCACTTGGGATTTTTAAAACTTGACTGGATGTTACACAAGAAAATGTATACTAGAGAACAATTCTGCACTGGCAGACAGATTGATCATGGCCTCTAGCCCATCTTTTTTTACCTCTAAATTCTATGATTTTATGAACTGCACATTAGGGAGAAGGAAGGGAGTTCAAGGCAGGCCCAACATTGTCCTAAAGGCTTTTGCCTAAATGAAAGCTGTGTTCAAGTTCTGACACAAAACCAACCAAAAATCTGTACAACTAATTGTACAGAGTACTGGGGTGGCCCAAGTATCTGCTGAGTTGGTGTAACACAAGGAAAAGAATCTGCTCTGCGCTGCATGCCTTGCTATGGCCTCTGCCACAGAAATACAAGCTAAAGATAATTATCTGCTGGTATCAACTGATGAAGCTCTTTACTTCAATGATATTATGTGAATTTATAGAAGCAGAGAATTTGGTTGAGCACCAAATTAATGAGTTTGTGTAAGAGCAAATATTGAACTTGTTAGGAAATTAATGCAGTTGTCTCAAATGTAGCTTAAAGAGCAGAAAAATGTATTGGCCAAAGGGTTAAATTTTGTCCAGAAACAACTGGTAGGGTGTCCTGGTGGCAGAAAATTGGCCAGGTGGGGGAATTTATGACTGCAGAAGTTGGCCTCGCTTACCCTCTGCTACCTGTGCAGGGGAGCCAGTGTAGCCAACAGCATATAGTCCTTCCTGAGGAGGGGAAATGGCCAGGGCAGCTGTGGGATGAATTGTTTCAGCATTTCTGACATTCTCCACCAAGGGTCTCAAAGAAGGTTGCAATGGGTTGCAGGGTGATTTGGCCAATACCTGCCCAGCAGCTCTGCCAGATGGTATGATGGCCCTTAGAGTTGCAAGGAGGAGCAGCCATCGCTGCAGGATGAGTAAAGCCTCCCTAGATCTAGATGACCCATTTTGAGATCTGTGAGGTTGGAAGGTCTCTCTCTCGCCTTGAGAGGAATGTTCCATAGGAAACTCTACATAGTCAGTCTTAGAGAGTTTTCCTGTGATCTGGCCCTGAGTGCAGAATTTAGCTCTAGGAATAGAAACAAAAATATATAAAATCTGCCTTGGACTCTGTGAGCTGCAAATAGGAAATGTGGACTTTTTCGGTTAAAGTATTTAGTTTATTTTTTAAAACTCAACTCCCAGGGAATATTTTTGGAAATCTAGGGGATAACTGTATCTGCCGATGCATGAAGATGCTGATAATTATAGTAGCTATTCACTGTAACTCTCTCCTGCCCACTACAATAAGTTCAGATAGTAGGGACACTTAAAATGTCATATGAGAAGCGAGAAGGAAGTTCTGACAGCTTTATTATGGTTATTGCTGCTTGAGAAACCACTATCCCATTAATAAGCACACACTATTATTTAGCACATCTGGCTGCTTCTTCTAGAGAGAGAGAGAACATCTTGGATTGTTTGAAATTAACTCTGGAATGTAGATCAGAAACATGTTGAGAAATATAAGGTAGATGCAGAATTCAACTTAAAAAATACCCGAATCAGAAATACTCACATCTCTGTTTATATCAAATGGGTGTAACTGGTGGCACTTGGATGCTATTCTTAGCCTTGTGGTTTTACTATCTGTATTCTACTAGCACCTACTATGTGCTAGGCACTGCTCACTCACACAAAAGGGGCTACATTTTGTCCTTACCTGTGCATATTCCATTTACTACAAGTCAGTGATGATTAAACTGTAAGCGTTTGTTGGCAAAATGTGGGTCATTTAAGGCAATGAAATCCACATGTGTGCATGCAACACCAGAATCTGTCCCATTTATACCAAAAGGAGCAGCTTGTCCTTGTCCAATGGCAATATTTGACCCATTAAAGCCAACAGGAATCTTTGTCTGGAAACCTAGAAAATGGAAGTAGGCCTAAACTGAAACCTTGGTTTGAACAGCTCCGAAGGGAAAGGAAACTGGCATCTGAATTTCAGAGCTGGTCCCTATTTTATCTCTTACTAACTGGTCTAACCAAAATCCAGGATATGATTGCTCCTGAACTGTGCGGTGTTTGAAAGTCAGATCTTGACCCAAATCTGTGACTTTGGCCCTTCTCTACTAGAAAGTGAATGTTATTGTTTCTGTATGCGAGGCTACATTTAAGTGGAGTTCCAAGATATTGCCTAACAATAGTACACAACAAGAAACCAGGAATTTACTGAATTATAATCCTGGCCCTGCTACTAACTGGCTGTATGATCTATGGACAACATATAATGTCTTTGTTTCAGTTTTATACATGTTTTAAATGTGGTGTTCACTCATCTACATCCCAGGGATATTGTACAAATATCAATTAAGTGTTACATGTGCTTTGACATCAAGCATAAAATAAGAGCTAAGTAGCATTAGTTTTTTCTCCTTCTGATTTTGGGGGACATTGACAATCTATATGGATGTAATGATGGTTTAAAATCATTGTAATATGTGTTCTCGATTAACAATGCTCCCAAGACTTCTGCTAACAGATTTACTTCATCCAGGCATTAAGACCGCATAGGGACCTCTCTATCTTTCCCGGTCATGTGCTTTATAAACTGTTCAGCGAGTTTGGGCAACACAAGGGAAAAGCATAGATTGGGAATGCTAATTCCACAGCTACAGAGAAGTGTCAGGACTGTCTTAAATAGATTTTCATTATAGCACTCCAGCTGCAACAAGAAAACTTTCATTTAGAAAACTCCTAGAAATATACCCTGGTTCTTTCTGGAGTCACTCCAGACTCTCATTAACATCTGCCAAATAAGGTCCTATGTCAGTTAATGGACTTGATGGGGAGGCCCAGCAAAGGATTGCTCATCATGTCCTAGGTGGGAGTTCTGATTTAATACCAAGGCACAACTTCTGAGATTAGATAGTTGAATACAATTATGCTTATTCATTGAAGAGTCAAAGGAATCTTGAAAGAAGACTTGTTATGTTTTTGGCCCAGTCTACACTTACAAGGTTTTCCAGCATAGCTATACCAGCAAATCCTTCCTAGTGTAGATGGAGGCTTGGTACTAAAGCCAAAGGTAATCCAAAGGCATTTAACCCGGCATCTCCTCAGATGCTGAAGATGAGAATCAAAATAAAATCCAAAGCAGTCACAATACAATGTGTGTGTGACATACTGTACCCCATGTTTACCACTTTTATATGGTTGTTATATTTTGTACAAAATATGCCTTGTGAGTTATCATTTGAAAACTCACCATCTGCTGAATATTATTATCCTGTTGAAATGTGTGTAACATTGAAATGATGATATTTTGCTGTATGTTTGTTACTGTGGAACACCCACAGACTAACTTCTCAGAGACAACATAATACTGACCACAGGTGTTGGAAAACTATTAACTGCTGAAACAACCATTTGCCCTTAGGGGAGATTATAAAGAAAATTTACATGTTATCTACAAGACAGTTCAAACTTGACATACACAGAAGGTGTAAGCAAGAAACTTACAATTCACCTAAAAGACATTTCAAATCTCATGTACACAGTGGACTGTTTTGTCTATGCCCCAGCTGGGGCTAATCCACAAAGGGGGGAGAAAAGGTATAAGAATGGATAACTCAGAACACACAAATTACCTGTCCTCTCCCATCTCTACTCATGGAAGCAAGATTGCTTGATAGACAAAGGTGCATCATTGAACTGTGGGGGAGTGGTCATGGCCTGGAAGTTTTCCAGCCTGTTACAGACTGCTGAAAGCTTTTGGGTGAGAATTTTGTTTGCTTTTAAACCTGTTAACCTTGGTAAAGTTTATGAAATAAGTTGCATGTTTATTTTAATTTCTTTTGTAACCAACTCTGATTTTTATGTCTTATCACTTAAAATCTTTCTCTAGTTAATAAACTTCGTTATTGTTTTATCTAAACCAGTGTGTGTGTTTGAAGTGTTTGTGAATTCTCTACTTGAGTCAACAGGGCTAATGCATATTCATTACCCATTGTTGGAATGAGAGATTAAACATGAGCTTGTGCCATCCGCTGGGCTACTGGACAGTACAAGGTGCACATTTCTATGGGGCAAGGCTGGGGCTGAGGGATATGCAGATGTAACCCTGTATCTATTCATGGATGGCTGGGGATAGCATTCATGAATTCAGCTGGGAGTGACTTTGCATGCTGGTGGCTGTGAGTAAACAGATCCTGGAGGGGTTTGCTGTTCACTAGCAAAGCAGTGTAAAAGGCATCCCAGGCTACAGAACTAAAGGGAGACAACAGTTCAGGTCGCACTCTGGGGAATGTCACAATGTGCTGACCTCAGCAGTTCCCAAGAATGAAACTGATGAATTTTATAATGATTTGCAGAAAGTAATACAAGTAGGTTTGCCAATTTTGGCTGGATGTATTCCTGGATATTTCATCACATCATATAACCTTTAATTAAAGAGTAATCTTTAATTCCTGGAGACTCCAGGACAATCCTGGAGGGTTGGCAACCATAAAAAAGAAGTTTCATGACACAATGTATTTTTGATTATAGGAGATCTGAATGCAAAAGTAGGATCAGACTGGAATTCCTGGGCTGGAGAAGTAGGTAGATTCAGACTCCGTGAAGAAAACCAAAGAGGACAGAGGCTACTAAATTTTTGCTTAAGCAACAACTTTATAACAAACACTCTGTTTCAACAGAGAAAGCTGCAGAAGTGAAACATCACCTGATGGGCAAACAAAGAACATGAAAGACTTCGTACTTGTGAATTGCAGATGGAAATCAAATGGGTTGTTGTGCAAATAGTTTGTGGCCATATTGGATCAGATCATTAAAATTAATGCTAGCATCAATGAGGTTGAGGCTGAGAGTGACTGAAAAAATGCCAGGAATTAGGATGTATGATGTGGACAAATCAAAAGAACTAGATATCAGAGAGAATACAAAGATGCTGTGCAGAAAGAAGAAATAAATGTTGAAGAGACATGGAATAGCATAAAAATGGGATTATGAGAACTACTGAATAAGTATTGGCCCCAAATGAAGAAACTAAAGTGGATAACAGATGAAATGCTGCAAATGAGTGACAAGCTTTGGGAAACTGAAGGAAAATAAAAGGCAATTGTAAGAGCCACATACAACAGATTGACCAGAAAGAGAGAAACAACTGGAAAAATGACCAAGGTAAAGAAGCAGAAAAATACATGAAGTGCAATGCAAGGGTTGTATTACATGGCCCACACAGTTCTGTTATCTTGCAAGTTGAAGATGTCAGCACTGAAATACAAGTGTGAGCAAATAACACTGGTCTACAATTTTTGAGAAGTCGTCTACTTCAGAGATAATATGTGATATTTATTATGTATTTTGATGTGCTGAATTCAAATATGACAATTAAAACAACTGATTGGCTACTGTTTCTAAGATATTTAAGTTTTTACATTTTACTTCTATGTATATTGTGTAGATAGTAGAGTTTTAATCATAAATTGAAACCTAGGTCTTTTCATGTGTTTATGGTTGCTTTACATGATAATATTTCACCTGTCCTGTTTATGTAACACTTTAAAAATCAGCAAAAGGGTTCTATAAATAAAATTTATTATGAAACAAAAGGCAAAAAACTATTATGTACATAGTTTCGTCCTAGTCAGTGCCTACTCGGGGCTTCTTGGCTAGTCTCTTGTATTCATTAAATGGAGCATCTCTTGTCACTGTCCAGCAATAGTCTGCAAGCATTGATGGGCTCCATTTGCCCTGATAGCCTGCCAGGAGATTCCACTGCTGTAGTCTGGAGCCCAACAGCTCTGCCTTACTCTTGGGTCGTTCCAAATCCCCGACAAGGTCATTCAGTTCACCTTGTGTTATGAGGTGGGGTTCAGACGAGGAGGATGGGAGAAAATGTGGGTCCTGTGACATTGATGGTTCAGGACCAGAAGTTTCATCCTCTTCCTCGTCTGACTCAAGTGAGAATGATTCTGGTACAGCAGGAACCGGCAGTCCTTCTCCGTGGGGTACTGGGTGTATAGCTGATGGAATGTTTGGATAATGCACAGTCCACTTCTTCTTCTTTGACACACCTTTCCCAACTGGAGGCACCATGCAGAAGTAACAATTGCTGGTATGATCTGTTGGCTCTCTCCAAATCATTGACACTGCAAAAGGCATAGATTTCCTTTTCCTGTTCAACCACTGGCCAAGATTTGTTGCACAAGTGTTGCAGCATATGTGTGGGGCCCACCTCTTGTCCTGATCTCCAATTTTGCAGCCAAAATAAAGGTGATAGGCTTTCTTAATCACAGTGGTTATACTGTGCTATTGTGATGCAAAAGTCACTTCACCACAAACATAGCAGAAGTGATCTGCACTGTTCACACAAGTACGAGGCATCTCTGCTCACTTTGGCTAAACAGAAATGTGTCCCTTTGCAAAATCAAACACTGACAAATAAGAGAGCACGACACTGTATGATTTCTAGAGCTGATATAGGGCAATTTGTTCAGCAGAGTGATGTCAGCTTCGTTATGATTGCATCATTCATGACTTCTAGGAATAACATGATGCAATTCATATCATGTATGATACAATACCAGCTTCAGATTGCATCATTCATTGTTTTGCCTAAAAAGCAAGTACTGTCCAAACCCAGTCATAGATTTATTCATAGATCCAGTCAAAGATGTATTGTAGTCATTTCTGGTTTAAATTGAGATCCCTTCCCTTTATAACTCACTTATCCTCCGCCATTCCCAAGTCAAGGGTCGTATATACTGACCCAATAGCATATCTTGAAAACTAGAGCCAATCAACAATTTTAAGCATCATTTTCATTCTCAGTGACCCAGAATTAGTAAAGTTGGACTACATTTATTTCAGAAGCATTTTGGCTGTAGAGCAGTGTAATCAAGGATGAATTAGGAAAGACTAAGCAATGGAAAAAATATTTTGAAGACCTGTACAACATGCAAAACAGAGTAGATGAAATGGTTCAGGAGAAGCTTCCTAGTGCAATAGATGCTAAAATTCTTACAAATAGTAAAGATCTCAAAAGCCAATCTGGAAAAGAAAACGTGCCAGGAAGTGACAACATAACGGCAGAACTGCTGCAAGCAGGTGACAAACACCCAGGAAAGGCAATGCACAAGCTATATAACAAGATTTGCAAACAAGAGCAAGTGCTGAGTGAATGGACAAAAGCAATAACACTACCAGTCTATTAAAAAGTTTATAAGAGTGAATGCAAGAACCACAGGGGAATCAGCTTATTGGTCATGCTGGGAAAAGCATTCGGGAAGATGTTGCAGAGGAGAGTAAAGCGAGATGTGGAAGCAGTGCTTGCAGAGGAACAAGCTTGATTTGATTTATACTGGGATGAAGTAAAATAGATCAGTTATTTTGTTTTAAAACAGCTACCTGAGAAGTACCTAGAACACAACCGAACCTGTTTTTCAACTATTTTATAGACTTCAGATAGGCTTTTGATGTCATAATCCTTTCTGCCAAATGCTAAGTCTTGAGAATGTATGGCATCCCTGAGAGATTGATCAAACTGATAGACAACATCTACGGCAAGTCAATGAGTGCAGTGAAAGTAGAAAGGAAGCTAATAGAATGGTTCCGAATGAACCTAGGAGAGAGACAAGAATGCATGTTAGTTAGAAGCACAGTGAATATCCTTAAATTCACAGATGATATTGATCTCATAGTTATTCTCCTTGGTCAATACTATCTGATAAGGTAGACTGAGAGAGCAGAAAATTTTGAACTGAAGATCAGCATGGAGAAAGCAAAAATTATTTCAACTGGAAGATGAGGAAGATGTAAGGATAAAACTTAAGGACAATAAACTAGAACAAGTGGAAGAATTTGTGTTCCTCAGAGGGCTAGTATTGAAGAATGGAAATAGTGAAGGTGACATTAAAAAGAGGACTCCTGGCTAACTGCTATTGCATTCAGGAAACTCTAAGATCTGGAAGGCTAAAGACATTCCAGTAAAAATGAAAATCACATATGAGAAAATTGTTAGGCCAATACTGCTGTACAGGTTGGAATGTTGGAATATGAGTTCTGACACCAGAACTAACTGGCTGAAGGGAATTCTGAGTTTCAAGACTGGAAAAAAAAATAACAAATGAAGGGATAAGAAACTGGCTAGGGCAAGAAATAATGCTGTTACAAAAGAGCCAAGAAATGTGACTGCAGTGATTTGGACATATGTTGAAAATGGACCCAGAAAGAATACCAGAGTGCAAGGAACTAGAAATAAAAGAAGATCAAAGATATGTTGGATAGACACAATGAAAAATGTCACAGATCAAAAAGGTTTAAAGATAAATAAAACCATGAAGTTGGTACAAGACAAAGTGATGGAAAAACTTCATCACTGCTGCTGAGCTAACTATGGGAATAGAAGAAGTAGACACTGCTTATTTTGGCAAAAAAGTGCTTTTGTCAGTATAGCTTATATTGGTTCTGCAAAGCTACACCAGCAAAATGCCAGTATAACTGGCTTTTGGTGGTGTAGAAATGTTGCAAAACATTTATTCCCTTATCAGAAAATTACTTTATCAGCAAAGTTTCAAGTGTTCTTAGTTCATGAGCTACATGAAAAAGGAATAATGCAGAGATATGTATGAGCATTTTATCACCAATATCGCATCTCTGGTTTTGGATGATGACTGAACATCAAAAGTGGAGTTTCTGAGATTTCCCTCATATCAGCTCCCAAACTACAGCCGTGTGTGTGTGTGCGTGCACTCGTGTGTGTGTGTGTGTGTTCACCCGCATTTGTTTCAATTGCAGTGTTCTTTGTATTCAAAGGGTTTTCCTGATTAGTCTTTTCTCATTCAACATTGAAAAATAGTTTCCTTCCTTACCACCAATGCATTATGTTATGTAAAATGCTTGTGAGTAACTTGAATGCACTATCACCTAGGTGAGCTATTGGTTTCTCTTTTACCTGTTTTCCTTTGCATTATCTGACCTTTACAAAAAATATCATTAAAATACATACGGTGCCATACATAAATAATTTTAAATGATCTGCTTACTATAGATATATGACATTTACATGCAGCGTGGAGTTACTTATGCATGTGAAAAAAAGAGATTAAGAGAGCTCTTTCACATCAGCTGAACTGTATCACATTTCTGTAAGGTTCCCAGCAGTTGATCAGTGACCATGTAAGACATTAACAACATGTGACATTCCTTTTACAAGTTGCATTTAGATTTTCGACACACGTGTCACGAACAGTATGACTTTACTTTCAGTACAAAAAAGTCACCTTCCAGAACCATTTATTTATGAAAAAATACAAAGGTGCAAGGTGATACTAAATTCTATTAGTTAGCTAGCATCAACCGATCTTCCTTCCCCACCTGGTCCCAATCTGTGTTCTTTTTAATACTGGTGCTTATAATTAAGCAAACACTTTGTATTATGCTTCATATAAATATGTAATTTGTGTAACTATGTACAATGTCTGGCTCTCATACTCTTCATAATCAGTCTGTCCATAATGAAGAAAATAAGGTGGGAGAGTAATAATATTATGCATTCTTTGAAAACCAGTCTAGAGTTGCTAGTGGCATCTAGTAGCATAATCCCGTCAAACCTCTGGTTGAAGGTTACCATCATAAGCTGTACTGATAGACATTAGAGCACACCATGCCATGTTCAAATAATTTAAAGATAATGACACAAACTAGCATGGAAGTTCAAAAGCTGACACCGTTCATAACCTATTGTTATATATTTATGCTTAGATCTTTCTGCAATATGTTTTGTGAGCAGGTGAGACTATGCTATGTGAGTAGGATGATGATGATAATATTAGAGGGGAGACTATGGCTGCAAATGAAAAAGTGGATGAAAGCCCTGTGACCACTACTTGGTATGGGACACTATTTCCAAATACTGTGCTAGGGAGCTGAAAATTCCTGTTCTGCTGGCAAGAAAGATTCCAACTTCAAGGATCCAGGCTTCCCTACCACTGACAAAAAATAAAAAAAGGCATCTTAAATTAGCTATGCAGCATATCTATTTTAAAACCCACCAGCTATCCACTATTATGGCTGGAATTGTTCTTGGTGGTAACTTGGGAGAAAAGTTGGAAGAGAAGATCCTCTTCTGGATCAGTAACTGGTTAAAAGATAAGAAACAAGGGGTAGGAAGAAGTGGTCAGTTTTCAGAATGGAGAGAGGTAAATAGTGATGTCCCCCAGGGATCTGTACTAGGACAAGTACTGTTCAAGATATTCATAAATGATCTGGAAACAGTGAGGTGGTAAAATTTGCAGATGATACAAAACTACTCAAGATAATTAAGTCCAAAACAGATTGCCAAGAGTTACAAAGGGATCTCATGAAACTGGGTCACTGGGCAATAAAATGGTAGATGAAATTCATTGTTGATAAATGCAAAGTAATGCACACTGGAAAACATAATCCCAACTATACATATACAATGATGGGGTCTAAATTAGCTGTTACCACTCAAGAAAGAGATCTTGGTGTTAGTGTAGATAGTTCTCTGAAAACATCCACTTACTGTGCAGTGGCAGTCAAAAAAGCTAACAGAATGTCAGGAATCATCAGGAAAGGGATGGATAGATAAAACAAAAAATATCACATTGCCTATATATAAATCCATGGTATTCCTGCACCTTGAATGCTGCATGCAGATCTGGTCACCCCTTCTCAAAAAAAGCTATATATTGGAATTGGAAAGGGTACAGAAAAGGGCAACAAAAAAAGATTAGGGGTATGAAACAGCTTCAATATGAGGAGAGATTAATAAGACTGGGACTTTTCAATTTGGAAAAGAGACGACTAAGGCGGGGATATGATAGACATCTATAAAATCCTGACTGGTTTGGAGACAGTAAATATGGAAGTGTTAGTTACTCCTCATAAAACATGAACTAGGGGTCATCAAATTAAAGTAATAGGCAGCAGGTTTAAAATGAACAAAAGGAAGTATTTCTTCACACATCACACAGTCAACCTGTAGAACTCTTTGCCAGAGGATATTATGAATGCCAAGACTATAACAGGGTTCAAAAAAGAACTAGATAAATTCATGGAGGATAGGTCCATCAATGGCTATTAGCTAGGTTGGGCAGGGATACAAAACCATGCTCTGACGTATCTCTAACCTCTGTTTTCCAGAAGCTGGGAATGGGTGATGGGATGGATCACTTGATGATTCCCTGTTCTGTTCATTCCCTCTGATGCACCTAGCATTGGCCTCTAACAGAAGACAGGATACAGGGTCAGATGGATCCTTGTTCTGACCCAGTATGGCCACTATGTTTTTATAGCAACAAATCAAGCCAGGATACTGTTTGCTGGGTCATAGATTCAAGTATGAATGTAATATGAGAGTGTGTATGTGCACTGCATCCCCATGGACTTCTCTGCCTTGTTGTCGCCAGTCCAGGGAATGCGCAGGGATTTATATTAATAAGAATTGTATTACTAAATACATGAGCATCATATCTTTAGAGGAAATAAAATTCTTTATGAATTTGTCACTTATCTGGCAGACACTTCCTTGCATTAAGGTAGACTCTGAGTTGGTGAAGCAGCTCTGTGCAAATAAGAACTGTGCAGCATCAGGTGTATCTACACAGTCTGGCTTCTGTATACAGGCTATATTTTAAAAAATGCCAAATGACCGTAATGCTATTTCCAAATATGTATAGCCCCCAGTCCAGCACCTAGACCCAGGCATAACTTTAAGCACCATGAAGAGTCCTAGACAAGAGGCTATCAATCTTTTTCTTCCTGACCTCCCTCCCACCCCCCACGTCAGGGCCGCCCAGAGGATTCCGGGGGCCTGGGGCCATCGGCGGCAGATGGCTCCGGTGGACCTCCCGCAGGCGTGCCTGCGGAGGGTCCGCTGGTCCCGCAGCTCCGGTGGAGCATCCTACTTGCAGCCACCCAGTTGAGAACTTCAGTGAAACTATTAATGCGCTTTAAGTTAAGCATGCTCTTAAGCACTTTGCTATCTTGGGGCTGTAATTATTTGGACCATACAGGGTATAGCAGTAAACTTACAAACTAAAGATCACAAACTTTTGTTGTTGTTGAAAACTCTGCCAGCTTATTGCATCTGTAACAAAAGTATAACTGCATTCTTCTTTCTTTACTACTTTGAGGGTCTTGATCTTTCAAATTATACAGTGATTTTTTCAAATTCTATTTTGTAAGCTTTTTTCTGAACAAAAAAGCGACTGTCATTATTTGGTTTCTTTACATTTTTTTAACAGATCCAATCATTAGCTTTGCTGAAGGGGAAAAAATAGCACATTTTTGGGGAACACTGAGTCAGATTAGTTTTTTGATTTCAGTACATAAATTCTTAGGGGCTTAGTATGGTTAATTGCTTTTAGAATTGCTTTTTGCCTTTAGCAGAGTTAGCTGTGGTCAACATCTACACCTCTTCGCAGCCTCAATTCAAACACTGGGTTGAATTCAGCCAATTAACATGACAATGTCAATGTCAAGACCCATTGTAATAAAAAGGGAGAGTTCTTATTTGCAAGGTAGTTTCGTAATATCATGGATGAAGAGCAATGTCCTCTCCTCTGGAACTGTGTGGATCATACAGTCTTGAAGAAAATATTTCTCTGCGCTGACAGACTTTTTTTTTTTTAATGAAAAAGTTTCTAAAACTGCAACAACAATTTTACTTAGCCAGCTAACATCAAAATCTTTTGCCTTAATTTTTCAACAGTGTCTTGGTAAGCTGCTTCTTGCTTCAGTACTACTTACTAACTTTAAAGGCCATGCAACTGAAATTTTATAGGATCTCTTTACTGTTTAATTGGCAGGAAGGTTTTGCCTATGCTGACTGAAGGATCTCTTGCCTCCTTTACTGAGTGCCAAATCCTGCCTTTACTTACATCTATGTAGGATTTGTCTCCATAGGCTTCGTTGTGCTCATATGGATGAGAGTTGGTCCTTAATGATTTAGTTTAATTATAAAATAGTTAAAGTGACTTCAGTTCGTTTGTAGCTTGGAGTTGACACATGGGGCCAAGTCCTGCAGTCTTTAGTCAGGCAAAAATCACTTTTGAAGTCAAAGGAACAGGGCTCTTACTCCAAAAGCCATTCCAGCATAAGTATGGATGACAGAATCTGGCCCAGGGTATGGATTGTGGGATCAGGTTCAAGTCAACTTTGTCTAGATTGTTGGTGAAAATGATCCAATGTTGGATTATTGTTTGTTTTTACTTCATGTGTTTGTTAACATGGTTCCCTTAAGTAATCATTCTTAGAATAACAATCAGGACATTTTTTTCTCAGGCAAAACTCCCAAAGACTTCAGGATTGGGCCCTTTGATTTTGTACTTAAGGCCTGATCCTCCAGCTTGCTGAGTGTTTCCTGTGAGGTGCTGTGTGCTCACAACTGCTATTCACTTAACTGGGAGGTGAAGTAACTAGGTGATTCACAGGATCAGGCCCTTCATTTTTAGGTTGTTCTTTGTACGGGATTTAGTGGTAAAACAATTTGCCCACCCTTGCTCTGCAGGAGGAGAAGTGTCCATTTTATAGAGATTGTAAAAACTAATATAAATGCTTGCAGATTCATAATTCCAAGAAACTATAGAACAGAGTTATTTGTGTAATAGTTTGCCTATGAATTCTCAAAGGTAAGAAGGTGATCAGATTTGGGAAAACTCAGCTGTCACCTCCATTGTTTTCTTTTAAGAAAACTTGTTCCAAATTTGTAATGTTCGCCAGTGTGAAGTGGGTTTAATTAAAATTAAGTGCTTAAAATAGCTATTTGTAGAATGTGAGTAAAACCAAATAGGACACATTCAGTTATTTATGGTATGGGACTTGTTTCAGGAACATTTCGTGCTCAAGCCACCCTCCTCTATTTGCCACTGTAATTTCCACTTACTCACTTTGGGAGGGTGGGAAGGGAAAGCCAGCCTCTTCAAAGAGTAGTTTTAAGTCTTATTCAGCATTCCCTCATTTCTGCTTTGGGCACCACTCTGGCCTTGGGGTCATCTCACACACCCTCGTAACAATATAATGACATCTTTTTTCAAATAAGACATTGAAGAGATCTTGTTCTGAAAATTACCTTTAATTTTAGTTGTTCCTTTAGCCTCCAGCTGTTGCTGTTACCAATATATGAATGTCCTACCAACTTGGGGCAAGATGAGGTGTGTGGGGATGTGTTTTCCAGTTAACAATACATTGCCAGTGTAGTGGATATTTTAATACTTGATGAGGGAAAGCTGACAGAATAGATAGTATTAAACTTTCAAAGTAAGGTTTCATAAACTTTGAGGGGCTTTTTTCCAAACAGGAAAATGTTGTTAAAGTGCTCAAAATTTACATTTTTCTAGTGGCTGGGTTTTACACTTGTGTTAATATTCTGAGGATTCAGGTCTCTCATTTAATCTGTGCTAGTTAGATCTTTTATATGAATAACTTATCTTTGCTTATGAAAGGTGGATGCCCTGCTTTATAGTTTAGTATCAACCTACATTTTAAAACAAATTGAACACACTTTTTTTTTAACTACACTGATTTATAAGAAAGAAAAATCTAGATACTGTGAAGGGTATTGTTAACTTTTTTTAAGAGTGTCTGATTTTATTTTTTAAGAGTCAAACTGTTTTTTGATCCAACAATTTCTAAAATGTTTAAGTTGCTTTCATGTGAACAAGCTTGGAAGCAGGAAGACACAACTCAAAGGCCTATTTCTATAGCATGAAGTGAAGGTTGTGGGTGGACCTTTGACAGAGCTGCATTATGTTTTGTTACTATATGTGACATGCTGGTTACAAAACTACAAAGACTTGTCCCGTCCATTTAATGTTCCATTGTTAGCATATAAGGTCTGTGTGGAATTGGTGCAGCTGTTCATAAGCTGATGAACTGATACCCTAATATAGGACAACAAACAAATTACTAAATCATAATATTGGAGCATGGGTCTTAAAGATGCTGCTTATATCAATGTAAAATACTCCCATTTCTTAAAAATATAGTCACCTATATCCTCCTTCTGTGACACTGCAAATGGAGACCGCACCAAATATCTATTACAATTCAAATACACAGGGTTAGGACTAAAATTTTGCTTGTAGATATACTCTAGGGATCTCTGAAAAGTAGTTTTGTGTAAACCCTTTACATAATATCTGGGCTATTTTGCCATCTAGTAAGAAGTCCTGGGCTCCAGATGGTCCTTTTTTTTTTCTTTTCTATTTTTCTGAGGCTGGGATTCTAAAAGGCATGTCTGGAAAGCTACTACAGTAGATCCTCGCTTAAAAATGTAGTTATGTTCCTGAAAAATGCTGCTTTAAGTGAAATGATGTTAAGCAAATCCAATTTCCCCATAAGAATTAATGTAAATGGTGGAGGGGGTTAGATTTCAGGGAAATTTTTTTCACCAGACAAAAGACTGTATTTTATATATACACCATATAGGTTTTAAACAATTTAATACTGGTACACAGCAATGATGATTGTGAAGCTTGGTTGAGGTGGTGGAGTCAGAGGGTGGGATATTTCCCAGGGAATGCCTTACTGCTAAATGATGAACTAGCACTCGGCTGAGTGCTCAAGGGTTAACCAGGGCCGGCTTTAGGCACTAGCATCCCAAGCATGTGCTTGGGGCGGTACTTTTCAGGGGCAGCACTTCAGCCCTTTTTTTTTTTTTTTTTTTTGCTTGGGGTGGCAAAAAACCTGGAGCCGGCCCTGGAGTTAACACATTGTTAATGTAGCCTCACACTCTACAAGGCAGCCCAAATGGAGGGAGAAGAAACAGCATGGCGGAGAGAGACAGGCTCTGTGTGTGTGTGTGTGTGTGTGTGTGTGTGTGTGTGTGTGTGTGTGAGTGAGAGAGAGAGAGAGAGAGAGAGAGAGAAATGCATTGCCCCTTTAAGTACGCTGACCCCACTCTAAGTACACTGACTTTTTAAGTAGATCAGTAAATTGACACAGCAGCTGCTGCCAGCAAGCTCCCTCATCCTGAGCCCTGTTGTGTCCCTCCTCGCCCTGCTTTGTGGAGACGGGGTACAGGAGCGGGGGGAAGCGGACACCCTGACATTAGCCTCCCTCTTCCCTTCCCCCTCTGCACAGCAAGCAGGAGGCTCCTGGGAGCAGCTCCAAGGCAGAGGACAGGAGCAGCACAGGGCAGTGGGGGGTGGGACAGCTGAATTGTCCAGCAATTACTAGCCTGCTGAGTGGCTGCCACACAGGGAACTTAGAGGAGCTGATGGGATGCTGCCGGTTCATCCTGGTTTCAAGCCCCCACCAGCTAGCTCCAATATGCTGCTCTTTCTGCAAGCAGTGGACAAAGCAGGTGGCTGCCAAACAACATTATAAGGGAGCATTGTGCAACTTTAAACAAGCATGTTCTCTAATCAGAGGTGAAAGTAAGCTGGTATGGGCCGGTACAGAGGACCAGTAAGAAAAGGAGACTGACTGAGGGAGGGAGGGAGAGAGAAGCCTGCTCCATGCATAAGAATAGTTTAAACTCAGCTGTTCCCTGATGGTTCAGCCCCCAAGGGCTAGGTTTCTGGCATCCTTGTTAATTTCACTCACAGTAGCTGGGGGGAGGGGGTCCAGGAGAGGGTGTGTTTGACCATGGCAGGGGCAGTCCTTTTCTGCCCCCCCAGAATGAGGAGATCTCTCCAATACTAATATACACAACAAATACAAGCATTTGGCTGCACAGCTTAAATCCAGAGCTAATAAAAGCAGGTGGAAGGGGAAAACTCACTGTCACAATGGTTTCTTGGCTCCTCCCTTCCCCTCCTCCAGCCAGGCTGCAGACAAGGCTCTGCATTTCTCCCCCGCTCCATCCCCACCCTCAGCAGAGGTTCTCATCTAGGCTCTAGCTTGCAATAGAGACACTGGCTGAGATGCCTCCTGCTGCTGCCTGCAAAAGAACAGTTTAAACTCAGCTGTTCCCTGTGCAGTTCTGTGCCCAGAGTTAGGAGCTGTTTCTGGCATCCTTGTTAATTTCACTCCCAGTTGTTGTTGGGTGTGTGTGCCCATGGCAGGGGCAGTTCTTTTCTGCCCCCAGGATGAGGGGATCTCCTAAACACAATCAAAATCAGGAACCATTTCCAGGTTCAAATCTATCCCATTCCCTCACCAGCAGAGGATCATGCTTGTGATATCCAAACTACTTGCAGATCCTCTTTGAAATGTTACTGTTTAAAAAAAACACAAAAAACATGGAGAACATGGTGGAAAGATGTGTCATGATGATTAGGGTTTATTTTGGGCAAAGCAATTTTGCTAAAGCAACTAAAGATTCACAGGGAAAGCAAATAGCCCCCCTTGACAAAACCACAAAGGGTTTGGAGGGGAAAACTGAATATTCAGGGAAATAATTGTGCCTCCTTTGAAAGAAATACTAGTTTTCATTCCAATCCACCCTATTTGTATATTGATTTAAACACCTGAAATGTCCTTAGGGCATCGGGTGCAATCTCAGATCTCTTTTTGTTTTGTCCTGCCTGCAGAGTGCAGAGGCTGAAATTGACAAAACTTTCTCTAAATATCTTTTATATTTCATGAATGCTATTCCAGTTGTCCTTCATTCACCCCTAACTTCCCCTTCCCACCCCCCCAGCTCCCTCCCTGCCTGGCTGGCTGTGGTTTTTGCCTTGGTTACTTACTCTTTGGCAGACCCAGCCCAGCAGCACCTGCTGGCTCTCTGCAGGCAGCAGCCCACAGGGGCCGGTTGCTGCTGGTCAGTGGCAGGCTGCAGCTGCATTGTTTGTGACACATTCATACACATACACATACATACAGTCAGAGGTGAAAGTAAGCTGGTCTGGTCCAGTACGGCGTGCTGGACAGCATTGACTTCCACGGCAGGGACTGAAAGGACTCTGGGCTGCCTGTGGCTGTGGGAAGCCCAGAGCCCTTTAAATCCCGGCTGTGGCTCCGGCAGCTGGGCTGGGGGAGGGATTTAAAGGGCTCAAAGCTCCCTGAGGCTGAGGGCAGCCCAGAGCCCTTTGAATCCCGGCCACGGCTCTGGTGGCTGGGCTGGGGCCAGGATTTAAAGGGCTCCGGGCTTCCCTCAGTGGCAGGAGCTCTGGGCACTTTAAATCCCTGCCTCAGCCCTGCAAAGCTTGGGGTTCCCCTGGTGGCCAGAGTCCCAGGCCCTTTAATTTGCCCCTGAGCCCCGGGGGGCTCCCAGCCACCTCTGCAGCTGGGAGCCCCTGGTTGATTTAAAGGCCCTTGGTCTCCCAGCCACAGCTGGTTCTCCAAGGCCTTTAAATCTTGAGAGGCCATGCCTCTTCCGGGAGAGGCCATGCTACCCCTCAGGACTCCGGCAGTACCGGTAAGTCCTGTAAGTTACTTTCACCCCTGTCTCTAATAGATCAGCAACGTAATAATGAAACAACGTTAACCGGGATGACATTAAGAGAGGAGTTACTATACCTTATTCCTGTCTTTCTGTTGGAGTAGTCTTGCCTTTAAGATAATTTCATGAGCATAAATTATTCTGGCTTTAGCTGGAATAACACACAGCTCAGATGTTAGCTTGCTAGGGGCTAGATGACATGTTTCACACACCCTTTCAGGCTGATTTAAAATTCAAAGCAAAATGTAGCGTTCAAGGAGAATAAACCCTACCTTGCCGTGCTTATTTAGGCAAATCTACCATTAACTTCATTAAGGAATGGAGGATTGGGCCTAACATGTGGCTCTGAGGCATTGCATAGAAGACTTGCGGTTCATAACAGGGAAATGGATTTAGTCATTTGTGACAGATAGAATCGTGCTTCTTGCAGTTCCATGTTCCTGGGATGCTTTGGAATTCTGAAATGTTAAAGTAAGAGGTATTTTTCAGTATCAGATGTCAGTAGGATTATCTGATTTCAAGGCATTTTACACTTCCCGAAAAACAAAACAGTGAATACATTTAAAAATACCATAATCCACAAGCCAATGCATAAGACCACATTTCTTAGCCAAAATATGAAATGGGTTTACAGCATCTTGTGGCATTTAGGTGCTGATGCTCTTAAGGGCAAGGGTCTGCCACACAGATTTGTGTGCAGGATCAGACCCTTAGTTTGTCAGTAAACTGAAAAGCATATTACCTCTGTTTCTTGGCTTATTTTGTGAGAGTTGAGCTTTAGTCTAAAGACATCATGCTTCTCTAATTGGCAGTTTCTCCTGGGAGTTTGCCTAAATTTGGCTAGTTGCGAGTATTTAGTGGAACATAGGGTGTAAAAATTCCAAAGTATACATGGATATTTCTCCCACTGAACACTACAAACAGAGACCAGTAGTGTGCCAGCATGTCTTCTGTTTATCCTGTCCACTGTATTGCACATCAAAGCTAGAAGCAGGTTACTTGATTAATTGCAAAGTAGCAGAATTCTTTGCTAGTACGTGATCAGAGTCAACAAGATAAAAGGATGTTCTCCAGTATGTGTTAGTTGCGTGGGTGCAGCATGCAGCATTCACAAAATTGGGGGAAAACTGTGCTTCCTGGCAGGGTTGGTAAGTGACTGGTGCTACAGAAGTGAAAAGATGCTACTTCTGTTCACTGTCGGAACTTCTTCAGCTTTATGAGGAGATAGGCCAAAATATGGGTATCAAAATGTGGTGAATATATTTGCACTTCATTTTTAAACCCTTGTAGTTAATAGGAATTAAGGTACATCAGAAATTAAAAATATTTCATTGGACTAAAAATATTATATAGGACGCTGTCAAGGTATGAAGAGATCTGTTAGAGAACTATATTTATTTACTTAATTTCAAGAGTACCCCAAATATACGTGGTGCTTCATGGACAAATTAAAATAATATGATACTCTTGAAAAGCTTATTGTCACAGTCTCAGAATGAAAGAATATATTCTGACCACCCTGTCATCTGTCCCCCTACTCCTCCCTCAACTTCCACAGCTAGAGGTTTTGAAAAAGTGCCCACAATATACTCACCATGCTGGGAGCTGCTGAACCATCCTAAAGCATGGCCATGAAGAAAGTCTGATCCATTTCGTACTTTTATTAATATGGAAACTTTGTAGGGAGTTTTCTGGCACCTTTTCCTGTCAACTAAGCTTATAAATCTAACAAAATCAGCAACATTGGCTGGGGTATTCTTTGAGAGTTACCCCATTCCATGCCTGGTGAAAAAAAACTGACTTTCTTCAGAAGGAAGAAGAAATGGTCAAGGGAGAACACATCTTCAGGAGTTTAGAATCTGGGGTCCACTAAACAAGGGAGCAGAAACAGTGCATGAAGGAGAAGCAGAAGGACTAGGAAGTGCATAGGGAAGTCCCTATGATGTAGCTTCTGAGACAGTGCAAACTGATTCTGCAAAGCATAATGGAGCCAAGCTCTCAAACAGAGCTGGTCAGAAACTTTCTGATGAAAAATACCAGTTAATTGAACCCAAAATGTGAGTCAGCTTCGACAAACTTTTGTCTAATCACAGGCAGGATTCAACAGAACCCTGCCTAGTTCCTTGCCAGCTTGCCTGTCAGGCCCAGGTTTTCAGGGTTTGTGGCTCTGGGGCAGACTTGCCATGTGGACTGTGCTGGGGCCGGAGCTAGGAACCCCACAGCTTTCAGGGTCCACAGCTCCAGGGCAACCTCACCATGCCATGACTTCCAGGTTTCCACTTTCCCTGCTGTAAAGCCAGGCACCTGAAAGACCTGAGGGCCCCAACTCTAACTGGGGCTCAGCTCCTGACTCATCAACAGGGAACTGGGAACCTGGAAACTCTGGGGGCTGTCAACATCTCCAGATTCCCTTCCAGAGACGTGGGTCCTGGGAAGGGCTTCCAGAATCCATGGCTCCAGCCCTGCCATGCCAGGGCTTCCAGGGTTTCCAGGCTCTGTGCCATGGAGCCAGGAGCCTGAGAGCCCTGGCTCTTATAGCAGGGCTCTGAGTTCTGTAGCCAGGTCTCTCAAGACTTCCAGGCTTACTGCTGAGGAGCTGAGATCCTGGAGGTCCTGGGATGGGCTTCCATGGTCTGCAGCTGAGGGCAGCCTCACCATATGCCTTAGGATTTCCAGACTCCTGGGCCAGGTGGCTCCCTGAGCTGCCCGACTCCCAGCTCCAACCCATCAAACACCTACGTACAGTTAAGCATGTTCTTAAGCATGTGAATAATCTGATTGAAGTAGTATGTAAAGTTAAGCAAATGCGTAAGTGTTTATAGGATCATTGGTAAGGAGATCACGAAATAGTACATTTTACAAAACCATGTGTAGATGCCCAAGAATGCTAACTCCTTTTTCAGGCAGGTTCCCTTTGCACTTTATAAATAAAAATATCTGCTAGGTGATGTAGTATTTAAAATGAAAAACAGAATTGCTGAAAGCCGTAGCAAAAATCCCTAAATTCTTCTGGAGTTCAGCTGACTATATAACACGGCATATTGTTCTTCAGAGCTAGTGAGTTACCCACCTGGAGTACTTAGATCTGCAGTGGGCAGAGCCAGGATCCTGCAGGCAAATTTGTAATCGGAGTGGGGAGGGGAAAGGTGGGTAATAAAGTGGAATGAAATCCAATTCCCCTACATTTTACCTATTTTTATCTTGAATTGCACCTTCTTTGACAGGATTGCAATTAATATTGCTTATAAAACAGAAGGCTCTTCCCATTGGTCTCATTAACAGTGTCACACAAGCTGAACAGCTATAAAGGGATTCCCCCATGATCTCTGGCTGACACGTATTCCTAATCAACCAGGCCAATTCTGCTTTGCCAGAGGACTGTCATACAAATGGCGATAATATTTATTCAGACTTGTACTGTTAGTGTAAAAAATGTAGCTTGTGCTCCAGACACAAGCTTCTGTCACAAATGGCCATAGGGTGTATTTATTGAGTGTTTCCCCCCTTTACAGAAGCAGTATTAACTATAGGCTAAATTTGCAATCTGTACTTGGAATGCAGGCTATTTCATTGCTTCATAGGAATGAAACTTAAATGAGCTATGAAGAAATCTCATTGGTTAACAATTTCAGGGGCAAAGCTTCACATCAGTTCATAGGCTAATAATAATAATAAAGCCCTTCAAAAAATAATTTAGAAATGTAAAATTCAGTTAACACACACTGTCCCCCTTTCTAGAAGGTCCTAATATTTATTGCAATACTTACAGCCTGTATTGAAAGTATTAGTAATAGTTGTATTCTTTTTATAGTTCATACTACTGCTACATTTATTAGGGATACATAAAGCTTATTATTAAAATTATTGATTGAAAATTAGTTAAAACATTGACCCTTTGCTACATTTATAAATTGATTACAGCATTTTCATTTTGTTGATGTGAGGCTCAGAAATATCTAATACTATAAAATATATGTATAGATGTTATAGTGTTATGGTAGTTTTACTTTTGCAAGAGAATGTTCATAGTTCTATTACAGCATCATAGGCAGGCTAGTGTCTGGTCTTAACAGAGGCCCACTCAGACCCTACAAGGCTAGGGTTCTCTCAGTTATAATACTGCTGGATATGGAAGTTAGATGGCAGGGTGCTAGCCAAGGGGTTCTTCCTATACACACATTTTCCAGACGTGCTGAATCTGTGCAGTTATAAGTATTATGGCAGTCACAAAGAGCGGGTAAAGTTGTGTCAGCATCTAGAACACTGTATGTGGTTATATTATATCCTGCAAAGTCTGGGTGCTGTAAAAAGGGGACGACATAATGGAACGCATAGACCTATGAACAATCTGGGGAGGGCAACCAAGATCTGGAGGGCAGCTGCCGCTTCTTGCACCCTAGCAAATGATGCCCCTGATTGCATTCATATATGCTTAAAGCATGTAGAGTTTGAGAGCTATCATATGACATCAGAAAATATCATGAGAGGATTCAGTTAATTATCAGCCAAAGTGCAGTGTCACTGTGCTGCTCCCAGTAAAAACATATTGCAGTTTTATCAGTTTCTGGAACTACAAGTATCATATGATTAATTCATAGGATATGATTGATCAATAATAAAAAAATTAAAACCCCAAACAGAAAATAATACTAATAACACAAAGTAAGGTGAGGTTGCTAACTATGCAAACGGTGTCCTTTTGCCTCTGCAAACTCATCTCTTAGTTTCAGTAGCTCTGATTGTTGCATGGACTTTTAACATGCTGTAATTTAATAGTGAACAGCTTAGTTTACACTGTATTTGTTTATTCATAACTACTTCAGACTTATTATGTGAAATATTATGAAAGCCGACATTGTGAGTGAGCAGATGGTAACATGGAGCTAGTCATCTGATTAATAATTTGCTGAGAAGCTTTTGCACACATAAATTATCAGTTTAATAAATACTATTTGAGATAATAGGATGTTGCTGTTGTGGGGGTATTTTAAGCACTCCGAAGCCTAGGTTGAATTACAGAAGAAACAGAGTACATCTAGTTCTTATATAAATGACTGAAGAAGGGGGCATGTGTAAACTGCAGGTCAGATGCTGTTTCAGAGTTCAACGCTTCTTATGTTTTTAAACTCTCATTTGTACTTGTTATGCAACTGGACTTAGAGACTCTGCAAGCAATTGGCAGTGAGAACACAGAAAAGCAAGGTTCCTTTTTCTGCACACGGCGCTTGTCTCTCCCCTTAGTACTGAAGCCTACAGTGGAAAAACCTGTTGGAGCTAATAGTGGCACAGTGAACACCTCAGGTTCCTGGATCTTCAGCAGACCATGTTCCAAAGCATGAATTTGATCCACAAGACTTGACTCTCTGCAGGAATCTCTGAGCAGACTATAACAACAAATTGGAAGTCTTTTCCTTAGGGATTCAGACTATGGAGAATGAATATCTCCCTAGAAATCTTACTTGTAGAGAGACTGCACATGTGGATTACCCCACAATAGTGGATCTGGAAAGATAATTTTGTGAGGTGATTAAAAGAATTTAGGTAAGTGGAGAGACTGGGATCCTGTCATGTCTATTTCCAATGCTAAAACTACTCACGCATATGGTGCATATATGGTGGAATATCTGTTGGGTCTGCCCTACTGAGAACAATTTTAATTTGTTCTTGAATCATTGAATAACAGAAAAGCGGTAAGAGAAGTAAAGAACCTAGTGTTTCAGCTGCTAAAACTGGTAGTTTCTGGGATTTTCAGATTAGACAGTAGCTGCATGAGTTTGGCTAATATGACTGTCCTCCATGGTATCCTTGTAGTTTATCAGGTATCACAGATTCCAATCAAACGTCCAAGAGAAGTGTGGTCATTCTCTGGAAAAACAGACTGTTTACTCCCTTTCTGGGGACTGGAGGAAGAAGAAATGGGGATGTCTGTTAAAACAAGCTACCTCATTCTAAGATATTAGTTCAGTTTTAACTGTTTGGTTACAGGGATTTCTTTTTTAACAACTGTATAACACTATTTCTGTATTTTTCAGGAAATCTGTTAAACTGCCAGCTTTTGTTTTATCTTAAAGTACTGTGGCAAAAAATATGCTGTGCATGGGAGAACTTGCAGGAGGCAAGACTGATGTGTTTGGCATAAAGTGTGACCTAGAATGTGTTCAGTGACATTTTCAGGAGATTAGATGGCAATGGTAGAAGCTAAACACAAGTTTTTATGTTCTGAAGTAGATTCTTCAAATAGGGTGACCAGACAGCGAGTGTGAAAAATTGTGATGGGGGTAATAGGAGCCTACATAAGAAAAAGCCCCAAGTACTGGGACTGTCCTATAAAATTGGGATATTTTGTCACCCTATATTCAAATGTTTAAAGAAAATACTTCAGATTTGTGGCTAATCATGCAAATACAACAGGTGTTAGAGTTTGTGTTCTGCTCATCTTCTTGACAGGTGACCCTTTAATCTCATTCTAGAGGAACTTGAAAACTATTTTTAAGTATGATTATTGCATGAGAAGTGATTTCTTAGTATGCCCAGCTCTATATACAGACGTGCTCCTTTAATATCTATTCTAAATGTAAGCCTGTTGTGAATTTTTACAAATGAAAATCCTGAAGGATTAGCAATAGAAGATTTAAGGCCAAATTTTCAAAGACTCATACTAGCTTTCATCAGTTCAAACATTGCCATATATAGTTGTGTATATAGTTGATGGGTTTTACACAAGTAAATTCTACCATCTGCACTGCTTTTAGGAGTTAGTGCTTGAAAAACAAGGCCCGGATTCAGCAAAGTATTTACATACTACTCACATATTTAAAGGTAGGCCCTAATTTCAGCAAGGCACATATCTAAGTGTGCAGAATTGATGGCCACTCTTTGAAAATGTGTCCTTGACTACAGGTATCACTGTGTGGTTTGAAGAGTAACTCCATGTCTACCTTTAAGTACATTTTATTGTATAGCATAGACAGTATTAAAGACAAAACAAAATATGCAACTCCATGTCTGTGAATGAAATAAAATAGCCCATTATATTTGAAAACACTGTTTCATACCTATTAAAGCGCCTTTTTTCTATTTTTTTTCATTACTTTTGAAGGAGCTGTGTATCTGAAATACATTTGTTTTTAGCATCGAGCCCTTAATTTCAAACACCAATGCAAACGTGTATCTCAGTTCATATTTCTACTTCTTAGTTCATATACTATGTTACAACAGTGTTCTAGTAGGACATTGATATTTAAAAATAACTTTATTGTTACAATAAATTTTCTGTTTAAAGATGGTATTTGTCTAATAAATGGATTCATTATTTTTTCCAGCAGCCACTGACCATCAAAAAAGAATTTTTGTGCATATCTGTGAATGGGTAGATCACTGCTTTCATATTGGCTCTAAGCCTAAGGACCTGCAAGTGTATGATCAAATATACCAGAAAACCCCTTTGTCCATTGCTAAACCTTAAGAAATTGTAGATCAAAAGAAGTTTCCTATCTTACAAAGACTATGGTACTATTCATGGACTAAAAATGACTGTCAAAGTAATAAAACACCACTTGTTGTCACTGAAAGATTAAAAGTAGCAGCTGGATTGTACACAGCCAACTTAAAAATCTTTCTCTAAGGAAGGTAGATGCTTTAGAAAACTATTGTGCTTTTCAATTTATGTGCTGTAATTGGCAGCCCCATAAACTGCTATTGGCGCAAGGAACTAGCAAAAGAAAGAAGCCTTTTCTTTTTCCATGAAGAGAATATGCTGCTCCTTACCTTCTCCCAAATTGGCTTCTGCATTTGGAACAGTGATTTTATACAGATACTAGTGACATTGATGGGCCCCCACCTGTACTCTGTCTTATCCACCTTACTCCTTCTTTCTTTCTGAAATCATTCTGTCACTAGTATACATCTGAGACCTAAATCTATAGCCTCTTTGCTGTTTTGGCCTTTTCCTCGTTTTCTGTCTTCCTCAACCTCATCACCTATCAATGCTGCCATAGTTCTCTTTAACTCAGTGTATCTAAAAACGATTTCCATGTAATTTTAACAAGATCAGTCAGACCAAACTCTGTCAACTCCATCTATTCTCCACCCAAATCTCACATTTATCCTTGCTGTTAGGAGCCCCAGTTTTGTACTAGTCCCTAAACGCCTCTGCTACATTTCCTAGTGCCATGTTAGTCTGGATCTGTAAAAAGTGACAGAGTCCTGTGGCACCTTAGACTAACAGACGTATTGGAGCATAAGCTTTTGTGGGTGAATATGAAAGCTTATGCTCCAATATGTCTGTTAGTCTATAAGGTGCCACAGGACTCTTTGTCGCTTTTTACCTATACAAGGTTGCTATTGACTGTTTATTTGCTGAATTTCTGATTCAAGATGGCATCTCCTCTCATTTTACTGTCATCATCATTTATAGTTTTATCATTTATAGTCCTCCAGACTTTCAAGTCCTTTTAAACCTCTCTTCTATTCAGGATAAACTACCTCATCTTTCCACTGGGAGACAGGATTATTCTCCCTCCACAGCTGTTCTTTAGTAGCTTCTCAGTTATTCTCTAATTCCTCACAAAACTGCTCTCCAAGTCTTTAGTATCTTTTGAGGTTTTGTTTCCTGTGTATCTTTCACTTAGTTCTGTTCCCTATTCTCCTCAGATACTGCACTCTTTTCTGCATTAATCTGATATTTCAGAGGATAGTTTATCCTCCTTCCATGCTGACCTCACCATCTAGGGAAAAAAGTCTATCTAAATGGCTTATTGACCCTTTTCATATCCTGTATTAAGACTCATTTTTTTTCTCCCTGGCCTATGACACATAATTGGCTCTTTGATACATCACATCCTAATCTTGAGACCCCCAGTTTGCTCATGCATGATCACTGTACTTCTTTTTGCTCCTGCTTTGCTACATTAACAGATATAGAGTCAAATTCATCCATGGTGTAACTCCAATGTTCTCTAATGGATTAATGGAAGAGGTGGATTTGGTCCATATTGTCTTAATATATGTTGGTCCTTGTGTCATTTACTGGTATTTGGGTTTTGTAGGTATGAATAGGTATGTGTATTGCATAGTAATGTACTACCTAGGCTTAGTAGGGATGGCTGAATCAGGCCCTATTCCACTATCAGGTTTCCAAAATGGAACTCTTACTTCTTGTTCATGCTACATTAGAAGTGGAACACACTGACCTGCTTATCGGGTAACATCAACATTCCAATGTGTTCTTTTCCTTTGTTAGTTTTTCAGATGGAAAACTTCCATCAGAAGCAGAGTTATCTTTTGCCTTCCTGATGATGCTTCAATGTACATGCTGAAAAATGCAGTGTTTTAAAAATGTGTGACAAATGAAATAATTCAAAGCAAATTAAGTACAGAGAGAAGAAATGTTTGATAAAATTGCCTGTATGAGTAAAGGGAAAGGAGGCACACCCAATCTGCAGTTATAATGCACACAAACGTTCTTTACATGAATATGTAACAGGTATCTGAAAGTCTGCATTTTCCCTCTGTGTTACAGGACCCTACAGCAGTACAAGACCTCATTCTTGTTCATTGCTGGTAGTGGACCCTCAAAAAAAGTGTCAGAATGAGTTCCCATCTGTTTCAAATCTTTCTGAAGGAGAAACAAAGTTAAAAACTAAGCTCTTTGTGACTGATTTATTCACTATCTACTTGAAAGGCAATGGGTAAGAATTAAGGCATTTTTTTGGTGCAGAGGAAATGTGTGGGATGCTGGCTGTGAGCCAATAGCTATTGACATCACTGCAGCGCTTGGAATGCTGTTGAATGAAGTGGGTGTGAACCTTGGTGATCATTTGGTAGAGTTACCTGTATGAGAGGCAAAACTGATCAGGTCAGACAGAAGCAAGAAAATATTGAGTAAAGATAAGTTGGTTTAACTGATTTTTCCATGAGAGAACAATCTAAAGTACAAGAATTGACTTCCAGTACAAAAGAACATTTGAAAAGGCTTGCCGGTCCACACCATTTTCATTCTAATGGGGAAAAGATGGGTATACTCCTAGATTAGTTTTAAATGTCTTTACATCTTCATCTTCTACTCTCTCCCCTTTATACATAGTACAGTCATGAAACAAATGTAAACGTTTTGAAAGTTTGAACTTAGTCTTCTTTGCAGCCACAGTCTTGTTCTGCAAAAAACTACAAAAAAGCTGTAATGGTGCAGGTGTTCAGAAGTATGTTGAATGTTTTTCGAGAATATAATTTATTCAGACATCAGTCTTGCTTGACTCCAACTGAATAGCCTCAGGAAAAAGACAGCTTTCTGAAGTTCTCCTGTAGAGACTCAATCACAGCCTTCTTAGTATTATCAGTCTTGGCCACGTAGTTTAGTCGTGCCACAAATCTGATATGGTTGAATAAGTCTGTCAACGGTTCTATCCATTGTAAATCTAATTACCTTTTTGTATATAAACTATCCTCAGAACAACATGCCTCCTTGCAGAGCCTTCCAAAATAGTTGTTTTCTCTTCCACTTCCAAAAGTCTGATATCATAGATGGCAAACTTCTTGTCCAAAAAAAGTTATCTGATAAAAGGATTTCAGCCTACAGTAAATGTTTTCATTAGATAAAACTGCCAGTCATCTTGTCAGTCTGTAGACTATTAACTAAAAGAAGCTTTAAGGAATGTTTCTGGATTTCTTGCTGATATTAACGTAGCAGCATCTGCAAGTAACAATTTGTCCCATCTTCAGTTGGCTAGGAGGCTCCATCCCAGCCTGATAAATGATTACCTGACCTCAGTTATATATGTATTTCCCACTCTCATGTAGGCTACCTGGACATGAAGCTATCAGCCCTTCAAACTAGTGAAGAATGCTGCAGCACGCCTCCTTAGCAATACAGGCTACTGTATGTACATCCCTCCCATTCTTCATTTTATACATTGCCTTTTCATAGAACATCAAGTTAAGTTCAAGGTCTCGGTCCTTATCTTCAAAGCATTCAGTGGTCTGGCCCAAGAATATCTAAGTACTCAGTGGCCTGGCCCAAGCTCCACTACAAAGACTGTGACTGACAGTTTTGCTGCTCAGACACCAGGGAATTTTCTGCCATAAGAGTACAGCTCATCTGTGCAGAAAACAGAGCTTTCTCAGGGCCCAGCTACAGCTAGTAGAACAAACTATCAGGAACTGGGGCCCAACACAAAACCTCACCACCTTACTCTCCATGTACAAGATACACTTCTTTGATCCTGCTTTCTCTAACATAAACACAGAGTAGCATGTACATTTAAAAAACAAACACCACAACCCTATCAAAGCATAACACTATGCTTTCTACACAAGTTTCTTATGCGGGGGAAGGGTGGGGTTGAGAGAGAGAAACAAACACAACGTATGACAGTTGATAGTTGTTTCTGAGCATTTTCCATTGATACAACAGTGATGAGGTCAGTATAACACCCTAGAGAGGAGAAAAAAGTCAGCATCAAAATTGGCTGCTTTATTACAATGAGACTTCCTGTTGGCATGGTTAATTTACTAAAAATTCTATTCTTTTACTGAAGTCACCCTGTCCCAAGAGCTAATACAAATCCACAAAATCAGCAGTGAAGAGAAACTACACTTTCTATGCAGAGTTTAAAAGTTTAAGAGATGTTTAAAGTAAGTTTTTTAAGAAAAACAAAATATGCTTCAGAGCTGAGAGTTCTTAAGGCCACGTTATAAACCTGTGAAAACAGAATTTTATAATGGAAATGCAGAGATCATTAACTATTGTAAGTAGCTCTATGAATGACACCTTGATAGCAAATTAAATTCAAATTAATATAAAACTATAAAGATTCTTTGACAGCTTTGATTATGTAAGTTGATTTTAGTAGTTAAATGTTGACTTTCTATAATGCATTCTCCAAATATTATACTGACTGCATCATATATAACAATTACCTTGTCACAGTGCTATTTTGTGTAAATTAAATTATTGACAGCAATATAATTTTGTATTCACTTTATTATTTTGATTCATTCTTCTGTCAAAACACACAATAACTCCTTACTAGATTTAGAAACAAGAAAAAACTCTTCAGATGCTAAAGTATTATTCTCCACGCATTATTTCCCCCCACTCTGTAATAAGGATGAGGGAGTGGGGAAGAAAGCAACATTTTAATCCTTCTGCAACACTAAGTTTATTTTATACGAAGTTGTCAACTTTAAATTGCATTATAAAGAGAGTGCTGATCAAAACCATATTATCTGCCGACATTTCTAAACCCTGGTCAATTTCACTGGGCATTCTGCCGCTTCGCTTATAAACTTTAGTATTTTGATTAACCTGAATTTTCCGACAGATTTTGTGACACAAAGGTTACTTTTAAAGAGAGGACTTAAAATAGCAGGAGATAAAAATGTTCAATAATTATTATTAATGTGTTTCTAATAGATTTGTATAAAATTCTGATTTGCTATTCCTCTGTCTTACTTCTGTCTCTTTACTTCAGTTGTGAAGTTTCAATGCAAGGTTTAATCTCTTTTTGAATGTCTGTAAAATTCCCAGAACATCATGGATTCTGCATAGAAAACATTAATTACTATTGATAATAACAAAGCTCATGCAACCCTTGTTTAAATGCACAGCTCACCTGCTGTTTGATCCTGCACTTGCAGTTATAATGCCAAATTTGTGACATCACAATAATTTCTATGACAACACACTGATGTTGCAAGTACAGCATTATGACTTCACTATATGGCTAAGCAGAATCAGAAGACAGACTGTAAGTGAAAACAATCATTAACAGCAAGAGGGAGACATCTGAGAGTATTTAAGGAACAGAGACCGTAACAGTCATGTAAACTTTAATATTATTTTTAAAAAACTTGTTCAAGAATGCAAGAATCTTTGACACTCAGGCTCACATTTCCACGTCTTTGCATTCTGTTTACTTACTTCTCTGATATACAGTCACAAGTAATGAGTTCTGCATATGCCTAGGTACAATAAGTGCATGTGAAAATCCTTGATTTACACATGGCTATCAGGTACTGCAAGCAGTCTTCAAAACACGGGCCCTTATCATAGCCAAGCAATAGCTGTTTTTGTGGTGGTAATAAATAGCGACATCTAATCTTTTAATGATGAAATATGCTCATTCTTTATAATTCATACAATTAATATATTTTGCATTTACAGAACGCACAAAGTTTCCGCCAGCAGACACGCATTCAGACTGGAAGTGGTCCAAACAAACATTTGGCAGTCTCTCTAAGGTTTTGGCAAATTTCTGGTTTTGACTTATTTGCTTCTGTACTATTTATTTTTAGATTAGCCTCATATTTGTGCATGCCTGTAGATGGGCAGTCATACAAGTGTCTGATGTTTGTACACAAATGTGAAGTTTTGCTTTTGCAAACTAATGTGGACACAACAAAGGAAACACTATAAAAAAGTGACCCTTTGTATGGGCTACTTTATAAAACTGAATGTAGTCATTAGCGTATGTAACCAATTCAGTAATGTTACTAGTCTTTATCACCTGTTTGGAAGTTAGCAGTACAGTCTTTCTGTAACAATCTCACTTTTTGTTGTCTTTGGCATAGGAACTGTAGTATTTTTTGCATACATCCTTTCAAGCATAATGTCTTTATAAAATGCAATTTTATATTTGATCATGCATCAAAGACAGGATTTCAACAGAACCTTCTTATATAGGACCAGCCAAATAGGTTTGGTTCTTTTAATAGCAAGTGGAAAAAATTCAAAGCCATGATGTCTTTCCCCTTTGATCTCATTCCTCGGTTGGTTTACCAAGCTGGAAATTAATCAGATGATCCTAGAAATAAGAGATGGAAAAACCTCCTAAGGCCATTTACACGCCATCTCCCTGTCATGTAGCATTGGTCCCTACTGTACATTTACTAGAATTTTGTCCTCTCTCATTTTAAATGCTCCAGCCTAATACATCATTTAGGAGAGTTTCAGCTTCCTGACTTAAAAAGCTCTATCAAGTATAGCTAACTAAAAATCCACTATAGAAACTTTACAGCACCACAACATGTGGTGGCATGTCTGGGTTGGTATAAGAAGACTTGGAGAAATCAGGTTATTCTTCCCAACCTTATTCTATACTTGCCCAGACTAGTGGACTTTACAACCATATCAAACAACAAAAGAGGTGTGCCTTCAGCACCCTACTACTGAGCCAGAAGATGCAACCATATTTAGTTTATGGTGCTGAACAAATACACATCTGTCTTGGATGATTCTACAGTCTTAGTTTTTATATTGCACTCATCCTCATGGCATGTGAGCACCAAACCCACATTTTGGCAATGGTCTAGTCTGCCAGACTGGAACCCCAGAAAGATAGGTTGCCAAGTTGTAGACAGGAATGACCACAAACAAGTAGAATTAAAAAACAAATGAACAAAAACTAATAGTTAATTAAGCCACCCTGAGAATTTACTCATTCTTGGAACAGAGAAGAACCTATGATGTTTGTTAAATGGGCTATTCTGAGAATACTACCCTTTGGTCTTACAGGCCTACCTTTTTCTTGATTTGTACTTGCTAGTGGAAAACAGTTTGAGAGATTCTGCTGTAGTGATTTCAAAGAAAAATCACAGGGACAGCTTGTTCCCACATTGTTCCAAATGCAGCTCGCTGGCAGGAGCAGCAAAAATAAGAGGAAAAGGGAAGGAAATTACCAAGGAAGAGGAGAGAGAGCAGATAGAGAGATGAATGGGAAGGGATGGGAGAGGAAAGAAAGAGACATTCAAAAGACACAGAAAAAATAAAGCAAAACTAGAAATAAAGGAAACAGACTAAATTGGCAGAGAATGAAGGCATGAAAGCCACTTAAATGCAAAATAAAAAAAGGAACGTTTACAGATAGAGGATATGGCCGAATTCAATGGGCAGGGTTTTTCAGGGGCTAGGGAAAGTCCTACCAAATACAGGTAGGGAAAATCCTGTGCCTAGGTATGCCCAATGTGAGGGGGCTTCCACCCCCATTGCTCCCTTCTTGTTTATAGGGGGCAGAACCTGAGGCAGCTGATATTCCCTTGTGTGTATTTTTGCTACAATACATCTGGTTTAGTATGTGTTTTTGCCATAAAGGCATGCAGTTGGCCCCATCACAGCAACAATGCACATTAAATCCATCTTTTAGCATGCTATCATATGAATTTTGTTGGCAGTTTTTCCTGAGTGCTCTATTTAAATGTTTGCAATATTGGGGATTGGTTTATGTATGGTTCTATGTATGCTCTTATTTTATTTCCTTTGTAGTCCTTAAAGGACAAAGATTATTACTTAACAGAGGAAAAAGAGAGGATAGTTGTAGAGAATAAGAAATCAGAAACATGTAAAATACTCCCATGTTCTTGGAGGGCAGGATTCTTAAACAAAATAAAAGAGTGATTTGAGTTTTGTCCTTGTAAAATTAAACCCACCTGACCATATCTAAGTTTAACTTACATTAGATTAAAGGAGGAGTTAGAACATCAGCTGTTGTGAATCAGCATAGCTCCATTGACTTCAGTGGAACACACCAATTTATACCAGCTGAGGATCCAGCCTCAGAGGTTTAAAAACTAGTAATGTGGTGTGTTTTATCTCTTTCAAATTTGATAGTTGTTTTATCAGTATCAAGAAATGTTTGCTAGTGTCAAGCAGCAGCATGTTGAACTAAAAATGCCAGTTCATAGAGTAAATCTTCTGACAAAGAAACTAAGCACCCCCTGCTTCTGTTCTCCAGAAGCAGAATGGACTTCTGCTACGATGTGGCTCTCCACATATACTACAGAGAACAGAAAAACAGATTCTGATGAGAACTGTGGAAAGGTCAGCACTGACCACGGCCTGCAAATCAGAGAGGATCACTTTGATTGTAGCTTTCAAAGTCTAGGATAAACTGGTTAAACCCAATGGGGAGGAAGTGATAAAGAGAAATAAATTCTGAGTAAAACCTGATGGCCAGAGCAAGTACAATGAGTTCTTGGCAATTCAAACAGCCTACTGCTGAACTTCTATGCACCTGAAGGTATGAAAATTTCTGGGAAACACCAAAGTGAGGTGTCTGTTTTCCAAGAGTGCAAAGGAAAACAATGTGATTTCTATGCTGATTTATCAAGGATCTGTTAGGGAAAAAGATGTTATATGTGCAACTCACCCCCTCAATTCCAGACAAAAGGGCTTATCTGGCCCCCTAAACCTTTGCTTACTGCCTATAAACTGAATAACATGATATTATACACAACTTTCTAACTGCGCAAAACTCAACACCCTTCTCCAAGGTCCCACCCCACTCACTCCATCCCCCTTCCCTCTGTTGCTCACTCTCTCCCACCCTTGCTCACTCATTTTCACCAGGCTGGAGAGAGTCCCTTTTCGATCGGGTGTTCCAGCTGAAAACTGGACACCTGGCAACCCACTGGATGGACATTCCAGATGGCCTCTAAGGAAACTCTCCTTGGAGGTGTTTCAACCTTATGTATTCAAATATTAAATGATGAGAGCAATAGGAGCACCTGCCAGAAAATAGATACTAATTTTTAAAACAACTTCAGGCCATCAAGGGAGATGTCCACTTGCATTATTAGAAGAGATGTCAGAATGGTCTGTATCTTAAGGGGGAAACGATTAATAAAGCTCTGCTTAAGGCACAGGTGCAGTAACCTGACAAACAGGTAGTCGCATGAGACTCAGGAAACTTGCGGAAGAGGAGAGGGAACCTGCAGGGGGAGGGGCGGAAGGGACTGCAAGCCAGATGTGGATAATGAATGTATCATTGTTTGGAGATAAGGTCCTTTATTGCTTTATGTTGGAATTATTGTTGCAATTTTTGTGAGGTTTTTTTATTCTGTATTTTCCCCCATTGTAGGAAGGGTAAAAATGTGTCTATTTTCTTACAGTACACATATTTTTATCAGCCAATTCAGACTTTGTTGCAGGAGTGTTCACATTTACTGGCCCTCTGGGCCACATCCGACAATCTTCAGAAGTTCAAGAGCCAGGACACACCTGCTGGGAGCCAGTGCTCAGGGATTCAGCCCCGCTCCTGCTGAAGCCCTGATCCCTGGCAGGTGCACCCCACAGGGATGAAGCCCTGAGAACCCCCTCCCTGCTAGTCAGAAACCCTGAGACCCCCTTTCCTGCTAGTCAGAAGCCCCTACCCTACCACATGCTGCAAGGCAGAGGTCCTGAGCTCACCCTCCCCCCAGTCTAGTAAGTGGAGAATGGGGCAGGGACATGGGGGGGGAGGATTGTGAGCTGCACTTTAATGGTAAAAGAGCTGCGTGTGGCTCATGAGCTACAGTTTGGCCACCCCTGCTCTATTGGATGGATTCTTCTGTCCATTAAGGCTATTTGTGTGGAAAACCTACTGCTTTCCAAATAGTGTAATGAATTTGTCACCACCTACAGCTTTATGGTTGCCATTTTGCAGAAAATCATAACCACCCTTCCTTTGGGTTCTATATATGCCCCGCCCATTTGAGCTACAAAAGATTCCACTGTAATGAATAACCCGATATGTCCTACTATGCCACTGTGTGGCACAATTCTGATTTCATCCAGCAGAGGGCAATAGTACACATACAGACTAGCCAGTTCATTACAGCACTGGTGAGGTGAAAATATTTTTACACATGTTCCATAGGATAATTCATTTTCAGAAGCTAAGCAAAAGTGTCATGATTTCAAATTAAATATTTATGGTAGAAATAATGCACTAAAATGTCAAGGAAGTATGCTATATGCATTTAATAATGACCTATTAAGTGTTTTTATTCAAAAAATAGGTTTAATGCAAAGAGTTATAATTTTCTGACTGCATTCATTTTCCTGAAAGTTTTCTTCATTATACTTTTGTCTATAGACATACAAATTTAAATTAGTAGTTTCTTGATTGCACAAGGGCTGTTAATTTCTATAGCCTGAATGAGAAAAGGTTATTGACATTTAAATAACCCCACCAGATACCATTATGGCTCTTCTGAGCCAAATCCTTGCAATAAGTCTTACTTATTTCAAATTTAGAGGCATTCATCCTAAAACAACATGCAGCCTTGGATGAAAAACAGTGTGTGGTTTTAAGGTACCATAATTAATGGCAGAATGTGATTTTTTTTTCCCTTTCCTCTCCATCCCCCGTTATTTAACTATGTCATTTCCTTTAATATGGGAACAGATTTGACCAACTCTATTTTAGAAATGGGTATATTTTAGATCTACTTAGATGTGTATTAGGGTATAAGTAACATGCACCTTGGTAGGCAAGTAAAGGGTTAAAATCCTGGTGAGGAACATGAGGGAAAATCCTGCCATGAGAAGCTGCTTAGCTCAGCTGTCAGTTGTGCAGACAGGGCCCTATAGCTAGTGGTCCTGAGGGAGCAGGGATAAAAGAGAAGGGGTTGGTGAACTGGGTTGTTGGGTTTTGGTTTTGTTTCCAGTGAGGAGATGCAGAACCTCCCTCTACTCTGGCTGGGAATGGGCCAGAACCTGCAATCAACCAGAAAGGGAGGGGGTGGGTGGGTGTGAGGATATGTTTTAAACAAAAGCGCCCAGTGATTGACTGTATTTGCTCTTCCTTGAGGACAGGGACTAGCCTACTTTTTACCCAGAGGAAATGGGAATGTTTCAGGTAGATCCCCCTGTTTCAGTAACATTTTAGGGGGGCTGTTGTGCTGAAGTAGCATAGACAGACTGGTCTGTATAATGCCATGATAGCAGAGGGTTCCAACCCTTTCCAGAGGGCCGAAGTGTGAAATAAAATCCTGCCACCTAAGACTACTTAGTATTCTGCTGCTTTCTGAGACACTAAATTGGCCCAGTGTTGTCAACTCCTGGACAAACTTTTCTTTTTCAATTGCTCTTACGCATGGAGTTATGGAGATGAGAATAATTATCTTATTTTCATAGCTTTTGACCAGTGCTGTGGTGTTGTACAGTTGCATAAAAACAAACCCAATATAACATTAGATATCCTCTTAGAATATAAAACAAGAAATGAATGGCCCATTTTAAAAGAGGGGGGAGAGGAATTGATTCTTGTGATTGTCTTTGCTCTTGTTCAGCTAGTGGTGCATTCCTTTCAGACTTGATAGCATATGGTTAACTTTTAAATAAAAGGTAAAAACCTCTTTATAATTGTGAGAAGCTGATAATGTTAAATTACCCAATAGATACATGGAGTAAGGAATATTTGCTATGCTCTAGGGCTGTGTTTCTCAAATATAGTCACTGTGGCCACATGTGGCCGTCAGCAGATTTTTGTGCGTGGCCATGACAGCCTCCAAAGCATGGGTGGAGTTTTGGGGGGACAAAGCAGCTGCCCCTCCCTGCAGCACCCAGCAGTTGCTCCTGAATAGCTGTTACCAAGGGCAGCAAGATGCTCTGCCTTGGTGTTTGTTTGTACTGGCACTGCCAGCAGGGATCAGCACCCCGCACACCAAGCAGCCTCCCTGGCGTGTCCGAGCAGCACCTCTCACCTCTGGAAATGAGGGCTGGCACACATGGCGCCAGAGGCGGCTCTTGTCTGTGGAGGCAGCTATTGGTGTATAAGGTTCAGCTGTGTGAGTAAAGGTGTAATCTAGCCCTTGCAAATTAATATAATAAAACAGGAATTAACGACATGAAACACAAGCATAACACTGAAGCAGCAATTACCATAATGACACTAAATGCCTTCTGGGTTGCATCTATCAAAATCTTCCTGAAGATTATATGTAAATTATGCACAACTTTCCCTGCATCCCTTATTTAGGCAAAACTCCCTCAGAGAAAAGATTGCATTCTATGAGCTATAAGTCAGTAGATAGAATTTACCCCATCTTTAAGAAGAGTCTTTAGACGAACTTGTGGACTCAGCTGATATTATCTATTTTTGTAAGTTATATTAGTCACCTAGAGAGGTTTAACTTGATATTGTTAGTATTTCCTACATGAAACTATGTTAAAAGAACATTAAAGGTCATCAAAACACTCAAAGCAGGAAATAGTTACTGACGTTACTACTGGATGCGAACCTTTAATTTTACCCTCTTGTGTGTGCATTATCACCTCAGTGTTTTATTACTGGTCACATACTATTTCTCTAGTATGATACAATTTTGTACAGTATTTCTCTAAAATCTAAGGTACACAGTTGTGGCATCGTGTTGTAATGGGTGATACCACGCATGAGAGAGAGTGTCACATGCTATTTCTCAAATTTCCATAACATGATTTCTCCCAATAACTTTAAAAACATACAACTCTGTCATTTTTTCTCTAAGTGATAATTAGTATTGCTGTTAACATTTCTCTTATCTTTATCTTGTTACACTTTTTATATAACTGAAAATCTGCTTCTCATTCAAATTTCTCAATGTTTTCTCTATAGCATTACAATAACTTACTAACTTTTAAACCAAACTGAATTTTTAAAATCAAAATAACTAACCTTTGCTAAAAAATTGTATGTTATTTTCTTTTTAACTGTCTCTTATGTAAAGCAATATTGACTATATAGTATGTACTCTACAAAACCGATAAGATCATAGCATACTTCAAAGCACTACGTGTTTACAGGAAATGTAATTATTGTATAGTAATTCTACCAGTCAGTAAAGAAAAAATGAGGCTTGTGTCTTATGCTTCCTTATGAGGTATAAAGAATGCCTGGAATTTTGGGGAGGGTCTTTTAATCATCCATTATTAAAATCCATTTAGTCTAGAAGATTCTGTGATGACCGGAGAAGTAATGAAATTATGACATCACAAAAACTAAGAACAGTGAAAGCTGAGTAATTGAGAGAGAGTTTTTTTAGTCAGACTGTTTAAATTTCTGTGTGGATAAATAACTGGCTTGGAGACAATCTGAATGATGCTAATGAGTACAATTCTTTCTGGATAGCTAGATCTAACAAGGAGTCCCACAAAGATTGCTGGTGGTTTCACTTTTGTTTACTTCTTAAAAATCAGTAACCTGAAACAAGATACACATTTTATTGCTTTACAATATATGTTAAAAACTGGATTGCAGTCAAATAAATGGGCAGGAAGAGAAATTAGATGGAGGACAGTGATTTGTCAATTTTCCTTTACATTCTAGAAGTACTCTAGGAGAGGAATATACTCTTATGAAGCATTCCCCTGCCCCATAGATAAATCATCCGCTGCTTGGTTTTCAGCATTTCATTCTGCAGACCACTAGGATAGACTCCAGGGACTACAGATCATGGTTTGAGAGTTGCTTTTGTAGCACCTGACTATACAGATAGTTCATGGGGCAAAAAATTATAAAGCAGTAAGATTAGTGCCAAGAACATAGTATGGGAAAACATGCTCTCAGAAATAATACATTACTGAGGCACCCATCAATGGAAAGATATAGAAGCTGTAAACTTTGACAGAGTGTGCAGGAGCAGTATATGAATGATTAATTTATAGTGTAAAGTGACGTTATTTTTAGTACTATAAAAAGGACTGGAACTTGAATAATGAGCTCACTTTTGATAACCTTATTATGAGAGAGAGAGAATGTACAATGAAAGGCAGATGGAGAGATTCATGGAGCTGAGATCACCAAAGATTGGGTCTGAAAGGAAAGGCCAAGGAAGGAGTTCAATAGCTCCCTCCACCCCTCATGCTTGATGGAAAGAGAGAAGAAGGACCTACTAAAATAGACACTGAAAAATCCATGAGGCAGGGTGAGAACTAGGACAGAACAAAGTTGTGAAAGCCAAGAACAGAGTTGCAAGGAGTGTGTAATGGACAATGAAAAGCAGCAAAGAGGATGATGATGGCATATGGACTCTGAGATTTGGGCAAGAAAAGGTTTATATAAATCGTAGTGAGAGCAATTTCTGGGCATGGTAAGTGGGGAAAGCTGGGATTCCCAGGTGGTCTCCAAGTACTAGATTGGCCCAGGATAGTTTAGCTTCTGAGATCAGATGATATTGGTTGCATTCATTCCGGTAGGGCTGTGTAAAAGCTGCACTGGAAGAGGTCCAGGGTTGAGTTGGAAAGATACGATTGGAGGCAATGGTTGTCCAGGGCCTGTTTCTGTGAGCTTAGAGGTGAAGGGAAGAAGGCAAGTGGGTTCAAGAGTGGGTTTCAGAGGATGGAGGAGGCCAAGGCATGGCTGTATTTTGAGGGGAACAGGCCAAAGGGGAATGAAAGACTGAGGAGTTATTTAGTAAAGGCCAGTGAGATGAGTAGCTAATAGGGAAGGCGTTTAGGGATTACAGCTAGAAAGCAAGAGAAAACAGTGTCTCAGCCATAGGGAGAGGAGGTGAGGGGGCTGGAAAGGCTCTTTATGTGTCAATGTATCCTTCTTTGTAAACAGAGGGCCAGTCCATGGTTTCTTATGAGTGGTTATCAAATTCACGTGCATGGGACAGTGAACTAGATCTTCCACCCCAAAGGGAGCAGTCAGATGGGAATATTATTTTTTATACCCAATTGTTACCTCTTTTCTTTAAGTGTAAAAGTCCATGGAATTTGGAATATCAATCTATATTGTTGTATAACTGGAGAAGCCCCTGCAGCATTACATCCACACCTAACCAGACCTGGACTATTTCTATTGCCAAAGGGCAAGGAGTTACAGCCAGGAACTCAACTCCACAGATCAGGGCTTTGTAGAGTGACCAGACATCCCAATATTTAGGCGTTTGTCCCACATCCCGACAGATGTTTGGTCGGGATGCAATTAGTCCCGATATTTAGTAGCACTCCGCTTTTTTTTTTTTTCCCTCCACTGGTGGCACTCCCTCTTTTTTTTTAATTTTTTGCTCTGCCGGTGACCCCTCCCACCCATCCCCCACACCCCATGTGTCCTGATATTTTCTTCCTCTCATCTGGTCACCCTAGGGCTCTGAGGGTATGTCTACATTGCCATGAAAAGCCCTTAGCTGGCCTGTGTCAGCTGCCTCAGGCTTGGGTTTTGGGCTTGTTTAATTCTGGTGGTGACCTTTGGGCTCAGGCTGCAGGCCAGGCTCTGGGACCCTCCCATCTCAGAGCCTGGGATACAGCCCGAGCCTGAAGATCTACACTGCAATTCAACAGCCCCACAGGCCAAGTCCCATGAGGCAGAGTGAGCTGGCACAGGCCAGCTGCAGATGTCTAATTGCAGTGTAGACATATTCTTAGACAGAGCTGTGTCTGTAGAAGCCTCACCCAGCACTGGCTGCACAGTGGCTCCCCCTGCTATGCTTCCTTGGGCCCTTCAGAAGACAACAAGCCTGATCAAGCTACTGTTGCCTGACTCTTCTCCAGTCCCTCTGATTACCCTCCTTCCTGCTGGATAGTGGCTCTAGTTTGTGGAGAGGCAAAGTGACTTCTCTGCTGAATTGAAGAGGTGACAGCTGGGTTTTAACAGAACGATAGATTTAATGTGCTATACAGAAGCTTGAAGTTAACTGTTGTTAGTTTCTTATTCTGGATAAACAAATAATTCTTGACAACAAATATATGGATACAGTAATAAGGGACGTATAATTATCCACAGAAATTCCCAAATAAATAATAAGGGGGTATCTTCATAAAACTTGGATTGCCATGTTGTCCTGAATAGACACATCACATTAATATTAAACAAGGTGGAAGGAATGCAAGGCAAACTAGGGAAAGAATAGGTTAAATAATATTTTGATAAATTACATGTATTCAGTGCTACAAGGCCTGATGAAATCATCCTAAAATACTTAAGGAACTAGATGAAGAAATTGTGGAACAGTTAGTAATGATTTCTGAACTCCTGAAAGATAGGTGAGGTCCTGGAAGACTGGAGAAGGGCAAACATAGTACCAATCTTTAGAAAGGGGAACAAAGAAGACCCAGGGTATTATAGACCAGTCAACCCAATTTAGATACTGGGAAAGATACTGGAACAAATTAGTCAATTGTAAGCACCTAGGAGCAGCCAGTATGGATTAGTCAAGAACCAATCATGCCAAACCAACCTAATTTCCTTCTTTGACAGAATTCATGGCTTAGTTGATGTGGGGGCGGGGGGAGTGGTAGAAGTGATATATCTTAATTTTTGGTAAGGTTTTTGGCATAGTCCCACATAAAATCCTCATAAGCAAACTAGGGAAATGTGGTCTAGATGAAATTATTATGGGGTGGTGGCCTTTTAGTCAGTTTTGCGCATACTGAAAGAGTAAGTTGTCAATGGTTTGCTGTCAAATTGGAAGGCTGTATGTAGTGGGGTCCCACAGTGGTCTCTTCTGGGCCCATTACTATAGAATATTTTCATTAAGGATTTTAATAATGGTATGCAGCGCATGCTTATAAAATTTGTGGTTGATATCAAGGTGGGAGAGCTTATTAGTACTTTAGAGGACAGGGTTAGAATTCAAAATGACCTTGGCAAATTTGTTTGAAATCAACAAGAGGAAAGTCAGTAAAGACAAGTGCAAAGTACTACACTGAGGAAGAAAAAAAAATCAAATGTACAACCACACATTGGGGGGATAACTGGCTAGATAGTAGTACTGTTGAAAAGGATCTAAGGGCTATAGAGAATCACAAGCTGAATATGAGTCAACAAAGTAATGCAGTTGCGAAAAAGGCTAATGTCATTCTCGGGTCTATTAACAGGCGTGTCATCTGAAAAAGGTAATTGTCTTGCTCTACTCACACTGGTGAGGCCTCAGCTTGAGTACTGTGTCCAATTCTGGGTGCCACCTTTAAGAAAGATGTGGATAAATTGGAGAAAGCCCCAAAGAAAGCAACAAAAATAATATGATTGGAGGTTTTAAAAAACTGAAACAAAACCTATGCACATTCAGTCTTGAGAAAAGAAGACGGGCGAGGGCAGACCTGATAGTCTTCAACTATGTTAAGGGTGGTTACAGAGAGGACAGTGACCAATTGTTCTCTGTGTCCACTGATGGTAAGATAAAAGTAATTCACTTAATCTGTAGCAAGGGAGATTTGGGTTGGATGTAAGCAGGACCGGCGCTAGGGGTTTTAGCGCCCTAGGCGCATGGCAATTTCGTCGCCCCGCGCCCTGGTCCTGCGGCTCCAGTGGAGCTGCCGCAGTCGTGCCTGCGGGAGGGCCACCAGAGCCGCTGGAGCAGCCGACCGTCTGCAGGCATGACTGCGGCAGCTCCACCGGAGCCACTTGCTGTCCCCTCTGGCAAAATGCCGCCCACCAGTAATCCTGGTGCCCTAGGCGATTGCCTAGGCTGCCTAAATGGAAGCGCCGGCCCTGGATGTAAGGAAAAACTTTCCCACTATTAAGGGCAGTTAAGCACTGGAAAAGGGTACCAAGGGAGGTTGTGGAATCCCTATCATTGGAGGTTTAAAAGAAAGAGTTGGCTAAACCACTGTCAGGGATGATCTAGGTTTACTTGTTCCTGCCTCAGATTAGGGGACTTGACAGGATGACTTCTTAAGGTTCCTTCCAGGCGTCTATGTCCATGGTTCTATTACTGCAGAAAAGCATGGGTATTGATTTCTCTATTTCCAAAAGCGAAAGAATTTCTACCCAAAAGCTAGTGGACACTCTTTTGTACATTATGCAAAGGACCTCCACCCCCATTTCTGCTCAGCTGCCACAAGGCCTCATCTGAGTATCCTGCAGAGGACAAGCCTGGGCCTAGAAGCATAGGTTAAAAGGTTCAGATAATGACCTTGAGCAGTGGTTCTCAGACTTTTGTACTGGTGACCCCTTTCACACAGTAAGCTCTGAGTGCGACCCCTCTTATAAATTAAAGACACTTTAAAATATATTTAACACCATTATAAATGCTGGAAGCAAAGTGGGTTTGGGGTGGAGGTGAACAGCTCCTGACCCCCAATATAATACCCTTGCGACCCCCTGAGGGCTCCCAACACCCAGTTTGAGAACCCTTGGTCTTCAGTATCTTGACACCGACTCCTCCTTTCCCTCCCCTCTGCCATTTCCAGCTCTGCAAACTTCTACTGTCTCTAATGGTGAAAGAGCAAGTCAGCGCCTAAAGCGTCACTTTTGTAAGGTCTGTGTGGCAGCTCCTCCTTCGCTCCCCCAGGCTGGGCTCGGGGTGTCTCTGTGCAGCTGCTGCCGCAGAGCGCTAACCCGCTAGCGTTCCCGGCGGCACGGACCCGGGTCACCTGGCAAAGGGCACTCCAGCTCGCAGTGGGCACAGCTGCTCTCTGAAGCGGTGAGCCCGGGCGGGGCAGCTGCTGCACTAGCTCCCCCGCCCTTGGATGAGATGCGGGATTGAAGCATCCGAGTTTTGGGGGAACTTTCCCAGTAGCCCTTGGGGGCGGGGGACTGTGGATGGCTGCGTCTTCATCCCCCCCCCCCCCCCAAAGTCTGGAGGGGACTCGCCTTGCTGCAGCATCCGCTGGTGAATGCTGGCCGAGGGGCAGTGCGCAGGCTGAGCTCCCTGCCCCAGGCTCAGGGCACCTTTACACCAGGCAGGGTGAAATTCTGGCCTCATTGAAGTCACTGGAGATTTTGCCATGGACTTTGCTGGGGCCAGGATTTCACCCGCAGAGTCCCCCCCCCCGGCCATAGGGGGCACCTCCCAGTCCCTTAACTCCGGAGTAGAGGGAGCTGGGAGTTCATCAGCAAGCCGAAAGCTCCTGCTTGCTTTACACAGTCTAGTTCCAACCCTAATCTCTCCCCCTCCCCCGCCCTCAGGCTGTGGAAAGAACTATGCAGGTACAACTAAAACAAAAATCAAAGCACCTACCTGCCCGCCCACGTGTGTGAACACTGGCTGCCGCAGAAAGCACTCCAATTCAAGTGGAAATGAGCAACACGTGTTCCCAATGTTATTTTAATGTATTAAACATCATGAGGCAGCTGCTCTTCTGTAGCCAGATTTACATGGTCACTCGGTGTTTGTTCAAAGAGGCACATTTAGGAATTGTTTAATTTACTGGGAAGGGGAGGTGTGCGTGACGAAATGCCTAATGGTAATCTCGTGACTCTTAAAACACACATCTAGCCATGGCATGCCCTACTCGTGTAAACTTGCCTCAGCCACCGCTTGCTTGCCACGCTGGTTAGCTGAAATATATTCTTTCAACTGCCCACATATTAAAAGAAGGTAAAAGGAGATTAGATTTAATTTTATTGGATAGTCACGTCCTCGCTAAACACTCTAATGTAACCCTGAAATGGTTAGTGAAGATCTTGCAAGTTAGTCCCTTACGATGATCCTTGACTTCATAATCCCGAAGAGATCTGCCTTGAAGAAAAGCCACGACAAATGCTGCAGTTGTCTAAAACCCGTGTAAATAGTCTTTGGGAGGAGGCGGGGAACCATGTGAATATGGTTCTATGGAAGCCAACCAGTCCTGGTTTGCCCATATCCCTGCAGTAATGCGAGCCCAGCATTGTTAGGGGGTGTTTGCATAATTTTAAATGTTCATCAAGGAGGGAAATAGGAATCTGCTTCCATTCTCACTCTTGCCTTTGGTGTCTACTGGGTGTGTGGGTCTCCCGCAACTGCCGGCACAGGATGGCTATGCTTTCTTGACACGATGCCTTATCACCTGACGCTGATCGCGCCTGGTAAGATTCTCCCCTTGTACAGGAGCATAGACGTTTACCAAATACTACTCAAAACGTTAAGGGGATTGCAAGCCTATTACAAGACCCAAAAGGGGACATTTTCAGATGCTCAACTCCGACTGAAAGTCAATGGGAGGTGGCTGCCTAAATTCCCGCTATGCCTTTGAAAATTAACTCCACAATTCTTCAGTAACTCTTTATAAAAACATTTACCTAGGGACCAAATAAAGCCCTACCGTGAATAATTATTTAATATCTAAGAAGGGATAATCGAGCTAAGTAAAGAACTGATTTGAAATCTCTCAGGAGAACTAGGGAGCTCTATGTGCATGCATATTATCAGAAAGTGGTTTTATGATGTGCTTAATTTTCCGTAGTGCTATCAAGGCGGATGATAGTTCGTCTAGCCTGCAGTTGACACCTTTTCCACAGCGTGGCGCTTGAGCAGGAAGTTATACAGATAGGAGATCTTTCCAGTGGAGACTGTCAGCAGTGCGGTTGCAAGTTTTACACGCTAGTTACCACACGCTGAAAACTGAAATATCTAACTTGTTCTCCTTTTTTTCCCAGTAAAAATCCAGCTCGTCATGTTTAACTGTGTTGTGAGATGCCGTTATTGGAAAGAAACGTTTTCTCTTCAGAATAAGTTGAGGAGATAGTTTAGTGCCTTCTGTTTGGCAAAATAATTGGGAACATACATACATCTCAGGCCCATAAAAGTGTCTTTGTTTTGTCCCTGCTAGCTATATTTTTCTCTAGGAGTAAGAGTGCTGCAGATGAATGTTCTACTTTCAAACTTGCCGGTATCAAGTTTGTTTTATGTTTAGATTAAGGAAGCAGACATTATCCAAATCACAGGCCCAAATCTGTGCTACTTTGCATCCTGTGTGGATATTAATGGACTGTGTAAAGCAGTGCAGAATTTGATCCTCTATATCTAATGAAAATAAACTGCAGTGGTAGAAGTAACCCTGTCAAATGATCACTGATTATGTATCATTAAGGAAAGAGTTATCCCTATCGGCAGTTTTATTTACAAAATAATTCAGTACAATAACTAATTTCTAGAAATAGGATAGAAACTAGGTTTTCCATCAAGAGATGCAAGAAAAGTGTCTTATGCAGCATGTGTTTCGCAACTGCAGTGGTCAGAGAAGTATACAGGTTTATAACAGTGCAAAGGCTTTTCAATTAGTTACATCTTAAGAGAAACCTGTTACTTCAGAGGACGTTTGGAGGAGATCATTCCGGAGAAAGACCATAACTACTTCAACTCTGGGTCAATCTCCTAAAGAAACGGAACACCCCCGTCTAGGACACGAGCCAGCTTCATTAGAAATCCAAGGAACCTATAGGTGCAGGGTTTAGTTAAGAGGCCTCCGCTCTTTCTGCTGGGACAAAACTACATTAAGCTCAGCCTTGTTGTTATTCTGTTACTTCTCTTCAGTGGCAGCCACAACAACAACAAGAAAAAGTTCCGTCTTCGCTACAGTATAAATAGATCACACACTTTCCAAAAAAGCAACACCACATTCACTCTTATCAGTGTCTCTTTCCACCAGCACTTCAGAAAAAAGAAGTCAGATTCCGTGAATGTAGCTATTTTCTGATTCGTCGCTTGCGGTTAAAAGAGGCTAAGAAAGTGAGTAGGGGTTTGACTGTACTGTCTCGGCTCCGCTCGTTTTCTTTCCGAAGTTTAATTTTCCGGAACGACTCCTAAAAAGGCATGGAGAGGCGGAGCCCTTAGGGACCGGATCCTCGCCTTTTTAGGTAAAAGCCTAAGAAACCGGAATATCCCTCGCTCGGTGCTTCGTGCTCTGCGAGCGAGACAAGCACCTCCCACAGGCTTTCCCGATTTGCGTGCACTGGATCTATTACTATCTTTACAAAAAGTTACGGTCCGTTGCCGAAAATCCGCGGCCAAGCATCAGCCTGCCTGTGAGAGCAGCAGCTGCAGTGGGCGCGGATCCGACTACAGAGACACCGCATGCTAATCTCCCATGTGATGATTCCGCCCGGCTCGCCCTTCCCTGTTCCTCAGTCCTTATATGGGCAGTGACGTCCTGGGCATTCAGGGCCTCCCCATAAATACTTACTGCAACACTTTCCATCTACTGAGAGCTGCAAGTGATTAACAGCTCTGCAAGGGACACTGACTGTTACAATAACACTACAGCAACTACTGGGCTTTTACAGAGCAACACAGAGGCAGTAACAGACTTTAAGTATAAACTTACGTGATTAATTTTTTAGCGTGGAAGAAACAAATAACCCTACACAGTATTAACACTACAAGTGGTGAAAGTTGTTTTCAAGGTTGTTTATTGACCAAATGATGACTGCCAAGACCGTAGACAAAATTCCAGTAACTCTCAGTGGTTTTGTGCATCAGCTATCCGAAAACATTTACCCTGTGGATGACATCGCTACCACATTGCCAACTTCGGTCACAATCTTCCCCAATGCTGACTTAGGAGGACCGTTTGACCAGATGAGCAATGTGACAGGAGGTAAGCATCACTTTTTAAACTGTGCATGTGCAGGGTGTTTACTTGTCTGACTTGCGGTCCCATTGTACGCTGCTCACATTTAAGCGAAACAGAAAGAAAACTAGAAAAGAATTTGCTGATTAGGTCAGTGGCAACATGTTAATGTATACATTAATCTGAGTGCTTGTTTCTAATTGGATTAACGTTTGCATGCTGAGAAATAACTGTAAAGGAACTACAGCAAGTTGTCCGCAGCAATGTGGTTAGGCTATTCTAAGGCATTCTGTAATTCATTTCGTGTGTGCATTAAACTAAGAGAAAGTTGGCACTGGCGAGCCTTGAAATTAGTGCAATATATGTCCCTTGTAAATTAAAGCGTCTAGAGGGAGAAAGAACCCCCGCCCCACATAGGCAGGTGGACACTGGGAAGTGAACTACAAGACGGTATTTGGCCGTGTTGATAACATGCTTCCTTAGTAGGGCGAAGAACACGGTGAAGCCCTAGTCCTGAAAGCAGCCAGGTGTCTTTGGGAGTGGAGGGTGGCCGTGCACTGACCGATCGCCTCTTTTTAATTCCCAGATGGAATGATCAATGTTGACATGAGTGACAAGAGATCCCTGGATCTGCCTTATGCCAGCAGCTTTGCCCCAGCAGTTTCTGCTTCCCGCAATCAGACTTTTACCTACATGGGCAAATTCTCCATCGACCCTCAGTACCCAGGAGCCGGCTGCTATCCGGAGGGGATCATTAACATTGTGAGCGCTGGGATCCTGCAGGGGGTCAGCACTCCCTCTTCATCGGCCACTTCTTCCTCCACGGCATCTTCTGCCTCCCCCAACCCGCTGGCCAGCAGCGCTCTGAGCTGCAGCATGGCTCAGAACCAGCCCGGAGACTTGGAGCACCTGTACTCACCTCCGCCTCCCTACTCGGGCTGCGGGGAGCTCTACCAGCAGGACCCCTCCTCCGCTTTCCTGCCCGCTGCGGCCGGGGGCTCCCTGCCCTACCACCCGCCCCCGTCCTACCCGTCCCCCAAAGCGGCCGCGGACGGCGGGATCTTCTCCATGATCCCGGATTACCCGGGCTTCTTCCCGCCCGCCCAGTGCCAGCGGGAGCTGCACGCCCCGCCCGAGCGCAAGCCCTTCCCGTGCCCCCTGGACTCCCTCAGGGTCCCGCCGCCGCTCACGCCGCTCTCCACCATCCGCAACTTCACCCTGGGCGGCCCGGGGGCCGGGGCGGCAGGGGGAAGCGGGGAAGGTGGCCGGCTGCCCGCCAGCGCCTACAGCCCGCACAACCTGCCCCTGCGGCCCATCCTGCGGCCCCGCAAGTACCCGAACCGGCCCAGCAAGACGCCAGTGCACGAGCGGCCCTACCCGTGCCCGGCCGAGGGCTGCGACCGCCGCTTCTCCCGCTCAGACGAGCTAACGCGCCACATCCGCATCCACACCGGCCACAAGCCCTTCCAGTGCCGCATCTGCATGCGCAACTTCAGCCGCAGCGACCACCTCACCACCCACATCCGCACGCACACGGGCGAGAAGCCCTTCGCCTGCGACTTCTGCGGCCGGAAGTTCGCCCGCAGCGACGAGAGGAAGCGCCACACCAAGATCCACCTGCGCCAGAAGGAGAGGAAGGGCGCGGCCGCCCCCTCCTCCTCCAGCGGGGCCAGCGCCCCGGCCGCGCCCCCGCCAGGCGCCGTGTGCGGCGGGAGCGGCGCCGCGGGCTCGGGGAGCCTGGCCGCCTGCGCCTCCAGGACCAGGACGCCCTGAGGCAGCCCCCTGCGCGCGCACTCTCGCCTGCTGCTCGGGCGCCACGGCTTAGCGCCGAGCCCGGCCCGCCCTCGCACCTCCCGCCCCGGCCGCCGGAGAGGGGCAGAGGGGCTGGGAACTGACTCTGCAGAGCGCGGCCTGGCCTGGCCTGGCCAGCCCGGGGGGCACCGTGTATGCTCGGCTGGCGGCGGGCTCAACCGCTGTGCACTTTAGAGCTTCGTCGACTGCCCTGGGGCCGATGTGCCGTGAGGAGGAAGCGGGGACGGGCACACGCTCTGGGGCCCTTGACTAGTAATCCAGGCGGTTGCGTGTGAGTCTAAATCCCTTCAGCAATATCAGTGCAACTGACGTGGAGCGCAGAAGTGCAATCTGAGGGGACGGGCCAAGTGGTTTCCAGAGTTTTAAATGGCTATTTTTCAGCGTATATTCACTCCGATTTTGTGTATTTTTGATGTGCACTGTTGAGTTCTCAGCCTTTGGGGAAGGGGGGAGGCAAAGCATTTGTGTGATCTATCAAAATGAGCGTCAGAGAAGTTAATTTATTGCAGGCGGGATGTACGTATATTCTCTGGTGTTAGGATGCATGCAAACGTGTTGAAGTGTCCTTGGTGCCGTGTGTGATGTAGACAGTGTTTCAGTGTCTGCATGTAGATGGGTTGCCTTATTAATTACGACAGAAACGTGTTCAGTCCCTGATCTTAGTATGGCTGTACATTTCTGCCCATTAATATTTGTATTTTTTAGAAACTATATTTTTGTACGCACTGTTTCTTGTGACTTAAAAGTGTTACATTTGTAGTCAGATTTCAGATGAGGATGTAAATCATCTTGCTAGAGCTGGCACATCAATTGTCCGCTCGGAACAATAGCTGAAATAGAAATGGTATAATCTAATAATGCACAACCACTAACCAGAACTCAAAGGAGAGATGGTTTCTTTATGAGTATTCTGTAAATAAATACTTTTTCAACAATAGGCTCGGTGCTTAACTCGTTTATAAAAGAAGACATATCTTGATGCAAAGTTGAAAACTGTTCCTTTAGGTTTATACAGACCAAGGCACTGGTTAGTCACCTCCAGTAGGTATATAACATTTATTTTAGGTGACTCACAGTACAGTTCTACTGTAAAATACATCAACCACTCATCTGCATTTTAGATTTTGAGTGAAATACTGCCCCAATCGAAGCTAATGACACCCCTCTCCCCCACCCAGTGATTTCAGTGAACCCAGGATTTCACCCAGTATGTCTGTAGCCTTCAGTCTCCAAAAGAGTACAGGACTCTTTGTAGACTTTGTACTGATTGTAAGTTTCCTGGTTCAAATAATAGATGCTATTTCCGATTAGGGAGACTCGACAGCACCCCCCCCCTCCTTTTTTTTTCTGCACTGTGCAAACTACCCCCTACGGAAATGCAAACACTCCCCCGTCCCCAGTGTACAAACAAGCAACTGGTAGAGCAGTGGGGACTTCCCCAGGAATAAATAGAAATGCTAATCTAAACCGATGAACTGTATTTTGACTCATTATTGTTCCGTGATTTAAAGCAGGCTAATTAAAACTCCCAAAGTGGGCTCTGGAAAATAAATACCATCATCTCAGTGCCCACTCGGAGAAAGCTAGTCTCAGAGCTGATACCAGTCAAGATGTGTGCGGCTTTGTGGAAAGTGCTCAAGAACGGTCACGGTGCAAAGAGCTTTCAGTTTCCACAAACAAGTGCTGCAACTGAGTAGCATTTGTTTAGAACAAAGTGCGCTCATATTAGCCGCTATGACAGGTCTGCAAAGATTAGCTGTAAGTACAACTGTTAAACACTTGCCAAGTTCACCCTGAGTGTAATGCCATTGAAAGTGGAATTGCAAGAGGGCAGAGTTTATACATACTGATGGCTTAGATATCACCTGTTTCGATGGGTTTGTGGCACCCATCACTGGCACAGTCCATCTGTGGGCTACACAGCCAACCTGCATGTCCCTATCCAGTGGTCACCTAAGTGTTTCTTAAATTCTCTTGCCATACTGCTGGGTAGATTGTGGCTACAGAATCAAAGAAGTATGATGGCTCTCCCCAGTATTAACTCAAATAATTGCCACAGACTTGCACAACTTAATACACCCAGCAAGCCTAACAACAAAAATTAAAGGTAAGCTTTACTGGCTGTAGCAACAACATTGCTCACCTGTCCTGCATTATATTTCAGTCTGTGAATATATCTCTCACATTATTGGAGTTTCTTCCTGGGTCAAGTGTACAGAAAATCTGGCACTCTTTCATGCTGTACAGATTGTTTACACATTCACTGTGTACACCCCTTCTTGTGAAATAGCTGTTATTATAGACAAGTGTGTATGTGTTTCCTTTACATTACCTGAAAACATGTCTAGTACTTATTTTAATTAAATCAGGTGACTCAAATTTCAAAACCAAGCTCATATTATTCAGTCAGAATTGAGCCTTTTACTGTCAGAGGCAGCAAACTGCTCCTGAAAGTAATTCTTAGCTGTATATGTATGATAGTGAAAATCTTGATGTGGACCTTTGCAGAAGGAAAATCACATAACATTTAAGGCTACTATGTAGTTTTTCTTCCTCCATTATACAGGTATGCTAGGTTATACTATATGATTTTTGAGGCTGATCTTAAGAGATGCTGCCTACCCACATCTCCCATTTACTTTTGCCATCTTTAATTTCTCTAAGACAAGGTTCTGTGTGAATGCCTCCTTACGTTGGTACATACTTAGTTAGAACTGAGTTCTTTTGGCATACACTATAAGGTCCTAATTTAGCTCTTTATGCTGGCAAACTCCTCATTAATTTTATATAGGAATTAGCCACAGTAGGAGGTGCTGAACTGGGTACGCTGCCTGCACTGGGTTCAGGTGAACGAGAAACTAAAGTAACATGCATAATACACACCGCTTGTCTTTATATGAAATGTTTTGCTGCTATGTATTTTCTCTGATGTAGATTTGTAAAAGCTGCCAAAGATACAGTAGTTCTGCAAAAGTTAACATGATTGGAAATGGCAGAGAACACATTATAGCCAGGCCTACCAAACTTCACTTATTTGCTTGAAGTATATTAAGAGGTTAAAGAGTGGGTGGGAAGAAACAGGACCACTGATTGCTTTACCCACCCACCCTCTGAATTATTGGTGTAACAGAATAGATGTAATTGTTTTTTTTTAAAAACCTTGCTTAAAGGGCTCTACCACAATACAGATGTATGCAACTTTCAGCATAGTGCAGCTTTTTGGCACTGTAAACTGCTCAACACATCCCAGAATAAAAAGACTGACAATCGCCCCAAGAACAGAGTTGAACACTGAAAGTTGTTTCCTTTTTTCCTAAGATTGGTCTTTTCCTTAGCAGCTCACACCATGCAGCTGAAAGATCAGGACCTTTTTATTGTGTGTGACTTGAAACTGAACATGAAATAAGTTTGATTTTGTTCAGCTTTGACTAATTACAAATAGTTCTCTATTTGCTAATAACAGAACTACACAGCTGTGAGAAAACATAACTGCCAGCATTAATAGGTACACAAGAGGGAATTCAGTTTTCATTGCGCCATGGCTTTCAGTATACTTCAGCATTGCTATCTCATACCATATACAGGTGGTTTCCAAAAGATACAGTTGAATGTTTAATGACTGATTTAACATGGGAGTTCTAAGACCTGTATGGATGTTGAATGCCACCATATGGGAAACAAAGCTTTCTTGTTTAGCATCAGTAGCTCACTGTATTAAAAATGGTCAGCGATCTGGTTCTTTCAGTGCACTAAAGTTCCAAAGCCCCATTGATTCATGGTCAGGGCAGGGCAGCTCTCCTATGACTGCAGCTCAGCAATGGCTAGTTTGTCCAAAATGTGCCACAGATCTAACTGCAGTTGGATTAGTGCAAAATTATACTCTTGAGTAAGAACAATTTAACATGTTAAGATTACATTCCTAGTTAAAGGAGAAGAGAGGCATAAACTTGACAGAAAAAGGATGCATAATAAATAGGTTGATTTAAGAAAACTACAGATGAATCAATGGGGCTACAACAGAAACTTTTTAAGACAGCTGACACTACATTCTTAAGTCCATACCTTTAACTCAGATTTACATCTGTCCTCAAATGTCAAAACATTGAGACTAGACAGCACTTTGACTATATGGGGAGCATAGAAGGTTTATGAAAGGAAGCCACAGATATAGCTAAATTAATGTCACAGTGCCCTGGCATTTTCACTTACATAACAGGAAAGACTCATGTATAAACTATACAGGAATTAATTTAAAAATAATTCATAACAGACTTTTGTGACTGCAAAAGGACAAAAAAATATTCTTTTCACTGAGTTGGGTTCATAAGACTTTTACACCTGCAAGGGAAAATAATCAGAGGCCAACTGTGAGATATCCTGTATTTATTCTATAGTTCATCATCAACAGCAGTAATTTTGCTGTTATGAAAACACAATACCCAGGCTGCAGTGAGAAAGAACAGCAATACAGACTTGAGCCTTCTGTTTAAAGATAGTAAGAGCGTTTGAAGTAAATTCTAATTACTAAGTATATGAAGGTTGCAAAGTCTTTTCTTTAATACATCTTAGTTGTTTGTTTCTTCCTGGGTACCAACAGGACTAGGACTTGTTTTAATACTGGTCCTTTTAGCTCCACTTTAATAAAGCTTCTGCTGTGATTGTTGCCAGAACATCCTGCAATGTAAGAGATCACTAGCATTAAAGATGCATTAAAGTCACATCCCACTAAACATTATGACTAGTTTTTACATCTTGTGTAAAACTGACAGCAAAACGAGAGAGCCGAAAGACAAGAGACTAAAACTGGTTAGATAAAAATTCTCTTTGGAACAGTTTGTATTTCCAGTAGAGCAGCTTGCACCCTACATGCTGTATTCCATAAGGAATTCTGAAAAAAAAGGTCTTCATTAGTGTTACAGAACAGAGAATTAGACTCATAATATACTGAAGAACTGCATTACCACTAAATATAAGAGAACATGTGATCTCACTGCTTATTTATTATTTAAAGCTGAGCTGCAGTGGAATTCCAGGAGAAGTATGGCAGCTTTAGAAATCAGGCACTTTGAAGTGCCAAAAAATAAATGAAAACTGCATGAAATAACATCATTTGTTTTTCAGAAAACTGAGATCTGAAAATGTAGTATGTGTTTCAGTGCATTTCATATCCAATCTTTTGCAGGCAAGAACACGCTCCTTGAAGTATTGTTAAATAGAGCCACAAAAGGATTATTTTAAAACTCACACAAAAGCAACTGTAAAGGAAAAACAAATCTGCTTTTAAAATGCACAAGCAAAGAAAAAATAGCCAAGGGAGAACTTCCAGAACAGGTTCGTGTATCAATTATGGAGTGGTTAAGTCAAGTCATTGCTCCAAGACCAGGAGAGTCAAGGCTACTCAAGTTTGGGTCTCTGGTAGAAAGTGTGTAGTAAGATATGCAGGCACATAAAATCTTTCCCTGCAGTATAAACAGAATATTTCACTAACAGAAAAAGTATCTCCATTATTAGAAAGATCATACTCTCTGTCATAGGCAAACTAAACCATAGGACTGCTTACACTGTAGCAAAGCAAAATTCACTGTTTTCTTTACACTATGTTTATGAAAAGCATCATGAAAAAGCAATTTTGATAAACAGTATAAAGAGGGAAAACACAAGGCTTATAAAGCCTGTAATGTTCTGTTATGTATCAAAATGTAGGCCTCACTTTCAAGGGACGTCCTTAGGTCAAATCTGGCCCCAAATTTAAAGGATTGTGTTTATATACAGCTCTAAGACCACTAGAAGAATTCCCACAAAACATTTAAATAGCAATGAAGTTTTAAAAAAAGCTTCTGTGTAGTGTTTCCACCTAACATAGGGCTGCATGAGCACTTTAAAGTGAAATTGATTAGAAGCTGTTCTATTTTCATTAATCAAAGAAATGTACAAAAAAACCAAATTTTACAAGTTTTCAGTTTTAATCTTATGTTTTATGTAACTTAAAGAATATTTAAAGTAGTTTATCTGACAACATCCCTTTATAATGTGACAAACCTTAATTTATAATTAACTGTAACCTTAGAAATGGCTACTGTTAATTCTAGGCGCATTTCCTGGCCAAGAGTTGTTCAATGTCTTGCTAGTTCCATATAGATCTTCTTGATGCTCATTTCAGAGACAATCCCCAACAAACACTGAAGATTTCCCATTTGTTTATTACCTTGGGTGGTGGGGATAAACTCCCTATTCCTACCCACAAAGTAGGGAAGCTGCATTTGAGGAGACACTATTAGTGGGACTAGACAGGCTGGAAATACCACCTCATGAGTTTTCAGAGTACTTACAAACATGCCTTATAGAAGAGTGAAGTTTTATTGTATTTATTCTCTTAACTTTAGGAAGGAAGGGAGATGAAAGAGGGGTGTCAAAAACTAAACAGTGGTCCTAAGTGGTTAGACAAAATACTGCTATTTACTTTAACATTCAGTTGTGTGGAAGTTTAAACAGCATTACTTTTGCATGTCTTCACATCAGTCAAAAGGAGAAAAAAATCCCCTGGATCCTTTAGTGCTCTCCACTCAAAAAGCTTGGCAATAAGCACAAAGAGGTTTTAGTTTTGTAGCTTTCCTGCAAATACAGTCTATGTCATTAACAGCGGTAGTTCTGGCTGGATAGTGCTATTCTCTTTAGCCAGGAATACGAGATGCTCAGCCACCATGATTTGGGTTTCCTGTGTGAGTTAATTGGCTGGTGTCTTTCTGATGATTTGGACAGGGAAACGGTACCATAATCTGCCCCAGAAACTGTTCTCTTGTGTGCACCATCGGCAGAAAACACAAGATTTTTCCACCCTTAGTTCAGTGGCAATCAGCTCCTCTGGGGCACTGTCTGTGTATAAAAAGTTGTTTCTACTACAATTATCCATCGGTAGAGCAGTACCCTAGAAGAGTGCAGCCCATGGCCCCAGCAGCTGGATGCTTCGTTGTTGGAACTGATGAGCTGAACTGAGAAAATGATAGCCCAAGACATGCACACAAATACTCTCCCAACACATCCAACTGCCCCAGGGAGGCTGGGGAATGGCTTTCCACACCCGAGGACTAAGAGCTGGACCTGTTGTAGTGTCTAGCATTACTTCAAAGGCGGCTGGGAAGGGAATCGTGGCTATGGCTTTTGTACAGCGAGCCTAGCCGCTGCGACACCTCAAGTGAGCCACGACACAAGGCAGATCCTCCCGTGCCTCTGCTGGCGGCTCTTCGACCTCCTGCCAGAGGAGGAGGAGGAGGAGGAGGAGGAGGGGCCCCCTACGATCCCTGCCAGGGAAGAAGTAGTGGGTGGGAAGGGAGGGGGGAAAACGGTCCCTCCTCCACCGGCTTCAAGGGGAGACCTTGGGCCCGGGGTAGGGCTCTCCGCCACACCAGAAATCAGCCGCCTGCGGGGTCTCCACCAGCCACACCTCGCGGGGCAGGGCGTGAGGCTCGGCGGCGGGCGCCTCCAGCAGGCGGTAGTAGTGGCAGTCCCGGCCGTTCTCGGGGTCGTAGGGGGGCGCCAGGATGTCGAGGAAGGCGGCCGGGCCATCCACGGCGTCGATCTGGTGCAGGTTGTCGGTGTGCGGCGAGAGCAGGCAGGGCGGCGAGGCGGGCGTGCAGAGCTGGCGCGAGCGGAGCAGGGCGCGGCGGCGGACGCCGGGCGGCGCGGCGGGGGGCAGCGGGTCCAGGCAGGCGATGCGCAGGCTGCCGTAGAGCACCTTGAGCATGCCGTTCATGCCCGGGTGGTCGTGCAGCGGGATGCAGGCCCCGCTCCGCAGCAGGAACACGCCCATGCTGAAGCTCTCCGTCTCGCAGATGTGCATGTAGCTCACCGGCGGCACCGTCCCGGCCCCAGCCCCGGCCCGCGAGCAGCCCGCCCCCGGCACGGCCGCCGGGCCCCGCGGGACCAGGTGAAGGTCCTCGGCCCGCACCTCGCTCAGCAGCTGCTGCAGCCGGTGCAGGTTCTCGCCGAAGCCCTGCTCCGGCGCCGGGCTCCGGAAGGTAATGCGGGCCTGTTTAGCCACCCGCTGGATCAGGGAGGCCATGTTGTCCCGGGGCATGGTCGCTCCTAGGTTCGCGCACTCGGCACTGCCCGTCCGGGCGCCACTCTCCGCCGTGCTCCCCACCCCCACTCCAGGGCAGGGCGCGCCCGTCTGCGCCGGCGCGCACGGCCTCTTGCATCATGGGGCTTGTAGTCTTCCCCACGCTACCCAGTAGGCTCGGCCCAGTGCCCAGTCTTGTCCCTGCCGGATGGGCAACGCGTGGCTAGCGCCGGGGGGGCTGTAGGCTGGGAACTGCCTGGCTCTGCTGAGCGGCCGCGTTCACAGGCATAGGCACTGCAGGGTAAGGAGGCTTTCAGGGTGAAAGAGAAAACTACATCTCCCAGGGGGCTGGTGTGTTTCCTGCTGCAGGAAGAGGGCTTCGAGCTCATGGGCCTCGAGGGCCTAAAAGGCACCAGGCACATTGCGGCCACCTGTGTTCCCTGCTGTTGCAATCAGAACACTGCAGGGCTGGGGGTGCAGATCAGGACACGTGCTACACAGCACAGCAAAGGTTCCCCCGTAACGAAAAACTCTAAAGCTGTCTGAGTGCACGGTACGCTCTTTCTCTTGATATGTTGCAGCCTGAAACATATACAGATATAAATACCTTCAGAAACTCAGGAGGAGAGCCGTGGTACAATTTTTTTTCAGTAGCCCCGGGAGCTGGGTGTAGCTGCAAGTTGTGATGCCTAGACCTGTTCTTTCAATCAGGTGATGGCAAAATCAGGGATTATTGGATATGCATAAATATTTACAATACTGACTAGTAATATATACATGCTGTTATTAAAGCTGTGCTTTTCTGTGAGCAGCTCTCTATTCTCTCAGTTAGGATTTCTGCATTTGTTTCAAATGCTGCAGCCTTAATATTTGGGTATCCAATTTGAGAAACCCAAGGGTCTGATTTTTATTGTTCAGGCCCTAAATATCTCAAGATGGGTACCCAAAATTAGTGATCATTTATTTAAAACTTTTGCCAGTAAACTTTTTCTCAATTTCACAATCTAAAATGGGGGAATAGTATTTATCTATTTCACAGTGGTGTTATGAGGCTTAAATTCTCAATACTGCAAGTTATCGTGTGCAACTGTACCCCTGTACCTGTGCAGAGTCCTACTGATGTCAAGTCAGAGGTCTTCTTGTGTGCAGTTGTGTAAGATCAGGACCTACTTCATTAAAGAGACACCAACAACTTCAAAATCACACGTATGTCTGAACTTTTTTTAAACCTGTTGTTATACGTAACACCTAAATTGACAGATATTCTCTCTTTTCAGTTTATGTACCCTGTGCAATGCACAACACTTTGTGTACAATCACTTGCACTGTTTCCCCTGGGTAGTCAGTCAGTCACTAGTCCTGCATTGTGATTAGTTTTTCTAATAGCAGACTCCCTTTGTGGATCACAATGTAGGATCAAGAGTCCAAACAAATATGCAGATAAACTGGATACATTTTAAAACAATTTATTCAGGTGCATAAGTATTTGCAGGACTGGTCCCTTAGAACAACATAAACAAAAGGGAAAGGTAACTTTCTCAAAATAGCGGGGGAGATTCTTCTTTTTAAACATAAGAAAATGTAATTGTAAATTTAGAAAAATTGGCAAAGGGCTCAGGAGAGGATGCAGTCCCTGAAACTACTTTTTCATTCATTTTTGAAATTTAATGATTTAAAGTTCATATGTCGTTTAATGTTTGCAAATTGCTGTGATTCTGCAAACCACTATGTAGATATTATTATTAGTCCCTATTCATTTGTAATAACGAAACTATTTTATTCTATAAGCTTTATTGTTAAGAACTTCAGGTTTGTTGCTTTTTAAAAAAATCTAACACTGTTTGTCTTCTTTCAGAGAATCTAATTATCTGCTTAGTACAGGTAGCTGGCAACTGCAAGCATTTTCTTTCTTTTCTCTTCATGGGTGTCTCTACCCTCTTTTTTTGTGTCTGATTAAATTGTTTGCCTGTCATTAACAGAAGCTAATCATCAACAAGAACGTCGGTTCCAAATTATGACCTTTGAAGATTCTGAATATTGTCGAATGGGGATGAGTGGCAGTCTTTTTACCCAGTCATGGCATGGTGGTGCAGAAGTGGGACTGTCTCACAGTCTGATGTAAAAAAAGGTACTGCATCTGCTTTGGTGGCACATGACATATAATTATTTTCCATTAAATATTAATTACTGCCTATATAGTCTCGTATAAGATAAGAGACAACTCCTGTGTTGATAGCGCTTTTCTTGCTCAGCCCCTGACAAAGTTGTTGTAATTGTGTTGCACAACTTGATAACAGGCATAAAGTATATGTGTTTCCAGTGAACACATTTGTACTAATATTTGTTTTATTACCTTCTTGGCATTACACGTGCACAGGAGAACGTATCTTCTGTCTAGTGAATATTGTAAAGTTTTTTTAAATTAAAAAACAATTATTTGTATGTTTAGAATATAATAAAGACAAGCTGATTTTTGATTTGCTTCAAAGATTGGCTGAATGGTAAAATTTTTATTAAAGCTAATGTTAAAAAAATTCTAAAATACGTAGGTTGAGAAAAGAGTGTCTGTACATCTGGGTATAAAGCTTAGATTATCCACAAATACAAAGTTTGTTTTTAAGAGTCATTATTACATTGAATAAGAACCCAGTGGATACAGTTTGTCAAATTCAACAATTTAATTTAAAAATGAAGAACATGTTTTGTGGACAAATGATACACTTACTCAATGAGATATGATTTTAGCAATAAGTTGTATAGTGTCTGTCCTGCCTGGGGTATTGCATTGTGTATGGCGGGGGTTCTCAGACTTTTGTACTGATGACCTTTTCACACAGCAAGCCTCTGAGTGCAATCCTCCTTATATGCTAAAACCACTTTTTAATATATTTAACACCATTATAAATGCTTGAGGCAAAGCGGGGTTTGGGGTGGAGGGTGACAGCCCGTGACCCTCTCTCCCCACATAAAAATCTCGCAACTCCCTGATTGATTGGTTGTTTTGTTGGGGAGGGGGAAAAGTGGTCACCAGTTTGTTGGTGTTTGAATTGCTGTTATGGATTAACAAATTTATTTGGGCATAGGCTTTCATGGGCTAGAAGCCACATCTTCCCACAAAAGCTTATGCCCAAATAAATTTGTTAGTCTCTAAGGTGCCACAAGGACTTCTTATTGTTTTTGCTGATACAGACTAACATGGCTACCACTCTGAAACCTGTTATAGATTGTGAGTTTAGATATCCGCCAGGCATGTGAACAGGCATCTTTCTTTCTTTGTGTTTAGGAGATACATGGTGGCAGGCATTAGATCCTTTCTGTCTGTATTCATAGTATGTGGGTTACTAAGCAGACAGTCTATTCATCAGAAAGTTGGTTGGCATGTAGAACTCTGCGAGAAGCCAAAAGGGTTAGTACATGCCATACTGAAGCTCCCTTCCTACTCAGCTCTATTCTGTAGGACCAAACAATTATTGAGGTGTAAAAGCAATGATTTTTTAGGAGTTACTCTAGCCAAGAGCACAATATTAATGACAGATCCCTTCAGTCACAGACATGCAAACTCAGGACAAACATTTGTTTGGACATTTACTCTCTCAGCGATCACATTTTATGCTCATAGATAACTGCTTGAATGCTTACTCTTCTACCCATTGGTTCCTATTGTGTGTTGCCAGGTGAAACAGTTTCACTGGAGTAGAGATACCAAGTTCATAGAGTCATTTAAGAAGTCTGAGTAATGTGTCTGGTATAAGGAAGGAATTGGTTAGCTCAGCTGCTAATATAGCCTTTCTGTACTTCACTTTATCAGTCTGTAAAGCTGTGTATAATACTTAGGGTGACCAGATGAGAGGAAGAAAATATCAGGACACATGGGAGGTCACCAACAGAGCAAAAAACAAACAAACCAAAATTGAGTGCCGCTGGCGGAGCCAAAAAAAAAAGGGGGGGGTTGCGTGTGCCACAAAATATCGGGACAGATTGTGTCCCTATCAGCCGTCGGTTGGGACGTGGGACGAATGCCTAAAAATCAGGACAGTCCTGAGTTTATCGAGACGTCTGGTCACCCTAATAATACTTGCCTACTGTGATGCTTCCTGGGGTACCCAAGGTTGTGAGGCACCTTGCTACCACCTGGCTTTAGCACAAGGAAGTCTTGTCCTGTATCTGCCATGGGTCAGCTCCACAACGCCACTGTCCACAGGCAACACAAGCACTTTCATCTAGGTCTCACAGGCCCTACTATCACTCCACAGGTTAGTGATGGGCACATTCCAACCCTCAACTCTTCTGAACGTCTGGAGTGTCCACTGGACACTCACAGTATTCACAGATTCACTGCTTCCAAATAAACATTACACCTCAGCTTATCACTTGCACCTCAGATCACTGCTCTGCTTAACACAGAGCACTTAGATCTATTTATAGTGAAATCAAGCCTCAGTTTATCTAACAGCGCATAGAGAATCAAGTGATATTATGTAGAAGTATGCATTCTGGAGCTTATACTTAATTAACCAGCTACTCTCATGGCTTGTAGAATTGCTCACCGAAAATTCTTGCAGCGCTTTTCAATCAGGCTGCCTGTGATTCTCCTTTCCTGAGACAAACTCACTGTCGGTTTGCTTTCTAAGTGAAGAATTCGTTGTGACTCATTGCACTCCAGGAAACAGCAGAGATGTCTTTCGTCTTTATTAACATACAGGACACCCCCTTGTTTGTTTCTTCCTGTAGATTTCTTCTTGTAGATTTCACATTCACTCAGTCTACACTTGGCTGCCTATACACATAGGCCTGCAGTGTGAGGCACACAGTACACAAATGTCCAGACAGGGACATGGGTATTGGTTACCTTCTGCGTGAAAGGAACATTTCAGAGGTATGTCACCTCCTGGTGACCTGCCTTAACTCCAAGACCATAAGACCATAATTTTCAATATAGATATACATATAGATACTTCTTAAATATTATCTCTGCATACATTTCATTATGATTATGATAACTAGTGCGATATTGGCTCTTGGTAGAGACCTGATGTGCCTCCTTTTGGTAAACTATTATGCAGATATCCAACCCATGGAATCCTTGTAAAACTCTATGCACCTTCTGTGTCCTCTGCCAAATTAATTTGGCATCAAGGGGTCGTTGGGTCACACCTACTTTACAGAGAGGTTGTGAACTTTAAGTGAGATTTGTAAATTCCAGTGTGCTCTTTGGATGAAAGGCGCTACAGAAGTGTATATTATTATTATTATTATTCGTTTATTGTTACCATTTTATAATGTCTCATCTTTGCAGCAGCAGTTGCATGGGATTCCCAGGCCATATTGATGATAAATTTTACTTTCTAGAATTGATCACCTCTTGATGCTTAATATTTTTATTTAATATATTTATTTCAGTTTCTAACAAAGACACACAGTGTCTTTCCAATAGTTTATGATGCATGTACATCAAATAAAATATATCACATAGACATTTTCAGAACATTAATATAAAAGTCCAATCCATAATAGAATCAAGCCATTCAGCCAAACCAACAGAATAAACAAATCCCACTTTCTGCTTCAAAGCTGATTTCTTCACTGGTCCTCACCCACCTTGAAAGTGGGGGGAAAAGAGAGAGATTTGCAGTCTACTTTTATGGAGTGGGAATGTCCAGGGCACTTAAGACTGCTTTGCATTGTCAATGTGATGGCCAGGATCTATAAAACCAGTGTGGTTCATGTCAGAATCAGGCTCCAGTCTTGGTTTCCTGCTCTGTGCCTCCTCCATGAGACATAGATCATGCTTAGATGTGCATTGCATGCTTTTACAGCTGTTACCATCCTTCTTCTGAATTTTCCCATCCTCTTTCTGCCATTCCTCCTCTATTTCTTCAAAGCCCTTCCCAAAGACTGCCAGCTTCTCTCTCTCAAATTCTCTTTTCCATACTGCCACCCTCTTCTAGAACTTCCCCCGTGTTCCTGAAGTATCGCTCACTGACTGCTACTGTTTTCTAGGACTTCCTTCCCAGTTCCTGTTAACTTGTTCTGACACTGATTAACTACTAAGGATGTGATCAGCTCATAGAAGTTATAGATATGGGTAATAGTCAGGTAGATCAATGACCATGAATGGACATACATTTTATTGTATAATGTCATTTGTTAGCTATGGTTATTGAAATGTCACAACATTGGACCATCTCACAAGGTATTAAATCATTGGATAAATAATTTAAAATTAGAAAATTTTTCACATTGTTGAGGATTGCAGATCTGTTTTTTATACACAGCAAAGTGATATCTGTTTAGAAAGCTGAGGTTTTTTTAGCAATATTCCTGTCAATGAATTTGTAAGGCAACACAACTTTTTAAAAATAGCAGCCACTAGTCGAATGGATGACTATGGACGCTAGCCAAATATGCTTCAGATTAGGAGGTGAAGACTAAAAAGAGAGACAGCTAACAACATTTCCATAATATTTGCTCTCTCTCTAGTAATGGTTTGCAGAGAAGAAGAAAATCTGTTTAGCTTGAAGCTTATTTCTCTTGGCAACAGAAGGTGAGCCAATAAAATATATTACCTCACCCAATTTGTGTATCAAAGTAAAAGAAAGTCAGTTATCAATTATTTTTAGGAAAATGTACATAGCACTGGGGAAACAGAGGAAATTAAGTAGGACATATTATCCTCTATGTAACTGCACTGAAATCAAAAGGCATGAATTGAGTTCATATATCAGACTTCAGACAGATCTTACATATATATCAAGATTCCCACATGCCTCTTCCACTGCTTCACTCATATACATCCTGTATATCATCAGCCACATAATTCACACTTTGTTATGCTCATCATTTGTTGTGACCTCTGAATTAAAGGCACAATTAACTTCTATATAAAACACATCAGTAGTGAGAGCTATGTTGACAGCTTGTTACTGAACAGCCTACAGCAGGACTTGTGATTTAGAGGAGGAAGGTGAGTGTAGCTCATTAAAGATGGTCCTTAGTGCATGACTTAAGAGAGAGAATGGGCCCCATTCTGATCTCTGATAAGCTTAGCTCCATTGATTTCACTGGAGAAAGTCAGATCAGAATCAGGCATAATATCTCTGATTACATCAGAGAACAGTGTTAGACTGCTGTGATATACAATAAGGCAATCAAGGTCCTGCCCCACCTTTTGTACTGTGACAGTCGAGGACTTGTTCTGGGGGAAATGCAGGCTCCTTTAAAAGTATTTAACCATTGCTGCACCTTCATGTTCTGTCTCATAGATCCTGGAGGTGTTCTGCTTGTAGGAAGAATGTCGCCAGCCATAAAAGCAGGTGTGGGGTCTACCCCACAGTGCTGCAGTGGTGCTGACACAATTTGATGCTTAAGCTTTACCAGGTAATACCTTACTTGAATGAGACAGTGAATAGAGAAAACGTATGGGAGAAAGGGGAAAAATAACCCTCTTTCTTTAGGGAAAGAACTTTCAGATGAAATTCTGTCACTTTCCAAGGGTTGTGCAGTGCCCTTTTTTTATTTAAAGATGGGCAGATTACATAGGTGATCATAAATCTGAGGTGTTTAGATATAAAACGTGGGTCCTGGAGAATACTGTTGCATTGTTCAACAAGATATTTCAGAGGACTTCTAGAAATAGGAGTTGCTTTGCCCCCATCACTGCTGTAAGGATGAACTCAACTCTGTAGTTCAACAGTCTTTCACAGCACTGCCATTATATGCCCAAGAACTACTTCCTGGGAAAAGACTTTCTAATCTTTACTCACGTGAGTATCCCTGTAACTTAATGGACCTTTATTTCAACAGGACTACTCACATGAGTAAGGACCGCTTTCATGCAGGGTCAGTCTCAATGGGCCATATTTTCAAAGGAGCTCAGATCCCATTTAGGCACCAAAATAAACTATGTTTTCAAGAGTGCTCAGCACACTGGGTCCTTATTTCTTTTGAAAATCTGTCTGCAAATGTCACAGTGGGAGCTGCTGAGAGCTGAGCATTCTTGAAAATCTGGCTCTTATTTAGGTGCCTATATGGGAGCTGATCTCTTTTGAAAATCAGGCTCAACATGGTTAGCTTGTTACAGCACAGTACAAATCTAAAATGAAGTTAAAGTAATGGTTCCATTTTATGAGAAATGGATGTCTGCACATCCAGAAACTCAATATTTCGTGGATTTTAATCTCTCACAGTTAATATCAATGTATTACCCTGATGAGGAATCAATGTTCTGTTGAAATCAGAGCAGAACAGAACTAATGCAAAGCTAGCAGAGGTTTTCTCTGGCAAACACCAAAAGTCCTGTGACCTGGGAAAGCCATAATAACAAATGCTAGGTAAATATGGAAAGAAATTTGCTATGAAATGTACATGGCCCCCAAGATACAGCTGGAAGCAGATATGTATCTAGTCAGAAATTTGGATGCTTAGTTAAGGATTTATTAGTTCTTCCAAGATCTGTGAACACTGAGTAAGTTTCATTTTGAATCTTGCAGCCTAAACCTGTGGCACGCATCCATGGGGTTTGTAAAGTGTTCCTTTAGTTGATGTTAGTTTTACTGGGTGTTCAGATACTATCAAAACTAGAGAAACTTGCATGAATCTTTGAGGCCATAAAAAACTATATTCTCCTCCTTGTATAATCATCTAAATAAAATATATATCAACAGGAATGTGTCCAGATACTGTTTTATGAAGAATGTAATTAGAAACAAATGGGAATTCATCTAATTAAATGGGATCATCTTGCAGTGTGCTGCACACCATAATAATGAGAGACACTTTTTTGGTCTTGTAATTGACAGTAGTAAAGACACAATTAATAATAATAAAAAAAGTACTATGTCTGCTTTTGATTTTTCCCTTGTGCGTCTTTATTGCCGGCTGCATTTAAACCAGATGATATTTAGTTTACATAGATGCATTCAGAAGTAATATAATGTAGAGGAGTCATTTACAGAAATAGATTTTATGTACAAAAGCTCTTAACTCAGATCCTGGTGATATACATAGAGCAATGACCCTTTTTTAGCATCAGAGGTTTACACACGCTGTGGAGGTAGGATGGGTCAGTGAGGCTGACTGAGTACAATGTGTTCAGCAGTAGTGCTAACCGCTGCTTTGAAAAGGAAGAAGCAGCATGAATTACCACATAGTGCTTGCTGTGAACAGCAGCCCTAGAAATGGGCTGAGAGGCTGGCCACATCGGCAGTTTTCTAAGCCATGCCTCCTTAGATCTGACAATTTCATTCAGCAGCTTTATTTGGTGGACCCCTCACCTGGTTCCCGATCTTGCACCCTTTAAAATCAATGGGCAAACTCCAGCTGGCTTTGATGGTGCAGAATGATGTGTTAATAAGAAAGTATTGCTCAGCGAGTGAGCTGGGGGAAAAGCAGGTCTCTTCCCTCTCTCCCACAACTCACCTTCAAATGACAGGACAAGATTTTGCTCTAAATATCCAAGGAAGGCGCCACTGAACACTCACTAGGACTTGCTTCATAATTCTCATCAACTGCCAACATTTGCAGTCCGACTTTTATTTTTGTCTCTCAGCCCATGTATGTTACTCCCATTAACACTCACATCAGGAAGAGAGCGTATACTTTGCATGCTTTCAGAGACCTGCAATATACAAATACATTTGTGTTACTATAGGCCATGATTCTACTCCCATTGAAGTCGACAGGAGTTTTGCAATGGATTTCAATGGCATAGGATCAGGCCTGTAGGTTTTTACATTGATTCTTGGTTCATGAAAAGTTTTAAGTACAGGGCTACCATTGCTTCTGTGTCACCTAGTAGGTGTAGGATTAAAATAATGGTATCGTCCTATTCCCTTTATTCAAGTGAGAATACCCTGCTTTAAAAATAGTGGTCAGATTCTCCTTACTCACACCAGAGTCACGCTTGTGAAACTCTATGGACTTCATTTGAGGTACTTGTGATTGACACTAGAGGCGAATCAGGCCCTGGGCCTCATTTATCCCATGTCCCAGAGTATCATGACCGCATTAATAGTTGATACATACATCTCTCACTCTAAGCTTTGAAAATATGCCTCTTAGGAACCAGAATCTTCTATTTCGGGAAAATACCGGCACAAATTCTAGTAGAAAGAGGTATGAATTATTTTCAAGAAGCACTGCGTTGCAGTGTGACAAGTTTTTCTCTGAAAATCAGTTATTACTTGGTGTAAGAATGGTTCAGTTGAGCCCTTTGTAGGAGAGCTGGTACTCTGCAATATTCAAGGGTCTGGATTCTCCACTGCCTTGCATCATGTGGAGTTATTTGCATAATTTACATTATATGGTGTAAAATGCTGCTAAGTCAGTATGGTCAAATTTTACTCTCCCTTTGTGCAGGTGTAAAGATGACTACATAAGGTGCAAGGTAATACAGAATGAGACACTAGAAGTTCTGCAACTGATCCCACTGCAGGGGGTTGCTGCTAGTGTTGTGGGTTGATAGTCTGCTAGCACACTGGCTGCATCATGAGTGTGGAGCCAGCACTGTAGGTACTTCAAGCACTCAGCTCTACCCACTGTAGCTCTTGCTGGCTTTCCTTAAACCAGTGGTTCTCAAACTTGTCCCGCTGCTTGGGCAGGGAAAGCCCCTAGTGGGCCGGGCTGGTTTGCTTACCTGCCATGTCCACAGGTTTGGCTGATCACGGCTCCCACTGGCTGCGGTTCGCTGCTCCAGGCCAATGGGGGCTGCGGGAAATGGTGCAGGCTGAGGGACGTACTGGCCGCCGCTTCCAGCAACTCTCCCATTGGCCTGGAGCAGCGAACCGTGGCCACTGGGAGCCACAATCGGCTGAACCTGCGGAAGCAGCAGGTAAACAAACCGGCCCGGCCTGCCAAGGGCTTTCCCTGCACAAGGGTTGGAACAAGTTTGGAAACCACTGCCTTAAACAGTTGCACCATTTTTTTTTTTCTGTAAGTGGGTTGCAGAAATAAAAGGTGCACGTACCCTATGTGCAATTACAATCAATGACCAAAACAATTGTTCCTAACCCAGCCCCTGTGGGCAGCTTAATACTGGGGTATCAAGGCAAGAGTTTTGTCTCTTGTAACCTGTCTCATGTTGGCCTCCTGCCTGCAGGCCACTGCCCTGGATTCCCCTGCTGTGCTTTCTTAGCCCTCTAGCTTTCTTGCTACCGCGGCAATCTTCAGTCTGCTGTTCCTGCTCTCACCTAGCTGTCAGCTCTCTCAAGACACCTTTCCTTTTCCTGGACTCAGGATTAGAGAAACCCTCTACTGTCTGGATGATGTGGAGGGTAACACACTGCCAGTAATGAATGCTACATTCACTAGTCATTACATTTGTAATAAATGAGTGACACACAGGAGTGCTGGTTAGAGACCCATCTTTATTTTCTGTCATCAATCACTTGACTTGGGCCAATATCACAGAGGTTAATATTCCTGTCATATGAGTGGGGTCCGTGTCCACTGGCAGTAATATTTACAGAGGTGACATTGGGAGTTGCCATGGAAACTCTTCTGTTGCATTCATATATGCCTTTGAGTTCTAAAATTGGGAACTGGTTGGTGGCAGGTTAAATTGGCCAGTTGCTGGAGCTAAAGGTGGATTTTGTTTTTAGCTCAGAGAGTGAGCTCTGAAGAAACAGTATTAGGGATCTGTGAATCCCACATATCATATGAGCGCCATTGAGGTAAATATCTTGGAGAAAACGTGGCTTGAAGTTTTGAGGCTGGAGTAACTGCTGGAGAGATCAGGTTGTTTATTACACAAGCCTCTATCTATTAGCATTGAGAGGACAGAAGAAATGGATTATCTTCTTTGTTTTTAGTACTAAGACATATTTAGTACATTTTGTTTGTCTGATATTGGATTCTTTTCATTTTGTTGTGTGTAAATACTGGTATAAACACATTTCTCTTTTGTTCTGTCTTCCCTAGTCAGAGTGATGCTTGTTAGCAAAATGAACTAATGGGAATAAGTAACCTGTTCTGGTCTGCTGTTGAAACAGGATCCATTTTAAATTAAGGCCTTGGAGGGATACCATGGAACTATGTTTGCAAGAGTTATAACAAAAGTGAATAGAGCTGGCAGCATATAAATCAACAAACAAACCCTTCAGTCCACACTTGTTACTGACAGAACCAGTAACTGCCAACACTATTTACTTTGGTGAAAAAAAATTACTGGATCAGATTCTGCTCTCATTGCACTGGTATAGATCCAAAATATCTTTGTTGACTTCAGTGGGATTGCTTTGTATTTAAACCAGGGCAAATGAGATCAGAATCCAATCCGTTGATAATAGTTCCTTCTTGACCTGTGTGTATTGGACTGAAATCAGCTTTTGTATATATGTAGGATTTATAAAAGGTGAAATTAACATTTAATTGGTGTTAATCTAGGTTGTTTGGTACAGATTCACTAGGCTGGTCAGGGGCCAGTTTAGTCCCTGTGGTGAGTTAGAGCAGCCTGTTACCTACTTTGTAATCTGGATTTTTTATTTTTTTTATATAAAAGTTTTGATTCATTATTTTGCTTTTTTATTCATTATCTAATATCAGTCTGAATTTGTGTGAATTCTAGTGATACTTAACCGCAGTGGGGATGAGTTGTAACCATAAAGGAAAAAAGGAGTTCACTAAAAGAAAAAATTGCTCATTTATGTCACAAACATATTTTAATGTAACTAAAATTATAGAATTGTTTAGAATTTATAGGCAGAAGCTGAAAATTTCATTAGAAGCCTAGTTATATTAAACTCTCTTCCTTCATAATACTTTATGACCATCTTTTTCCATAACATTTTTGACTATCACTGCAGAAGAAAAATGGACGGTTTGTTTAGCGGACATTAGAAATTTATTCGTCCCTGGCTTAAATACTTAGAGGACAGGGAAGTTACACCAGTGATGAATTTGGCACTTGAGGTCAAATTTTCAAAATGCTTTCAAGAGAACTTTGTGGAAAAACTCTCTTCCACAGTTTGACAAAGATATTTTCTACTTTTGCAAACAGAATTTTTACATGCAAAACTAGTAGTTAGACAAAATGATATTAGTGCAGACAGATCCAGATTTTTGCCTGCGCAGATATTCAAGTCCAAACTGACGAGGTATGTTTGAAAATGTGTAGAGCATATTCTGTCCTTAAGCCAGAAGCACCAATCCTATTGGCACCACTGGAAAGTGCACATATGAAAGAGTAGGATGTGGCTTTTAGCTTTCTGCTTCTGCGGGAGCTGAGGTTTCAGGTTATGTGGAAAACTGAACAATGCACTTTTCTGTGTAATTGACATTCTAGTATCCACCATACAGTATAATTTGTACAAACTGGAAAAGTCATCTATTACTATATGTAACAGGAAAGCATCAGGTGTTCAACAAGAGGGAAGGATTTGGGAAGAAAATATAGGGCAATGATATCTGAACAAAAACATTTACAATTTTCTTTTAAAAACAGGTGTTATGGTTGATACTACCCAGGCCTACCTAGCATAATCAGCATTAGATAAAAGAAATAACTTGGGCAAAGTACTGGGAAGTTGTTTCATCAGGATGAAATATTCTCTCTGAATTTTGCTTACTTGCTAGACCTATTTTTATCAACTTGAGACACAACTATCTTTTTTCCAAGTCAAGCTATGGATGAGATTTTCCTTTCATGTATATTTGTGTATGTGAACGGGTTCCCCCTTCAGCTTCTGGAAACCTGGATAAGCAGTCTTGAGTGAGTTAACTAGTATAAACAGTCTACTATAGAACCTTCGTCAAGTGTCCTTATTGTTGTTTATGCTCTGGGTAAATCACCATATAGGAGCAGTTTTGTAGCCTTTTTATACTGCTAGCAGTCTTCTCAGGGCATCCAACTGGTGCGCTGATTACCTCCATTAGCTTATCAGGCTCCCTGGAGGTACAAGTGATCCCTTCACCTCTTCCAAACCCAAACTACTCAAGTCCCTCCTACTCTAACCACAACAAGGGCCCTGAGTGTTCTAAGTGACCAGGCTGCTGATTTCCAAAGGGCTTAGTTTATAGAAACTAACAGCACCCTCTCAAAGTGTACATCAAGAATAATTCTGTTGACTTCAACAGAGTTACATTGGTGTTAAATGGGTGTGAGTGAGTGGCAATTCAGGCTCTTAGCTTTTTATTGAGAGAACATATATATTGTAGCCAAAGTAAGGTTCAGTTTCACTTTCCACTTATGACTGAGTTCCTTTTTGATCACATACAATCTATGGAGATAGTGATGACAAGAATGAGGGAGAAGGATGATCTTGTGGTTAAGATACTGCACTGGAATTCAGGAGATTTGACTTCTGTTCCTGGTTCTACTGCAGAGACTTCCTATGTGACTTTTGCAAGTCTCTTAATCAGCCTGTCTCTTAGTTCCCCAACTGAGTGTTTGAGGAGTAGAGTTCTTCGTTGTTCCTACCTTTTGTCGGTCTTGTCTTTTTAGATTATAAGCTTTTTGGGTCACTGGCTGTGTCTCTTACCATGTGTTTGTACAGCACTTAGCACAACCAGGTTACTAGGTGCTACTGCAATACAAATAATAATTACTGACTTTTCTTTGGGTCTGTAATCAGGTATTGAATTGAAAGGATAGCTAGTGGCTAAACTTGCTTCAGTAGGTGAAATTGATAAAATGCACAGTTCTGATGAGAAGTTCAAATTCCCTGTGTCTGGCGCCAGATGACACACACAGAGGGCTTGGCTACACTGGAGAGTTGCAGCGCTGGTGTGGCTTTACAGCGCTGCAACTCACTCACCGTCCAGACTTGCAAGGCACATACAGCGCTGTATCTCCCTGGCTACAGCGCTGGTTGTACTCCACCTCGACCTGAGGAATAACAACTGTAGTGCTGCTGATGCAGCGCTGCTCTGCCAGTGTGGCCACCAAAAGCGCTGTTATTGGCCTCCAGAGGTATTCGGAGGTATCCCAGAATGGCTGTTCAGCCACTCTGCTTATCAGTTCGAACTCTACTGCCCTGACCTCAGGTGATCAACCATCAGACCTGCCCTTTAAATGCCCCAGGAATTTTAAAAATCCCCTTCCTGTTTGCTCAGCCAGTTGTGGAATGCAATCAGTGAATCTTTCCAGGTGAACATGCCTCCACGCGGCAAATGAGCCCCAGCATGGAGCAATGGCGAGTTGCTAGACCTCATCAGTGTTTGGGAGGAGGAAGCTGTGCAGTCCTAGCTGCACTCCAGCTGTAGGAATTATGATACCTCTGGGCAAGTATCAAAGGCCATGCTGGGAAGGGGCCATGACTGGGACACGCTGCAGTTTAGGGTTAAAGTGAAGGAGCTGCGGAGTGCCTATTGCAAAGCCCGCGAAGGAAAGCACCGCTCCGCGCTGCCCCCACAACCTGCCGTTTTTACAAAGAGCTGGATGCGATATTTGGGGGTGACCCCACCTGCACTCCGAGGACCACCATGGATACTTCAGAGTGAGAGCAGGGAGGAGGAGGAGGAGGAAAGCGAGAGTGAGGGTACTGGGGTGGGGGGAGACACCCCAGAGTCCAGGAGGCATGCAGCCAGGAGCTCTTCTCAAGCCAGGAGGAAGGGAGCCAGTCGCAGAAGCCGGTACTTGGTGGAGGACAAACAAAGGAGTGGTTTCCCGGTAAGTGGCTTTTATTTTCAGGATTAAAATGTTTCGGGAGGGGAAGGAGCGTTAGGGCTCCATGCATGCATTCCTAGATGCGGAACAGCGCATTGATGTGGTCTATCACATTGTGGTCATCGGCCTCGGTAATCTCTTCAAAAGTTTCAGCCAGAGCATGGGCAATGCGCTTGCGCAAGTTTATTGGGAGAGCCACTGTGGTCCTTGTCCCAGTCAGGCTAACGCGGCCGCGTCACTGTGCCACGAGGGTTGGGGGACCATTGCAAGACACAGGCAAGCTGCATAGGGGCCAGGGCAGAATCTGCATTGCAGTAGAAGACCCTCCCGTGCTTCCCAGGTGACCTGCAGCAGCGAGATATCTTCCAGTATTACTTCCTGTGGAAAATGTTAGGATAGTGTTCAGTGTAGGTGCCCCCTGCAGCTGTTTGTTTTCCCCAATGCACAGAAACCCCAGTACAACCCTGAACCAGTCCCCCTTACTCACCTTTTGGGACTCCTGTGGGTTATGTGCGCTCTCTTTGGTATGGGAAAGTTATGCTATTGTGAAGACTGTTACTGTGGGGGAATAATTCTGTCTGGTATAAACAATGCTGCCTCTGTTAAGTGTTGCATTTTGGCTTTACAGTTGCAACCTTGAGATCTCGGCTGTCCGTGTTATCACCAGCTGAGAGACTAGAAAACCTCCGGAAGAAGCCGCAGGAAAGCAAAGAAGACATGCTGCAAAAAGTTATGCAGCAGTCTCTCACAGAGAATCAAAAAGCGCAGGACTAGAGTGAAAGGGAAAGCAGGATCCGCCAGAAAAACGCAGCGCAGAGGAAGAAAAGCACAAAGCAGCTGATAAGGATCCTGGAGTGCCAAGCGGACTCTATCCAGGCACTCGTAACCATGCAGGTGGAGCATACCGCCCCCGCCCCGCCCCGCCGCCCTAGTCCCAAAGCTCTTTCCCTTGTGCCCCCATGTCAGCTCAAAACCCCTTTCCCCAACATCCAGGTTCTTATCACCGCCAGCTGCCTCCAACACCTGTACGTTCCCCAACCAGCCCTGAGAACTACGACCCTTACGCACTGCACTCAACCCCATCACCATGCAGTATAGCCATCCTGAAGTGCAGCAGTCATTGCACAGCACTCCAGACAGGACATATTCAAGCCTGTGACTGTACAGTTCCCCACCCTATCCCCTTGCCCTTTTAGGTTCCCAAAATGTTGTGTGTCTGTCAATAAAGTAATTTTCTTTTCAATAAATGAATTCTTGGCTTTGAAAAGAGTCTTTATTATTGCAGAAAGTCAAAGATACCTTGGCCCAGAAAAGAAACAGGCACTTTAAATCAGCTTAGAAAATGCAGATTCCAACTAACATTGTAGCCACTGCACTTCACTCACGTGCAAGGCACCAAACATTACTTTTGGTTTTCAGCCTCAAATTCCTCCCTCAAGGCGTCTCTAATCCTTGCAGCCCTGTGCTGGGCCTGTGTAGTAGCCCTGCTCTCTGACTGTGCAAATTCAGCCTCCAGGCGTTGAACCTCGGAGGTCCATGCCTGACTGAATCTTTCACCCTTCCCTTCCCAAATATTATGAAGGGTACAGCACGCGGATATAACCGCAGGGATGCTGCTTTCCCCCAAGTCCAGCTTCCCATACAGAGATCACCAGCGCCCCTTTAAACGGCCAAAAGCACACTCCACAGTCATTCGGCACTGGCTTAGCCTGTAGTTGAACCGTTTCTTGCTGCTGTAAAGGCTCCCTGTGTACAGTTTCATGAGCCATGGCATTAACGGGTAAGTGGAGTCTCCAAGGATCACAATGGGCATTTCGATGTCCCCTACTTTGATCTTCCGGTCTGGGAAAAAAGTCCCGGCCTGCATCTTCCTGAACAGGCCAGTGTTCCGAAAGATGCGTGCATCATGCACCTTTCTGGGCCAGCCTGTGTTAATGTCAATGAAACGCCCACGGTGATCCACAAGCGCCTGGAAAAGCATAGAGAAATACCCCTTCCGATTAACGTACTCGGATGCTAGGTGGGGTGGTGCCAGAATAGGACTATGCATCCCATCTATCACCCCTCCACAGTTAGGGAAACCCATTTGTCCAAAGCCATCCACAATGTCCTGCATGTTCCCCAGAGTCACGGTTCTTCTTAGCAGGATGCGATTAAAGGCCCTGCAAACTTGCATCAACACGATTCCAACGGTCGACTTTCCCACTCCAAACTGGTTCCCAACAGATCGGTAGCTGTCTGGAGTTGCCAGCTTTCAGACTGGAATAGCCACCCACTTCTCCACCGGCAGGGCAGCTCTCAATCTTGTGTCCTTGCGCCGCAGGGTGGGGGCGAGCTCCTCACACAGTCCCATGAAAGTGCCTTTTCTCATCTGAAAGTTCTGCAGCCACTGCTCGTCATCCCAGACTTGCATGACGATGTGATCCCACCAGTCAGTGCTTGTTTCCAGAGCCCAAAAGCTGCGTTCCACAGTGCTGAGCATGTCTGTGAATGCCACAAGCAATTTCGTGTCGTACGCATTACGCGACTCGCTATCATCGTCGGACTCCTTATTGTCACTTTGGATCTTAAGGAATAGCTCAACTGGCAGACGTGATGTGCTGGTGAGACTCGTCAGCATATTCCTCAGCAGTTCAGGCTCCATTTCCCACAGACCAAAACGGAACACCGAATCGCGTTGCACAGAAACCATTGAAAGATGCAAGATGGCACCAAATGTTGAGGGAAACACAGGGATTGCTGGGATGTGAAGCGATGCAGAATGACCCGCACCATCCACCCTTTTCCCACAACCCATGATGCCAGAATGGGAAGAGGTGCTCTGTGGGATAGCTGCCCATAATGCACCACTCCCAACACCGCTGCAAATGCTACAGATGTGGCCACACTGCAGCACTGGTAGCTGCCAGTGTGGCCACACTGCAGTGCTTTCCCTACACAGCTGTATGAAGACAGCTTTAATTCCCCAGCGCTGCACACCTGCAAGTGTAGCCAAACCCTGAGATATCAGAAACATCTTAAACACCACCTCTAGATCCATTGTTCATCAGTCTGATCTGTGTATTTCTAAAGCACCCATTATCAAGAAATCTAGATGCCAAATATAAAAGTAATAGTTTCACTAAATGGACCAGATCTTAGCTCATCTCAGGAGCAGTGGGTAAAGAGGTAGATTAAACCCACCTTTACACCACGTGCTCTTGTGCTTCAAGAGTTTTGGGAGAGTGGCTACTGGATTTGTGTAGCAGCAGATCCATCAGCCTCTGTTTCCATAGGTGCCGACTTCCACTGTTCGCAGTGGGTGCTCCCCCACCCCTGCACTGCCCTCGCCCCACCTCCATTCCGCACCCTTCCCCCAAGTCCCTGTCCCTGCACCGCCTCTTCTCCACTTCCTCCCCTGAGTGCACACCTCCCCGCTCCTCTCGCCTCCCTCCTGGAAAGTCCTAAGTGCTGCCAAACAGCTGTTTGGTGGTGGGAAGCGCTGGGAGGTAGGCAGAGGAGCAGAGACATGGTGCGCTAAGGGGACGGAGAGGAGGTGGGGCGGGAGGGTGAGGGGTTCTTGGCTGCTGGTGGGTGCAGAGCACCCACTAATTTTTCCCTGTGGGTGCTTCAGTCCCAGAGCACCCACGGAGTCGTCGCCTATGCCTGCTTCCATTCCTCTCCTGGCCCACCCCTGCCTTGGCTCTGTCTAGCCCCCAGGCCCTGCTGCTCAGAGTTATGCAGGGTGTCCTTGCAGAGGTTGATGGAGCACAGGCGGAGCAGATGTTCTTGTGAGGTTTCCCCAAAAACTGCCCCACTCCCACCTCTGGTGACAGAGCAGGCACTGGCAGCCATGGGGGAGGGCAGGGTTATTTTCCCTTCTGTGTTTTAACACTAACAATGCTGACATAAGATATTGTGTCAGCATTAGAGCTCATGCCGAAAGTGTGTGAACCAGGCATGAGTTATGCAAATAGATGAACCTATAGGATTATAGCACATCTGCACATGGGATCAGAGAGATAAATAGGCACCCATGTAAAGGCTACAAAGAAAGAATAAGAAGTTTTACTGGAAGAAAATTGCAGTCACTCTGGGCAATGTCTGCCTGTCATCGTTGACACAGTAGCTATTCAGCAGTAGGTATATTGCTGACTGCTCTGCAAAGGACAGATCATTAATTACAAGGCATGGCAAACTGCAGTATACTTAGGGCTCCTGGGTGATGACAGGCTGACATCACCCAGAATGACTGCAGAAGCAGTGTGGTGCCCAGCCCTACATACGGCTTTTAAAACTGATAAGAATTGTTAACCAAAATGTCAACCTCGAAGAAAGCAGTAAATGTGTTCATGGAAACCTAATAGTCTTCTCTCTCTTTGTCTGTCTCTCACACACACACTTAGCGTTTGGTTAATTTAATTTCTTATATTAAATTAAATGCTGTTTTCAAATCTCAAGTGCTGTGAGGATTTCCCATGTCAGCGGGATGCAAGGCAATTCTGTACACTTCTGCCTTGGGGAAGCCCTGGAGCATGCATAGTGTGAATACAGTAACAGCTGTGGGTGTAGCTGAGGTTGCCAGATTCCGCTGAGAACCTGGTGATCAACAATTTCTGGGAAGATTGAGGACCTGTTTTGGGTTGAGGGGACACTATTGTGGATCAGAGAGATAAGAGGGCTAACCTAGGAAAATGGTGTATGTTAGTCGGGCAACACTGAGCAATGGATGTTGCTGAGCAATGGATGCAGCTGATCTTAGGGTGGTGGGATGATCTACTGATTGTAGTTGGGGGAGTAGGCTGCAGAGCCGGGGCAAGAAGGGGTCACCCAGGACATGGCCCAACCACTTTTTGACCTGTCACAGCCCAAGTCAGGGCAAGCAATCCAGTGGCACCAGGGCCGGAAAGGGAGCAGAATTTCATGAGGGAACGGCCCTGCCTGCATGCTGCGGTGAGAGCCAATGGGCTGGAGCAGGGAGCAGGCAGCCCTAAGGGACAGGAACTGCTGTGGGATAAGTGCAGTGCTGGCTCACTCTCCAACGCCTCCACCTTTGGGCAGGACCAGGCCTCCCGTGAGTCACACCACAGTCCCACCACTTTAAATTGTGTCCCACGGCCCCTGAGTTGGAGGGAAAGAGAAAAAGCAATTGTGGATCATATTGGGCTAGACGGACGGATTGGGTGTTGTAGTAAGTATTCAGACTTCAGGTTTTATCCCTAAATCAATGCTGAAATGTTTGAGATTTCTCCACCACTGCTTATTAGTACATGAGAATGTCTTTATACTCTCCTAGCTGGAGTGTCCGTTAATGCTGCGGATCCAATGTATTACCTATAGCACTGAAAATTTGCCCCTTTAGCTTGTAATGACCTTCTGTAAATCTAATACTTTCGTTTGGAGATGGAAGTGGCTTACAAAATTATACTGTTCAGTGAAACAAGGGTTTTCCTCTGCTGTTCTTATAGAAATACAAACTGATGATATCACTTCATAACTGGGATGGAGGGAGAAAGATTGGGATGAATCACTTCTTTGCTGTTCATGAATCACTTCTTTGGTACTAATTACTGTAGAGGGCTTAGTACAAATACTAAAACCCCAAATTATTATTTCAGAAACCTGTTAACATTGCTAAGAAACAACAATACGATCATCTGTCACACAATTTACTAAACCCAAGTACCGAGTAAGCAGGCAAGTGAATACTTAAGGACAACCTACATCTTACACTATCCACATAATAAACATGAACATAAATATTCAGAGCTCAATTCTCCTCCAGCTGCCTCGTGCATTCCAATAGCGCACAGCAGCCAGAAAGTTGGATTAACTGGCTCCTGGAGGATTTCCATGGTGTAAAGGGAAGTCCTCAGGTGGCATAGAGCTGGTGTAATGAGTCATTGAAATCCAGTACAAGGGGCATTTTTGAGGTGAGAGGGTATTGTGTGGCCAGGGCACCTTTATGCCCTGGTGATGACCAGAGCTGGACTGATCTCTTGTGGGCAGTAGGGTGTAACTTAGGATATGTCTACACTACCCGCTGGGCCAGCAGGCAACAATTGATCCAGCGGAGGTCATAGATTATTAGGATTGGAAGGGACCTCAAGAGATCATCTAGTCCAGCCCCCTGCTCAAAGCAGGACCAATCCCCAAATCCCTAAGTGGCCCCCTCAAGGATTGAACTCACAACCCTGGGTTTAGCAGGCCAATGCTCAAACCACTGAGCTATCCCTCCCCCCATAGAAGATTAGGGTTGGAAGGGACCTCAGGAGGTCATGTAGTTCAACCTCCTGCTCAAAGCAGGACCAATCCCTAGACAGATTTTTATCATGTCTAGTCTAGATGCGATAAATCGATCCCCGAGTGCTCTCCTGTCGACTCCCGTACTCCACCGCCACGAGAGGTGCAGGCGGAGTTGACGGGGGGTGGCAGCAGTCGACTCACCGTGGTGAAGACATCACGGTAAGTTGATCTAAGTATGTTGACTTCAGCTATGTTATTCACGTAGCTGAAGTTGTGTAACTTAGATCGATCTACCCCCCTACCCCCCATTGTAGACCAGGCCCAAGAGAAAACCCAAGGTTGCTTTCCACTGTGATCAGCCTTTAGCCAGCTCCAGGGTCAAGTTGCTACAAAGGAGGCTTAGAACGAAGTTTGCCCATCTGCTTCCTCAGCTGTGGAACCAGGCCACTACTGTTATCAACCATAAAGAAACACACATTTCATCAAACACAACAACCCTTAACTCTGATATGTGGAGTGGTTTTAAACTATAATTTGTGTATCTTGATTTTAGTAACTAATATTTTCTTTTTAAGGCTTACAGTAAAATGTGAAATACTATTAGTTAATAGATTTATCATTGGAAAGTAGATATTTTAGAATTAAGTTTCTTATAATAACTGTTTCCTGAGAGTGATGTACAGTGTGTAACATTGTCAGTATAAGATTTCAGAGATTATTGCTCCCAGAATTATTGGATAGTTTGTCACAAATAGCAGGGTCTGCTCATGGAAGACAGAGAACTGTAATAATATAAGATTGCTAGTCAGACCGGGAAGTGTTGGTAGTGTTATGAACCTTATGTGCATATGCATAACTCTTTAATACAGTGATGAATGCAGTATGTATACCTACACAGATACATTATGGTCTCGTATAGCAAGACCATAGTTAAGATTGCATCCAATTTTTTTTAACTGGGTCTGTAATTCAGTGTTGCACCTTTTTTTAGAGCCCATTTTTGTAAAGATGCAATGGGGAATTTGAACCAAATTTCAATCTCTAATTAATACATGTAATGAATGAGCTCTGCTGTGTATTTTGTGGTGTTGGTTTTTTAGGACATTTGGGAAATCTGGAACACTGAAAAAGCCTGATTTTTCTACACAGTGCACATTTGTTGCCCACAGCTATTGCCTGAGCAGTATTACTGTGACGTCAAAGATAATCAGCCACTCTGCACTCACTCCCATCACTTTATTTGTATACTGAGGGAGAGTCACTATTGCCCTGGTTGCCCTGGCAATGACTGCCTTTGATAACTGATTTACCTCTGATTGCCCAGAACATGATTACAAAAAAGGGTCCCAGGAAGGACTATAAGGAAAGCAGGTTGAGTTTGGCTTACTACCTGCTGTGCTCCTCTGGGTTTGTACTGGGTAAGTAACACCATACAAAGGGTCATTGTGTGTTACTTTCCTCAAAAGGGTTACATGAAAAATAAGATACAAAATTCCAGCTCCTTTTCATGTATATAGCTTATCTGCTTCTTACAAATTGGGGGCTCCAGCTTCCTAAATACCCTCTTTTTTAAAGGTGGGTATCATAGTTGTGAGTCCCTACTCCACTTTCTGTCACAGAGTTAAAACAACATGTCATTTAGAAGTTGTGGTAAAACGGACGTTACATTTTTAAACAACATATTTTGTTTGAATTTAGTTTCATTGCTTTCAATATATTGGTCAACATGGCACTGAGTGGTGAAATATGAAACTTCACAAAAATAACAATGGCAACAAATTACACATTGAAGACAAATATATAAGTGCTTTATTATATAAAAAGATTTTATTTCTTTTAAAAACTAAGGAAATCCACAAACAAGTTTCATTTAACATTAGTTAAGGTTTCTCTCATCTATAAATTAAACAATGAAAAATTAGGAAATGCAAAGTTAAGGATTAAAAGGTTGCATAGTCAAACATTCTCCAGTTAGGAAATGACTGAATGAATATTGCCCATGTCAGTGCCCCTTGTGTGTATGAATTATGATACAGCATTGATTATATGACCCATATTATTTATTTTACATAGGACCCCTCTTGCTCTTCCTGATAGTCCCATTTTAAGCATAAGTTTTACATTCAGTCCTTACCTGCTAAAAATTCCTTTGGTCCAAGGTCAGCCTCCCATTGTAAACTTTGCAAGTCTACAAACTGATCTTTTTTCTCACTTAGTTTAACCTGATACACTGCAGCTCAGATTCTGTACATGCACTCAAGCTTCAAATCAGGTAGGTGTTAAGGGAACAAACGCCTGTGAGAGTTTACTGTTTGGAACTGTCTGCCTTTATTTTGTAATTACTGTAGGGTTATTTGGTACCCCACATCCCAGTTGCAAATGAGTGACTGTGGAAATGTGTTGAGTTGATTGTTTCTTTTTCACTTGTAAACGCTCTGAGAATTTTAATAGCAATGTTGCATTGTATTCGTGCTGTACTCAGAAGCATAACTGAAATTGACTAAATAACGCCCAGACCAGGCTGCTAGTAAGCTTGCTGGTTTTTGTTTTGTTTTTTGTTTTCCTTTGCCTTTTCTGTAGTTAATTCAACTCTAAGGTTCTCTAATGTGCAGGTATTTATGGTTTCTGAATATCTACACTATTTTTCAGGTGTCCATTAAAGCTGCAAGAACCAATGTGTCACCCTCCCACACCTCCAAAAAACACTCACTCTCGCTCTCTGTCTGCCTCAACTCCTGCAATCCTGGGGGAGAAATCTGCTAGTTAATGTCCCCCCCCTTTTTTTCCTGCTGTCAGTGCTTTAATCTCCATCTCATCATCTCTTTCTGTTATTACCACCAATAATTTACATAGCACAGTAGTTTATTACAGCATTTACAAACACAAAAAAGCCCCATACTCTGAAAAATTTACAGTCTAGATAAGTCAAGAATAACAAACACAAGATAAAATATCCAGTAATGGCTAAGGAGTTGGGAGCCTGGTGGTTACTAATTATGAGCAAAAGGCAAGGAGAGGCTGCCTGAAGAGATGAGAGGAGGAGAGAAAGGATGCTTGGCCAATAAGACCAAGACCTGATGCAGTTTTACAGCCATATAGCTTCATTGACAGAGATGTTATCCCAGATTTACAGTGATGTGAGATCTGAATCAGCCCCAGGAATAGTGTACTGGGCATCAAGAGCAGCATGATATATATATGGCACATAGCTGATGATGGGAAACAGAGACAAAAGGAGCAGCTGATAGAAGAGAAGAGCACAGGGAGCTGGAGTGTGAGTAGGGGGAAACGAAAGCAAAGATGTAGGTAAGAGCAGAATTATATATGGCAGGGATCGGCAACCTTTGGCACGTGGCCTGCCAGGGTAAGCCCCTGGCGGGCTGGGCTGGTTTGTTTACCTGCCGTGTTCGCAGGCTCTGCCGATTGTGGCTCCCACTGGCTACAGTTTGCAGCTCTGGACCCATGGGGGTAGTGGGAAGTGGCACTGGCCGACGGATATGCTGGCTGCTGCTTCCCGCAACCCCCATTGGCCTGGGACGGTGAACTGGAGCCAGTGGGAGCCGCGATCGGCCGAACCTGCGGACGCAGCAGGTAAGTAAACTGGGCCAGCCCACCAGGGTGCTTACCCTGGTGGGCCGCGTGCCAAAGGTTGCCAATCCCTGATGTGTAGTCTCGTAGATGACTGATCCAATGTCTACTGAAGTCAGTGGAACTTTTTCCATTGACACAGTGAGCTCTGTAAGAGGTTGAATTTGATGCTATAGAGAAGAGGAGCTACGATATGTCTGTGCTGCAATTGGGCCCATATATTAAATAGTTACCTTGTTTCAAGGTCCTGAAGTTCCACCAAATCCATGGGTCATCAGTGTTCTGAGGGAGCTAACTGATCACATGAGAGCAATTGTTGGCAATGTTAGTGTTAGCCAGAGCTCACGATGCTGGACAGCTGCCAATCCTGCACAGTTTTAATGGGAGGCAATCAAGGTAGCAAGATTTTCCCTGAAGTCAGCTGGTGCACTCAATAAATATTCAGTCCTTCTGATAGTTTATCCCCTTCCTAACCTTTCACCAATGGCAGCATAAGGTTAATTTTGATGGCTCCCAGTGGACCTGCCCAGAGTTTGCTATGGGTGGGACAAGATCACAGCTTTTTCCCCAGCCAAGCAGTAGGACTGTGTATAGAGAGCTCTGCTTGACAACATTTAAGCAGTCGTGAAGGCAGACAAACAGATTACTCAGCTGCTTGCCGCTCTGCCGGAGAAATTTGAGGAATGCCTTGCATATATGGGGAAAAAGAGACACGCTGGAAATTCATTAATCAAATAGCACCAGCTTAGAAAACTCCAGCGTGATGCTTTAAAACAATTAATTTACAAAACCAAACCTAGAACTGGCAGCAGCAGTAACAATAACTCCTTTCCTTCTCCTAGCCATGGCGGCCTCCCAAAATCAGACAGAAATTAGAACATGGCCTTACAATCACTCAAACAGCTACTGGTTAAAAAGAGATTCACAGCTCCAGAAATTAATTAGAATTAGCTGCTGAGGAATAAAAAGTGTGTAGGAAGAAGCCACTTTCCAATATAATTGGGAGCATTTTGAGGATCAGTCTTTCAACCCTGAAAGATTCATTAGCTGATAAAAACATTAAAACTAAAATACTCAAGTGATGTTCCAACATAAGGACTCACTATGGCCTGGATTCAGGAAAGCATCGCTAGTCAGGAAAACAACTGAGCATGTACTTAAGAGATTCCCAATTAGGGTTAATTTAAGCACATGATTAACTTCTTTCCTGAATTAGGACATAAGACAGATCTCTCTGCTAAATACAGCTACTCCATTTGTGATAGGAGAGATGGCTGGCTGGACCAACTGCCTCGGAAGGATTTGGACATAGCAGTTACTAGTCTCATAATGTGCTAGGCGTTTTGTCTGAGTGAGCACAACTGCAGGAGTGGGCTCTCTGTTTGGCTCACCAAACCAGTTCTAAGGGACTGATTTGCCTCATTGTTAATGTTTGTTTACATTACCGTGGCACCTGGAGGCCCCAGTTGAGATCAGGACCCCATCGTGTAGGCACTGCACAAACACAGAGTAAGAATTCTGTCTCAGAAGAGCTTCCATTCTAAACAGAACTACTGAGCACCCACAATAAAGTCATCAGGAGCTTCAGGTGCGCGTTGCTTGTAGCCCCATCTGGTTTGTGGGTTGTGTGCATTTTTGCTTTAGGAAGCGGGGCAGCTGTGATTTGTTAGCTATGTTACTACTCAGGTAAAGATCTAATTATTTTTTCCCCACATCTTTCAGAAATTCAAGATGATGATGATGATGATGATTTTAATTTCTTGAGTTTCGGAAGTCAAGCCATGGACACAGAAAGAAAGGAAAGAACTTCAGTGGGAGTTTACCCGAGTGAGGAATCAAGCCTGGACTCTGTGCATGCAGTTTCTGTACCAGTTTAATGAAGTATGGGAATTGATAGAATGTGTTAGAAACTTCAGACGTCTTACTTCCTCTGCCTGCCCCATCCAGGTCTCATCCCACCTTTTCCAAGTCATTATCCAAGAATGTCAGAGAAAGCCCAAGCATCCCTTTCGCTCCCACTTTTGCTTTGGGGGAGGTGGATGGAGGGGAAATAGGAACACTGCACAAGATTCACACATTCCCCTTGGATGAGTCTGAACTAATTTATTCATTGACTCTGTGATTAGTTAGAAATCAACAGTTCCATGCTATGGTATGAAACTGATGATCACTTTTCTATTCTTCATACAAGTGGAAAATTTGATTTGGCCAACCTCGCATTACAGAGATGCATGCTCTTCATGGGCTGAGTGGAATACTAGGCAGTCATGAAGTACCAGCCTCATCTCCAGAGACCTTTAATCCCTGACAAATCTTTTCTTCTTGAAAGTAACTGTGGGTGGTCTCCCTTTTTTCTAGTTTCAGCAAATTTGGTACATCATTTCTAGTTATGCAGCTGATGCTCATGTTTGTATGAATAGCTATTAAAAAAAGGAAGATCAGATGTTTGTTGTTTCATTTCCAACATAAATCAAACTTTTTATTCACATTTCAATTCTAGTTTAGCCACAGGAATAGCTTTAGTATTGCTAAGTGTCTGGAGACTATTGACTACAGAGACATGTTTTTAAGCAGGCTATAATAGTTTCTACAGCTGTTAACAGTTCATAGAAGAATGGAAGCATTATTCATCAGTGTTTAAAATGTGCATGACTTGCATTGCACAGAAGTCAGTTTGGAGAATGTCAGAATTTTTTTCTGAAACTCTGCCAGGAAAGTCTTCAATAACTAGAGAAATTCTTTTCACTGGTGAAATCAACATGCAGCACATTGTGTTGTTATAATTGCTTAGAGCTCACCATGAAAGTTGTCTTTGTATGTGTGGATGTACAGCTAGTACTGTTTTGTTTTTATTTATTCTGCATTCTTTATTTTAATGTTCTTTTCTTTTTTCCAGACCAGAAAGATTGTTATTGAGCTCTTCACAGAGCTGAAATAATGCTGTGTGTTAAAAAATGTTAACAATTTGAAGAAGTTATAAAAATTTATAAGTTGGCTGAGTACTTAGGAAATTTCTGCATATTTTAATATAAATAGGTAATGCAAATGTTTGTTCTTTGCGTTTAGAGGTGGGTCTCGGTTTTCTGAAAGGTTTCATATTTAAATTTGATTCTTTGGATTATATTAAACTCAAACCAGTATTTTTACATGTTGCATAACTGAAAAACATGTAATCACAAAAGATACAGTGCTTACATACAGTGAATGTAATACAGTCACAAAGTTTAGCATTAAAATGTAGACTGTGAATAGTATCAGTGTTTGAACAATTTCATTAACAAATTTAGCGCCTAAATCAATACCCATTGAAGTCAATGGGAGTCTTTCCATTGACTTCACTGGATTTTGGATTGGGCTCACAGAGAATAAGGCAAGCTGTATTGCAACTGGATGCTTATTATAAAATAGTTTTCTCTTTTATTTCAATATTAAATGCCAAAGGCTGTTGTCAGATACACTGGTGTAAACCCAGAATAACTCACTGAAGTCAGGGGAGTTACTGCAGTATTATTTTGGTGTTAACTGTGCCCCCAAACTTTATTAATAATTTAAACCATAAAATAAAAGCAAAAATCTTTAAAAGAACAGAAGGAAGAGAATGGAGAGAGGAGAAAGGCAGTAATAAAGGGAAGAAGTGTGTAATTAAATAGAATGTGAGAATGCAGGCAGAGATCTGAATGATTATTGACAGACTCAATAAATAATTGTCTGAAATTTTAAAATGTGTTTCTTACCATGAACATACTGTGTTGTGTTTGAAGCAAAATTACATGTGTGCATCTGGAACTTGGACTGAAAAGTTATGTTTGTGACGCTGGCAGTCTGAGTGTTCAAGTAAGTCTTAAAATCAGTTCCCACGCTGCTTTAGAAGGAAAGGTTTAACTTTAGGAATATGAAAGTTCTTTGTATGTCTGTTAAACTTAAAGAAGGTGATGGTAGGTTTGCTGGGGTCCCATACTGCTCACATCATAAATGTCTCTGGCTGGATTGGGAACTGACAGCAGGAGGCTCAGAACAGACTTTTTCATCTCAGATATACAATTTTCAGCCTGTAAAATGCTTCTCCCTAGACAAGGTTTCATTCTCTAGTGCTGAGTAAGATGGGTTCAGTAAGCTTTCTTTTAAGAGAGCGAACATCTGGGACTCTAAGAAGCCTGGGTGGGAAGTGGTTAGAATTTAGGAATTCACCTAGATTGTCTTACTCAGTCCTAGATGCAAGCAGCACTTAGGGTATGTCTACACAGCTGCCCCATTGTAGCCCTTCAGTCTTGACATACTGCTGCCTACCCTGGGGTTAGGTTGGGTTAACTACACTGCTTCTGGATGTGGATTTTTCACTCCCTGAGCAACATATTCAAGCCGACTTAATTTTCTAGCACAGACCAGGCCTTAGAATTGAGAGAAGTGGAAACCACAAGGAATACCATGGGCAAAGAGGTCATAAGGAGAAGTGGTGCAGAGAAAGCATCACATTGACTGTGGCTGAAGGAGAATAATTAATGTTCTTGCAGCAAGGCTGTGTAAGGGAATTTTTTTTTAAAAGAAGAATTTCTGATTTGTAACCAGACATTGTCCCTTTAATTTACAAATCCGATAATGCAGCAGTGAATGTTAATACTGAGCTGGGGATAGCTTTGGCATATTGGCTGCCTTGTATCTAGCAGCAAAGGCAGGTTTAGGGTGAGGGTTTGAGAAGTGGCAGCGGAACAAACAGCTGTTGGGAGCTAACTGGTCTGCAGATAGTTGAAGTAAGACTTACAAGAAGTGGAGATAGGTTATGCAGAGCTGACAATATAGTAATTTTGTTTTTCTCATATGGTTGGTCAGGGATTTTTTAGAAGCTTTTGTCAGTGCCACCTTGCCTAGCCAGAGTACTAAGGAGGGAGGTAGCAAGGGCTGATGTAGAACGTTGGAAGGAAGCTTCATAGGGAAGCGGAGGAAGCTTCATAGGGACAATTAAGGGATGGTTTTGTCTTATAGGTGACATAGGTTAGCTTAACAGGGAACATAAAGGAGATGTGATTTTTATACTTTTTTGAATGAAGGACACAATGGCAGTTAAGCTAGTTAATGACCTGCAGTGTCCACTAAGGATTAAAACTCCCACGAAAAGTTGGTTCCTGGCTAAAAGTCAATGTAACTAACTATTTAAGGCCCGATACTGTCCTAATATGCAGCCCAGGCAATCCCGTTGAAGCTGGTGGCCCAAAGGCTCAGAGTTATTGAGAAGCACACAAAAGACAAACCTGTGTGATTTCCTAGCCTTTTCTTTAGGGATCAGACAAAACTGGAAGATGTTACAGTACTTTAAAGGGCCTGCTCAGTTCGTACTGCTCAGTGTTAAGGTAGAACACTATTGCCAGTTGTCAGTTAACTCAATAGATAACTGATTATGATTTTGAAAGAATATCATGAAAATTAGGTTTCCATAATAAATAAGGCCTTTAAAGTTCATGTTTATAAAGCTGAACTCAATTCAGATATATGATTTATGAAGAAATTCTGTTGCTCATTCAGAGCTTTGTGAGTAGTCTTCACTGTAACATCCATCTTAGGAGTCAAACATGTTGAGTTTTATGGAGTCCAAGGCCAGAAAGAATCATTGTGGTCATCTAGTCTGACCTTCTGCATAACGCAGGCTAAAAAATTTCCCCAAAATAATTCCTAGAGCTTATTTTTTAGAAAAACATCCAATTGTGATTTAAAAATTGTCAGTGATGAAGAATCCACCACCATGCTTGGTAAGTTGTTCCAATGGTTAATTACTTTCACTGTTAAAAGTCTATGTCTTATTTCCAGTCTGAATTTGTCTAGATTCATCTTCCAACCATTGGAGCATGTTATACCTTTCTCTGCTAGACTGAGGAGCTCATTATTAAGTGTTTGTTCTCCATGTAGGTATGTATAGACTGTGATCTAAAGACTCTTTATCTTCTCTTTGTTAAGATAAATAGATTGAGCTCCTAGAGTTCAGTCTCTATAAGGCACGTATTCTGATCCTTTAATCATTCTCATGCTCTTCTCTGAACTCTCTCCCATTTATCAATATCTTTTTTGAATAGTAGGCACCAGAACTGGACACAGTATTTCAGCAGCAGTTGCACTGGTTCCAAATACAGAGATAAAATAACCTCTCTGCTCCTACTTGAGATTTCCTCTGTTTATGCATTCAAGGATGACATTAGCCTTTTGGTCACAGTGTCAGACTGGGAGCTTATGCTTGACTGATTATATCATGACCCTCAAATCTTTTTCAGAGTCATTACTTCCCAGGACATCATCCCCATTGTGTAAGTATGACCTATATTCATGTGTACATATAGGAACACAGTACATTGATGTATTAAAATGCATATTGTTTGCTTGCACCCACTTACCAGGTGATCCAGGTCGCCCTGTACCAGGTTGCTCTGTCCTTTTTTTAATGTATCATTCCCCTGATCTTTGTGTCACCTGCAAACTTTATCAGTGATGATTTCCAGGACATTGATAAAAACGTCAAATGATGTAGGGCCAAGAACTGGTTCCTGCAGGATACCATTAGAAACACACTCATTTAATGATGAATCCCTATTTACAGTTACATTTTGAGACCTATTAGTTAGTCAGCTTTTAATCCATTTAATATGTGCTATGTTAATTTTATAGCTTGCAAATTTTTTAATCAAAATGTCATGCGGGTACCAAGTCAAATGCCTGTCAGAAATCTAAGTATACTGCATCAACACTTTTACCTTTATAAACCCAATTTACAATCTCATGAAAAAAAGTTAGTATGACAGAATCTATTTTCCATTAACCCATGTTGATTGGTATTAATTATATTACTTCTTTAATTCTTTATTAATTGAAACCCTTATCAGCTGCTCCATTATCTTGCTGAGTATTGATGTCAGACTGGGAGGCCTGTAATTACCCAGGTCATCTTGTTTACTCTTTTAAAATATTGGCACAACATTAACTTTCTTCCAGTCTTCTGGAACTTCCCTTGTGTTCCAAGACTTATTGAAAATCAACATTAGCAGTCCAGTGAGCTCCTCAGCCAGCTATTCTAAAATTCTTGGATGCAAGTTATCCGGGCTTGCTGATTTTAAAATGTCTAATTTCAGAAGCTCTTGTTTAACATTCTCCTGAGATACTAGTGTGAGATACTAGTGGAATGGAATGAGTGTTGTCCTATTATATGACATCATCCATTCCCCCCTCCCAAATATGGAACAGAAATATTTATTGAACATTAACAATTTGTGGCCTCTAATAGGTAATTACAATGGAGCTGGGAGAATCTACAGTCCTTATATGGCCCCCATCACCATAGTGTCTGGCTAATTTATTCTTTAATCTCAGAATGCCCTGTGATGTAGGGAAGTTCCATTTTACAGATAGGAAACTGAGGCAGAGAGAGATTAAATGACTTGCCTAAGGTCACACAGGAAATTTATGGCAGAGCAGGGAACTGAACCTGGGTGTCCTGAGTCCCATGCTAGCACTCTAATCATGGGACCTCCAGTATATCTGCAAAAAAGTTGCGACTGAGTGCCTTAATAAGGAGTGTATCTTCAAGCATTAGTATGAACCATAGTAGACAGAGAGATCAGCTGAGTGCAAGAGTCAGCAGAAATCTTCCTATAATAGTTAACAGTAATATATCAAATAATGGGTGTGTATATAAAATGATTGATTCAGTAAAAAGGGGGATTACATTCCTAGAATATTTTTTGCTTGGGTGTGTGTACCGTAGTTTGAAAATCATCATGGCAAATATTATGCAGAACCAGATCTTGTCAATAGCAGTTATTACCTTTCCTACAAGCCACGAGCATACAGTGCATAAGCAGAATACAAATGTATTTTACTAAATTTCATTACCATTTTTTCAGATAAATCTTAACAATAATATCAAATTCCCAGCTTCTTTTGAAATGATGGTGTGCCACAGCTGGATGATCTGCTTGTTATACTTGTTTATACAAGAACAGTGGGCCATATTCTCAGCTGGTGTAGCTCCCCTGAAGTAATCACATAGCAAAAAGCAACTCAGAGCCTACTGAAGGAAGCTCTTGATGGAAATTGGGCATTTTGAATCAATAACGTATATGGTCTGGAGTGGGTAAGAGAAGGTGCAGGTTTGTGAAGGGAGTTGCCAGCATCGCTGCTCCTCAACTTTCTCAACACATTGACTCATTGACTAGAACTTCAGAAGATCCCTCCAGAAAGAAAATGCCATGATGAAAGTGAAATAGACTAGATGTGCTTCAAGATAGATCAGGAGAAAAAAGTTGATGCACAGAATTAATACATAGATATTACCCATGTTTCATGTGTTGGGGAATTTACCAGAAAAAGTCAAAACCAAATTAGTGGTATATGCTTTTTCTTTTAGACACCAGGTAGTTCTGGGCTCTCCTTCTGTAGATATGGTGGTTTTTACGCCATGATGACTCAGCCAGCATGGACTATGTGGATCATATCCAAGCTTGTTTTCTGGTTTTGTTTTTTAATTATTTTAAAAAGTGTTTATCTTCCTTCTCGATGTGTAGAAGCTTAAGGAATATAATTGTGCTGTTTTTACTGGTTAGTTGTCTCAAACAACAATATTCCATGTTTCTTAAATTCCCTCACATTCTCATTTCTGGGAATGTCACAGATTCCCACACCTGAGCCATTCTTTTTAGGTGACAAATCTAAGGAATTTTCAGACTGAGGTGTCAGTAGAGGAGGTTTTGGAACAAACTGATAAATTAAATAGTAGTAAGTCACCAGGACCAGATGATATTCACCCAAGAGTTCTGAAGGAACTCAAATATGAAATTACAGAACTACTGCTGTGGTATGTAACCTATTGTTTAAATCAGCCTCTGTATCTGGTGAATAGCTATTGTGATACTGATTTTTAAAAAAAAATAGCTCCAGAAGTGATCCTGGCAATTACAAGCCTGGAAGCCTAATTCCAGTATCTAGGCAAATTGGCTGAAACTATAGTAAAGAAAAAAATGATCAGACACATAGGTGAACACGAGATGTTGGAGAAGAGTCAACATGGCTTTTGTAAAGGGAAATGGTGCCTCGCCAATCTATTAGAACTCTTTGAGGGGGGTCAACAAACATGGAGAAAGGTGATCCAATGGATATAGTGTGTTTGGACTTTCAGAAAGCCTTTGACAGAGTTCCGCACCAAAAGCTTTTAAGCAAAGTAAGGAGTCATGGGATAAGAAGGCAGGTCCTCTCATGGATCAGTGACTGGTTAAAAGACAGAAAACAAAGGGTGGGAATAAATGGTTAGTTTTCACAGTAGACAGAAGCAAAAAGTAGGTTCCCTCAAGGATCAGTAAAGGGCCCAGTGCTGTTCAACATATTAATAAATGATCTGGAAAACAGGGTAAACAGGGAGGTGGCAAAGTCTGCAGATGATGCAAAATTACTCAAGATAGTTAAGTCTAAAGTAGACTGCAAAGAGCTACAAAGGAATCTTACAAAACTAGGTGACTGGGCAACAAAATTAAATTCAGTGTTGATAAATGCAAAGTAATGCACATTGAAAAACATAAACCCAACTATACATACAAAATGATGGGGTCTAAATTAGCTGTTACCTCTCATGAAAGAGACAGTTCTCTGAAAACTTTCACTCAGTGTGCAGCAGCAGTCAAAAAAAGCTAATAGGAAACATTAGGAAAGGGATAGATAATAAGAAAGAAAATATCATAATGCCATTACATAAATCTATAATACACCTACCACTGTGAATACTGAGTGCAGTTCTGGTCAACTCATCTAAAAAAATAATTTTAGAATAGGAAAAAGTACAGAGTAGGGCAACAAAAATGATTATGTGTATGGAAGGGCTTCCATATGAGAAGAGATTGAAAAGAATGGGACTGTTCAGCTTGGAAAAGAGATGATTGAGGAGAGATACGATGGAGGTCTATATGTTCATGAATGATGTGGAGAAAGTGAATAAGAAAGTGTTATTTACCTTCAGATAGCACAAGAACCAGGGGTCAACCAATGAAATTAATAGGCATTGGGTTTTAAACAAACATAAGTAAGTACTTGTTCACACAATGCACGGTCAACCTGTTAACTCATTGGCAGGGGATGTGAAGGCCAAAAGTATAACTGGGTTAAAAAAAGAGTTAGATAAGCTCATGGAGGATAGGTCCATCAATGGTCAGGGATTCAACCCCATGCTCCGGATGTCCCTAAACTTCTGATTGCTGAAGCTGGGACTGGAAGACAGCTGGGGGATCACTCATTAAATTACCCTGTTCTGTTCACTCCCTCTGAAGCATCTGGCACCAGTCGCTATTGGAAGACAGGATACTGGGTTACATGGGCCATTGTTCTGACCCAGTATGGTCTTTCTTATTTTCTTAAAGAATGAAATAAAGCTATTAGAGGAATCTTGGACAAATTACAGATTTTTGACTGACGCTAAGAAAGAATGTTTGCATGCTTTCAGACTGTAGTTGTATTTTTATGTGGAATTTCCTCTGAGGTTTAATGAGTAGTCTGATTTCTATTTGAGAAATATGCCCTGTCTGAAATGTTCTGTGGGACAACAAACCTGTGACTGCATAAGTAGCTTATATAGATTTCTTTCGGTACCTGACTGTAGATAAATAGATTGGTTATGATTTCAGAAGAAGACATTTTTTGTCTTTTGCCATTTGCCTTGCTGTGCTTTTTATTTGGAACTTGAATTCTTCAAGATGGGCTCTCTAGGGACCATCCTGACAATTATTCCTTTCATAGCTGAGCCATGTGTTGAATCATATCTATTGGAGATTCAGTCTTTCTGTGAAAATGGTTATAATGATACTGACTTTTTAGTCAACTTTTTGTTCATTCCTGGCTTGCTGGTCATCAAAAAGTAATTCTGTGTATCACTTGGTTACCCAGGACTGGATGTTCTTTTGGTAGATTGGGGCACTGTAGTTGGCTTAATAATTTGTAATGCCCCAGTGTTTGGTGGGGTTTGTTGTTTGTTGTCTCATTGTTACAAAAATGCAATAAGAATCTGAATAAGTCTTGATAAGAAATCAAAAAGTCCAGAAACCCCACACAAGAACTATAGTATTGAAGATAAGAAGAGTTCAAATTATGTCTGTTCCAGCCTTGGCTAAGTCCCCCTTGTGGATGGTCGTCAGCCTGCTGTATTGGACCCAACCTTTGGATCCTACATACTTGCAAGCCCACTGGATCTGAGCAGCTTCCAGACACTGTCTCTGAGTCTGGTCTCTTAGGTACACTCCTGGGGTGCACTCTCCTTGTCTGGCAACCCATCCTTTCTATGGAGTATCCTGGGCTCTAGCTGCCTAGGCTCCAAGAGCAGTGCTGATGTCCCAAGGCTCCCCCTATAGCTTATGCACACTACTCAAGAGCTACTCTCATGCGCACCCCATGTATAGTTTAACTCTTCAGAGACATGTGGCAGATAAAGTAAGGAACACACACACACACACACACACACATACACACACACTTTATTCTTAGACAATAGAGGAGATATGCAGATCTATATAAAACCAACAAACACCTATTTGGTCTCCTCTTGAGCCTATGCTCACCTCTTCTGTGAGTCCTTAGGCCCAATTCGTATGTGAAGTGGGTAGGCCCTTCCATCTCTCTTCTTCCTGCAGTTCTGCTTCCTGGCAATGTTCAGCCAGTGAGAAAGCGAGACATTAGAGCAGACTCTGGTTTCACATGCCTCTGTCAAGTGACTTGCTAACCGGCTTCAAAGCTCTTGTCAAATGGCTAAAGTCCCAGTCCTCTGGAGGTAAACTGGTAGAACCAGCCTCCTTTAGCCTGACTCCTTTTTAGCAAACCCATTGTTCTCATAGGGAGTCATTGAAAGATGGTGGTCCCTTTGATGGAGCTGTTTCAGATTCACAGGCATGGTCTGTTCCTGCCATAGTATGGAACTTCTAATCCACACTGAAAGCTGCAAACATAAATGCTATTCATAAAGCAAAAAAGAAATTGTCAGTTTACATAGACATATTCCCCAAACTGTCACAACATCTCAGTAAACTAAATACTGTGCATTATATTGGATTTGAGAGTTTACATAGCAGGAGAAATTAGATTTACACCCACTTTGTTTCCATTTACACTGTCTAAGTGGTGTAACAGCATTTTGCTATAAATGAGAATCAGGCCCTAGTTATTCAGCTTAATCCAGATTCCTGTAAAATGTACACACTTCACTCTCATTCTCTTGTCCCAACTTGACTAGTTATAAAACACCGGCATCTATTTAGTTTATCTGAAAAATCCGCCTAATAGTGGCATATGATTCTCACTACTGTGCCAGATTACATGGGATTGGCTTACTTTTTACAAGCAGCTCTTAAAGGACTTTTCAGTTATCTCAGACTAAACAAACAATAATCAATTGTTTATTTTCTCCAAAACCTACATCCTTAGCAAATGGCTTCCTCAGAATTCTACAAGATTTCTTCCTTCATATATAGCCTCTCTGTCCTTGCTGATAGGGTGAAACGAAAAGAAAAGAGTAATTATTTGAGCTGAGTGAATAATTCACATTACATGAATAATTTATCCATTGAATCTAGCCTCTCTTTCTGCTTGTAGAATATCTGTGAACAGATCACAATTTCTCAACATTTACTTACTCAAAAGTAATCAAAAAAGTAATTTTTTAAAATTGATTGATTGTGAACTATTGATTGATTGTGAACTATTTTCTCCAAGCAATCAGTACTCACACTGGTTCGTTTTGAATGGCCATATATGTAATATACTATTGTTTCTGTTTCCTGATTGTATGAAAACACAGTCACTTCCAGAATAAATACTCATGAGCAAATCTACACTTTCCTGAAAACTCAAATGTGTAACTTTGAAATTTGCTTTCTGCAAACATTTATGCTGCTTTATCTCAACTGCACAAATGTTTGTAGATAGTGTAAATGAAAAGGGAACAAAGATGGGGAAAGCTAATTCATTCAAAATGTAAGGTAGAAATTTGTTTACAGTTTTTTTGCTTAGCTTTTAAAGTTACTGAGAGTCATCCTGGATGGTTCTCTGAAAACATCCGCTCAATGTGCAACAGCAGTCAAATAAGCTAGCAGAACTTTAAGATCCATTAGGAAAAGGATACATGATAAGACAGCAAATATCATAATCCACTACATAAATCCATGGTATGCCCACACCTTCAATACAGCGTTCAGTTCTGGTCACTCCATCTCCAAAAAGATATATTAGAAGTGGAAAAGGTACAGAGAAAGGCAACAAAAATAATTAAGGAACTGCTTCCATATGAGGAGTGATTAAAAAGAGTGGGACTGTTCAGCTTGGAAAGGAGATAACGAAAGGAGGACATTTTAGAGGTCTATAAAATCATGACTGGCTTGTAGAAAGTGAATAAGGAAGTGTTATTTACCTGATCACACAACACAAGAATCATGGATCACTGAAATTAATAGGCAGCAGGTGTAAAACAAAAGAAAGTCCTTCTTCATACAATGCACAACCAGCATGTGGAACTTCTTGCCAGAGGATGTTGTGAAGGCCAAAAGTATAATTGGGTTAAAAAATGAATTGGATAAGTTCATGGAGGATAGGTCCATCAATGGCTATTAGCCAGGATGATCAGGGATGCAGCCCCATGCTCTGGGTGTTCCTAAGCCTCTGACTGCCAGATGCTAGGACTTGACAGCTGGGGGATGGATCTCATACCCTGTTCTGTTCATTCCCTTGGAAGCATCTGGCACTGGCCACTGTCGGCAGACAGGATACTGGCCCTGATGGACAATTGGTCTGACCTAGTGTGGCTGTTCTTATGTTCTTAAATGCTTGACCATGCTCTATCTTCATTCTGTGATTAGAACTCTCATTGATGTCAATGAGAATAGTACACAAATATGGAGGATAAAATAGCCTTATGTCATTGATGCCAGGATCTCTGGTCTGAAATTTGAATAATTTGTTCCACTCTAGTTGCTAGCAAACTGTTTCCTGCCATTCACAGTTCTTTTACCTGCTGGAGCAGATAAGGACAGAGCAGAATACTGTTTGTATTTGATAGTGATTCATTGTGGCTGGACCCCACCTATTTGCACCCAAGGATAAACATTTTTACACTTCTCTACTTCCCTCACCATGCCAGGTTTAAATTTCTAAGAATAACTGTGTTTCTCTTCCCACCTTGCAAAGTCAAGGATTTCTTTAAAGAGCCACTCCAGGCTGCTTTAGTTCATGATTGTTCAGGTGAACACAAATCAGTTACACATGAGATGTTATTGAACTGACTGCCTGAAAAGAATACTACCTGTAATCACAATATTAATAGTAAAATACTGGTCCTTATGAGTCGGAGCGGCACAAACACAGGGGAAGCAGGTGGTGGTGCTGAGGATACTGTAGTGGGCCTCTGAGGCAGCCCACTTTACACAGAGCAAGATGGCTCAGGTGGCTCAGGAAACTCCTTCTATAGGAGTTAAGACCCAATTTAGCAACGCACTTAAGCATGTGCTTAACTTTAGGCACATAAGTTCCACTGAAGCAAGTGGGAGTTTTCATCAAATTTAGGCATGTGCATAAGTGCTTTGCTGAACTGAGTCCTCCGTGCTGCTGCTGCAAATAGGAATAGCATGCCCCTTCCACAGTGCAAGCTGACGATTGCAGCTTACATGCTGGAGGCAACGCACACTTGGGGGTCATGGAGGCATCTATTCACTTTAGCTGCTTCTTCAGCCTCCTACAAAGGGCATGCTAGGCTGGTATCCCACCCACGTGTACTGAGGAGCCCTTTTTGGCTGAGCACAGTAAGGGTGCTACCCTCAGTTTGGTGGTGTTTCTCTGGATGTCATGCGGTAACTTTTGAACACCTCATTTGACCAATTCCAAAATTTCCAGGAATCAGTGGCCAGGCCCCTCGTAATGTTGGTGAAAATTGGAAAGCCGAGAGCCAGCAGGAAGTATAGGACACATGGAGATCATTGTAACTGGTTAGCAGACCCAGCAGCTTCAGCCAGGTATGGAATCATCTGTAGATGAAAGCATCAGTTGATGGCAGCCATTAACAACTTCCAGCACAACAATATCCCCCATCTGAGCTTGCCCATCTTCCTAGTAGAGGTTAACATGTGGACACACTGAATGACTTATCTTCCAGGCAGAAATAAAAGAAATAATAATGGTGGGAGAAGCATAGAGGAATGGAGGGGGGCCACACAAAGGCCCTGGTATTGGGGGACAAGAGGGGAACTGGGTAAGGGTGAAATGGGGGGACATAGCCCCTGGTATGGGGGAGGAATGGTGGGAGGAAGGGAGACATGGAGGACACAGAGACCCCTAGCTTGTGACAGAGGAGGAAATGGGGAAACACACAGAGCCCCTGGCATGGGGTAGATATAAGAGGAATGGAGGGAATAAGGGAAACACAGAGCCCTGGCCACGAGAGGGGAAGAATGGAGAATATTGGTATGGGGGAGGGGGGCATGGGGGACACAGAGACCCTGGCATGTGTGGGAGAGGTAGTTGGGGAGTTAGAGTCCCTGAAATAGAGGAAGCTGATACATAGGGAGCCTGAAGGAATTTAAGGAGCTCCTGGTGTGTGCAATGAACTCTGCCTATAGAAGCTATGAAGTGCTTCCACTCCTGCCTAGGTACCCTGTTTCTCCCACACATACATGTAGAGTTTTTTCTTAAGAGACAGTGTTAAAATAACTTTGGACTCTACTTTTTTGAAAGCGTCCGTGCATTTTGGGTGCCTCCATGGTTAGATGCCAACCAAATTCAGTCTGTATCTCAGATTGGGCACTCAATATGAGTGGTTGCTTCTGAAAATATGAGTCTTAACTTCTGTTTGTATATACGTATATAGAGAGAGAAGTCAGAAGAACTATTCTAATTTACACTAGCTGAGGTTCTGGCACACAGTCTGAAAATAAATTTTGTTTAATCTGTTGGTATGGGTGCATTTCCTTCCTTTCTAACTTCACAATAAAGTATGCACACTCACTCCCACCACTTCTGATGTTTTTTCCCCCCTGTGAATTTTTTGTTGTGTCTTTCCTCCCATGTAATTTCCTAATAGTGAACTACTGACTGAGTGGGCTGCTTGTATTTCATCTTGTGGCTGCAGAAGGTCAATCGGCTTCTGATACAGACAAACATGCACCATTACAGTAAACTCATAGAAAGTTTCCTCTCCAGCATGAAAAGGAGAAGGAAATGAACTCTTTGCTTGGGGTTTCAGTAATTATGTTCTGGACCAGTCTCATTCTAAAAATATACACGCCTTTGTAATGTTCCCTGCAGGAAAAAAAAGAGGAAGACATTCTTTCTTAATTTTTTGTATATGATTAATATTTATTCATCTTTTAACAAAGTTACAATCATGTAATTAATCAATGGAAGCTGACAAGCGTCATCAGAATCTCTACATTAAACATTACTAAAAAAAACCCCAAACAACCCACCCCCCCAGTCCTAAATAAGGCAACTAGGTAGGATAGTGTATTAAGCAAGTGTGTTCCTTCAGTGTAGTCAGTCTGAATTCAAATACTACACGCATGCACTTCTTACTGGGAAAGTTCAGTTCTGTTGTCGGTCAATGCAACTTGACTGAAATGGAGATGGGCCCACTTGTACCAGGTTTGAATTTGGCCAGCTGCTTTAAATTAGGGAATTCAGCCCAAGGGGCTTTACTTCAGGACCATGAGTTTTTGTTTTATTTTTTATTTGGATAAATGTCCAGGAAGGTTTACAGTGAGATCACGAAACTCCTGTCGCCTGTGACCTAAGGCAGGTTCTATTGCACTTAATTATTCTACAGTAAGTACTTTGTTAATGTAGTATAGTAATGTAGTGCCCTGGCTCTTAACAGTAAACTAGTGTGTCTATGCTTGTGTTTATAAAACTTCTTCCTCTTTCTTAGAACTTGAGGAGAAATGCATGTGTTTCTGAGACCAGAGTCTTGACTGGTACACAGATCTAATATCTAAAATATCCCATATGAGCCCTGCTGACTTGCATGTGTTCATCTTTTATTATTTACTGAAGTTTTTATGAATGACATAATAGGGGTCCTATTAATATCTCTTTATATTCATTGGAGTAATGTTACAATATTTTATATACTCAGAAGCATATGAAGGATTGTATTCTCATCTGAATGTACCAGGATAGTGCTAATACACCTCTACCCCGATATAACGCTGTCCTCAGGAGCAAAAAAATCTTACCGTGTTATAGGCGAAACCGCGTTATATCGAACTTTCTTTGATCCGCCGGAGTGCACAGCCCCGCCCCCCTGGAGTGCTGCTTTACTGCGTTATATCCGAATTTGTGTTATATCAGGTCACGTTATGTCAGGGTAGAGGTGTACTTGTTACATGTTTAATGAACTTGGTTGTAAGATGAGGAATGTTATTTAGTCTGTGACTGTTTTTAACGGTTCATTAAGTAACCATAGAATTCTATACACAGCATTAATATTGAAGTTCAGTCTAAATAGAAAACATGGAAACTTCGTGGCAGTGATACAGTTTTTAGAGGGTTGTATAGTGAGAATTGTCTGGATTGTGCCATTTAAATAATATTTTGTTATTTACTATCTGATTGAAAGCACCAAAATTGTAACCAGCCATTCCTGCATTTCAATGATAAGAAAATTTCCTTTCACGAACTCTGGCTTAAGAGTAAAAACCACTGTCCTTGCCCATCAATTTGCAGTTTGATTGTCTTTTATTAGAGTAGTGCAGGCCAACCAGACAGACACCATTACTAACTGTATAGACTACGCTGAGACACTGTGTACTTTGATATAGCAAGATTCCTCATGTATGTAGAACTTGGTATGTAAAATGTCAATATATATGTCTGAGGAGAAGGACAAATGGAATACACTATTGCTACTGTACGTTGCTTTTTTTTAGCTGGGCTCTTCTTTATTAGCAGGGCACCAGTAAAATGCAGATTTAAGTTGCTGAAAGAGAAGGAGCTGTAAAATTATAAAGTTGTGTTATAAATGACAAACTCATTTCTATTCTCTTACTGTAAAATTATCTTGAATAAAATAATGTAGATCCTGATTTTCAAAGAGGCTGAAACCTGGCTTCTGCCTAGTTACCTGATTTGTGGGAACAAGGTGGCTTAAGCATGTTCTATGGCAGTGGTTTTCAAACTTTTTTTCTGGGGACCGAGTTGAAGAAAATTGATACCCATGACCCAATGGAGCTGGGAATGAGGGGTTTCGGGTGTGGGAGGGGGCTCTGGGCTGGGGCAGGGGGTTGGGGTCCATGAGGGGGTGAGGGCTGTGGGTTGGGACCAGGAATGAGGGGTTCATGATGTAGGAAGGGGCTTTGAGCTGGGGCAGGGGGTTGAGAAGTGGGAGGGAGTCAGGGCTCAGTTGGGGGAGCAGGCTCTGGGGTGGGGCTGGGGATGAGAAGTTTGGGGTGCAGGAGGGGTTCTGGGTTTGGAGGAGGCTCAGGGCTGAGGCAGGGGGTTGGCATGCAGGAGGGGGTTAGGGCTCTGGACTGGGGTGGGGCCAGGGATGAGGGATTTGGGGTGCAGGAGGGGCTCCGGGTTTGGGGGGGATCAGGGCTGGGGCAGGGGGATAGGGTGTGGGAGGGGGTTAGGGCTCAGGGTGGGGGCAGTGTGTAGAGACCCGTGGCCCCCCTGCCTAGGAGCCGAAACTGCTGCTGGCCATTTCTGGGGCACAGCGCTTTGTTGGAACAGGTAGGCTCTAGCCTGCCTTAGCTGGGCAGCACTGCCAATGGGACTTTTAACATCCCGATTGGCGGGTGGTGCTGACCAGAGCTGCTAGGGTTCCTGGGTGCTGAGCAAGGCAACCCAGTGCCTTACATGCTGTGACCCAGTACTGGCTCATGATCTGAACTTTGAAAAACACTATTCTAGGTATCTTGAGCAATTCTTATGCTTCCTTGTTCTACATAAAATGTAGTATTGTATTTGCTTGATTTCCTCTTCAATGCAATAAAAAAATCCCCTGTTTACTAAGTTCAGAAACAAATAAAAGACAAAAAGGAATCAACATCCACTTAACTAGTTTCACTGTCCAGGCTATGTGGTTAAATTTTGACTTATTCTATCAATAACCAAACATATATATATATAATATATTTGCATCAAATATACTAATGTCTTTGCTTCCCTGCCCTCCTAATATTACATGTCCAGGGTACAGGATATGAAATAGCTGGGGTTCAGTATTATGGTATGGTTCACTTTAAATGATGGGGGTATATTTTCAACAGAAATGTTCCACTGGAAAGATGACATCAGATTCAAAGCCTTATTTCTTTGTTACATTTCCTGCTACTTAAAGGGTGACAGGTAAAATTTGGGCCATAAAAAAATAAGTTGATAATAGAATTATTATTAACATTGTATTTTATTCACTTCTCCTATGGTACTTTTTGTCTTTGATTGTAATATTTTTAGGGCAGAGACTGTGTTCTCCTACTGGTGTGAGATTGTGCAGCGACTAGCATGATGGGGCCCTTCTCCTGGCTGAAGCCTGTGCATGTTAGTGCACTACACACGTAAAATTCAGTCCAAGCAGTTAAAGTTTAGCAAAGTTGTAAGCAATTGAAAACAGGATCATATAATGGGAAGTGTCAGGCAACCTTCACTATAGGTTCCTCTAATCAGCTCCACCTAAAATAATAATAATAAATGATCAGCATATCTCACATAAGTGGCACAATTTTAAAAGTAATTGATTTTCCTGAACTTGGATTGCTGGAGTGAAGTCGAAGGGTAAATTCCAAACCCTGACTGTCTGATGCACTCAACTGTGACTGGAACTGAAAACCTTCACTCATGGCATATTCTGACACAAGCCACTGTACAGTTACAAGTCTAGTCAGATCTATGTTTCACTTTACTCAAGAAGAAACAATATTTAAAAGGTTTGTGTTTAATCTGATCAAAACATATTTTAAAGAGAATAGTTAGAATTCTTTCTGAAGGAGAATAATTGATGAGTCAAGCATGTGGCCATAAACCCAGAGACAGCAGTAGTGGACAGTTTCAGTAGTTGGCTGAGGTTTATTCTCTCTCTCATCATTAGTGGTTACCTGCTTCACTAGTTAAGGCTAACAATGAAGTAAACCACGTATTCCATAAAGGACATAAAAGGCCCTATCATGCCTCTCAGTGGGCTACTTCTGTAGAGTGAAAGGGATATTTGGATTTGCACAGTTTCTTGGGATTCTTTCACTGGGGGCTGTTTGTGTCCCTAAAGGGAATTGCAGGAGGTTCTACCTCTGAAACTAGCAGCTCCCCTGAGATTGTTAGAGGCACAGGTCATCTGCTTGGAAGTCTTGTGCCTCTGCACTGGGCTTTGGCTTCCTCCATTTGCTTCTGCTTCCTGACTATACTGCTTTTGCCAAGAACCCCCATTCTACTTGCTACTCCTGGAAAATACCTCCAGGAGATGTTTTTAACCTGCAGAGGGGGAGTCCAGGTACATTAATGCTAACCGGGACTTGGTTCCACCTGCTGTTTCCCCACTTACGCAACCCAAATCCTAGCAGATCTCCTGCAGAGGGGGAAAAATGCCATGAAGGTAGGGTGACCTCCTAAAATTCAAGGAAATAAATGATAACTGTATGAAAAATACAGGGCTAATTTTAACTTTCAGTGGCAGCACTATATACATTTTTATTCAGGATACAAAATCATACTCAGTACAAATCATAAGTTTTTTGATCAAATGACTTTGGCCCCAGACTATGTTTTGTTCTGTTTCAAAAGTACTCAGCACATTTTGGGAACTCACCACTCCCACCTCCGCAGGTGTATGTGTGTGTGTTAAAAATTATTGGTCTTCTGTTCAGGAGGGCATGGTCTATACTTATTTTGTATATAGAACTTTTATTGACATCAGTGAGGGTTGGTCTTAATGATCAAAGGTATGGCACATGATATTTCTAGTCCAAATTATTATTATTATTTGCATTGCAGTGGTGTCCCTTACTGTACTGACATGCACACAGAGTGCCTAATTCTCATTGACACTTAGAGCTTGTCCATAGAACATGGTAGCTAGTGTGTGATAACTAATGTTTTAAAGGGAGACTAAGGTTAATCTCAACCAACTAACATGTTAAAACTACAGCTTGCCATATCGATGTTAGGATTTTAAAACAGGTTAGTTATCATGCGCTAGTTATCATGTTGGTAATAAAACACCTTTTTTCTTAGTTGGACAGGCCCCAGGGGCCCCTTCACATCGCTCAGGCCTTAAAGGCGGTTAAGTGTCATGGGCACTCATGCCTAGTCTACATTCAGTTTTTGTAGCACTATAACTGCTTTAGTTAGTGGCCTGACTGTTTTACTGAAATAGTTATACGGGCGGCACCATTCCGAGCATGGATACAGTTATATCAGAATAAAGGTGGCTTGTGCTGGTATAGCTTACTCCCCTCCCTCACATAGGAATATCTCTGCCTGTATAAAGCACCTTTATACCAGTATAACTGCATCCACAATAGGTAGGTTGTTAGGTTGTGCCATTTAAACTATAGTAGTATTGTTAACGTAATACAACGTTTGTGTGTAGACCAGCCCTCACTTTCATAACCTTTTACACTGCCGGAATGGTGTAAAGGGGCCTTAGTGTAGATGAGCATCAGTAGCAGTGTGTAAATATCGCCCTTTGAGCATGTGTGGGATGCTTTTTCTCAAGATCTTTGTCCTGTCCAAGCCAAGTTGTTTCTAGTCAGAGATTTGAAAGCAGCCTCAGGAAGTTAAAGGTTGCATCTTTTGAAAAGACTGAAACTATCTTGGACTCAGCTGTAGACTGAAGGGTAGTGTTTATCAATTCACCATTTGCTGCAATTATTATTATTACCTAATGATTATTCCATGTGGGTCTGCTCCTTGTATTTCTATCAAAATGTTATTGTCTTTAAATTATCTTTAACTTTAAATTAATAATATGATTCCTACTCTACAGATGATCTAAGGCTAACTGCAATGCTGTATAATTACACAAAATGCTCAGAAGACCTCTCAGTTTTTAAAGGGGCCTCTTTTGCATTATAATCCTTCCAAATATATGAATGCCTCTGAAGCTCATTTTCAGGTACAAAAAGTTAACATCCACTCGGCTCACTTTATATATTTCATTATAATTTAATTAGCTCCACATATTAGGAACTTTGGTCAAAGCTGTTTCTGCGGGGCATAAGCACAACCAGAGGCAAGATGGCAAATGTAAAGAAACAACATTAATCTTTGTGACAAATGGATTTTGTACCCTCCCGTTAACCTGAATGGTGATAAAATTGGTTTCAAACTTCTTTGCTATATCTGATTTTCTTGCTATGAATAAACCCTGCCCACAGAACACATTAGCTCTGCTGTGTGATAAGTGAGATCGAGTGATCATTATGCTCTTGGCTATATTTATTCAATCTTGACCATTCCTTTCTTTGTGTTCTTCTACTGAGATGCAAGAAAATCCTTTTAAAAAATAAAAACCATGAGCCCTATGCTTCCTTCATGATGTGGAGGGGAGAAAGTATGCAGTAATAACACAGAAATAATACCAGATTTGTGGAAGAGAGGGAGTGGAGTGACCACACCCAGCCCACATTTGGGGCTCCTAACCGGGTAAGATATATCAATGGTTGAGCACACCTTTTGATTAACTCCTTCTGGTTCTGTGGGATTTTCCACAGAAGGCAACAATTTAGTCACAGGATATTTTCTTTCTTTCTTTCTTACAGTCTTAATGCTGTAGTTGGGAAATTTAATCAAAATTGTTCTCTTATTCGCTCAAAATACATTTTTTGTTAAATCTAAATTCTTTCCATTGAAGAGGAGGATGAGACTCTTAATAAGGGAGAGGGAGACTCCATCAGCACAGTGAACTAAGGAGTGCTATCTTGTTCTGTACCCGAAGAGTGTAGCAAGAGGCTGATGACTAGCAGAGGAAATGGGAGGCTGGGTGTCTCAAAGGGGAGATACTTTTCTATCAGATATAGGGAAACTATTTTGGTGTGTGTGTGAAATTTGGTTCTTTAAATGAATGGAACTTCTGTTTCTGGGAGAACTCGGTTGGTCATACATTGTGTCATAACTCCATTAATTTTATTTAGAGTCTCAGAATTGGCAGGAAACTGTTCTTCATGGGAGCAGTATTTCAGGTTGAAGGGATCTGCTCTTTGAGCCAGATTCTCACTTTCCTGCACCAGCTTCAATGAATCTGGCCAAGCATATGTGCAGGTGGGTGGAAGAGTGGCAATAGTATAGAGACTTATTTTTTACAAGAATGTCTGCATTTCAAATTTTAGAGTGCTGCTATTTGTATGAAAATTGGGGGAGAAGTGCTTCAAGGAGAAGGTGGCTTCAGAGGCTCAAATTGTGGAAGATAGCCTCTGTTCATGGAAAAAGTAGTGGCCCTCCATTAGGATTCTCCCCTCCAGTTTGTTATCCTGCTATGTGGGTAGGGATAACAGGCTCTCAGTGGGAACTAGGCACTTAACTTACAGTTAGATCTGGAAAGCTCCCTCCTAATGAATTCAGTGGCAGCGATGGATGCTCAGCAATTAGAAAATCATATGGTTTCTAATTAGGTGTCTAAATAGGCAGCTACAGATCCAGATTTGAAAGGTTTTCATAGTGATGTCAAGTTAAGAGAGGTAGTTTGTGGCATTTAGGGAGAAGTACAAGAAGACAGCTTTAAATAGCTGGGATTTCAGATGTTTCCCACCATTCTCACTATGAATATAGGTCATATTTTATGATCGTTTTCTTGTTGCAATCTTTCTCACTTGAAAGAAATATCATAGTTCCTCTGCCCACTGTAAACTGTGATGGACAGTGAGATCATGCTATATTATTAAATTTTGTAGCTCTCAGAATATCATTTCCTGATCATGCCTTTTCTTCCTCTTAATTAACCCTGTGAAGAGGAAGGGTCAAGCAATCAAACTATAGAACATTATGTCTTTCACAGGATGTACAAAAATATTAACCACTCCTGTCTTGTAACCAGAGCAAAAAATAGGAGCTTGAGTTACTTCGTGTGATGGTGATTTTAGTGAGAAATGGGAAATGGTACACACTACTCATTCCTGTTACAACCTCACGAATGAATGCCTAGTAGTCTTGGTTCCTTCTCCTCAAATGCTGTAGCAGTTGACTAATGTCAGTGTGACTTGGTGCCATCCAGTTGGCTCAGCAGAGCATTCTGCTAGTTCTCATGATTAGTTCTCACTTCCCATCATGTGCAAACCATGAAATTATCAGCAAACAAAGTATTTGCTTGCATGCAATGATTTTACAAAAGGTTTCCTTCCGTTATGTTCTATGAAGTAGGCATAAAGGTACTGGATCGTATATGGAAGCAATATGTGTGAAGTTCGTATCAGTATTTTGACCTCTCTCTGCAATATGTCATGACAACAGATTTATTTTTTTAAATTTACTGTACTAAATAGTTTAAAAAAAAACTAAGATGCGTGTAGCAGATAGTTTACTGAAAACTATCAAGTTTTGTGACATCTGTTCTTTCTAGAACCCATTGTAATACTACAATATATTTTCTATTTCTTCTGCACCCATGTTTTTGCATTCATAGCAAAAAGGAAGAACATTGAATTAGTTTGTCATAATGATCGTATGTACCAGAGGGTTGAGAATTTTCTGTTCTAACAAAAAAGTAAGTCAGTCAGTTTCCACAAAATCAAAATTTTCCAAAGGAAAGTTTCAATCTTGCTGAATATTTTTATTATTTATTAGTCATCAGAAAAATCTAAAATATTTAGTTTCAGGTTAGTTTGACCCAAATTGAAACATTTTGGTTTGTTGAACTGAACTGAAATATTTTGTTTTGAATTAGTTGGATATTAAACTGTGTCTGCCTGAGCTACCACAGTGCTTTATGGTAGTAGTTGTGTGGGTATTTCACGCCTTTGTTCTCTCGCCAAAGAGCTAGGCTCCTTGTCTGGGCTCTGTTTCCCATGATACAGTGCAGCTTCCCCTCTGAACAACCCGATGTGATGCATTATGAGAGTCACGTGGCTACAGTGCATCATGGGAGATGTAGTCTGGCCAGGGAGCTCAACTCTTAGGAAGAATAGAGGCATGTGACACCTGAATTACAATTCTCATGAGGCACAATGGTACCTTAGGTTCCATACACTGGAATGAAACATATGGATTTAGGTATGCTGAAACATTTTATTTTGACAGAAATTGCTCAAACAAAATATTCAACACATGCAAAACAAAATTTTTTGTAACTTTTCATTTAGCTACATAGAACTTTATTCTAATAATTTCCAGAGAGAGAGAACTTGGAAGGCTAAAATGTTACCCATCAGACAGATATACTCGTAAGTGAATATGGCGGAATATTTGTCAAAATTATTTGCAGAAACCTGACTCTAAGAATTATGCTCATGCAACTGGGGAGTTAGAAACAGGCCATGAGATCTACATGTTTACTGAAATCAGCTCAAATTTCTGTTAGCAATTAACTGTTTGTAAATGAGTAACAGGTGGTTAATTATATTTATGGAGATTATTCAGCAAACAATTTTAAATAAATGCATTCAAGAAAATCATGCTCTGTTCAAAGGCAATTGGTGAACAGAAAAAGAGGTCCAGCTAATAAGTAGTTCATTACTACTTCTTTGCCCATCTCTAGCCCTCAGATATACATATGCCACTGCTACAGATTTCATTGGGAGTTTTAATGTATGCTTACATGAGAAAATAGTTTGGCCTCATGGGCTTGATCCTGCATAGACTGCCATACCCCAAACTCCCATTAAGGCAATAGAAATTTTAAATGCACAAAAGATTCAGGACTGAGCTCTGATAGGGAGGGATTTTCAAAAGCACTCTACGTTACCTAATTGTATTGACTTCAGTGGGAGCGGAGTTAGGCCAATACTAAGTGCATTTGAAAACCTCACCTTAAATATATAAACCTTTATTAAATCTGTTAAATTCTCTGGATACAATGAGTCTGATCCTCAGCTGGTGTAAATTGCTATAAAAGTCAATGAAGTTGCACTGATTTATACCTGCTCTGGGATGCTGAGAGCCATTAAACCAAACTATAATCCCTTATATGATAGAAACCACTTCAAGATGGGGTGGGGCAGCAGCCTAGTTTCAGCACCTATGTACCTATTGAGGATTTGACTACTTTTCTTGCCTTTGGAGAGGCACAGTAGGGACCTGACAGTGTTGCCCTTATTCTTAGTGCTCAGCATTTACTCACCTGACCAATCCTATTGAAGACAGAGGCCTGAGATGAGCGGAGTCTCATAAGGACAGTTAATCTTGCAAGATTTCTACCACTTGGGGTTGAAATATCACAATACCAGCTCACTCGATATCTCTGAGAATGATCTTAAACTTAGCCCTGATTCAGACTTTAACTCAGCCCTAGCCCAGACCTAATCAGAATCATATTCCAAACACCACCTCCTCAGCCCCTCTTTAGTATAACTGTGTACTGATGGCAGATCCAGCATAGAGGGGCTGACCGAGTGCTTGATTTAGAAATTTACTCTTTTGTAAGAGATACTTGTGTGAACATCAGAGTAGGACACAGAATGCCAGTCCCCTAAATATAGTACAGTTTTGTCTGAGTCATATCATTTTTACTGTGTGGGAGGGGTGCGAAGACATCCCACAGAATAGAGAAACACCGTCTTAATGTCTGTGGTTCCATTGCCCAGTGAGATGAATTTTTTTCTAAAGTCAGAATACAGCCGAGGGAGTAAAGGTATGTTCATCGTAAGTGGATTGTAATTCTGTTGCAGCTTTCAGTGCAGGAAGTAGGCGTAGTGTTCACCACCCATTTCAAAAGCTGAAGTCAAGCTGGTTTGAAATGTATATGAATCTTAGCCAAATACTGAACTCTTTGTGCAAGAGGCAATATAGACATAGCTAAACATCCAATGTGAATTTGGAAGGACACTTTATTGCAGGGTAATCCCCAGGTTTATCAATGGAACTGAAACTCATTTTGAGAGTACAAAAATTTCTTCCATTAACAGCTGCTCTTGAGTTCAATTTATCTATTTTATTGTAATATAGTTCTGCTAACGCTACATGTTTGGAACTAGTGGTCAAAAGCTATTTCTTTGAGCATGTTCACATAATATTGAATGGCTGAAATCCTGGTCCCGTTGGAGACAATGGAAGTTTTTCCATTGTCTTCAGTGGGGGCAGGATTTTGGTCAAAGTTTTGAAATAATTAGAGATGGGCCCAACTGACAAAGTCTGGGCTTGGATTTGACCTTCTCTAGAGTTTGAAGGAGATATTTAGATTTGGTGTTCTAAAAAACAACATCTGCCTTTCTAACAACTGGATTTTGTTTTTACTCATCAGCCTTACTCTTTGAATGCAATCAGTTCAAAGCTAGTTCACATTATCTTGACATGAATGAACTTTGGCAACTACAATGGGGAGATTTGAGATAAGGATTTGAGAAATGGGCTCCCAAGAAACAAAATTTCTTCTTTTTAAAAACACCCTCTAAGATCTAAGACCACTTTGCTTTGTCTAAGGATATTTTAACTTGCTCTCAATAAAAACGAGGCCTGTCTCCAGCTCATTACTCTTGATCAGAGTGGGCATATTCCACATCAGATAGAGCTAAAACATGCCTTTCTTGTAAAATATGCTTTTGATGTCAGCCATGGCAAAATGTGTAGAAAAGTCAGGGGCTGATATTACAGCTCTTACACACATGAATCATTAGTCATTTGTCTCAGTAGGCTAGTCACATAAGTAAGAGCTGCAGGATCAGGCATTTTGTGCTTAGTGCAAATGAGAGATGAATTTTGCTTCTACAGATTATCCAATAAAATCAAAAGCTTGTTAAATGTAATGGAATGCCAAATAAAACCTGCTCTCCTCTTGGTTCTCAATCTGGCCTTTAATTGCCAGGAAAGATTAGTCCTGTAAACACAACATTATATCCATGGCAACGTGCAAGTCAGTGTTTAACTTTGCAGCACATTAAAAGGTATATTTTAAAAAAACACTTATACGAATAGCAATTATGATTTCTAAATCAGGTGTTTCCTAGCAGTTATTGACTGGCTGGGGTAAGGGCTTGATGCAAAACTCATTCTTTCAACTCCTTGTCATTGCTAGGAAATTCTCATATGTATTATTTCTGAAATATAGTCAGTGTTTCCCCTAGCAATACTGATCTGACTAGAAAAATATGGCAGGATCTAAATCCAACCTAGAGGTACAGCCTGGGCAATACGCACATATCAGATTATAGCAAGAACTGTGCAACCAGTATCCATGACCTATGTGGGCTCTAGGTGCTCGGACAGGATGCAGTGCTCTTCCGTTAAGTCATCCTGATGTGAGGGTTCTTGAACCCTACCGGAAGGTGCAATTTAATAAGCGTTGAGACATACTAACAAATGGCTCTTGTTAGCTACTGCCAGGATATAAAGGGCAGCGGTTGGAGTATCTAGCTCTGGGTAGGTTGAATTAGGGCCTGGGGCACAAGCTTACCAGGGAAAATCCTAGGAAGAGCCAAACTTGGGGAGAAAACTTAGGCTTGTTTGTTTTCTGAGTTACCAATAAAGCCAACTCCAGAAAATGATGATTCTCAATTATATTCACTGTGTTCTGTCTAGAGCCATGCGGGTATTACATTTGCTTACATGGTTCAAAATGGAAAGAGCTGGCTGTCTAGGGATGTATACTGTGCTTATCACTGTTGTATATGAATGCTGTTCTAAATTCGGTGGCAGAGTAGGTCGTAAGCCTGGAAATGAGGCTGTTCTTCACCTAGGTTGGGCTGCTGCTGTAGAGGGCTTTGAAGATCAGGACTGAAGCCTCGAAGTTGCCCCTCTTTAATGGGGAAGTGGAGTGAAGGAAGAAGTGCACTACTGTGATGCACTCTCATTGCTCTGTTTCGCTGCCTAGAAAAGTAGCTGCATTCTGAACCAATTAGAGCTCTCTGAATGTCAGTTTTTTCATTTCTAGGTACAGAGCAATGATTCAGCCTGGAAGTCATGAGTGGATAGTGGATCACTATGACTACCTGTGAATCCAACAGGGTGAGTGGTGATGGAAGAATATTTTTTGCAGCCACAGATATCTGTATCCTGAAGCAATGTGGAGATAGTGGACTGGCTGGATGATCTGAGGAAAGATGGTCATGATAGAGGGCACTGTTGTCATGGAGACAAGCCCTTTGAAGCATATCCCTATTCCTATCAGTCTGCCCCAGTTGCTCTTCCTCAAAGTGCTGATATTTGAGTCATTTGGAGAGCTGAGAAATGATACAAGACATGCTTGATGTAAAATATTTTGTCACCCATTTATAGTTGACATTTGAGGCCATGTCATCTTACACCACAGCTGCCCAAAGGATTCAGGGGGGCTGGGGCAAAGCAATTTCAGGGGCCCCTTCCATAAAAAAAAGTTGCAATACTATAGAATACTATATTCTCGTGGGGGTCCCTGTGGGACCCAGGGCAAATTGCCCCACTTGCCCCCCCTGCTCTCCCCAGGGAAGCACTGGGAAAAATAAACATTAAAAAATTTTCTGCATCTTGGCACAAATCCAGCTTTGAGAAAAATTCTTTTCAAGTCACCTTTACAAGGTATCACTGGTTCTCAGCATCAGCTAGTGCTAAAAGGCACTAAAGCTCATTAATAGGGTTGGACAAATATTTTGCATCAAAACTTTTTTTGGATTGATAACTAGGGGTTTTTAAAAAGCAGAAAAAAATCACGGACAATGTCTGCTTTCTTTCAAAATTTGTTGTGGCTTTTTTAATTGAAAAGCTGAGATTAGTCTGCCAGAACCTGAACATGGTTTGGGGTTTCAGAAGTGTGTGGCCAAATATTTGCTGCTTGCTGTGTTTGTTTAAAGAAACAATAAAAAAATTCTGCTTAAAAAAAATCCAAGACTTTTGAACCGCTTCAGCTTGTGACCAAATGCCTGAGCCCATCCAGTCAGAGATTTTTCCAGGTTTCTGATACTCTGCTGGCTTCCTTGACTCACATCTGTTTCCACACCTTTGGCTTCATTTAGCTTAGAATATAAGAATGGCCATACTGGGTCAGACCAAAGGTCCATCCAGCCCAGTATCTTGTCTACTGACAGTGGCCAATGCCAGGTGCCCCAGAGAGAGTGAACCTAACAGGTAATGATCAAGTGATCTCTCTCCTGCCATCCATCTCCATCCTCTGACAAACAGAGGCTAGACACACAATTCCTTACCCATCCTGGCTAATAGCCATTAATGGACTTAATCTCCATGAATGTATCTGTTTCCTAGAGACTGGCTCCACAGGGTCCCTCACAAACTGGAGACAGTTACTGTGGGTTTTTCCTTAGTATAGCTTATGTACATACTCCACGAACTGAGCATTTGAGCTTGTTCCAGAATGTGGGATGAGCCCATGCTGTGAAAACTGAAATGCTCAAAATAGCACATGCATGTCAATGGACACAGTGCTAAAATTAAATTAACCCAGACGTTCTCAAACTGGGGGATTGGGACCCCTCAGGGGGTCATGAGGTTATTACTGGGGGTCACGAGCTGTCAGCCTCCACCTCAAACCCCACTTTGCCTCCAGCATTTATAATAGTGTTAAATATCTAAAAAAGTGTTTTTAATTTATAAGGGGGGGTCCACACTCAGAGATTTGCTATGTGAAAGGGATCACCGGTACAAAAGTTTGAGAACCACTGAATTAACCCCTCTGGAGCCTTGGGGAATGCTGGAGGGGGAGGGGTCTCCCTTGGTAGGATTGGGAAGGAGGTAGGTGGTGTAGGATATTGCTCTTCTCATGTGATCCCTCCCCCATGGAAAAGATAACAGCTTGGCTCTTTGTGTTAAATAGCTGTCTGCAAGCCTTAAACTGCTGAATGAGCTTTAGGGTAGGGAAGGCTGTGCCTCTCTAAACAGCCTGGCCCTGACCCCTATCTGACCCCCACCCACTTCCTGCCCCCCGATTGCCCCCCTCAGAATCCCCAACCCATCCTGCCCCTTGTCCCCTCACCACCCCACCAAGACCCCCACCCCAACCACCACCCCAGGACCCCACTCCCCTACCAACCCCTCCGTTCCCTGTCCCCTGACTGTCCCAACCCCTCCGCTGAGTCCTGACAGACTCCCCCCCCCCCAGAATGCCCATGATCCAACCCTCATGCCCCGTCCCCTGACTGCCCCTCCAGAACCTCTGCCCCCTCCCTGTGCCCTGCCTGTCCTCGGGACTCACTGCCCCTTATCCAACCTCCCTCCCGGTCCCCTGCCATGCTGCTTACCCCCGCCTCTCCCGGAGCCCCAGCATGCCACGTCTATGAGCGGCCCTGGACAGCGCTGCAGCCGTGTGGCTCCAGTGGGGTCCTGGAGCCTGAAGCCCCGCCCCCTTACCACACGGCTCCGAGTGGAGCGGAGCTCAGGCCCTGCTAGAGCCACGCTGCTTTAGCTTTGTCCAGGGCCGCTCCTGTACGCGGCGTGCTGAGGCTCCGGGGGATGGGGGGAGGCAGAGGCGGGGCTGGAGCATTCTCTTGAGGGCCCCCACGGGGCCTGGGGCAAATTGCCCCACTTGCCCCTCCCTCCCCAGGTGGCCCTGTTTTACACTCTCCCCTAGCGGCTTCATGTGGATATTAACCAAGGTAGAAGAAAGGATGGAGCCCTACAGGGTCCCATAGGAGACAGCTCTAAGAAGTAGTTGCTCATGATAGTATTCTGGATTTGGCCCAAGGAAAAGGACTGGCGCTATTTTAGACTACCCCTTTAATCCCCGCTACATCCCTGATGTGGGAAATAGCTTTTCAATACGAATGGTATCAGAAGTTGTGGAGAAATTCAACAGTCTGAGTATGGATCCATACCCCTTTTCCAAGGACAACCGGAGGTCACTTATCAGCATAACCTGAAACTCGACTTGGCTAGTTCCCTCTGATACTAGCAGTGGACATAGTGACCTGGAGGGGGGGGGTCTAATGTGAAGAAGAGGGACTAACACAGAAGTTGTATAATATAATTTTCCCTGTGTGAAAATGTGGAAATTCAGTTACTATGATGTCACTCCTCCTTGGCAGTGCTGTACTCCTTTACTGGATGAAGAATAGACGGGGTGACATCCAGAAGGGGCCTGGCCTCTTTTATTTACTGGAGGATGGGTTAAGTGTCTCCAGTTGTTCTACTACTAGGCTGTTGCCTTGCTGGTGAGGGTCTAGAGAGTATATAACAGGGCCAGATCAGAAGAGAACCCTTGAAGCCTGATGCTATAGTCACTGTGCACACAGCTTCCACTGACTTTGGTGGGACTTGTGCTCCTAAGTAACTCAGGTGCTCTTGAAATTTCCACCCTTTAAGCTTAGTAGCTTAAAGTTAGGCACCTATTTTTGGGAAAAAAAGAAGAAGACCTTATTTATGGGAAGTGACTCGAAAGATCTGTGCCAGATATCTTCTTGTGAAACTCCGGTGGGTAAACTTCTCTGTTGTGTTATGATGTCCCGGTAGGTGGAACTTTCGTATGTTTTGGGGACATTCACTCCTGCACAGAGGGCCAGCACAGGCTTGTTTAATATTTAAGTTCTGAGAATCCATTGATTTTGTGCTAGCCTTTTGCAAAGCAGTGGATTTCACCCTTAGTGCTCAGGAATGCAAAATTTCTTCTTGTGACAGTTTAATCGTCTCATGAGGTCTGATTACACAGATCTTCCCACTTTGATGGTGAAAGGTGGAGGGAGGTGAGGAGATGGCTGGTGTCGAAATGGTGTAATGACCCTCACTATAGAGAACAGTAGTAGCAGTAAATACAAAAGGGATTCTTTGCTGAGTCTGCTGGGCACACGCTGATCCAGCATCTTCCTGGCTCTCTAGCTCATAGACCAATGAACACAGTTTCTGTTAAACAGTATTGCCACACCGGGTCTCTTCTACAGTCTTCCCCTGAATTGTGAAACACCCCTTTGTGGAGTGTGCTGCCGGAAAGGGTCTAGGTGCTTGTGTGGAGGGACAGGAACTCAAAGTGGATGGACCTTGGTGTCTGATGGATCTCCCATGATCTAAGAAGACCTCAGGCCCAGACCAGCAGTGTTTGGGGGGGCCCTCTGTTCTAGGGGAAGAAACTCTGAGGGGAATCTCATGGGGTTTTCCTCCTTGCACCCCAAGTGCCCTCTGGTAGTTTGCTCTGTGGTGGCTGGCCCCACTGAGAGGCTGTTTATACAGTAGAGAACCTACAATATATTATCTTGAATTTATTGGCGACTATCAATATTTAACTGTGGTGTCAGAGGTAACATCTAGAATAACCTTTAGGTTGTTTACTCAAAACAGTAACATGTCAGCCTCCAGCTTCCTGAGCGGGGCCATCATTTGGCAGGGACTAAGAAGAGCAAGTATCTTGATATGGAAATTAATGTGGGAGTGAGCATGATTGAAAACACATAGCATTGTGTAGAAGGTAATATTAATATATCTCTAACCTTTATATTACATATATGGAAATAATATCAATCTGCATATTTGGACAAAATGCAAGTATTCAGCGAGGTAGGGTAGGGAGGAAGTGTTTTATTTGATCTAAAAAAACAAAAACAGACAAACAACAGAAAACCCTCTTGGGCAGCCCTGATGTTATTTGATTGGAGTAAAATCTTCCTGAAGTGTTAGGCTCTGAAATTTGTGCTGCATGTCACTCCAAAGGTAATTTTTCTTAGCTTTGTAGTGAGGTCTTAGATTTAATCTATGACTCTCTACCTTGCTAGACACTTAGGTCAAGATTTTTAAAAAGAGGTTAGCTCCTAAATTGCGGTCTAGATTTCAAAAAACATATTCCATTGAAGTCAGTGGGAGCTGCTCAATGCCCAGGACTTCTGAAAACCAGGACACTAATTTAGGAACATTATGTTAAGCTCTTATTTAAAAAAAAAAATCTTGTCTGTAAATGATCACTATATGCGTAATCGAAGGCAGATGAATTCATGGTTTAGTTGTAGATTTGTTGGAATTTCGTAAATGTACAAGAATAAACCAAATTAGAACTCTTTAATTTCTAAATCTAACTTGTATTTTCCTGTATTTACCTCCTTTCTACTTAAGATATTGCCCTTGTTTTATTTACCTGTCTGTACATGAAGTTCAAAATAGCACCAGTCCATTTTATGTATTTCTGGAGAATTCTTTAATTTGCTGGCACAACGCTTCATTCCTGGAAGGTTTTAATAAAATATCTCACCTGATATGTATGTTACAAGCAAAGGAAAAAGTTTAAAATGTAGTGTTATTCCCTGCAAGATAGACCAATTTTGTGTGCTCTACCTAATAGACTGGTGCAGCTTCGTTGAAAAAAATGCTTGTTGACTTTTGAAAGTATTTCTTCGATAACTTTGGAATCATTTTGATCTGTCGTGTACATGTGTATTGTGACACCATTTTTTAAAAAAAAAGGGAAAATACATTTGTAATTAGAGCTGGTTGGAAATCATTTCACCTTCCATGTGAAAAATTTAAAATGTTCATTAACAGACAAACAAAAACCCCTTCTAATCAGAAATGTCGTGGTCGTGTCCCATGAGAGCTATGCACAATGGAGTACGTTGTGCACCTATTCTTCTCTATGGGCTGTGATCCCTGGTTGGACTACACCTATGATGCATCATGCTTTCCCCTGTCATTCATCAGGGGAATCCTTGGCTGTTATGCATTACAGAAAATGAAATCCAGCTATGGAGTGTAGCTCAGAGAGGAAAATGGGGGTATGAGGCACCTGAACTAAAGCTCCTGTTGGGCATCACAACAGCATTTTTCCTACACATTTTTTAGTTTTTTTTGGTCTGAAAACATTTCAATTTTCAGGTGTTTGCTTTTTCAAAGCAGTCAAAATTTTCCATAGAAAGCAGATACTGGGGAGGGAGGACGTTTTTATTGAAAGAAAAACAGTTCAACAATTTTCAACCAGCCTGATTTGTAATCCATTGCATTTTAGTAGTTCCTAAACAGTCTTTACTGTTTATGATATGCATTTTTTTAGTGGACAAATTATTGACGTGAACTGTGTCCTATGTAGGCACAATTACTACATAAATGGCACACTCCTGAGAAGCCACTCTTATGAAACCCTGATTCTTCAGCTCCAAAAACCCAGATCTCTAACTATTGAGCAAAAGGAGAACTACTTTAGCTGATGGCAGTAGCAGGCCCTTGTCCTCTCTATAGGGCCAGTCACCAAAGTGCAACATCAGTCACACACACACACACACACACACACACACAGAGCTCACACACACAACCCTCCCCCCTTATAAAGAGGGGACGAGTGTACCAAAATTGAGTCAGAGGAGTTGCAACTGGTTCACGGGGGTCACAATGCCACTCAGGTTTGGATTGTTGCAAAGCCACCATCCTGGTATGGGGACCCTGTGCAAGTGCACCACGTGCACCTTGGTTAGTCTGGGCCTGCTCCTTGGGAGCTGTCAGTTTTGTCTGGAAAGGCCATGCACTGCTGTAGCACAATATAAACCATTTTTTATGTGGCTCATTATCCATTGGAACTAAACTAAAGGTAAAATTTTCAAAAGCAAGCCTACATCCTATTTCAGGAGTGATTCTGGAGCCTATTTCCCATTAACTTTCCATGAGACTTAGACTCCTAAGTCACTTAAGCACTTCTGAAAATTTTACCTGAGACCAAACATTTGCCAGCTGTTGGTAATGCTTGATCAGTCATGATTGGATTTCAATGAAATTCAATGGGATTTCTGACATGGTTAAGGTTACGTATGTGCTGCAGTGTATTGCTGGAGTGGGGCTTTTAACAGCAGTCATTTTGTTCCTCAGGCTGCCCTAAAGATACGTTTTCTGTATTCTGAAATGATGTGGCAGAAAGCAAAAAAGAATCTTCTGACTCATTAGGAAATAAACACAGGCATAATTACCATCTGCATTTCAGTCCATTCAATCTATTCTCCAGTCATGGAAAAATGTTCATGAAAAAGTTGACATCTGTGATGCTTCTGAGAGAAGCTAGTTTTATAAAAAAAAAATTGCAGAAGAAAAAAACAATCCTGACCCTATACATTATGTTAGACAAAATGGATTAAATTTATGACACCCTATTGATCAAATTCTGACCTTGATTTGACCCCATTGGCTTTTTACTGTTTGTTCTCAAAAAATTTGGTGCCACTTTTCCTCGATGGGGCACTTAATTTTGAGTGTTAGATAGAGATCAATAGTCACAGCTTGAAATTGGCATCTTTGGAGGAAAAATATGTCGTGTGGCAGTACAGTAGATTTGATAGTACTTCAGTTAAGAAAATGGTGTACTCTTTCATTATTGTTTTCCATGACAGAATTGAGTGTTATTTCATTCTCCTACCGAGATTCTGACAGTCTCTTGCACTATCTTATCTGTCAAAGAGTTTTCATTCCTATCCTTTCATGCTTGGCTTCTGGAGTGGAACTTTATTTAAGAGGTCCATGAAATTAGAACAGATGGCCCTGGCACTGGCTATGCTATCAGCCTTGGTCACTCAGAAATGAGTCATTTCAGTTCTAGAACTTCCCTGTGGTTCTCAGATTGTCTGAACTGAAATATTAGTTAATCCGCTATCCATACAATATATGATCAGTTGACAGGGGAAATCTCTTGAGATCTGGGTAAAACTTATAATCTTCCTCCCCCAGCTGATTCCCTATTGTTTTATTGTGATGTAATGCAGAGAAACTTCTAGTAATTCCATCATCCTTACAAAAATGCTGTTAAATTAGTTTTTGATTATGATCATTGACAGAGGGAAACATTTCTCCTCTCCTCCTCTTTCCATTACTCACACAGAGAGAAAGGCATTTATAAACATCAGAGACCCTGGTGATAGTGGCCATTGAGTACCCAGATGGACAGAGATATAGGCCAGTGCTCATGTATTCTGCAGTCACAGAATTTACTAAGAATTCTCCCCTTGCAGTAAAGTTGTGCTCCAGAGTCTGAGGCTTGGTTTACATTTAAATGTTATAGTGGCATAGCTACGTCAGTCAGGAGTGTGAAAAAATACACCAACGTATTTATAATGAAACCTGCCCCCCCCCCTCGCCCACAGTATAGACACAGCGAGGCTGATGGAAGAGTGCTTCTGTCAATGTAACTAATGTCATTTGGGAAGGAGGTTTTCCTACAATGATGGAAAAACTTCTGTCAGGGTAGGCTGCAGCTACACTAGAGGCTATGGCAGTGCAGAGTCCAGAGTGTAAGTATAGCCTATACTTTCATTAAAAAATATTTTTCTAGCCATAAAACATCAAATATAAGCCAATGCAGAGATGTTTTTCTGAGGGTATGTTTACACTATGAAGACTGTACCAGAATAGCTATATTGGCATAGCTATGTGTAATGTAGCTGTAGCCTGTACTGACAGAAGGAGTTTTTCTGACTGCATTGACAGAAGTGTTCTTCCATCGACTTAGCTGCACTGGGGGCTATGTCTGCATAACTACATTCATCATGGGGGTAGCTTGGCCAACATAACTTTCAAGTGTAGATCAAGCCTGAGTCTGCAGGCAGCCTGAAACAAAAAAAATAGCTCTGACACATGTGAGCTGCCTCATTCATCTCAATGGGGTGTTGACTCTCTGAAACAAAAATATCATCACTATCAGCTGTATCACCACTGATCATTTTAGAACATCTAGATACTGTGCTTATCACATTGTTCTAACATGCCCTTTTCACCTTCTCAAATAGCAAAAGCCCAAATGCCCCCTACCCAACTACCAAAACCTCAAGTTTCTACCGTCATCTTCAGTACAGTTAAATGTTCTCCATACATAAATCTTGCAACACAAAGAAAACTTGAAAGTCAGGGACAGTAAATTCCATTGAATCGGATATAAAACAGATAACACAGCTGCTGCTGTATGGATTGTGTTTTTCATTGTTATATTTTATGCAAGCCAATCTGAACATCAATCTAATTTGAACATCAGTGAAACTGCTGCAGAATTGTCAATCTGCATCACTAGAATGCCAGAAAACCCAAAGAGTCTTGCCACAGAGTACTTGGGACCTAGGTTATGGTTTATCTACACAAATAGTTGTTCTGGTTTTGGTTATTGATACCTCTCTCACCTCCCTCCCCCGTTGCTTTCTCTTCCATGCAGTTCTACAAAATGAGCAGTAGTGCATGCACTCTAAGCTTCTGCGCTCAGGACCGGCTCCAGGCACCAGCGAAGGAAGCAGGTGCCTGGGGCGGCCAATAGAAAGGGGTGGCACTCCATCCGGTATTGAGGTAGCATGTCTGGGTCTTCGGTGGCAATTCGGCGGCGAATCCTTCACTACGTCTCTTCCTCTTCGGCAGCACTTCGGCAGGAGCTCAATCAGATTTTTCTTTTCTTTTTCTTTTTTTTTGTTTGTTTTCGCTGCTTGGGGCAGCAAAAAAGCTGCCAACACTCCACCTACAACCAAAAAAACAAGTTTCCTTTAAAGAAAAAAAGAAGGTAGTTTGCTTGTCAGAGAATTTTCACTAGCTTTTATGAACTTTCAGAGAATTAAACTATTTAGCAAACTGAGAAAATATCATACAAGATGACCTGGCATACATGCCCCCTGCACTGCTACTGTGAAGGAGACAGAAGGTGAAGGAGCTTCTTCAATAATGACTACAAGGGACAATGAGAACATTCCACTCTATTGTGCAAGCAGCTGGAGCATAGTTCCCACTCTGAGAGAATGTGGACTGAGACCAAGCCTTGGAGTCCTGAAAGATCATTATGAAAAGCATCAGAGGGGTAGCCGTGTTAGTCTGGATCTGTAAAAGCAGCAAAGAATCCTGTGGCACCTTATAGACTAACAGACGTTTTGGAGCATGAGCTTTCGTGGGTGAATACGACATGCATCTGACGAAGTGGGTATTCACCCACGAAAGCTCATGCTCCAAAACGTCTGTTAGTCTATAAAGTGCCACAGGATTCTTCTCTGCTTTTATGAAAAGCAGTGACAATAGACAGAATTTACCACCACCTGAAACTTTTGAACTCCAGGTTTACAAGCCAAAGGTTTATTTTTAAGTAATGGAAAGCCAATCACAAGGGATGCACAATTCAAAGCAGTTGTAAATTGACTTTGTTGTGTAATTCATATATAGCTTGATCCTCCAAGATTCAGAGTGCCTCTTGTGAGATGTAAAGCACCCATAATGTTCCTGGACCATAATAGGAATTGAGAGTGCTCCAAACCTCATAAGATCCACTCAACATTTTGCAGGATTGGACCCTTATATAATAACAGCTGTGAGGGGTTCATAGCGGTGCAGGTGAGGGTCTTTAAATCCAGTCAGTCATTGATCCCCACTAAATACTCCCCGTGCAGGTTGTTATTACTATTATAAAATAAAAGCAACAAGTTGTAATGATTTTTTTTTAAAAAATTGTCATGATATAGCTGGCAAGAACAGAGTATTTTTAGAGAGACAAGCTGGGTGAAGTAATATCTTTTATTGGATCAACTTCTGGTGTTGAGAGGGACAAGCTTTCGAGCTCTTCTTCAGGTCACCTTGAAAGCTTGTCTCACTCACCAACAGAAGGTGGTCCAGTAAAAGATGTTACCTCACCCATCTCTCATAGCCTGGGACCAACACAGCTACAACACTGCAAAGAACAGAGTATTTTTAGACAACTAATGTGCTGTGCATTAATTAGGCAGTTAGATTGCTAGAATTATATCTGGATAATCATTATATCTATACCGCCAGACTTCTTATTGCAGTCCAGTGATATAGCCACCTCATTTCAGTTTGGGAAACTGGTGCTTTAAATTATGGGACATACTGCTCAGGGAAAAACTTACTATCATGAAACATCTCCAAAGTAATCAATATCAGTTTCTGGGTATGCAGCTACTAATCATGGCGAATCAGAAGCAGATTATTCACCTACTTTATTGTATACCACACTGATCTGTTCCACACTCATTTGTATCTTGATTGTTGTCAGCATTTAGTAATTGTTCAAGTGTTATCTCCAACACTTTGTCTGTTCTCCATGACCACATTAGTATAATTTTATCATTGGATTTCTATTTGAGACTCAAAAATACATAAATTATGAAAAAAATCACACCCTAACAGACATATATAATTAACACTTCAACACTGATCTAATATGATTTCAAGAGTCTGATCTTTGAGGATTCTGTTGAAAAAGACAACTGCGAATGAAGGTATAATGGATGGATTTTGTCAGTATTCACCTCTTTTACGGAGATGCTTCCCTTTTTATATACTCTGCGTCAGTCAAGATTACGAATTCCTACTCCCCACCAGCATCAGCCTCTGCAGGCTCCATAATTAAGAATGAAATACACAAAGTACAAACCATTTTTACACCTTGGGGAACAAACAGTTTAATGTCAGCTTACTTTTTATTGGCTCTTTTCTCCAAGCAGAGGTACTTGTGCTAATCAGAACAGCTAATGCCCCATATGTGAGATAGCCACTTGGGGCCATACTAGGACAATAAACAAAATGGGCCAAATTCTCAGCTGGTGTAAATTAGTGTCTCACCATTGCATTCAAGGGAACTATGCCAATTTATACCAAGATTTGGCCCTATATTGCTAGCAAACAGAGGAAGTAATTTTGTATCAACCAGTCATTGTTTGCGTAGCTCAGCTTGAGGCTGATGTCCTGGATGGAGGAGGTTTCTGTGCAGCAAAAGGGAGTGGAGAGAAGCAATAGCAATCAGAAATGTTAGCCTCTTCCTCTTGTCTTTCCTTTGATAAGATACCTCCAACGTATCCGTATGTATTCCTTTTAGTCAACGATCAGCAGTCCCTCCGTCTGAATCTGCTCTTGGTTTCACAGCAGTATAACTCCACAGACGTCAGTTGAGAGACCCTAGGGTAACTCAGCAGTAAGAGGATAATCAGACCCCTAAGTCTGTAAACCTTTTTAGAGGAGCAAACTAAGCACCTTGATGCACAAAGCACAAAATCAAGGAGGCACCTCTGCAGAGATGGATTTGAGCTGGAGTAGTCAAGTACAGCATTCTGCGCCTGTCACAGGAAGAAATAAGGACAGAATGTGTAATGCAGAAAGTCAGGTCTTTGAAGTGTTAACATCCTGTCTCCTGCATTCTTTGATCCTGAATCCTGTGTCCTGCATTCAGGCCCCAAAATGCCATGCAAGAAAAATGGGGAAGAGATGTTTCTCTTGTCACTGTTTCTGGCATTTGAGTTCTGCAAACCTACTGGCTCTCTGGAGCTGAGGAGCAGTGTCAGACTAAGGACACAAAGGCCACTGAGTGTGGTCTGGGCACCACCAGCACCTCTAGCATCCAGGAGGACAGAGTAGACTTTTGTTCCTTCAAATATGGGATTAAGAAGTGCTGCTGGTACAGCTTCATGCTGTGATTCTCTGAAGTACCCAGCTATCTTAGGGCTTGGACTGCCCTCCTGCCATTTGCCACTTCTGTCAGGTATTTGAATTTGGAGTGCTCTTCTGGTTTGCATTACGGGATGTCCATTCTTCCAGCAAGGAGCCTTCCCCCTCCTCTGGATAGATCTAAGTTCTCTTTGACCCAGGGTCCCTTCCAGCCAGGAATTAGATCCATAGATCAATGGGATTTGTGCTTAATCTACACTGCTTTGATGGGCTCTTTGGGGGTCTGCACAGGAAATTTCCCTGTAGCTCTACAGTCCAAGTCCACTGAGCAGAACATTGGAAATGTACCGACAATCAATCTTGCCTGTCAGATCAGTTATATTTTCAGTTGCTCAAATATAACAATATATGTACTTTCATACAGAAGCACATACAAGTGACACACACTCCTGCGGAGCTCTATATGTAGGCTCCCTTCAGGGTCTATGCACACGTCATGCTCTAACAAACTCACAGAAATGATAAAGCCAAACAAATTTTTCACGTGGAGCTAAATCCTCAGTGATGCGGGGCTCCTGCAGCTCCTCTTCATGTCAATGGAAGTGGCAGGTGCTGAGTGTCACAGTTACAGAGCTAGTGCACCTCTGCCCCCTCTGTGGTCTCTCTGAGTGCAGTACAGGCCTTGTACCTTTATCCATTCCAGGGTGGAATTCCACAGCTTTCACACACTTAGACCAGACCCTGCCCTAGGCTGCAGTGCCCTACATATTAATTACTCTTACCCACCAGGTCCGACTGAGCTTGGTTACTTATGCTTCTTCCCAGCAGGAGTTTGTGACTAGTGGTGTTTGTACTGATCAGATCACCTTCTTCAAACAAAGTGTTACTCATTTTATCAGTAGGAACAAAGCACTCAGAGAGAAAATGATTGTAAAACAAGAAACAGCCTACACAAATGTCTATCTTACCTACAGGCTAAACATCCTCTGAGGGTAACCTGTGCATTCCTATGTTCTTCAGAAACCCCAGTGGGTGCCTGTGTCTCAGCCTGGTTCCTCCGAACAACTATCATTTCTACCGAGTACATTCCTTTTTAAACCTGCCAAAGTTCGTTTGATATCCTCTCTGTGTGGGCCTTCTCCAGTCCTGGCACTGTCTTTTAACAACCCACAAGTGTTTTCCAAGACATGGCTTGTCTTCAGCCATTCTTTTTCCTTCCTGCTTGTTTTTTTCCTAACAGCCCTCTGTTTAACTGAACCAATTTATTTATACAGTAAACATCCCAATAACTAGCTCAACATAAAGTATTCATAAATTACAGAGCGGCTCCAAATCCACCACACTCAACATTTCTTAGGATTTCATCCCCAAGTCATCAGTAAGGTACTTAAGAATATGCCTAAGCGTAAAAGTGAGCAATGCCATTGACTTCAATGAGACTATCTATCTGTTTAAAGTTAGGCAGATGCTTAAGTACCTTGCTAAATAAGGGTATGTCTTCACAGGGATTAAAAAACCTCTGGCTGGCTTAGATCAACTGGCCTGAGTTTGGGCTCAAGTGCTGAAAAATTGCTGTGTAGATGTTGGGCTTGGGGCTGGAGGCTGAGCGCAAATGTCTACACCGCAATTTTTAGCTCCACAACCTGAGCTCATGTCAGTTGACATCGACCAGCTATGGCTGTGCCTTAGTTTTTTATCCCTGTGTAGATGTACTCTAAGATCTTAGTCCTTAATTTACTCTGCATGATATGTAGGACATAAGCTAAATAACAATTTTGCAATGATTTCAATGGGAGCATGACCAAGCCTTAAATCATCAAAGAGGTACATGGAGGAGGGGAGTCACTGAAAAAACTTTGCAAATTAGATTCTGTTGTCTTGGTGAATCTGTGGATGTGTTAACACATTGTTCAGGAAAGGGATCTGCGAGAGATTCCTGTTATGCTGCTTGTTATCTAAAATTGCTATTAATAGTGTATTATCTTCAGAAGGGAAGCTGACATACTTCAAATGTGTCAAATGGTAATGATATGGTAGTTAATTTGTATAATGTACATTTGCAGCCTGAATTATTAGGCAGTTCTGGTTATGCTAGAAATATCAGGTGTACATTTACAGCAGTTTTTAGGGTAGGAAAATATATATTCATATACTAAACAACTGGATTTAAACAGAAATAGTAAAAGTCAAGAGAAATACTGAATTAGCTTTATTACCATGAATCTCCTCAGTATAGCAAAAAACATAAAGCATAACAGCTGCAACATAGGAGGTCTTGTCTGAGGATATTTAACTGCTCTTGGCTTAATGTCATACATCAAGTTCAGCTAAGGCAAACAAGCTGCTGTTAACTCCATGTGATGGGGCATCTGCCCTGCACTGACCTATAAAGGGTTAATGGACTCTTTCCTATTGGCAGAAAGCAGCCAATGGGAAAGGGACTGTGAGGAACAGCCAGTCAGGGCCTGACAGGCCCGTATTAGAAAAGCTGAAGGGCAGAGCAGATTCAGTTTTTCCCTGGAACTCAAGAAGGGAGAACTGGCTGCCTTGCAGGTGGAAGAAACCCAGTACCAAGGACAGAGCAGTGTTGCTAGCATGGACTGGGGAGCTAGGGAAGAGCTTCTGATTCATGGCTGGGAGTTCCAGGCTGAGGCCTGGAGATAAGGTGAAGAAGATACTGGGCTATGGGGAAGTGGCCCAGGGAAATAGACTGAGAGGTTGAAGGACTGCAGCATGTATCTGCCATTAGGGTCCTTGGGCCAGACCCAGAGTAGTGGGTGGGCCTGAGTCACCTCCACCCCCACTTGCCACTGAGGAAGTGGCTGGACCACTGGATTGTGGTACTGTTCCCCTGGAAGGGGGGACCACAGAGTGTAGCACAGCCAGAGGGCTGTGTCCTGAAGAGGACCCTGTGATTCTTATAGCGACGTGCTTCCAAGTACAGAAGTGACAGCAGGAGAGACACCACCAAGACTCAGTGTACCAACCTGTGTAGCTGATCTGTAAGATGATCAGCAGGAGGCACTAGTGTGGTGAGTCTCACACACCATTTTTCTGAATAATGCCAATAACACTTGTCTGACAACAGATCTCTCAATATGGGGCTGAATGTACTTCCATGTTTTGATTCCTTAGAGTAACACAAGCCCGCCTGGCTGCCTTTGCTGCCACCAGTACCACCCTGTGCACCCCTATGAGACCTGTGGCCCGCCTGGGCAATTTAAAAGAGCCCAGGGCTCCCAGACCCTTTTAAATCGCTCAGGCCCTTGGGCAATTGCCCCCTTGGTCCCCATGCACCCTCCTGACTCCCCTGTTGGGGGGGGGAGGCATGGTGTTATTACATTAAACAATAAGTCCATAAATGGGATCTGTGAAGGAGCATTGTTATACTGAGGTGTATGTAAACAGCTGGTGTTGTGTGTGTAAGTAACAGGTAGGTGCGCAGCTTTATAGAATGAGATACTAAAATAAACTAGGAAGTTTCTGGGTGGCTGCAATATTTTGTATGGCTGTTTCTATCCAGGGCCGAGATTATCTGTGTTGTCTCCAGTTGTGGGGTGTGTGTGGGCTTTCTGCTATGTCTTGGCATAAGGTCTAGGACTTGATTGTAGAGACAGGACACGAGAATGGTTTTTGAGAAATAAAGAAGGATGTTGGATTTCAGTGCTTTAGGGTCAATACAAATGTCTGTTCTAGTCTAGAGTATATTTTGTGGGACATGGATCAACAAGTGGTTCCTAGTTTTGGCATTAGTGTTCCTCCAGGCGAAATTATTTCATTAGGATTGTTAAGGGTAAAATTGCACTGAAGTCACTGAGAATTTTGCCAGTGACATCAGAGCATGTCCCCAAAGTGTTCTGGAAACTTTTTTCTGTGAATACCCAGAGATGATCTGTCTATTGTATTTGATGCACAACCAAAAATCCTATTAACCAGATGAGTTCAGGGGAATACTGACAAGTGACCCAGTTAGTTGTATATTTTCAAAAAAAATTACAGGGTCTTCATTTGATGCTCAGATTTATGTGTAATAGCTGAATACCATTAGTCTATCCTAATACTGAGATTCTCTGGAACTCATCGTCTGACTGGGTGGTAATAATAGCCGTAAGTGATATCTCTAATATACAAATAGATGAAAATTAGGCACAGAAAGTTTGAGGGACATACCCAAAAAGAAGCTGTTATTAAGAAGCAAAATTGGGAACCAACCTCCCTAGGTCTCGCTGTCTTATATGCAGAAAAGTAGTTAATGCACTTACACAGTAACTATTTTTTCATTTTTAGATGAAGAAAGCAAACCAACCAAAACCCTCCAACTCTAATTTCTGTTATGTGTTAATACAATACATTATTTCAGATTTAAATTACCGTTTCAAGCTAGAGAGAAAGCAATAAAGCATTTGCAATGGCACCAAACATCCTCTGTTCTTCCTTATCTGAACAATTCAAACCCACCAATTGTGATCAGTTTGTAACAGAATTTTCTGGGGGGTTGAGAGAGTGTAATGTCCAGTTTTAGTCTGAAGTAGATTATAATAGCCAAGTTATAAACCTGTCAAATATCTGTATAAAAATGTTACTGTTCATCGAATTATGTCAGTTTGCTATAATACTGAAACTTTCTACAGACTTTCTGCAGACTGAGGGCCCAATTAATCCCTGGTTTAACTGCATTGACACATGTGGTCTTACTCCAAAGATCAGTCTGGTTCCGGGAGACTTGAAATACTGTAGCTCTGAAGCAGCACCAAAGTTTCATTATTTCTCTACTTGTTCATTTCCATTGCTGTATTAGATTTCATGCTATTATGAGCTGTTCATGAATTAGCTGATCAAAGTGGTTAAAGACAGGGTTAAGTTCACTTACAATGAAAAAATCAAGACAGTAGATGTGTACTATATAATTGTTTTTATTTATGAATTTGCTCCTTCTTGTGTAGGGTTTAGCTTTGATTTTTTTATCATTAACTTCTGCATTTACTGTTTTTTCCAGCATCTCAAACTGAGCTAAAATGCTGGGTAAAGAGCAGAGGAACTGAATTATCCAAATGGTGTCAGTAAAATTATGATAATAAAGTAAAATGAAACTATAGCATCTCAGTGGATAGATCTCAAAATGCAGTGCTGGTCAGTGGGCACTTTTTGATTCGATGGTTAAATATTCCTTTCCTACATCTAATAATTATTTACATTGCACCATAGGGGTTTGGGGCTTTACAGCCAAATAGGGAGACAAAGGCCCTATAAGGTGGTTATAAGCTAGCATTTATGTAGCACTTTGCATCTTCAAAATGCTATATGAAAATTATTTAATGCCCACCACATCCCTGGGAGAAAGTTAGTGATAAGTGCTATAGTTCTCATTTTACAGATGAAAATCTGAGGCGTAAAGAGGGTGAGGCCTAAATTTTCAAAAGTGTCCACTGATTTTGGGTGTCCCAGTTTGAGCACCTGTAAATTCTACTGACTCAGGTTGGGCACCCAAAAATTGAGGCAATCAAAATTGCTTTTGAAAATTTAGTCCTGACTGATTTGCCCAAGGCCAAAGAAGGGGTCAGTGTCAGAGATAGAAGTAAAATCCATGAGTCCTTAGCTCTTGGTCCCGTGTTTATCCCATGCCTCTCTTTCTCTAATACGCTATAGGCATTTTAAAAAAAGCAGATAAAAAGCTTTTAAATTAAGGCAGAAGTCCTCATTCAAAAAAAGAAAAACAAAATTAAAAAAACCCCATGCACACCTCTGTTCCCACACCTGTGTAAAATATAGTTTGCACATACAGTAGCAAGTATGGCTCATGCCAATTTGAATGCACTCATGTATTTTTTTTCTTTTGCTTGCAATTGGCAGTTGTGTCATGTTCTGTGAAATGTTTGCCTATTTCTTTATGAAAGAGGTTCAAGTGTTCATACCTTCAGCCAATGAATTTGAGCATGAACACAGATAGGAGGTAGAGCAGCTGGCAGGAAAGAGTTGTATTGGAAGTAGGAATAAGTTAGTGAAATAAGTATCAGAGGGTAGCCGTGTTAGTCTGGATCTGTAAAAGCACATATCTACACCAGCGACACCATCACAGGACCTAACCAGATCAGCCACACCATCACTGGTTCATTCACCGCACATCCACCAATGTAATATACGCCATCATATGCCAGCAATGCCCCTCTGCTATGTACATCGGCCAAACTGGACAGTCTCTACGGAAAAGGATAAATGGACACAAATCAGACATTAGGAATGGCAATATACAAAAACCTGTAGGAGAGCACTTCAACCTCCCTGGCCACACTATAGCAGGACCTTAAGGTGGCCATCCTGCAGCAAAAAAACTTCAGGACCAGACTTCAAAGAGAAACTGCTGAGCTTCAGTTCATCTGCAAATTTGACACCATCAGCTCAGGATTGAACAAAGACTGTGAATGGCTTGCCAATTACAGAACCAGTTTCTCCTCTCTTGGTTTTCACACCTCAACTGCTAGAACAGGGCCTCATCCTCCCTGATTGAACTGACCTCGTTATCTCTAGCTTGCTTGCTAGCACACATATATATACCTGCCCCTGGATATTTCCATTACATGCATCTGAGGAAGTGGGTATTCACCCACGAAAGCTCATGCTCCAAAACGTCTGTTAGTCTATAAGGTGCCACAGGATTCTTTGCTGCTTTTAGTGAAATAAATAAGTTTTGGAAAAAAACCACTAAGTTGTTCTGGTGTGTTCTCATTTATCAAAAAAGAAAATGGGAGCAGAACAGAAGTGGAATACACAAAAATGTATTTCAGAACCATGATACCATGTTGAATAACAAAAGAAAAAGGATCTCTTCTTTGTGAGAAAGATCAGGCCCTTGCTTGTTTCTCTTTGGGGCCTTTCCAGCTAAATACACCCCTAGCCCACTGGATCATTCAAGTTCCTAAGGATGAAGGGGTCTATGGGCAGCAAAGCTTTTCAGGAGAAAGGTAGAGGGACAAATAATTAAACAAAACTCCGCTTCACAACCAACATTATTATACAACACGTTCAAACTTTGCAGAGCTGGCAGGGAGCTGAAGAAGTATTGAAAATGAACTCTTATCCTGAGTGCCTTCAGGAGTGGCAGTGCAGCCCATACTTCAACTTGCATAAACTCAAGTTGCCATACTAAGAAGGCCAGGTATTCTGAAGCACTATTCTCCACTGTCACAAAGGTGTCTTGTCTTGTCTTGAACATCGCATACCAGAAGCAAGCAAAGCTTTGAGACATCTGCACTAGCTGTACCTTAGTACAGAATGCATTGTTTACGCATCATTAAGATCATCTACCTTATCCTGTCTTTCTGGTACACCTCTACCTCGATATAACACTGTTCTTGGGAGCCAAAAAATCTTACCGCGTTATAGGTGAAACCATGTTATATTGAATTTGCTTTGATCCACTGGAGTGTGGAGCCCCCACCCCCGGAGCACTGCTTTACCGCGTTATATCCAAATTGGTGTTATAGAGGGTGGCGTTATATCGAGGTAGTTGTGTAATTTCTGCACCTAACACTGAAGTTACAACACTTTATATTTCCCCTCAGTTAAACAACTTTGCATAAATAAAAGCATTCTGGGAAAACCTTAACATTTATACAATTCGTAATTATACAACTTAGCATGAGTACAAAGCACTCTGAAAATACATTGTACACCCTGCTTGTTCACTACTAGCTACTTTCTTATCTTACTTGCACTACACACTTTGACTGGATAAACTTATCGTTACAACAATAAAGCAATTTACCTATTTTTAGTGACTACATCTGTTTGGGACAGCTGGTTTCTCAGTCTTTAGTACAATGCCATTCTTTGTATGGTAAAACTACCACTGCCACATTGGCACTACATATAACTCTAGCTTCACAAGTGGTAGTTTTCTGCTTCACTTTTGGCCTAGCTGTAAAGCATTATGGGACATTGGTTCAGTATGGTCAACATGATCACCACAGCCTTCTAAAAGGGGGCTAGATGTTTGACCCCTTACCTTTTGACTGTGTTTTTGTGTGTGTTCTCCTATAGAGGATGATCTTGGGGGTTAAGGCACTGGACTAGGGCTCAGAATTGGATTCAATTCCAGGTTTTGCCATGGATTTCCTTGGGTAGTGACATAACCTCTCTGTGCCTCAGTTCCCCTTTAACCACCTAATAAGGTTTCCCTATAAGCACCTTTTGTACTGATATAACTGCTTCCACACTATGGGGGTTGTACTGCTTCAGCTATACCATTATAGCTAGAGTGATACAATTGTTATGTGTAGACAAGTCCTTGAACATCATTTCAAGAGAGCCCTGACATAGTGCAACCAGTGATCTGTGGTCCACTGGTGGCTTCAGGTTTGGCAGCACTAATTAAACAGAGCTTAAAATCATAGGGTGAAATTTTGGCTCCATTGAAGTAAATGCGAGTTTTGCCATTGACTTCAGTGGGGCCAGAATTTCAGTCGCAGAGATCAGAGTTGGAAAATTATTGTTAGGTGATCTAGTCCATTCCCTGCCAAATGCAAAGAATGTTCCTTACAGCACTGGATATTGCAAGAAAAACCTTTCAACTATTTTTTTTCTCCATTTGCTAAGAAAATTGTATTTGACGAATTAAATATTTTAAACAAATGACCCAGAAAAATGTGTGTGTATAGTAAAGCTCTTTAACTCTCAATTTAAATCATTCTTGTAACTCTGTGGATGGATTTAGTTATACTGCCTTGGGCTACAATAATAATTCATCCAAGACAAGTTAATGTCTGATCTAAATTTTGCAAAAATATCTGGTCCCTAAACCTCGGTGAGAGGGAGATATTGATATATGACACCCTATAAGTAACCTGGATAAGATTATTGATCAGCGCTGTATAGGCTGTCTCCAGTGGGAGGATGAGATGGAGAGGCCAATCCATTATTGCAGCCATCTACTAGTGCAAAGCAATAGCATTAATGATACAGATTTTCAATAACTAATTTATATTTTCCTGAAATAAATAGAAACTCACTATTGTGTCACACTATCATTTAAAACAATGCCATTGAGGCTGACAGACCCCAAATTTGAATCCTGGTAATACAGTTGCTATCAGACCTCCAATGGGAGGGCTTGAAGTCCTTCCCTCCTCTCCTTTGTCACTGCACTTAGGGCTAGGGTGACCAGATAGCAACTGTGAAAAAATGGGACGGGGTGGGGTATAACAGGTGCCTATATAAGAAAAAGTCCTGAAAAACGGGACTGTCCCTATAAAAACGGGACATCTGGTCACTCTACTTAGGGCTTTTCCTAGCCCTGAGTTGGTAGAAAGGTTGCTAGGCAGTAATGCAAGGCACTCTTTCCCTCAGGTGATAAGCCTGGTGCTCTGTGCCCCAGCTGGTTTAAGAGTGAAGGATAAAGACGTTAGATTCCATTGCCCTGGACAGCAGCTACCTTTAACATCTCAGCTAACGAATGCAGACCACCCAGCAGATGTGGGCTTGTGGCTCTGCACATGTCATGATGCAAGAACATGTGTCCAGGTTCCTCTGCTAGCCCGCTGCCATCCTTCCCTTCCCTTGGAAGTGGGGCAAATGTGTACTCACATCATGAGCACACTAGGTCCACGCCTGTATCTGTGATCCCCAAACCCTGCGCCTTGGGTTTGCAAATGCAATCATCTTATGTTAAGACTGATGCTCTTGTTTTGGAGACTGATATAGAAGAAAATTGAGGGGGATATGAAGAAAGAAAAGTTTTAGTTGTAGAGAAATTTTGGGCCTGTGAACCATGGGAGCACCCGCAGTTAGAAATGAGTTTAGGACTCTTAGGTTTCATCCAATAATCTACCACTTGAGGCTAGGGCCGGCCCACAACATTTTGGCACATGAGGCGGGGAGCTCAAATGATGCCCTCATACCCCCTCGCTTGGGCCAAAACTTTGAAAGGTCTCAGTTCTGCCTCCTTCCTGTTCTACTCCTTTCATGGTACTGCTCTGTTACCTTCTTCAGTAAAGGAGAACTAAGAACTTAAAATGCTTTGTTCAAAATTTGTAATGAACACTTAACTTTCAAATGCCTGAACAGTAAAAGTAACTTTTCTTATCTGCATAGTAAACACTGGCATTTTTATCTGTTTGAATAATCAAAGTGGTGCTTTCCATGCTTTCTTGGTTGCAAAGATTTGAAATGCTTCCTAAAGGTCTGCAGTCTGGGCCAGCTCATGCTCTATTGCAATGGTTGCAAGGCTGACCAGCCTCTCCTATGTCATTGTGGAGTGTAGATTTGTTTTTATTAACTTCAGCTTGGAGAAGCTGCATTCTCAACTGGCAGCTGTTACAGGAAGTGTTAGAAATATGCGCAGAGCAAGAAAACCATTTGGAAAGAGGTGGTCATCTTGTTTGTCCACATATATTCCAGAACAGCCTTTGGAGTTGATCCTGCTGAAATGTATCTTGAAAGGGCTTTCAGTTCATCGCCTAAATCACTCACATCAATATCACACATGTCATCATGTGTCAACATTGTCTCTAATGCCCTGCATTGCTGGTGCAGGTGTTCTTCAGGTATGAGGAGTTTTGGAATATCATACAACATCCCAAATATATTGCTGTGTTCCTTGAGCTGCATGAAACATTCTTCAGCTGACTCTATTGCACAGTCTAGCACCTGGTTAAGGAATTCAACTTTGAATTGTCTCTTATGGGATTATCCCGTGGCTCGTAATCAAAATATTTTCTTCCATGACTCTTGTATTCTTGAACGGGTGGGAAAAGAGCTTCAGTGTGAAGTTCCTCTGCCAACTTCTGTGCACTCTTCAGAACATTTTGAAATCACTTATCTGACTGGTAACACTGTAGGTATGACTTTACTTTGTCCAGTTGTTCCATCGCTCCAGGTATATCAAGGTCAACACCTTGGAGTCTCTTGCTTACAACATTTATTTCAAACAGTATGTCATGCCACAACACTAAGCCACACAGAAATTTGAAGTTATGTGTGTTTCTGGTGATTCCATTTCCCTCTGCCACTGTTCTCCTATGAACAGTTCCTGTCATAGCATTATCCTCCATAATGGCAACTATGGCATCATCTATCTTCCCAATCTGGTGTTTGATAGACTTTATCGCCTCAACTTGACTTTCCCATCATGTGGCACTCAGTGGTTTCAGTGTCAGAGAGGATGTTCCCAGATGTTGCTTCAAAATTTGCCATTGATGAGTTGATGCAAAGAAAAATACATAGATGCTTTGAATTACGTTAAAAAATTCAGCAGCCTCATTAGAAGCTGATGCTGCATCACTGACCACCAAGCTCAGTGAATGAGAACTGAATGGGCCAAAAAAAGCTAGAGGGTTTAACTCTCAGATCCATGTCTGCACTCCTCTGTTCTTTCCTCTCGTAGCCTTGACCTCTCATGTCAGCTACCGCAATTCCTGTATCTTCCAGCTTTTTAAGAAGCACATTTGTCATACCAGCTCTTGTAGTATCATCAATGTTAATAAATTCTAGAAAATGCTCTGACAGTCACCATTGCAGGGATATTGTCCTTAGGTTCTGTTGTTGTTACAAAACGCACCACTAAAGTCATTTGTTCTGTATGGCTGATGTCAGGAATGCAGTCCAGAATAACAGAGTGATATCATGCTGATTTCAGATCTGCCACAGTCCTCTGATTGACTTTTGTTGCCAGTAACTATATGATCTCATTTTGAATTGTTTTTCCAACATAGTGGTGTGAGTACATTTCTTGGGTGGTGACTCTTCTTAGTGCTCCTGGAGTACAGCATCAGACTCAGCCATCAGCTCCACAATTTTAAGGCAGTTTCCATTGTTTGGCACATACAGCTGATCTGAAGTGCCACGCAAGTATTCTCACAATGGCAATGAGCCTTTCAGAACATTTTGCCAGTAAAGAGACTCTGTGCAGTCTTCTCTTGATGCTGATCATTTATGGTGGCCTTTAACCTTAATCTCTTCTCAAGCTCTTTCCACCTATGGAATGCTCTCTGGTGATTTGATACCTTCTCATGGCATGTCAGATTTCTAGACAGATTTTTCCAGTCCTTTGTTCCTATAGAACCCAATTGGCTGTAACATTAGACTGCAAGAGTTTGCAACAAAAACAGTATACATCATTCTGGGTTTTTGAGTATGTAAGCCATGACCTCTCCACTTTGTCACCATTGGGGATTTCACACAAGTAATGTGTTGGATGGAAACTTCTATTTTCACTGGCTTTGGGGAACATGAAATTTTTCACTTGCTGTGGCCCATGCAGTACAAGGAAGTCCCTCAGGCTACTGCTTAATTGGGTCCACAGTCCTGAATCATCTAGACTTACGGAACTAAACTCAGCAGCAGCTGTTTCTTGCACCTCCACCACACTCTTCTCTGATCCACACTTTTCCTCAGGAATGTGCATGGTTACATCCATTTGAGATGGAGATATGGATGCTGCAGTAGCTGCCAGGTCACCTGCACTCTGACTAACTGGAAAATCAGGCATCTTCTCACCAGTCACATCCTCACTGGGGCCGGAAGGCTCACTGTGAACATTTGTCCATGTATCTCAGGAGAGCACCTTCCTGCTTAGATAGAAAAGCTTCCTTTGCTTTCTTTCTTTTTCTGAATGCTGCCCCAGAGGGGCGTTTCCTTCTTTCACTCATGACTGCTGTTCTGTGGCAGCTGTAGTGGCTCTCAACACTCAGTTGAAGGGGGGGAAGTAAGCGGGTTGGTAGCAGGGCCTGAGTGAAGGAAGATATCAGCATCATAAGGGCCTAACTGGCTCCTACTACTTCAGTTGACTGCCTGTTCTACTCAAGTGGGTTCAGGGAAGCAGCAGGAAATAGGAAGCTCCCTAAGAAGCTGGTGTTAACCAGTCCAGGCTCCTGGGGGTGCTAGAGAGGTACATAGGAAGCTCCTTCTCCTCTCTCTCCCTGCAGCTCCTGCTGCTTTCTGTTATTCCCTCTCTCCTTTTTTCCTGCCTGCCTGTTATGTCTCCTGTGCCCTCCTTCCTCTCCACAGCACTCCACCATTTCTGTGCATCTAGAGCAGAGAGAATACATATGCACCAGCAGCGGACACATTTTCTACACTCTGGGTCCTAGTGGCATCCCCTCCACAGTCTGGCATTTGAGGCAGCTGCCTCAGTTTGCCTCATGGTAAGGCCAGCCCTGCTCAAGGCTGGTTCTGACATTTCAAGGCCCTCCAGAAGCCCTGCTTGACATACAGGCTCCCACCAAACCCCCATGTAATAATTCATTCTCCGACATCCCCACTTATTATTAAAACTGTCGGGGCAGGGCAGGGCGGGGCTTGTATTTGCTGCCGACAGAAAGGAACTAGCTCACTTGGAAGTAGCATCCTACTGCCTGAGAGCTGAGACAGCACTAATAGAGTGGGCAGCAGCAGTGGAGGAGGGAAACACTGAAGAACAGTTGCCAACCCCTGCTATACACCATCATGCCAGTTCCCCAGCATGTAACTTACCCCACTGTATAGGTCACCTCTCAGTTTGGCTAGAAGTCTGAATTTTCAAATGATCTCCAAAAATGCGCATGCATTTTTTTTGGCAACAATTATGCAAAGAACCTGTAGAACTTGAGTAGAGAAACTGTATACAGGCATGGGGAGAATTATCATCCTATAGGCTTGAATGCTGGGGCTTGCATGTACAGATGGGTTCAGCTGCAGAGAGATTGGATGTGTTTTGGAGGCCCTAAGTGACAGTTTGATTTAGGAATATCCTGTTTTCAGGCAAACATTTCATGCAAATTTGTGCATGCAATGGCTTGCCAAGGATCTTTTACAATCTAGTGACTGAAAGATCCACTAATTAAAAAGCCCCTAATTAGGCTTTTAAATGATAAACTGTAATAGCTCCAGTGCAGCTGTTATAAACTATCAAGTAAATTATACCCAGTTGAAAGAGGCCATAATTACGTATTTTATAACAGACTTTAGGACTTTGAAAGATAAAAGATTTTTTAATATCTACAATTTAAAAAACAACAAGTAACAATAGGCTCTTAAAACCAATGAAAGCAAGGAAATTCAGAGTTAATCTAAAAATCCATGCTGATACTGAGTTTCACACTCATTGCATTGTCACTTTTTTTTTTTATAACTGGATGAGATAAAGATGTACTGTCAGCCAGGACTTTATGTTGCTGCTCTAAATTTACTTACTTTATGGGTTCTTGTACAGCCTTAATGATACTTCAGCTAACTGTGTGTGGTTTAACTGTTCTGCAAATCCTAACAAGAAGATTCACAGTTGCTGACAAATGCCAGCTTCTTTCTTTACAGCCTGATCCTGATAGGTGCTAAGCATGCCTAGCTCTTTATGAAGTCAATGGGAGAATGCTCAGCACTGAGGATACTGGGTCCACAGAGACCAAACCTCAGTCAGGAATGTTGACACAGCACTGTGCTGCTGTTATTTCTTCATTGTATTCCCAGTGTTGTCCTTAACATGCGGAGCCAGAGCATGGAGGCATCGGAAACTTCCCCTGCAGCAATGGGTGCTGCTCAGTTGGGGCCCTCCTGATTTTCCCAGTTCCTGGTTGTCAGGAATGTCAGGAGCATGCTTTTCAGAATGTGAACGCTAGTTCTTTTCTGTGTGCTCAGTCTGGTCTTAGTGAAATCGAGAGTTTGTCATTGACTTCAATGGGAGCTAGGGCAGACTCTTATGTGTTTACCCCTAAGCCCCTCCCACACCTGTGAGGGCCAGTCCCTCTGAGGCTGGCCTCACCCATTCTTTCATATTCCAATTTCTTTAGTGACCCTCTTCCACTTCCTTTCTTTCCCCACTTGCTTCTGTTTCCTTCCCTTCTCCTGCCCCTCGCTGCAAACTCTGCCCCATAATGAAAATAAAATAATAAATAGAAATAAAGGAATATATTAAAAGGAAATAAAATGTGTCTCTAACACGTCATGTGCCATTTATGAGCCTTGTGGCTTTGCTGGTGGGTAGCTGCATGGCCCACTCTGGTTTTGGATTTTCAGGTTTAAATCTTCAGGACAAAGACTGATTTTGTGTGTGTACAGTATCTAGCACAATGGGCCCCTATTCCTGTTTGGGCAGAGATTACTACCATACTATAGATTATAAAGAACTGTTAGTTTGCTATGCATATAGGGCTTGATCCTGCAAGGTGCTGAGATAGCATGTCATCTTCAATGGCATTCCCTTGTCTGTTTAACGTTAAACATGCTGGATTGAGGCCAGAGTACCTAGCACCTTGCAGGATTAAGCCTATAACAACTAAACATTTCATTACATTTATTAAAGTAATACTGAGATATTGTAATCTGGAATCTTCATTAACAAAAGCAAAGGTGACCATTCAAACTCATTGTTATTTTGTGACTGATTAACTACCCCACAGGTATTAAATGTGCTATATAGTTTTGCCTCTTAGACCCTACCTTGTGAGATGAGTGACCCATGTGCGTAAAGTTAACTGTATTCTTAAGTGCTTTGGTGAATCAAGGCCTAAGGCATTAATTAGAGCTTGGCTCAGATTTACTTGCTTCTCCCTCCCCCTCCCCAACTCTTCAGTGCTTGGAGGTTGAATTGGTATGCAGATAAGCCCCTGGTAGCTGGGAGTTGCTTCTGTCACTGTGGCTGAAGGTACTCACACATCAAGGGTGGCACAGTGGGCAGGAAGGAACCCCTCTGGGAGCTTTCAACCTTTGTGGAAAATAATGATGTATGAGACAGGGATTCCTTTGGAACCTGAAGGGTACATGACAGACAGAATAATATGGGAGGAAAACTTTATCTTAACAATTGAGACTGATGGTCTCATCTTGTCTCCTTGTTATTGTTAGTGACCAAGGCTGAGATGAGCTTTCTTATGAAGAACTTCATTTTGTGGCAGGTTCTGTATGTTGGACACACTGCTCTCAGTGGTAGCTTTCCATCTAAGGTGCAGATATTGACAGGTGCCAAAGAACCCTTTGTAGTGGCATTTTAGTTTAAACCTAAAATTCCTTCTAACATTGAGATGCATGTTTGTCAGGAATGACAGTTTGCAACTTGATAATCTTATACAAATTTGCCTTCTGACCTCAAATGACTTGCTGGAGGGGAAAATACCTGGAGTGGCATAGGAGCTCAGCCTTATAACCAGCTTTTCTAGCACTTTATTAATTTTACTTCTCAGTGGTTACTGCATGTTTGGAAAAGACAATTGATTTGTACAGATCTGCGTGGGATGGTGAAGAGCTGGAACTAAAGGAGGAGTGTGAGTTGACAGCGGTGCAATAAAACTAATTGACAGAGAGCAAAGGCACTATTTAAAGCTACTTCTCCTATTCTGTTATTAAAGTTAAAGAGAATGGCCTTAAATTTGTCCTCATATTACCAAATTAAAAATAAGTGTTTATGTCTATATTATTTTCCAGTGGATTAAGTGAAATATCAAATGCTCATTTGAAATGTGTATATTTTAAAGTTAGATGTGTGATTCAAAATACAAACTACTGTGTAAGTAATGGGGAGGCTGCTGCTTCAAAGCTGGTGGCAAATGGAATCACACAGAGGACAAGCTCCCTTTCTGGGAGTGTAATTTGCACCATAAAATTTGGGTTTACATTTTTTTGCACCCTCCAGTTAATTGTAGCAACAGATCAGACAAAGTGGAAGTACTCAGATTTGCGTTCACAATTCATCTTGTTAGGCAGAAATTCTTGCACAAGTGGACCACAAATAAATGAGCTGAGCCTCAACCCTTTTGAAAATGTTCCCCCAACATATGAGCAGAACAGGTTAGAAAACAACATTTCGTTCCTCTTACTCCTTAATTTTCTGGAGAACTGGGATCTTACTATTAATTTAAATATAAAATGGCATATATAAAAATATATAATATGCCATGGTGAAGCCTTAGGCATGAATAAATTTGAGATTAATCATAAAGTAGACTTTTACAGCTATGCAGTCAGAATCCAGATCAGTTTGAAATCTCAAGCGTTTTTTGTTTTTTTTGTGTTTAGATCAAAATGCTGCTGATAAAGAGGTCTATGGCACATGTATATTTGTAACCCTGGGTGCTCTTTAAAGAGAGTAAGTTGAATGGATAAACCCAGCTAACATTAAATAGCTCTGGCACTATAAAAATAAAATGGTCAAAGCTGAAAAAAGCTTGCTGACAAGAGCAGTGGGTGTTGGTGGGTGAGTTGCTGCAGTTTTGGAGCGGTTAAATGTATTTTTTTTAGCATTTTCATTATTTAAAAGTGGAGTGGTAGTTTCTTTACTCCTTCTAAAAAGTTAATAATTTACTGTGAACTATAGGGTACCCACACTGAAGTGCTTTACAGATCAGTTAAATCAAAGTGATTTCAAGTATATATATTACTCCTCTTTAGACTGCATGCTGTCTCAACTCTGCCCTTCCTCCCCTCAATTGCTGCAGTTTCTGTGGTTTTCCTGGTTCTTATGTGTCCCCTATGCCCCAAAGTACAGGTTTACAGGGGACAAGTATGATAAGGGGATTCCTAATATCCTTTTGCCCAAAAGTTCTTCTTTTTTTGAATATTTTCACCTATTCCATTGGTGAATGTTACTCAGAACAGTGTGATGACCCGATTCTAGTGTCCCAAAATGTTTTTGGCCATTGGAGTCCAGATATTATGTTGATGATGGCAGTAGAAGTGCTAGAGGTCGAGAGAGAGAAGTGGAAGTTCCCTTTTGATCTCTTTGTGATCCAGAATGTATGGAACATTGAACCAAATCTGTCAGTCCTTACTCATGTGGGTAGCCACTGATGACACTGGGACTTCTCATATGAGTAAAGGCTGCAAGACAGGGCCCATTATGACCTTGGCAGAGAAACACAAAATACATGGATTGTTTAGCTATGTATTCTCCTCTGCATGCAGACATTCAGCATGATAATGCATCTGTGAAGCATGGGGAAGACCCACAGGACCCCCCAAAGGGAATCAATGGGGTTTTGATGCACCCTTCAATTTTCCCTTTCATAGGGAGGTGACATTTGTTTAGACAGTAGGATAGGAGGCTCCAGGGGATCAGTCTAGGACTCAGGTGCATCCTCATGTAGCTTGGTTGAAAGACATCACAACTGGTGTGCTGATACCATTGCCTATTAGGCTCCCCCAGCCAGCTGTGTGTAGCCATCTGTCTCTTGTCTTGTAAGCTTCTTCAGGAAAGGAGTGTCTTTTTGTTCTGTGTTTGTACATTGCCTAACACATTGGGGTTCTGGTCCGTGAATAGGGCTCTTAGATGGTAAGGTAATACAAATAATGGTAAATAAACTATATCTTCGGAGCCAGATTCAGTGAGGGTAATTGAGCTGCATTCCTAACAGTTCCTAATTCTTACCAGTGGAGGCCAGTGAAACAATGCAGCCTGTGGCGAAACGAGGCTGCCAGAGGGACTCTCAGTTTGTTCTTGGGCTAAGCTGGATCTGTAGCCTCATACTGTAAATTCTTTTTATTGGGTAGCAAGGGCAGTGGCCATCAGTTGTGTGGTCTAGCTGTTCTGAGTGTGAACTCGTAGCAGAATCTTGATTTGTGAAGGTATGACCACGTGTTCAGGAGCTGCACAGACACTAGAGTAGAAAGGATCAGCAGCAAAAGAGCTGTTGCAATAGAGGCCTATTCAGCAAATGGACCTCTATTGTGGACTGGAAAGCCATTTAAATGGGAAGTCATCTATTCATTTGTATTTGAAAAGCAGACCATTATTGTATGCCTGTATTTGAGAATGGTAGGAACTGTTGTGTAGTGATCAAGACAAAGGACTAAAAGTCAGAACTTCTGAGTCCTATTCTCAACCCTGCAAGTGGAGCACTGCGTCACAATGAGCATGTCATGAGGGCCAAGTTCCATGGATCTGACCAAGCTCTGAGCAATGTAGGAGCCTAGAGGGTTGGGATAGGGAAAGCTGGCTGTAAACCACTTTACATCTCCCTCCCTTCTGACTGCTGAGGCTCTTGGGGGGGGTCTGATGCAAGCTTGAGCAGCTTTGAGACTGCTCTAATTTATGCCAACTTTTAATGTCTTTCAAGGCACTGTAATGTTAGAAAGAATTGTGGCAGTGTAATGCACTTTGGTCAAGCTTCCATCCCTGGTCCAACTCCATTATTCTCCCTATTCTCCCTATGGCAGCTGGGATGGTGTAAGCTAGTTACACCAGCTTTCCACCATCTGGGAAATCCCCAACATGGGAGGAATTGCAAGAGGCTTTGTTGAGATGGCTTAACAGTATGGGATAGGGTCTAGTGTCTATTCTCTTTGTGCCACAGTTTCCTCATCTGTGAAAGGGGAATAATACCATACTACATTAATGTCTGTAAAACATTCTGATTTTAGTGAACAAGAAAGGGCTATAATTGTGCTAAGCATAAATTTTGTATTGTTTATGCAGAACTGGACATATAGATGTTAACATAATTCAGTATTTAAGGCGCTGGTTATCTGTAAATATCCCAAATACAGTATTCATTTAAAATCCAAACAGAACTCTGAATGTCACTTGTTAAAATGGGGACTCCCCCCTTACAAATATGTTTCATTTTCCTCTTGTTAAAATTGGCAGTCGAGAATCACCACATACATTCATCCCTGGGGTAACTCCAGTGAATGAATCTGGCCCACTGAATTCCTTGCTTTATTGCACAGATGAATAAAGAGTGTGAGTGTTTTTGAGGAACAGTATCAAAAGAATATTGATGACTGCCAGGACATCTACAGAAAGGGATAAGCAAACTGCTCTACTACAATGATGAGAACAAAGCAGCTATGTTAACTCTTTCCAGTAGGTTGTATATATTAATAGTAACAACTGAAGTTTTGTTTTTTTGTGGGGGAAATGCACAAGGCTTTGAATTGTTTTAATTGCAACTAAATGAATGAATGTCATGGAAAATCTCATACAATACTTGGATTGTCTTCCTCTGTATGTATGAAGCTTTGGGAACAGTTTGTTATTATAAAAGAACAGCATTAACAAAAAGTAGCCAATATTTAATTGCTAGGCTGAGGCAAAATTGATATTTATTTCTGGAATTATAAAATAAAAGCCAAGTCTATTTGATTGTATTTGTCAACTGCCACACTTTTAGATTGCTCATCTTTCCCAACTATAAGTTCTTCAGGGCACTGAGCAGGCCTGCTTGTGTTTGTATATCCCCTCGTATAACAGGTCTCTGATCCTGAACAGAGCCTTTGGGCTCTACAGTAATCTGAATAATAACTAGCAGCATGCATGTGTTACTCCTGGGGGAATTCTATTCCACTGCACAGTGCAGAATTTTGCCAAAAGTAATGCTGTGCATGCAGAATTTCCTTCCCCTCCCCTCTGCCCCCCAGAAATGGGCTACAGTGCTGCTGGCTGCCCCTCAGGGCTGCTGGACCCAGGAGAGCCCAGCTCGCAGATAGAAGACACTGCTGAGTGGGAGAAGGAGCTGGAGGATTCCTGCGGTTGCAGTTCCCAGCATGCCCTGAAGGAAGAAGGCAATGTGTAGGAAACTCTGTGCAAGCCGGGCCCAGCATCAGGCTGTTTCTCCCTCTGGATCCCTGGGCTCTGGGGTGTGTGTGTGTGTGTGTGTGTGGGGGGATCAAGGTGGGGGGGCATGACTGGACTCTGGAGGGGAGAGGATTGGCGTGTTTGGGCTGAGGGGGCTCACGGCTGGGCTTTGGGAGAGTGTGTGAGTGTCTGGGCTCTCGGGGGGAGGGGGTATGACTGTCTGTCTGGTTCCTGAGCTGGGTTATGGGGAGAAGGGGGCAGAGAAACAGGAACTGGGTTGTCATAGGTGTTTCTTTAACTCTGCTTCTGGGGAATTTTTTGTGTGTATTGTTACAGACATACTAGCTGACAGGTAATTTGAAATAAATTACCCAAATAATTGAAACTGGTGTGATTATGTAGTGTTATTTTGACCAAATAAAATTTGCAGAGTTTTAAAATATTATTGTGTGCAGAATTTTTAATTTTTTTCGCACAGAATTCCCCCAGTAGCAATGTGTGATGATGGCCATCTTGGTCATGATTGGGGGCTGCAATGGAGCCCACCAGCACTAAGAGCATGAGTCTCTACAGCTTGAGCTAAAGGATTAAGGGTCAGATTTTCAAAGGTATTTAGGTGCCCAAAAATGCAGACAGGGGCGTAGTGGGATTTTCAGAAGCACACTGACACCTAACTCCCATTGATTAGGATAAATCTTTTGAGGTTTTCATTGCTTATGTCCCCTTCTCCGTGTTCTTCTTAATCATAGAAATATTGGGTTGGAAGGGACCTCAAGGGGTCATGTAGTCCATTCCTCTATTCTAAGGCAGGATTAAGTATACCTAGACCATCCCTTACTTATATTTGTCTAATCTGTTTTTAAAAACCTCCAATGACAGGGATTCAACAACCTGGAATCTCTAGGTAACCTGGTATCTCTAGGTAATCTAACCCCATCCTTCCATTCCCCTAACTACTTAGCTACTCTTCTCTCATTAAAATGGCCTCCTAGTTCCCATTCTGAAAGGAAAATATCCCCAATCAGTGATTCTCAGCAGGCCCTGCATGTGGTGTTGTTTGGTCAGTGCTAGAGGAAGGGTCTCAGCCTACACTAGTACTCATTTTTGCTGGGCTCAAGAAAGCTCCTGAATTAAAATCTCACAGACTGAGACCTATCTGTGTTGAGGGTGCCCCAGGATACATGGTCTCCAGGAAAGCCCTGGAATTACATATTTAAAGATAGCAACCAATACAGCAGAGATTTCCAGACCTGTTGAGACCCCCAAGATGAATTTCAGCGAAGGTGAGAGGCATGTTTGGGTCTGAGGAAAGAGGGCATGCTTTTCTGAACAGATATTCTGACATTTGAAATAGGTTTAGCACCTAGTTCAGTTTGAGATATGAACAAAGGTTCTGGCTAATTAACTTATTATCAATGTATGCATGTCTGTAGCATTATGGCAAAATTCCCTTTCTGGGCTGAAATTTGGCAGACATTTGCACTAGGTAGCCTATCTCTTCATGTATTTCCTGACTCACTCTTTCTGCACAGAGTTAAAAAGCACCTTGTACTTGCCCTTAAGATCCTTCACCACTCTGTTTTTTTCTCTTTTCCTGCTCACCGACTCCTGCTCTGTCTACACAATGTTTAGCGTTCCTGTTGTATCCAGAGAGATAAGATATATTTGCTATTTGTGTCTTGGATGTTATTCTCTCTCCTGTCAAAGCCATAAAGGTGTCTGAGTTTCATATTGATGGTCAGCTGAGGTTCTAGTTCAGCCCCATTAAGAGGTGGGCCTGAGTTGTGAAATTTGGATCTGGACTTAGGCAAAAACTTTGGACTTTCATCTGAGTTTGATGGAAAGAGGAGGTGGATCCAAGGTTCTATATTGGGTCCAATGTCTAATCTTAATTAATATCCATTATGACCACCTTGGGCTTAGCCATTTCTTTATATTTTAATCATGACAAACAATTGAGGAGCTACTTGGAGAGACATGTTTGAACTCTTTGTATCTGTCACTACTGGTTGGATGTCGTTTTTAAAGAAACTTTCCAAACCTCTTTCAAGGTTTTCAGTTCCCCTTTCTCATCAATATTTTCTGCAACTTCACAGTAGCTTTACCAGTAATAGCCAAATATATCCTTATTGACAGTTTATCTTGCCTGCTACTATTTGCCCACAAGGTCTCTCAGACACAAGAGCGATGCTGTGATCTGGTTTAACTTCTCACTCCATTCAAGAAACATTAGCTTCTTAGCAGAGAGTAATAGAGCACAGAGCCTGTGACAAATATCTTTGAGTTTATACACAACTCAGAATTTTAAAAAAATCTAGTTATAATGCCCATTGAAATCATTGGGTTTTGGATCAGACACTTAAGCCTGTGACTTTATTTGTTTTTTTTATTTTGCTCTTTGTAATTTTTTCCATTCTTCAGAGACTTTCATCTAGACTCGGTTGGATTTTTTTGACCAAAAAAATATTTTTCTGAAACGTTTTTAATGAAAAATTTAATTACTTTTCTTAATTGATTTTTTCAAAAGGTGTACAGAAAACGTCAAATAATATGTTTCTGCTACATGAAAAGTTCCAGTGTTTTTTGATTAATGATTTTTTTGTAAGTAATCATTTTGAGATTTTTTTGAAATATTAAACATACAAAAAAAGTCAATTCAAACCCTTTGAAAACTAGTTTTTAATTTTTTAACGAGCTCTGCATCCAGACCAAAGAGGTCCAGACAAACATCCCAATTTCTGCATTTGAAACTAGCTCAAGCCAACCTTTTGTGGTTCATCCATCAGTATATGGAACTTCATAACATATGTTACTGTACTATTCCATTAAAATAGCATGGTTAAAAAATAAGATTAAAAAGTGAAGCATTTGGAAGCCAAGATGTGCCAAAGGTAAGGTTTCCTATGCATCCTTAATCCTGTCTTCTTTTGATCATATACCCTTTTGCTGGATCTTTGCCTCATTGAATGGTGCAGACTGTCCAATGTGTAGGGAATGAGCATGATGTTCAATAATATCCGAAGGATCCTTTGCCTAATTGGGCAAATTTGATCATTGAATGAGTCATGACTTCTTTTGAGCCCTGCTTCACTCATTGTGCATATTACTAGATCACACAGAGAGTGCAAAAATGAAAGCTAATAACACCCTACCTACATTTACAATGTGTAGCCTAGCTCCACCCCTACAACACTATTGGCCTAACCCCACCTGTAGAAGGAATTGATCTGTACAAATGACCAATGCTCCATTTTGAATTCTTCTTTGAAACATAATGCAGCTTGTAGTGCAGCAGAACAGCCAGATTCCTGAATATTTTCATCTGAAAAAGGAAGGAAAGAAATTAAGAGACAAAATGGGATGCAAGAGCAAATGCTAGTCCTGCTTTGAGCAGGGGTTGGACTAGATGATCTCCTGAGGTCTCTTCCAACCCTGATAGTCTATGATTCTATGAATGTCTGTCCTTTATCCAGCTTTAATCATCACTCAAAGTAGAAAGGGAAGGAAAAAAACCCAAATGTTACTTGGAGTTCTCTGGGATGGAGTATCTAGTTTTCTTTAATCCCAACTTTCCTTAATACACTTTTTAAAACTATTATTGAAAAGCTGCTGAGCTGAGCAGATCTGATATCGGCCCACAAAAAATGTGTGCTTGCATGTTTTTTATTAAATGTCACTTCAGAGGGATTTTTGTGTGAGAAAGGTTTTGGAGGGGATAATTCTGCTTTGTTTCTTTACCTTAGAAATATTTGTGTGAGTCACTGGTGGGCTAAAGAACTTGAGTGGAAGCTTTTTCAGCTCTCAGATAATAGGGTAGAGGTGTGTGAATCATTAATAAAGATCTTTTCCCCAAGTGTGTTGGGCACTTGAGTTAAACATGGGTTAGCAACATAAATTTCAATAGTTTGGTTAAAATACTCTCCCCTCTCAGTTGCTCAGGTTTTAGGCCCTGATCCTGCATTGTGAATCATGTGAGAGCAGCAGTGTAATCCATGTGATGCCATAATAGCACTGGTTCATTGGTTTTCCATAGAGTCTGCCAGCAAAAGACAACACATGTTATTTCTAATGTAAAATTAAAACAGTCACCCAGCACCATACATTTTGGGACTGCATTTGACATCATAAAGAAGTTACCGCCAAAAAGAAAAGTATAAGTAATCGTTTTTCCTGTACAGATAGCCTTAAACTTTTCTTTCTATGTCTTATGTGTTGACTGTAAGTCATTGTAGATTAGATCAGGTATTCTCTACATTGTAATCATTACAAATATATCAGACCTGTCAAATATACCCACACCAGCAGTGGGCCAGTCACCCCAGCCCTTGAGGATTCCACCTGCTTAGGGAAATCATCTGGTGGCCTATAGCCTCTGCATTAACTCTCACTCCTTGGCCCCAGAGTAATGAGGCCTAGCCAATATGCCCTATACTCTTGTGATCTCTAGTTGCCAGAATGGCCTCTTCAGACTGCTCTGACTTAAGCAGAGGAGTGGACTAATGGGATCATGGCATCATATAGATGTTTTAAAGTTGCCTTAGTGCCCTTCTTCCCCACACTCTGGTTTTAATTGCTCCTTAACCAAATTGTGGGAAAGTGTGTGCACAACAGACTCCCACAAACCACCTTCTTCATTTTTAGTTTGGTTCCAACACGAAGAGAGCAGCACTGCTATGAAATAGTTAGGAGCTGATAAACCATTCTTGGTATTTTCAATGCTCTGAGTAATCTGTGGTAAATCAAACCTAAATTCAAAGCCTGCTGGCTTCTGCAGCAGTCCAGCTCTGAATTCTGTAGCATCCTGGAAATTCTATGGCTGCTTCAGGTAATCTCAGAAAATAAGGCTTTTATCAAATCCAGTAATGATAATGCAACCAGTTTATTGCTCCTTGTGTTATATATTTGATGATAAATTCAGTTTTATGCTGCCTCTAAATCTAGTATTTTCACTATGCTTCAGAGATTTGTGAATTGACTATGCATAACTGCTGGAGTTTTGGAGAGAGAGAGCCTGGTAAAGGAAATCTGGGATATCTGGGAATATACTGGGTATGGTTTAAGATTCTGGGACCTGAGTGGCAATGAAGGCTTTTCATATCTCCTCATTTTCCTTCCCTTTTGTTGCCTGAAACATGTGTGACTTGGAATATTTTGGGGGGCTTCAACTACTAATTTCTCAGCAACATAATTTCTTACAGCAGTTGGCTGCCCCTTCCAATATTTGCAATGAATCCAATAACTTTGAATAAGCACATAAGATGGACGTGTCTGCTAAAATGATCAAAAATATTTATCAGTACTGATATTTAAATAATCATTAGTTTTCAGAGTGAACACCCCCTTTGAGATGAAAAATGTAGTTCACACCTCTCAATCAGCTATTATTACTGGCTGCTGACCCAGGAAGACAATCCATTGATTTATACTCAGTCCCCATTTTGAAGGTTATTGCCTGCTGTAAGGTTTACAAGCTCCCCCTCCCTCCCCCATTTGAATGATAGCTTAGATTCTGGAGCACAATTTTGTGGCAGCTCCCATGGCTGTGAAATCATGGCAGATATTCAGATTAATATATCAAGTACTGATAATTTCCCTTTGCTTCTATGTCTGTACTTAATATTAACAGAACTTGTGTAGTAATGAGAATACAAAAGAATTTTACAGAATTAATAGATATAACTGCATTCATTTTAGATGATCTTCTATAAAATACCTTTATAGGAAATTCCTATCATCTAGTACAGGGAGTAGCGTTTTCTGTTTATAATACATGTTGTGACTGCATGAATCAAACAAATGGTTTGAGGCCAGTCAAAACTATTATGAAAATTTCCATACCAATTGGTAAAGTAGTCCTGCAGAATTGGAAACCTGTGACTTTTTTTGAAGTTTCTGGAGGAACTCAGAGTGGGTGTGGGAAGTGGATGTGGGATGATGAGTCTTTGTGTGAATTAACTCGTTAATATGCCAAACCATGACCCACTAGTCTACCAGGGATGGCCAAGCAAATAGTCTTCAGGAAAGGAGTGAGAGAAGATATATGGGCATCCCAAAGGGTATGAGTTCCCCGTGAATGATTATTACTTCCTACTCAGGCCCATAAGGCTTACAAAGTCCTAGGTCTTAGGCAGAGCAACAGAGTAAGACTGAAATTGGGGGTTTAGAGCTTCAAGACTGCACACACATTTCAGCAAAATCATAAGCATCACCAGTGATCTATGTGAACACATAGAAATGTATATATTGGGGTAACATTTCATGGGATGATAGTTTCTGAATTCATGTTATTGTTATGCATGCGCTGAAGTGGCCAACATTTTAATACAGAAATGCAAAAGTGTTTAGCAATGACATATTTCTCTAAAAGATGTTACTATTTTTAACAGGCTCACTGAACAAATCTCACTGCAGGCTAAGTAAGTGCTTCTGTAACTTGATGCGTGAAAGGAGGGTTGCTCCCTTGTACATTAATATGGTGAAGTGAAGAGTCTACCATGTTTTCGGGCAGAATCCCTTCCGACATCAGGCTTCACTTGTGCTCCTGTTGCCAATTGTCCACCAGACCAAGAGACTCCTCTGAAACAGAGGGTAGGGTGTTAGACGATTGCTTGCCAAAATGGACTGCTGGTAAATGTACATTATGGAGGGTGTGGAAAACAACCCAAGTCTGAGGAGATTTGAATAAACGTTTGCCTATGTCTCCATGTCTGTCTTCTCCCATTTGCTCTATTTTCATCTTTCTGCTATCCTTGAGAGATGTCTCCTTTTCAGGTGTGTTTTCTTAGCACTTAGGAGCTGAATATAACCTTTATCTGTCCATGGACTCTGTAACATTCATAAAATAACCCTTTCCCCCTGCACTGAAAGCTTTCTCGTAGTGGATGAATAACATACGTGGTGCTGGGTTGTGTATATTATTTGTCATCAGAAGTGCATTTTATTTCATGAAAGCGACCAGTAGTAAACAAACCTTATAGTTACCACAAGTGAAACAGAGTCACAACAAATGGTATAACACATAAATGGATAGAAATATATTGCTTTCCTTCTCGGAGCCCACTTCTTGGCTGATAGTGGACTGTTAGATAGAGTTCAGCCCATTGGCTCTGATACCTTGTTCTCCTACTGAACTTTAGGATCATCATATATTAATGTGTTTGCATGCAATGCAGCTCAGAAAACATCTGAGACAAGTTGTGTGCATTTGTGGGAGTGCAAGGGATAAATTTCAATGATTTTGATGTAACTGCAGTTTGTGATACAGTGAACATGTTCAGCTAAAATTTTATTTCATTCTGTCTAAAGACACTAACCATGCAGGTAGCGGTAAGGAGCTACACTAGGCAGGCAACCTAGATAAAAGTACACAGGGCTTTGGCCAGAGAAGTCTGCCACTGCCCCTTGGTTACTATTCCAAACAGTAATCCCTTCTAGCTTTGCACCTTGCTCTTCAGGGAGTGAACTGGTGTTCCTGATCTGCCCTTAGTAGGTAGCCATTCTACTTAAGTACCAACTTCTGGGAGTGACCAGTTATGCCTCTCACTCATTCTTGAAAAGCAGGATACCTTCCTGCCCAACTCCTCCACTGGATCACACTGCTCTTCCCCTTTAAAGTTTAAAAAAGTAGTCTGCAATATGTGCCTTCGAGCACCATGGGAATGGAAAAATCCCCAGTCTTGTGATCTCCTCTTGTCTTTTGAGACTGATGGAATAAGCAATCAAAATAAACCTCCTGAGATGTTTAATTGGATGCAGTCTGGCTACATATAATTTTACACCTAGCTCAACTAAAGTAGAGATCCATACAAAGTCCAGCGCTCCAGGTACATGGTATGGCTTTGTCTTATTCCCAGGGACCTTTCAGTCTATTACACGTGTCCAGATATCTTGCTTTTTCATTTGCGCTTAGGATCATGTAGACCCGAGAATATCATAGACTTGAAATACAATGACAGAAATTAGAGATAAAAAGACCTAAGTCAAGTCACCTCTTCAACCTGTCTCCCTACCAGGATCGGTTTCTATAGTATAGTCTCAAGTGCTTTGTCCGTTTATCTTGGCTGCTTATCTGGGCTGCATTACAGTAGTATCTGAGCACCTCACAACTTTTTAAAATATTTATTCTCACAATATCCCAGTGTGGTGGGGAACTGCAATTGTTTTACAGATGAGAACTTGCGGCACAAAAAGACTAAGTGATTTTTTTTTTCTCCATGGTCCCCCAGAAAGTCTCTCAAGTCCTGGGATAGTGCCTTAAGCGTTGGATCATCCTTCTCTTGTCCTGTCTAGATTAAAATTACTCCAAACAGTGATGAAAAACAACAGAATAGGAAACACTTCTATGGCAGTTGTAGCATTTTGTGATACATAGAATAAATTTCCCTGCCCTGTGACAAGTATGCCACAAAATGCTGCAATCCTCACTGGGGGTTTTTGTTTGTTCTTAGACCGCAGTCTTTGCTGTCACTTCTCTCTCCTGTGTAGGGGGGGACTGACATTACAACAGTTCAGCTGCGGATGCCATTGTGAAAATAGTTTGAAATGTTGGCTAACTTAGAATAAAAACTTCTTTCTTTTAAGGTGGAGGGACATATTTTCAAAAAATATGTCTCAGGTAACTTGTATGCTTTGTCTGAATTTAGCATATATCCTTCTGAAAATGTGACCCATGCTGTTACAAAAATGAAATTGAACATTTTATAGCCTAATGCAAATTTCTAATGAGAGAACAGGAAAAGGACCAATTAATTGGTTAAAGGTTTTTGTATACAACTTCCCCCTCACAAGAAATATCACGATCAATTTTTTTAACTTATTTTGAGATCACATTAACATTAGTCATTTAACAAACCATCGTGTTTTGAAACAAGTGTCTATCACCATATCCCACTGTGGGGTTTTTTATCTGTTGGCTTGATTGACTAGTATCTCATATGACCATGACCTTTAGAAATGTAATTGGAAGGGTGTGGTTTAGGCAACAAATATCCAGTTGGCATTTGTGTTGCTATTTTCTTGCTGGTCATTGTCAAACCATAAGATTCAAGTGCCAAAACAAAACTCCTGTTACAATAAATCTACAAATACGGCTGTAATAATAGAGCTCACGGTTACTAATTTCCGTGATCAAATAGGATCTAGTTCATCAGTGCCTGGCAGCTACTTCACCCTGGCATGAAAATGCTGCGAAGTAGAGGTGATGGGGATTTTTTGATATATTTTTGTTGGGAAATGATGATTGGTTGAAATGTGTCTGTTTCAACAAAACTTTCGCCAGCAACATTTCTTAGGACTAGGGATCTGGGTCTCCCACATCCCAGATGAGTGCCTTAACTACCAGGCTAGAGTCAGTTTGTGTGTTTCTCTTTCTGGCCCAATGAATATTTCATTATTTATAACAAAGTGGAACAGCTCCAACAGGAAAGGTTGAGAAATAGAGAGTGTGTCTGACTATCTCCTGATGGGTCCTCAGTCAGAACCAGGCAATGCTGAGCAATAGCTATGCCAATGTTTATGTGCTGATTTTTCTTTAATACTCTTTTGGTAGATTTTTTTGGGATAAGCCAGCACATACAAGAAAAATGTTGGGCTTCATTAGCTGAAGGAAGTGAAAAATCTGAAAGCTTTGGGTTAACACTGCAATACTTTAAAATCTGGTGAATTTGTCTTTTAGAAATAGGTGCAGTTTGTACTTGCAGGCTCAAGAAGTCCATTGATTTTAATCTATACCTGCTCACGTAGCATTCATGCAAATAAAGCAGACTAGCTCAGGGGTTTCCAGACTGTAGGTTGTATCCCAGTAGTGGTTTGTGGGACACTTGCTGGCAGTCCAGAGAGAGCTGGTAGGCCACATGACACCAGGTCTCCTTTTTGTTTTCTGCTGATACATGAATTAAAAGAGAGTTAAAAGTATTGAGATACTTTCCCAGTACTGCTTTTCCACATAAGCAAGGTATATAGCTGTCACAAGAATGCTATGCAATTTGAGAATGAGGGAAAGTGTCCACAAAGCAAATCTCTCTATTGAGATGTAGTCCAAAGGGTGAGAAGGTTGGAGAACTAGCTACAGGGTTGTGCCTTCAGAGAACAGGCTAAGACAATTGCTGAAGACATGGAGGTAAATATTCATATGGTAATTTTGCACAATTATATTTATCACAATGTATACTGTGAAATTCTGACAGTCTTGAATTAAACAGAAGGGCTTCATTACTATAAGGGGATTGATAATTGTCAAAGAAATTGGATTTTCAAAAGAGCACAAGTGACTTAGGATTACAAGTCCCACTGATTTTCAATAAGTCTTATGCTCCTAAATCACTTAAGTGCTTTTGAAAATTACACACTATATTAGTGAAATATTTGTGTCTACTGGATGAAACTACAGACATGTACAATTAAGATAGAACCCCAAAAGCAAAGAAGCAAAGAAACAGAAGACCAATCAGTCTGTTGTCTGAGAGAATGATACATAGGATGCAAAAATTCTGAAAGATTTGGTGGTAAACGGAAATGCTATAATGACTATTTAGATAGATGAGAAGAGCTACAGCTCCTCATAATTGTGGTTCATTCATTATTTAGTTTAAAACTAAGCATGGGTTGAGTGGGTGGCCTAAATCAGATTTAGTTGTCAAAGTTCTGGACACAAAATAATGAGAGAGTTGTTGTAATCTTTCAAAATATTTTAAAGGGCAGATGTTTACTCATCTTCATAAAAAAAAGAAAAATCTATCTATAGTCCTTGCATGAATTCCTTTGCTGTAGTATCTGAACACCTTCAATGAATTTACCCTCTCAACATACCTGTGAGGTAGGGAAGACCCGTTAGCCCCAATTGTCAAATGGAGACTCAGACAGAGAGAGACTCTAAGTGGCTTGCCCACTGTCACACAGGAAATCTGTGACAGAGTGAGGCCTCTCAAGTTGGCACCCTCACCACAGGCCCATCCTTCTTCTCTAGAAATAAAATAAAACTACTCTATATAACTAAACAAAACCCACCTCCCACCCAACTATTTCTTCTTCCTGCCTCTGATGCACTCCTACGTGGAAGAAAAAGTTTTGAAACCATAGGTTCCATTCATATACAAAATCTCCCCAAAAACTCAATAAAAGTGACATGGGGCCTAAGCCTTTAAACTCACATCAATGTAATTTGAGGGTGCTCAGCAACGTCTTTAATAGTTTCTGAATTGTGATTCATCAGTTTAGAATCTAAGCTTCTTGAAGCTGTACAGATCTTAGTTTGCTGCTGTTATTGAATAAAGTCCCAAATCCTGGGAAATTCATTAGATCCTTACTGCTGCCCAGGGCATCTTGCCGTGGTCTGACAGATCATGAGGCTCTGCCTGGCATGGTATGAGCATCATGGGGAAGCCTGTAGAGGTACCAGGGGGGCAGGATGCTGACGCATATACCTCTGAGCAGTATGTGGATCCTCTCCTATTCCATACAAGTAGCAATCCCACCCCAAGTGCTTTACCTAACTTCAGTGGGCTGTAGGAGTAGAGAATAAGATGCAGACCTAGAGTGGCAAAGAACCCAACACTGAAAAATATGAAAGGAGAGAAAGAAGTGAATATCATCCTCTGCAATAGAAAATGTTTGAAATTCACACACCCAGAGTCTTCTATCAACTCTGCATAACTAATGACAACTTATAGCTCTTTAAACCTCTCTTACTGTAGATTGGTATAAATTAGCAATTCAATCATTTTATTCACTGTTTTAGATTTTAAAAAATCCTTGGGTTCTTGTGGATTGTGCAATGGCTTTGTCTTCTTGAGATGCAGTGTGATGAAGAGGGTTAAGAATTGAGAGGCTTGAGTTCTAGTCCCAGCTCTGCTACTGATTCACAGTATCATCTTGGGAAAATCACTTAAATCAGCTGTAAAAAGGGGCAAGCTGTCTAGGCACTTTCCACATCACTGGAAGCTGAGTGCTTGGGTTTTGTGACAGGTGAATTTTATGCACTCTATCTCACAGAGCCATTCTGTTTACAGTATTTTACTTACCGTTCATCATTGAGTTGAAATAACTCATCAAGCCACTGTGTGATACAAATGTTTCCTAGCAGTGCTGTGGATTCTTGATTTCTACAGGATCTTTCTTCTAGCCTATCTGACTAATGGAACACTGGAAGGTATTCCAGGTTGTTCAGCAGCAAAACCCATTTGAAGTGCAGGTTTTTCGGTTTGTACGTTAATGTTTGTTTGTTTTGTTTTGGAAACCACTGCAATTGATCAAGAGAGTGAACGAGTAAGACCTATTTCTTTATAAAATCCTCTTTCTGACAAAGACCTTGCATGAGCCTGAGCTGCTGCTAATTACTCTCCTCCCTGTGACACTGAATCACGGTATGCTTCACCCTTTTTCATAGCTGTTTTTGGGTCTGGAAGCAGGAAGTCACAGATTGTACCCCCAATGGAAATTGTTCTTCTTCAACACCATCCAGCACCCCCTGCTGGAAATCATTATTATAATAGCTTTCAGTGGACAAGAAGGAAAAGGTTGTTGCTTGATGATGATGATCTCTTCTAGGATTGGTTTTCACCAGGAGTCGGCCAAAAGGATAGTGAAGTGACAGCAATGTTTGTAATACATTTGCCTACAGAATTGCAGGGGTGTTGCAACTTATTTTTTTATTGTAACTCTATTAAGTAGCCTTTAACTTCTGTCAGGAAAATCTGGAGGAGTTTAGCACATCAGTTATAATGACGATTATTCAGTTTTGTCAACATTTAGTGCAAATGTTTGTTCTTTCCCCGGGCTTGACACAATCTTTCTTTCAGTCTTTAAATTCCTAGATTAGAGAGTTTAATGGAATATTCAATTTCCAGGGATAAGAGTGCATAGGATTCCATGCATCACTGGCTTATGATTAGGACAGTTTCTGCTGAACGCTGCTATGTGCAACATGCCTTGCAGTTTCCTTGGCTCTTTGACGAGTCAGTGGAGGAAGAGGTGAGAGGCTACAAGAGTCACCACTAGCATGACTGGCTTTCTTGGTTTGGCAGACATTATGACGTTATTGAGAGAGTCTTTCTGATGAACTGATCTGAGCAGCACTAAAAGAGGGAGCATACTTTTATGACTCAAATGAGCCAGACAAACTTTCAGAGCTTGTAGGAGGTAACCTGTACCTGTATTTAATATGACTGAGGTGGAAAGTTGTTTGACTAGTAGATTATTGTAGCAGTATGGTGTGATAATGAAGGTTCACCAAGATACACAGCACGTGCAAAAGGTTCCATTAAACTGAAATGACAAGGTTGGGTGAGATTCTCTTTGCCTTCATTGTCTACTGCAGCATTTATTTGTGATAGATTGTTGCAATGCTGTGGTAGATACATCTACACAGTGCAGGTAGTGTTAGGATGCTGTGCTAGCACTCCTGGGAAACCCACAGCAGCAAGGCTCAGCCAAACAATCTTAACTCTCGACAGTGAAGATGACAAGTCTGCCTCCCTCTCCTCCTCAGTCTTGTCTTTGTTGTGATGATGCAGAGGTGGAGCTGGAAGTGCTGTACCAAATAATTCCATCCATCAACTGTATGCTACACTGAAGAATCTAACTTTGACTAATTCTGAACAGGGCACACAGTTGTGACAATTGAAAATGACAGACTAGTTGGAATCAAGAAGGCTATGATGATGATACACCTCTAACCCGATGTAACACTGTCCTCAGGAGCCAAAAAATCATAACGCAGTTTCACCTATAACACGGTAAATCAAACTTGCTTTGATCTGCCGGAGTGCACAGCCTCGCCCCGCCCCACCGGAGCACTGCTTTATCACGTTATATCCGAATTCAGGTCTCGTTATATTGGGGTAGAGGTGTACTAATATTTATTTATTTTTAAGTATTTCTATGGCCTCTATATCTCTTATAATTAAGGTTAAGATTTTGTTATAGAAATTTTTAGTGAATGTCAGGGACAGGTCATGGGCAATAAATTCATGGAAGCCTGTGACCTGTCCATGAAATTTACTAAAAATACCAGGGAGATGGAAGAGTAACACTTTGAGCCTCACTCCCAGGGGCTGACTGCTGGCCGATCTACAGCCCCACCGTTGCTCCTGCTGCAGGAGCTGACTGCCAGCCCCCCTCCAGCCTCACCACTGTGGTGGGGATGCAAGTCACTGAGGTCCATTATAGTCACAGAATTCATGACTAGATCATATCTTTACTTATAATTGCTGGGCAGCTACCAAATCCAAATACCCATCAAGAGCAGAGAAATGTAGCCTTTTCCTTTCTCTTAATTATATACCCCCAACAGCAGGCTGCACACTTTTTAAAGACCAGGACGAGCCACTACTGCAGTAGCAAGAGGCAATGAAAACAAGAAAGATGGAGGGAAAGGGGTGGGGAAGAGTCTTTCATCTTCAGCAACAATATACGCAAAGTCAGGTCACCTGTGGTGAGAAGGCCAGAGAGACAGTTTAAATGTAGCAATTAGATGGTAACAACAGAATCCCTGAAACTCCTCAGGAGTGACTGTTTGCTCCTCTGCCAACTAAGGATGACAGAACTCAAAAAGCGACAAGGAATTCTGTGGTGCCTTATAGACTAACGACGTATTGGAGCATAAGCTTTAGTGGGTGAATACCCACTTTGTCACATGCATCTGTTGAAGTGGGTATTCACTCATGAAAGCTTATGCTCCAATACGTCTGTTAGTCTGTAAGGTGCCACAGGACTCTTTGTCGTGTTTTACAGATCCAGACTAATATGGCTAATCCTTTGATACAGAAGTCAAAAAGTTTCTGACCTCATTATGTCAGTTTACTAATATCAGTAGTTTTCTGAGTGACTCAGGGACTGGAACACTACTAATACCAGTAAAGCTCTTGCTCTGAGTCTCTTGAAGTTTTTAAGGTGGGTGGATGTAGGGGTTAAGGGCCAGACACAAGCCCTGCTACAGACTTTCCTCCTGCTCCCCTTACATTTTGCTAGTCATCCCTCCCCCACTGTTATATTGCAACTGGAAAAGGTTCAGAAAAGGTCAACGCAAATGATTAGGGTTATGGAATGGCTGCCATATGAAGAGAGATTAATAGGATTGGGACTTTTCAGGTTGGAAAAGAGATGACTCAGGGGGATATGATAGATGTCTATAAAATCATGACTAGTGAGAAAGTAAATAACACAAGAACTAGAAATTAATAGGCAGCAGGTTTAAAACAAAAAAAGAAGTATTTTTTCACACAACGCACAGTCAACCTGTGGAACTCCTTGCCAGAGGAAGTTGTGATAGCCAAGACTATAACAGGGTTAAAAAAAAAACTAGATAAATTCATGGAGGATAGGTCCATCAATGGTTATTAGCCAGGATGGGCCGGAATGGTGTCCCTAGCCACATGCGTCTGACAAAGTGGGTATTCACCCACAAAAGCTTATGCTTCAATACATCTGTTAGTCTATAAGGGGCCACAGGACTCTTCGTTGCTTTTTACAGATCAAGACTAACATGGCTACCCCTCTGATGCTTGATCCCTAGCCTCTGTTTGACGGAAGCTGGGAATGGGCAACAGGGGATGGATCACTTGATGATTACCTGTTCTTGTTCATTCCCTCTGGGACACCTGGCAGCCAGCCTGTTGTTTTCTTTCCTTACTAACTTGGTCATTTCAGCTTGACTTGCATCAGAAGCAGAACCATCCACAGACCCTGCAGAATGGAATAGAAAGTTCTGCTTATGGTAAATCTCACATGATGATTTATTTCTTTGTGTATTGAGGTGTATTTGAAGTGCTCCCTTCAGGAGCACAGGACATATGTCCAGAATAGTAATAAAAGCATCAGACTCATTTCTCAATCAATCAAACAGGAGGAAAAAAGATGCTCCTGGACTGGGAAGCTGCCTGCTTAGGGAAGGGAGTGAAGCATCATGAAATTTGGGAAAACTGGGTTTTTCTTTGCATACAATGGAATGAAATCCTGATCCCACTGAAGTCAGTGGGAGTTTTGCCAATTACTTCAATGGGGCCAGGATTTTATCCATTTTTTTCCCTTTTGCCTCTCTGTAGCTTTTATGCAGGTGTCTTAAGTCTATCTTCTCACTTTCTCTGTCCCCTTCCCTTGGTCTTCCTGCTTTCATCTCAATTAATGTTGTTTTCAGTTTCTGAGGTTGTCTCTCCATTTTTGCTTGCTTGGTTCAAACTTTGCTGCCCAAGCATGGGTTGGGTCACTGGGGCTCCCCTGAACCAGGTACAGGTTGAAATGTTAGGGGGATGCTCAGGCTCCAATACAGTGCTTCTCCCCTCTTCCCCCCATTGGGAGTTCAAGTTGCTTTGTGCTGACTGAGAGCTCTGTGGAGATAACTTGAGCCTCCCTAAGTAAAATTGCCTACACCTCTTCTGGACACATTCCCTATAGATCCCCACTTGATCATATTCTGGGCATTGGGTGTTGGAGATGGGTATCTATCGTTTTGATGATGGTGAACAAACAGCTAAGACTCATAATTTCTGTTGAGATTGTTTCTAAAAGGATGGAATACAGATGGAATACAAGCTGTCAGGAACACTATCCATGATGATGCCACAGCACAACTGGCTGCTGAGCTCTGTGCCTTTATACTTACACACAACTATTTCAAATTTGATGACATATATATCTCCGATCAGTGGCACTGCTATGGGCACCCGCATGGCCCCACAATATGCCAATATCTTCATGGCCGACCTGGAACAACGCTTCCTCAGCTCTCGTCCACTCACACCCCTTCTCTATCTACGCTACATTGATGACATCTTCATCATCTGGACCCATGGGAAGGAGACTCTGGAAAAATTCCACCATGATTTCAACAGCTTCCACCCCACCATCAACCTCAGCCTGGACCAATCTACACGGGAGGTCCACTTTCTTGACACCACGGTGCAAATAAGTGATGGTCACATTAACACCACCCTATATCGAAAACCCACCGACCGCTATGCCTACCTTCATGCCTCCAGCTTCCATCCCAGGCACATCACACGATCCATTGTCTACAGCCAAGCACTGAGGTACAACCGCATCTGCTCTAACCCCTCAGACAGAGACCAACACCTACAAAATCTCATTCAAGCATTCTCAAAACTACAATACCCGCATGAGGAAATAAGGAAACAGATCAACAGAGCCAGACGTGTACCCAGAAGCCTCCTACTGCAAGACAAACCCAAGAGAGAAACCAACAGGACTCCACTGGCCATCACATACAGCCCCCAGCTAAACCCCCTCCAACGCATCATCAAGGATCTACAACCCATCCTGGACAATGATCCCACACTTTCACAGGCCTTGGGTGGCAGGCCAATCCTTGCCCACAGACAACCTGCCAACCTGAAACATATTCTCACCAGTAACTACACCCACACATAATAACTCTAACTCAGGAACCAATCCATGCAACAACCTCGATGCCAACTCTGCCACATATCTACACCAGCGACACCATCACAGGACCTAACCAGATCAGCCACACCATCACTGGTTCATTCACCTGCACATCCACCAATGTAATATACGCCATCATATGCCAGCAATGCCCCTCTGCTATGTACATCGGCCAAACTGGACAGTCTCTACGGAAAAGGATAAATGGACACAAATCAGACATTAGGAATGGCAATATACAAAAACCTGTAGGAGAGCACTTCAACCTCCCTGGCCACACTATAGCAGACCTTAAGGTGGCCATCCTGCAGCAAAAAAACTTCAGGACCAGACTTCAAAGAGAAACTGCTGAGCTTCAGTTCATCTGCAAATTTGACACCATCAGCTCAGGATTGAACAAAGACTGTGAATGGCTTGCCAATTACAGAACCAGTTTCTCCTCTCTTGGTTTTCACACCTCACTCACTGCTAGAACAGGGCCTCATCCTCCCTGATTGTATTGACCTCGTTATCTCTAGCTTGCTTGCTAGCACACATATATACCTGCCCCTGGATATTTCCATTACATGCATCTGAGGAAGTGGGTATTCACCCACGAAAGCTCATGCTCCAAAACGTCTGTTAGTCTATAAGGTGCCACAGGATTCTTTGCTGCTTTTTCTAAAAGGAGGCAACAATGAAGATGCCAATATGATCCCTTGAGATCTCCCTCTCTTCTTCACTTTGGAGAATTTCTTTAATAAATATGAATAGAGCCACTTTGATTACATGAACTAGTTTCCATGGATTACCTAACAATAGATGCCTGCTTTATTCAGTGTCAATGGGACTACTCATGTAAGTGTTCTCTGGATCAGGCCCTTAGCGAGAGGGGAAAGTCTAGAGCTAACAGGAGAAAATAGAGGTGGACCAAGTGGTCTCCAATTCCAGGAGACCAGACTAGCCAAAAGAGGAAGAGTCTCAAAATTGTTTCCAGTATCTCTATATTAAGTGTAAACAAATTGCAATCTACTTAGCTATGAAAACTCCATTTTCTATCCATCCCATATGTTTACTGAGTTTTAAAATTACAGTTCTTGCAGTTTCCTGTGAGAATGTGGTGCTTTAAAGCTTTGACATGCTTGTGTATACATATAATTAATAAATAACCAATTACACCCCTCAAACATCTACTTTCCCATCCTCTTTCCACATAAATCACATTTTCCACATTAAAAATACAAATATAAAACATGCCTGACCTCAGACATCTTGTGTGCTGAGAGAACCATGGTGAATTCAAATAGTGACTTGTTTTTCCTCTGTGGTTTGCTTTGACTGATCTCTCTTCATTGTTGCATCCGATTGGCACATGTGATTGGAGAGGGAAGCATACCAAGTCTGACTCAAGATTAAACAGCAGTGGCTTGTGAGGTATCCATTTCTTTGGTTCTTGATTTAATTTTTTGTTATAACTTTGACAGATTCCATTAATTTCTATATTTAAGCATTTTTTATTTTATATATTTAAATTTTCACAATTGAGGGAAAATATGGAGAGGCCAGATAATTATTTAATGACAGTAGATAATGAGGTTCAAAAAGATAAAGCTTCATAACTGTTAAACATGAACTGTCACATCACAGGTCAAAATATACAAAATTAACACCCTTAAATCAACACTGATGAATTCTCAAGCAGCATTTTCTTACTTTGCCTGTCTGAAAATTTCTACTATTATTGATGGAAATATTTTTGTTGGTTTGTGTGTGTGGTGAAATCGATGTTTACCGGCCCCCCAAAGTCCGTGGTCGGGGCGGTTGCCCTGGTCCGTACTATGGACAGGATGGCTCTGTCTACTTATATTGTAAGTAATAGTATGAAAGCTATGAGAAATCTAGGCTTCTGAGGATATTTTTAACTATGCAAGAGGACAGAAGCCATTTCTTCTGTTCCTATTGCTAGTATCCACAAATGGTTAACCAAACAAATATGTTTAGTTTTATGACAAATATGGTTTAACAATTTGTTCCACAAGACTTCCTGCTGCTCCGGCACCTACAATTTGAACTTCAGCCCTTCAGAAAGCTCTGTGCTGGAAACCCCCGGGCTCTAATGTATGCTATACGTTGTACTATACCACATTTTAAGGAAACAGCACCCTCTTTTGGTAAATTGAAAGACTAACCACTATTTAGCAGCAAACGACTACAATTCAGGCTGAACCTGTATTGAACCAAGAGGATTTTTTTTTTTTTAAATATAGTCTAACCAAAAATGACTGCACTAAAAAGAAGAGATAAAAGCAATCAGACAGTTCTGTCCTCTTTCTGATCTGGTCTTCTTAGGAAGCTTGTTTATGCACTGTCTGCCCAACTCAAAAGTAAAAGGATGTTCAATCTGAGTGATTTTTTAGAATATCCACACCAATATTTTGTTACCAAGATCAAATAGACATGACACACAGTTTGAGGGGTTTTTGTATGTGAATTTCTACCTACCAATGTCTTGTTCAGTCTTACAAATACAGAATGAACTCCCTAATCATTAGCATTAGCTATCTGGCTTATTTGGACTATCTTTGTCTCACTAGCTCAGTAGTATATACATTAGTGAAGGTTCTCAAACTGTGGGTCAGGATCCCAAAGTGGGTCACAACTCCATTGTAACGAGGTCACCAGGGCCAACATTAGACTTGCTGGAACCCAGGGCTGAAGCTGAAGCCCATTCTCAATCTCCACCCAGGGAGATGGGACTTGGGCTGCGGCCTCTTCTCCTCCAACCTGAGGCAACAAGGCTTGGGCTCTGCCCTGCCCTGGGCCATGTACTAACTTTGTTGTCAGAAGGGGTGCAATTATGTTCGAGACCCCCTGCATTATGGGACTGTTATAATACTTATCACTTTTAGCTTCAAAGCACTTTCCAGATATTAGGCCTGAGCCTGTTCCCATTTAAATCTGTGGCAAAACTCCTGTGAATTTCAGCTGGAGCAGGAAACTAAGTTTCACAACAGCCCAATGGGAAAAGTAAGTTTTATCTCCATTTTGTGGAGTTAAAAAAGGGCCCTAAATGGGCCACTCATTTTGGATCCTTAAGTTTTTGGGTATCCAACCCACAATTAGCAGGCCTAAGTAATTTGTCTTGGACTACAAAGGGAGCCCAGGAGAAGGTAGCAAAGGCATTTATCTGAGATTTTCAAAGGACCCTCAGGGAGTTAAGTGTCTAGCTCCAGTTGGATTTCAGAGGGAGATGGGCACCTAATTCAGTTAGGAACATAGGTGTTGCCATGCTGGATCAGACCCAGAGCCCATCTAGTCCAGTGTCCTGTCTCTGAGAGGACAATACCAAATGCTTCAGAGGAATGTGTAAGAACCCCACAATCTGTAGATGTGGAGTTTTCCTTTGAGAACCCTAGCCTTGTTCCTGTCTGTCTGTCTCTCACTATGGGTCATAATTTTTTTATAAGAATCATTAGTGTTCTGCTGAAAATCCATGTACTCCAAAATTAATTTAAACTAGATGACTTGATGGGGAATCCAACACAACTATTGGAAAAAGTGTCAAATTTTGAAAGTGAACAAAGGTTGTGTTAAATTGGGCCTGAATTCTTCTCTGCAAGCTATCTCTTTAATGACCTAGTGGTTTGTGGGTTTTTTTTGCGTGTTGCCTATGTCCCTGAATACTAGCTAACACTTGATAGTATTGCTGGGATTGCGTGTCTGTCCTATTTTTAGAATTCTGTTCTCAAGGCATTACAGAGATGAGCTACCGTCTTCAAGTTCTTCATTGTAATGTTGACTTACGGAATTCTAATGAAAATCTTTAATGTTTCGATTAGTAATTAGTTTCACTTTCTATTTCCTATTTCTCATGATATTTTATTTTCAGTATGACAATGAAGGGTAACTGAGATGGTATGTTTGTATGTGTTTGCAGGCTTTTTAATATAATAAATCCAAGTGCTGATAGCTAGGGAATTTCAAGGAAATGGAAATCAGTCAGCTCCTCCTGCTCTGTCTGGTAGCTTTTAGTCTAAATGGGCTATGTCCCCGGCCCTCTTCAACATCTTGATTTTCACAGCTGTCTTGAAACATGTAAAAGGGGGGAAAGAATCTGATTCTATTTATATATCTATTACACATCTCTAGGCACTGGCTATCCTATCCCAGTGCTCAGGGGTGCTCCTATTATTTACAGGATGCATACTCCTGAAACTGAACACTTGGTACTCAGAAATAAGCTATTAGTTCCAGATCATAGTGTATTACTGTACAAAAGCCACCTCAGATCACAAAGGAGAGCCAGGAGGAGGAGAGATGCTACAAATGATGTTACAAAATCCTCTGTTTATTCAAGAAGCACTGCAGCAATGTTCCCAGCCTAAGGGCTTGTCTGCACTTAAATGCTACAATGGCACAGCTGCACTGCTGTACCGCTTCAGTGTCACCAGTAGCTAAGCTGATGAGAGGGGTTCTCCACCTCCTGGAAGGGTGGTAGCTAGGTTGATGGAAAATTCCTCTGTGGGCCTAGTGCTGTCTACACAGGGACTTAGGTTGCTTAATTGCTCAGGAGTGTGTTTTTCACATGCTTGACCGATGTAATTAAAACCAACTAACTTCTTATGTAGTTCAGACCTTGATGGCTCTAGCTGTTATCCTGATCTGAAAAAAAACATTTCTGAATCCTATTGTTAACACACTATACACCAGGGATGAGCAAACTACGGCCCTTGGGCTACATCCAGCCTGCGGGACCATCTTGCCTGGCCCCCGCGCTTCTGATCCAGGAGGCCAGCCCCTGGTCCCTTCCCCGCTGTTCCCCTGCCCCACAGCCTCATCTGTGAGCTCCTGGGGTAGCACAGCTGCAGAGCCCTGCCTAACCCTGTCTCTGTGCTGTGTGGTGGCAGCGTGGCCTGGCTCCAGCTGGGTGGCGCAGCTGTAGCGCCGCCAGCCACCAGTGCTCCAGGCAGCACGGTAAGGGGTGGGGGAGGGGTTGGATAGAGGGCAGGGGAGTTCGGGGTGGTGGTCAGGGGGAAAATGGTTTAATGGGGGCGGGGTGCCAGGGGGCAATCAGGAAGGAGAGGGGGTTGGATGGGGTGCAGGGGGTCAGGGGCAGGGATTATGGAGGTTGTCAGGGGACAGGGAAGGGGTCGTTGGATGGGCAGAGGTCCTAGTGGGGGTGTCAGGAATGAGAGGAGGGGTTGGTGGGGTGATGGGGGTCCGAGGGCAGTCAGGAGACAGGGAGCGGGGGTGTGGATGGGCAGGGGTTCTAGAGGGGCAGTCAGGGAATGTGGGGGTTGGATGGGGCAGGAGTCTGGGGGGGCAGATAGAAGGTGGGGGCCGAGCCATGACCCCTTCCCCTAACTGGCCCTCCATACAGTTTACGAAACCCGATGGGGCCAAAAAGTTTGCCCGCCCCTGCTATACACTGTTTGATCATTTGAAGAATGGGGAAAAATCCTAAGGCTAAAGTTTTCTGTGTTATAGGAAGAAAAAGTATTGAAAGTAAAGAGAAAAAATTTGACCACCAGCCTTTTACAGACTCCTAGCTTATTCTTTTGTATTGCATTTTGTGTAGGTAATTACAGAAGCGTCCAGTCAATAGTAGCTTGTGAAAACAAAAGTTCTGAAGGTCGTTTTTTTTTCTTTTTTTAAAAGTCCACAAATAAAAAGTTCCTATCCTGCTTTAATTATAGTCACATACTGCCTGTGCTAGAGGTGGAATTCTGGACTTGGTAGATCACTGTCTGATCCATATGGCAAATTCTAGGCTTATTCTTTGAAAGATCTCTTAAGAGTTTCTTTTTAAACACTGTAATTTATTAGTGGGCAGAGGAGACTGTAGGTAAGAATGTTAGAGCATCAGTAATAATTGATGATATTTTGCATTTTATATAGTGCCTTTTTATTATAACAGATTCACAGATGAATGTTAAACTGAAATTCTACCATTTCACTGTTGTTATTTTTTAAATATATTTATTATGGTATAAAATATTTCCTTAATAGTTTTTATTGTTCGCATAGAGCCAGAACCTGCCTGCAATTACAGGCCCTCTCTGCCACTCCAATAGCATAGAGAGGGCATAAAGCTGATATATAAGACAGCTAAGGATTCTTCTATCATTGAGGAATCCCAGTGTATGTGATTCTACATCATCCTCACCCATGACCAGACTCAATAGGGGTGATGGTGGAGTACCTGGAGTTTCAATTATCTTTTGTTGTCATAATGGCCCTTTGAGGACTGTAGAAGCCCTGAGATTGGGCATTAAACCATTCCTCACAAGGCCCCAAAGTCTATGACCCACAAAAGTGGCTTATAGCCAACTCCCCCCCACCCAGCGCTCAACTGCAGCAGAGGATTAAGTGCAAAATTCTGTCATGTAGTTTCTTTTTGTAATTGCCTGAGAACAGAACAAGAACTTTTTGGTACTTGTGATGGAGCAGGCGGGAGAGTGACATATTTGTTTTGGCATTCAGACTTTTCATCATATGTAACTGAGTCCACATTCATTTGCTGGTTTCCATACAGGTAAATGAGAAATCTACTAGTAAATGTTATTTCACAATTTAACTGGAGAGCAGAATTTGGAATAATCTAATAGGTATGGGGTGTTTTGGTTTAACCCTGGGTAAAAAACAAATAACGAGGACTACAATTTTCCATCAGCTTCTCCTGGCAGAGATCCAATAAGTGCTTCAGTGTGGCAGTGCTGATCCTCTGGATGCTTCCATTCTCCAGATAGAGATTTAAGCTACTTGCGCACTACTTCTGTGTTGGGGCAAATCAGTTTCACAAATTGCCTACTATCTTTTGGCAAACAGGGGCATTTTCAGTTGAGTACATCAATGCTGTCCTGAGACTAGCAGGAAATGGAAACCAATTCTGGAAGACAACAACTCTCAGGAAACCTAAAGTTCTCTTTTCTCCCCCGTTTTCCACAAAGTAGACAGGCAGGATTGCTGAACCTTGTACCAGCTGATCTTCACCAGGTTTCTCTCTGCTTCTGTGTCTATGGAATGAGGGATGACCCACCCTTTGGTCTGTTGTAAGGATGCGATTGCCTGTCAGTGCAGTTGGAACATACAAGGATGCAGAAGTCTGGAAATGAGAGATGTTGAATTTTCCGTTCTTCTGTTCAGTTTCTTAAACCCACTCATCACTGTCGTATCTGAGCACCTTCCAGTAGCACATTGAACAATGTGACTACACATCTGTCATTCTTGCATCCTCTCCACGGGGGGATAAGTGTGTGCTGTGAGGTATCCTGTTTTGGTAGGCTTTTAAAGTGTGTGTTTTTTTTTTGATATTCAATATATCTTGCTGTGGATTTGTTATAAAAGGCAAGGTCCAAGAAATATGCTTTGCAATTTCCAGTTGAATTTAATGAAGAGAAAGAAAGGGTGTTGTAAATATATCAAAATATCAGTCCAGTACCGATTGGTAGGACTGGTATGGCACATAACAGACTTTACAACTGGATCACTCTGTTGCTATTATAAGATGGGTTGCTACAAGCAAAAATCTTAACAGCTTTGTGAAGGCTCTACTACTTTTCTCAGTTTCTGAAGCGAGTCCCCAAAGGTTAATAGGCTTTGCACATTTTTATTAATCTCAGTAAAATGCATGTGTTCACATCACGTACTGAATGCCAACATTGTTGGACATTTGAGCATACATCCACCAAATATGCCTAAAACTCAGTGTTGTCATTTGCTCCAGTATTTGTTAGAAAGCTCAGGATGGGTTCTGCTGAATGTGTTAGGCCACTTTATATCACACTTGATATGATCTCCAGATGATTTTACTGTGAGGGTTGTGATACCTAGCCTTGAAGAGACAGAGATCCACTTTACAAAAAGAGCTGTGAGGTGCCTCAACATGAATGAGACAGGTCCGAAGCAAAGCCACATAGATGGGACAAAATTGGAAACTGAGCTCCCCACTCCAAAAAATTACCATGGAGATGAAAGAGGGGGCTGGAGTGAGCCTGTCCTGCACTCACCCTAAAGCAGTTACTCTTGTCTGGCAGGCCTGGCTCCCTGCTCCAGATCTTGTGACTTGGCACACAGGGTCACAGTGCCACTCACTGAAATTTGGCCCACACCCCTCCGTAGTGTTAATGAAATGTCCAGACCAAATTTGAATGAGAGATGCTGCAATGCTACTTGTTCCAAGTCCATGGGTTTGGGAGCCCTATCAAATGGGGTGGGGGGAGGGGCGCTGGGGAAAACTGCCCCTCCCTCCAATCCTTTACACTCCCAGGTGGCCCTGGTCTGAAGCATAGCACTGAATTTGAACAGGTCCAGCATTTTTGGCTAGATCTCAATTGAAACTTAGCAAGTAGCTAATATCTCTATAACCGGTCAAACCAAAACCTAACAACTCTGACACTCCTAAGCTTTGGATTGTTGAGGATCCAGCTCCCTGCTCATTTTTTGTAGCTCATCTCACCTCCAATAAGATATCGCCATGCAATTTCAGGGTCATCCACCATGACTATATAGTGCCTTCTAACTCCATGTCATGCAAAACCTCTTTTATCCCTAGCCCACTTCTAGATGCTTGAAGAAACAAGAAGGATGCTGGCTGCTCCAATCCAATTGTTCAGTGCTGCCCCCATTGCCTTGTATGGGTCAGGCAATAGCAGAAGAACACCTGCCTGCTTCATTGTCTTTCCTGAGGTCAGACAGAGTGTGAGGAGTTCGTATTAGTTTTGTGGAATCCAAAGAGCCACTGGTGTGGTCTCAAAGAGCCCATGACCCTAACACCTCTGACATGAGTAATTGTGCTCTTGAAATTCTTCTCCTTCTAATCCACCTCTGAACCTAATTAATTCCATCAGTTGAGTTCCAGAGAGAGGCTTTCCATTTCTTTTTTTTTTCTTTAAAACATAGATATAGAGAGATTGCGCAAGTGAGCTCCAGATCAGATGAGCTTAAAAAGCCATAGAGGATAGAAGACAATATGTCAGCAGCATACTAAAGAAGATTGTTATTAACTGGGAAGATGCATAAAGATGCAGTAGTAGGACCATCTAGTAGAATGCACAGTTGGAATGTGATGTTAACATGCCAAATACCACACGTGTTGGAGTATTTTATTGCAGTTACAAATGGCCCTATGTAGATATGAGTTTTTTAAATGAATTGTATTATTACAGACATTCTTCTGTAAGAAGTGGTTTGAGTGAAGTGCTATTATAGATTGAACTATTAATAAAGACAAGCCAGATTAACAAACCTGATGGACCATATTTGCCCTTATGCTCTGGCTACTTTGCTAGGCTTTGGTAATGCAAAGTAGCTGTACATCTGAATTAACTAGGCTGTGTTGAAAGCTCATTTATGTTACTACAATGGCACAAAGCAAACAGCACATGCTGGTGAGTCTGGCCTGATGAATTTAAGCTGAAACTAGTGATTTGCCTACACAACTGTTCAAATGGCCTTTCCCCATATACTTGACATTCTAGAATCCATAGAGCACTTTAAAGGTTTCCATTGTGATGGCTGTGTTTGTGTAGCATATGTCTAGAAGATCATTCATAAATCAGATGTATGGGAGAAGGGCCCAGCAGTGTTCCATTGTCCTTGTCCTCACTCCCACCTCCAGCCCAAGCTGGAGCAGGGATGGAATTCAAGTTATTAATTTCCTGAGTTCATTCTATGGAAAAATGAAGTGCTTATGAACAAAAAATTCTAGCGTGTAAAGCATAATAGCATGAAAAGTGTGATTCAGCTCCCAACTGTTTCCAGCATAACAGGAGTTATGCAAGATAATGAATTTAGCACAATCATTGTTTCATTGTTACTTAATTTTACTCTCTGTTAAGGAATTATGCAGAGGATTCATGCTACAAGTGCCAGGGAACTAAATATGAATGAAACTACAGTGAATTTATGCTACTGGCGAATACAAATTGTAACTGCACTTAAAAAAGTAGACAGCTTTGGAAAATGTGCAATCTTATATATACTACGAAAAAAAGGAAACAAACAAAAACCTTGTAGTTTGCAGAACATCTGTGGTTAATTCATGTTTGGGGCTATTCTGTGCAAACTTGTATAGAAAAAGCAATTCCGAAGCTAAATAATCTCTCTCCTATGCTGTGTTAATAGGAGAGAGATTATTGTGGTTCTTGCATGTGACACAGCACATCACAAACAATGAAAGAGTGATCTGCTGCTCCTTCAAAAAGAAATGCTAGACCTCAGTTTAATGATCTTCCATTCATAAACAAATATTTTTGCCTACTTTTGGGATATTTCCCAATGTCTTGTGTTGAGGATATGATAAATGCTGAGTCCTATTTAGCCAAGTGATGCTTCTTTAAATGTAGTGCTTATCTTTGTAGCAATATTTATTAAAATAAAAACCATATGGGTTATTTTTATATATGAAATATACTCCTATTCAGAGGTTCCTGAACTCTGGCCCATGGAGTTGCTGGTCATATGATGCGGCTCCTCTTCGTTTCCAGCTGCTACAGACTTTAAAGACAATTGAAATGCATTAAATACTATCTAATATTACTTCTCCCATTGCTGTGTTTGCCATGGAGAAGTTGTACAGTTTGTGAATAGAAAGGAAGTGTTGAGTCTGTTTGTGAATGGGAAGGTCTAAGAAAATTGCTAATTTAAATGTGGTGCACACTGTGAAAAAGGTAGGTAACCCCGTGTAGCGGGGTGGCCATCCTGCTCTTGCCTGGAGGGGTTAAAACAGCCCTGGAGAAGGCTGCAGAGGGGAAAAGAGAGGCTGATTGGGGAAGCAGCAACAGATGAGGCCATGCTCCAATCAGGCCACGTCTGAACCTATAAGAGGGCTGAGCGCCAGAAACAGTCACTACTCTCTTCTAGCTTCAGAGAGAGAAGGACCTGGCTGCCTGGGAAAGCTGAGAAGGGTACTTGAGTGGAGCAGTGGTGGGGAAGGGCAGAGGAGCTGAGGAGCTCGAGCCTAGCAAAGCCCCCAGGCTGCAGGCTGAGTTGAGGGCCCACAAAAGGGTATTAGGGACTGCAGAGGGGCAACCCCAGGAATAGCGAGAGGCAGCTGGTCCAACTCCCTTGCCAATGATGAGTGATTAACAGACTGCCGGCTGCCCCAGTGAGTGTGGGCTAAATGGAGACTGGTAGTAGCCACTGAGGCAAGGTGGGGATAGGGTGTTTGGGGGTTCCTCTGGGAGGGGAGACCCAGAGTGAGGGGGTACTGCGGTGGGCAAAGGGCAAAGGGCACATGGGGTCTGGAAAGGACATGGGGCCAGCAGCAGGTGAGACCCAGCCTGCAGAGGGTGCTCCAGGCTTGAAAGAGCTGATTCCTGGATGACCAGCAGGAGGCGCCGCACTGGTGAGTTATCACCCTGCCACACCCCACTTTTCTGCACTAGAAGAATTAAGACATTCTAGTGAATGTGGTATAATGGAGGAAATATTAACATCCAGCAGTATGGAAGGAGGCTGGAATATAATGAAATATTCCATAATTAAGGTGGGCCAGATGACCATTCCACTGTATCAGGAACCAGAAGCAGCTATGGGTCTGAACCTGCATTCCTGGAACTACCAAAATTCCTATTGCACTTTAGTGGGGGATTTCTATGAGTCTATGATTTGTATGTGTAAGCAGTGCTGGAACGTATCCAGATTCTGAGTGATGAAAAGAATGCTCAGAGATCTGTGGCTAAAACCCCTGTACTGGAAATGGAGAAGATGGGAGGCAACTAAAGAGGACAATACTGGTCTTTGAGTTAAACCGTGTTTGCTGGCTTCTTTGCTTTAGATAACACTGGCCAGCCTACCTGTCCTCAGGAGAGTTGACTGCATAGAAATGTGTGTCTGCTACGTAGGGAGCAAACTGAAGATAGCCCATGTCAAGGGATTTCCTAACATTCAGAGATCTCTGTTGGAGCGTGAAGAGGTGAGGACAGTGGGTGGGTTGAAGGTGTGACTAGTTGTGTGTCTGTGCATTATGCAGATTTACTGGCCTGAATCCTGAGGAAGGAATAGGCTGGCCTACTGTTTGCTATATCTTTCCATGTCTTATAGTAGTGGGTGTGGCCTAGATGCATAGGCCAGTCTGGCAGGTTGAGCCTGACAGTTCCATTCCATAGCTCAACACTTTGTGTGCATACACATTTGTGCAGCTTATAATTAGTCATTTCCGTAAATCTTACACAAATCAAACTAACGTTACCAGGTGACATCCAGCTTGTGCATTTATGGAACCTCTAATTTTCTTTGTTATAACGCCTGGCTCTGTATTTGTCCGCTGGAGCTGAAATATAATACCAGTATGCCAAATAAAGCAGACACTGGGAAATTAATAAATCATAATCTGTATCACCAATATCCAGACTGGATATGCACATTAGTAATCAACATACAGTTAAAGAAGAGTTCTTCACTCAACAGGCATGTATCCTCTCAAGTCCTTTACTCTTTTCAACAAGTTGAATTAAATTTGTCCAATTTCATTTTAAATTGGCCACTAGTCTATTAGCACTCTTCTATTCACCTGCAGGGCTTGAGGAATGTCTGCCCGGTAACTTATGAAAGGAATTCACACAGCTTTGAGGTTCTTCTGTTTGTACTAGAATAAAAAAGTCCACATTCCATTTCTACCATATGCCATGTACTGCATAACCAGTCATTGTGGGATTGATGCTGTTCCCATTGAAGTTTTTATGATTAACTGGTGCAGCTTTGGGCCTTATAAGATGGGGAGACTCAGACTTCCAGGCTCTGATGATCATATGTTTCCCTGCTAGATCAGCATTTTGTATTTTTTTTTTTTGTAAATAAACTGCTTTGTTGGGACTTTAATATTATGTATTTCCAATTACATATTTGTACATTTATAAATGTTGACAATAATTCCATATATTTAGACAATAACAAACTGTGGCCCTGATCCCACAAAGGATCACATGTGCTTAACTTTATGCACATGAGTACTCAGTACTTAAAGATAAGCATATGTGTTCTTGCAAGATTGGAGACCATATGATCTAAAGATCCCTTGCCCATTGTAATTTTATGTGCATCCCCCATGTGCCTGTACAGTAGCTCTTCACTTAAAGTCGTCCCGGTTAACATTGTTTCATTGTTACGTTGCTGATCAATTAGGGAACATGCTTGTTTAAAGTAGCTGAATGCTCCCTTATAATGTTGTTTGGCAGCCTCCTGCTTTGTCCACTGCTTGCAGGAAGAGTAGCCTGTTGCAGCTAGTTGGTGGGGGCTTGGAACTAGGGTGGACCAGCAGCCCCGCATCAGCTCCCCCCTTCCCTAAGTTCTCTGTTCTGCAGCCACCAGCAGGCTATCAATTGCTGGGCAGTTCAGTTGACCCTCCCCGCACTGCCATGTGCTGCTCTGCCTTGGAGCTGCTTCCTGAGACTCCTGCTTGCTGCGTGGGGTGAAAGGGATCAGGGAGGCTAATATCAGGGTGTTCCCCTCCACCCTGCTCCTGCCCCCCACTTACACCATCTCCATAGAGCGGGCTGGGGGGGAAGGCAGGGGGGATGGACACTACAGGGCTGAGGACAGAGGAGCATGCTGGCAGCAGCTGCTGTCTCAACTTGCTGATCTGCTTAAAAAGGCAGTGTACTTAGTGTGGGGTCAGCATACTTAAAGGAGTAATGAGCATCTCTCTCTCTCTCACACACGGTATGTGTGTCTGTCTCTGTCTGTGGTGCTGTCTCCCCTCCCTCCATTCATGCTGCCTTGTAGAGTGTGAGGCTACATTAACAATGAATTAACCCTTGAAGACTCAGCCAATTGCTAGTTCATCATTTACCAATAAGGCATTCCTGGGAAATATCCCACCCTCTGAACTTCACCACCTCAACCAAGCTTCACAATCATCATCGCTGTGTACCAGTATTAAATTGTTTAAAACTCATACGTGTGTATATGTGTGTATGTATAGTCTTTTGTCTGGTGGAAACAAAATTCCCTGGAACCTAACACCCCTGCCCCCCATTTACATTAATTCTTATGGGGAAATTGGATTTGCTTAAAATCGTTTGCTTAAAGTTGCATTTTTCAGGAACACAACTACAACGTTAAGTGAGGAGTTACTGTAATGGACCACAGTTTTGCAGGAGAGTAACAATTTATGCTCTATACTTATACATCAAGTTGCAGGCAGTGACACTGTCAATGTACATTATTATCCCATTCATTCTTCCTTTTCTGAACCTATCTTTATAGTTTATTCTGTGAATTTATTAAAATTCTAAGTTTTAAACTTTTTATATATTCCATCTTTTCCACTGAGATAAAATTACCTGTATCTAAATCACTTATTCTATGAGTTATTTAGCTTTCTTTTTTTTTTTGGTGGCAAAACTACATGACTGGAAATATAAGTACAAAGGGAAATGTAAAAAGTCTTTTCCTGCTTCTTATATTATTCGATATAATACATTCTCTGTTCTCAAAGTTATTACTTTAATATTTTATGCCACTTTCTACTAATCTGCTTTCTCCATTATTAACTCCCCTGGAGCAAAACTTATTCAGTAGTCAGAATAACTGGAGTTAGCTTGTGTTATTTCCATTTTTTTTATTAAACTCTCTATCCCAAGCACTGTAATAATTAAAAGATGTTGTGTAAATGTATATTCCTTACTCTCCGCTCATGAAAGAACACAACAAATTTTAAATTGTCCAATCTCTTTCAGTCAGAATCCTATTTAGCTCCATTATATATTTTTTTTGTATGCAGAGCAAGCCTTGTGTGTTTTAGGCTTTGCTCTGTGCAGCAGGATTTGGCCCTATGTTTTCTGAGTCCAAACAAAGAACCCCCATACACTAAAAAAAAAAAACCCCAAACAAAACAGAAGACAGTTTATGCTGCTGCAATGTTCTGAGCCATTCCATTATGAGTCTTTCCATTATTCGCAAGGATTAAAAATAAAAATCATTTCTTCAACATCAGTCATATTATACGGCCACAAAATATATGTCTTCTTCAAGTAGCATCCCTCTGGGTGCTCCCAATCAGGTGCACCTCCACCCTGCACTTGTGAACAGAGATTTTGGTAGTGGTGCCTATTTGGCCATCCAGGTGCCCCACATATCCTCAGGCTCACACTGAAGCTCTATGAGGTCTGCGCAAGCAAACCACTCTCCGCCCTGCTGTTCCTTATCAGTTGTCTTTGGCCTGAGATGGAGTTTACCTATGCCAGTTTCTCTAGTATTCAGCAATTAGTTAGTTAGCATATAGTTAGGTTTTTTTTGGTGTTGTTGGAACAGCTGTTCACCCTTTTTCTTTTTTTTTCTTTCACTAATAACATATTATTCATAGATTTAGTTAGTGGTTAATATTTTTCTCTTTCATAAGGGTCAATTTTTGTTTATTTGCTTGGAAATTTAGGCTCCCTGGGATTCAAAAGGCGCCTCTCCTGACATGAGGCTATTCCAGTCACTGACAGCATGCTCAGTGCCTCTGCTGTTTGGATATCAAAGGGTAGCATGTTAGTCTGGATCTGTAAAAGCAGCAAGAGTCCTGTGGCACCTTACAGACTAACAGTCGTATTGAGCACTTTGTTGGATGCACCCACTCATGCTCCAGTTTGTCTGTTAGTCTATAAGGTACCATAGGACTCTTTGCTGTTTTCGCTATTTGGATGATACTCTTATTCCCAGTAAGTGAAAGATCAATACTTCCTTCAAGGGTAGATCCCAAAAAAATAAGATCAACTTTAAATTCCTAATGGAACAAGCTTTATGATCAGCTTTGGATCTTGGGGGATGGAGGACTCACTGTACATAGACCTTACAGTGCCACTAGTGCCCATCAAGATGTTGGTCACCAGAGACTGCTAGATACGTAGGTCGTACCACAGCGCTGAGTATATGTATGGTACTGAAGACTTCAGCCTCAATATCTGCTTCTAAGCAGAAGGAGGTAAGGAGTAAATGTCCAAGAATATCTTGGTCACCAATTCACAAGAAGGCTATGCAGATCTCCAGTCCCAAGGGGAGTTCCATGCAGCCCCTGAGGGATGCCAGTACCACAATGGCAAAAAGGAGTCCGATGTCTATGACCGACTCGGTACTGAGCTAGGGTGCTCGTACCTAGAGTGGCAGAGACACAGCTGAGAAAAATTCTCACTCTTGTCTACTTTACAACCGGAACAGCTATCCCCTACCATTGGAGTATGTGGAAAAAGACTCCACAGATTCTCAAGTATCGGGCAAGGGTTCCCCTGTCTATTCTAGGTCAATCACTGTCCCTCCTACACTGATATATTACAGGAGGCAGGAACATAGATGGATGTCTTCACCTTTGCCATTTGGGTCCCTTCAGTGGCCTTGCTGAGACTCATGAACCTTTGCAACAATATTTTCACAGAGAAGGGCCGAAACTCCTCAACCTCCTCTACCACCACCTATGCTGGAAGAGGACACCTTTGAGGAGCAAGAAGCAAGAGAAGATAAAGAAATGGCATCTCTTACTAATATTTCCTCATCTGATGAAGCAGTGATGTCTCCACCCCTTCTATGGTGGATGACTTGAGGCAGTTTTAGGAAATGAAGTGAATTGCTGACATGCTACAGGTTCTCAAAGAAAGGGTTCAGGAGTCCCACCATAAACTCCTAGATATTTTACACACCTCCACATCTATGAAGATTGCCATTCTGGTCAATGAAGCTCTTACGGAGCATGCCAAGGCTTTTGGTGAACTCCATCTACCACACTGCCTACCTGCAAAGGGCAGATAGATCAGAGAAACTCTGATTTTCTGATCTATTTTCTCACCCATCTCTAATTCTCTAGTAGCGGAGGCTGTTAATGAATGAGGCAGACATCACAGCTCAAAGTCCACCCCATACAGTAAGGGCCACAGAAGGCTTGTTCTTTTTGGTCACAAATTTTATGCTTCAGTTACATTTCAGTTCAGAATAGCAAACCATCAGGCACTCATGGCCAAATATAAATTACAACAAATTTAATTCCTTTATTAAGCAGCTGCCAGAGGAACATTGTGACCAACTGAAGACTATTAGACAAGAGAGTCAGCTCCTGGCAGAGACTTCACTCCAGGCCTCCTTGGATTTTTCAGATACTGCAGCACGACCTATATGCACGGTAGTGGTCATGAGAAGAGGGTCTTCGCTACAGCTATTGGGCTTTCTAGGAGATGTTCAGAGCACCACTGACGACCTCCCTTTTGATAGTGGCTAGCTTGTCACTGACTTGACAATATATTTCTCCACACTTGGAGGACTTGAAAACCATACTGTGATCCCTAGGGATTTATACTCCTGTAAATATGAGGAGATTTAGCAGTCTCAGAAAGCACACTCAGCCCGTAGTCTACTTATCGTCGACTATCTAAGCCCATCTCTAAGAGGCCAAGATACTCTAAAAAGAAACCTCCTTTAGCTACATCTTCTCAGTCATCTGCATCCCCCAAGTGACAGTTTTGATGGATTGGTTGAGAGTCTCAACCATCCATTTGACAAGATTTTACAGCTGCCTTGTGGTGCATCCGCAGGGACACTACTTGGAAAATGGAGCAGAGGTTACTCACCTTGTGCAGTAACTGCAGTATATCTAGATGTGCTCCACTACCCATCTTCCTTCCCTTCTGCTCCAGAGTCTCCCTTGGGAGACTGCAAGGGAGATGGAATGCAGAGGCTATTTGCCTTAACAACCCCAAATAGCCTCTCCCTGGGGCATGAAGATGTGTGATACATATGCGCAGGCTGAACTGACACCACTATCAAAACATCTCTGATTAAAAGTGCAGGCGCATATAAAGTGGAGCACTCACAGGAACACCATCTCAAAGAACTTCAGTTAATGCACAAGGTGAGTAACCTCTCCTTGTTTAACTAACTGTGAAAGGACTTGTGGTCTGAATCTTAGTTGTGCTAGTTGGTGATTTCTGGAATATACTGTGTGCTGGACTCACCCATTTCTGTTCCTAAAACACCCCCAATATGCCCTTGCTTCACAATTGCTGGGATAGGCTGGTATAGCCCCAATTCTACAGCAGCCAGGTATTCATCCATGCTGATGGAGTGATTAGAGCAGCTTTCTAGAGCCTTCGCACAGCCGGAGGGCTAGTGTGCAGGGGCCAAGATCTGGCCCATTGTGTACATATGGGTTCTGTGCTAGTCTAACACTTTCCAATACATATTCAGTGTAGAAAAAGCAAAAATCAGTATGCAAACTATTGCATACAAAAGAAATATTTCTGCCTGGTAAAGGAAACTTTCAGAAGTGAAAAACCAATCCAGATGACAGATACTGGAAGGGACATCTTTTAAAATAGTTCAGTTTAATTAATCTAAATTAGTCACAATGAAATAAGTTTAGTATATATGTTTTTATATGGAAGTGAGCATTAGTTGTTGCAATGTGCAGCATGAATTGAAGTATCCTTCATTATAGTACTTCACTGTGAAAGGGTCACAAGTGTAATCATTTGCAGCTGTTTCAGTCTTGTTTCCACTGTCAAAGTAAATACTAGAGATGAGTGCACAATCCGGCTAGACTTTGGGCTGACCTAGACGGCTTGTGGAAACTCAGGATACACGTTTCCTAAAAGGTTCTTAATTTTTCCCATCCTGCCCTGATTGAAAACATCCTTTGCTCAGTTAGAATGGGATGCAGAGAGCAAAAGGCCCAATTCTACTGCACTGAGGTCACTGATCAAAATCTCAGTGATTTCAGTTACACTAAGATCAGGCTCAAAGTGGGTAGTGGCAGAGCAGATCAAATGAATACATAACTTTCCTTTCCTTTTTTGTTTTGTTTTTTTGTTTTACAAAAATCTTGGACCAGATGCATGTACTCAGATTTAGATCAGCTAAGGTTCTGGTTCATTGCAATCAACAATGACCATTTTTTATGTCATGTCCTTAAGCATGTCACACAACACAGACTGCTACTTAAACAGGTATTTAAGTTTTATGTTCTTTCTACCCTTCTTAGTGAGAAAGCAAATGGTCTGACTATGTTGGAACAGATTGATTCACCCAAGGAGTACTTTGGGTCTGTGGATCCTGCTCCTTTAAAGAAAAAACAACCAACCCACCTAACCCCACCCATACCAAACCAAAGCAAAACACCAACTTAGACCTACAGAAAATAATCACAAATAAAGACCCTGATCCTGGAAACACTTAACTAGCAAGTCATTGTTTATTACAAGGAGTTGTTTTGTTGAAGTCTGTATATAAAAAAGCCTCAACCATCTGAACTAGTTACTACCATGGATGATCAGCTGAACTTGTTACAGTCTAGTTACTCAATTAAATTGCCAAGCTGTAGTTTTGTTGCATGGGTAAACACAATAGATTCCCACCTGATCTTCCTAGGAGGAGATTCATCCTTGAGCTAAACAAACGTGTCAGTTCTTGAGGTAAATTACTTGAGTGCATTTAGAGCAGCATTGCAACTACTGTCTAACAAGGAGGGCTGTGTGGCTCTCCCAAGTTCTGTTGGAGCCCTTGGAAGGTTAGGTTGAAAGAGCATGAAGTTGCAACTACTCTCTGGGGACCCTATTCGCCAGACCACATCTGTCCCTTGGACTGTAGGACATGCCACCTCCCGCGTATGCCTTATTTGGTGGTAGTTTTCAGTCCAGTCCAGGGATACTAATTGGTCTCGCACCACAGAAAGAGCATGAGTTTGAAAGTCAGGCCTTTCTGCCCCAGTGACAGATTGCTATGGCATAGGTAGGGCCTGATCCTTCAAGGGGCAGAGCAGCAAGGTGGGCCAAACTCTCAGTGGCCATTGAAAGAGAACACTTTGAAGGAGGCACTTGCCATTTTACAAGTTCTGTCCCTTAGTTTGACTAAACCCAAGCAATAAAAATCACCTTGCACCTGAGAGGGTTAAAAATCAATGAAGAAAACCTTTTCAGCACTTGAGAACTGCAATTGATTATCCATGTTAAATATTAAGACCGGAGAACCCAATGTGAATGAAAGGAGACCTTAAGCATGATGGCTTTGAACCTGGAAATATTTTGTTCTCTATGCTGTACTATACAGCAGGCAACAGTGATTATCTAAGACTACACCTACCAGTTAACACCTCTGATATTATCTTCCTGCTGTGCTAATGAGAAAGAGATTGTAAGATTTTGTATGTGAACAAGGTACTTTCATGCATGCTGCTGCCTGAATGGTTGCAGCTAGCAACTGCTTTGATTCAATGGAAGGCTAATTAGCACTTCTTTCTTTTCAAGTGCCTTCTCTTCATTTACTGCCAACCTGTGTGGATATTTTATCAAGTTGACTATGTTCAAAGAACAATTTTCAGTGAAAGGTAGATTTGGCTCCCTCATTTAAACAATGGATTTCAAAAATGAGAGTGCTTGCCATTCACTAAGGGAATATATTTAGTGCAACCATTTTTGGATAGACTGAGTAGGAAATGAAATGTTTGTTACTGCATTAGGAGCCTGTGAGATCTGGCAGAGTCACCCAATAGCAGACTCATGCACAGGGAAAGTTAGGACTGTTAGGACAATCTTGAAGCAAATAAATAAGAGGCCCTGGGTCAGACTCAAAAACTGCTCTCCACCCAGGTGTGGAATCTGCCTTTTTTGAGGCTGTCAGGTAAGCTGATATGCTGCTACCTTCATTCACTTTCTCTTGTTACCAGCAAAGTTGTCTTTGTGAAGTTCCCAGGTTTAAATCCTTAGGGCCAAACTCTTTCATCTCTGGTGTCATCCCGTCAAAGACGAGTTTAATTCTTAGCTCCTGAGTAAGCCAACTGTTAGTAGCCTTATCTCATCACCTTAGCTTTATCCACTCTTTCAGGGGCTGTAAGGAGATCTTAAAAGCAAGTTAATTGCAGAAGGGTACACAGCACTGCTCACAAAAAAGGTGGTGCAAGTTGACCCTTGCATCTCCCCAATTCTGGGCTTTCTGTGTTCTGGGCTGATTCCCTGATGTAACTTGAGCAGTCTGACAGCTTCTCTATCTAAATTATGATGGCTGTCAATGGCTAATGGGGCCAACATGGAAAGCTGGAGGTCAGAGAAAAAAATAAGCACCTGGGCCATGATCCTTACAGGAGAGGTTACATAGAGGATGTTATTTCAACTTTGTAGCATGGTGAGAGGGAGGGTCTTACACTGGAGAAATCCTCCCATAGCAACTTGCACAAGCTTTAGGGACAACATCTGCTAATGATTTGGTGCAATGCAGTCACACAGCAATAAATGGTATGGCCCCATATCTATTGGTGCAAAGATGGACCTTCTGCATTCTAGCACAAACACCATAATGTTTGGGTTTTCAAGACAGATAACATGAGGCTAATATTACTGTCTTTTTTTATTAACTGAATGCTCCACTCTGCTTTTTAGGACATACATATGTATCTATGACATGACTGTGAAAATGTTACAGAATTGATGGTATGCATATCCTGCCCCTTATTCTGTTTTTATTTTGTTTGCTATAGATGTATATATTGTAAACAGATAGAAAGAAAGGATTTAGTGCAGGGTGCATTTTTATGCATACTTTACATGTGAATGTACTCTAAAGGGTATCCCTTAGCATAAATAGTACAGTAGGGCTCCAAAAAGGCCAGGGACTGTGGAGACATATAGGAAGAGTAAGCCTATGTCCGAAAGAGCTCTGAGCCAAAAGTGACACCCTAACACCCCAATATTCACCACTGTCATGTAATTGGGATGTTTTATACAAATTATGTCTTGTGAGGTATCACTGTAAAAGTCTTGATCTGCTAGACATTAATATCTGATTGGATTGTATGTGTTATCATCATATGTGAAGTTATGAAGTTTGGCTATGTATGAGTTACTGAAATATGTTGTCAGGTTGAAAATACCCACAAGCAGCCTTTCAGGTACAACAGTAAAGAATGCAAACCATGTTAATGACTTATTGAGGAAATGCCCACAAGCACAAGGGTTACCCCAGGAACGGTGTACAATAGAAACCTCTCATAGAGAGCACTGCACAATGGGAGCTGTTTGACCCAGGTCACAGCAAAAGAGCTTTCCAGCAAGTGGGAAGAAGATATAAAAGGGGGACAATGACATCATGAGGGGACCTCACTCTCCCTACAACAAACACGCCTGGAAACACCTGAGGGGCAAGGACTGAACTCTGGGAAGTGATGTTTCCAGGCTACAGGGATTTTTTTGCCTGTGTATGAAAACCTGGGAAAGCTTGTGCTTTAAGAGCCTGCCAGCCTATTTATCACTCAAGGTGAGAATTTGCTAATTTATATCCTATCTAGTGTGTGAAGCTCAGTTTGCCATTTTTGTTTATTTACCAGGTAATCTACTTTGATCTGTTTGCTATAACTTAAATCACTTAAACTACAAAAGATATATTTTAATACACTTGGTTTTGTTTTAAACCCAGTTTGTGTAATTCATAACTCGGGGTGGGGGGAGGGTGGCAAAAAGCTGTGCATGTCTCTCTCCACATTGAGAGAGGGGGCAAATTTCAGTTAGCTTCCGCTGTACAGTTCTTGGTCCAGTGCAGTATAATTTGGGGTTTATGCCCCGAAGTGGGAGTGCACTTGAGTGGTGGGCAATTCCTTAGCTGAAAGCCTGCCCATGTAATACTGATTTCAGTGTCTGTCTTTCTGCAGCAGGGTATGTCTCTTCCTGTGTGTGTGCTAGAGAAGGCTTGAGGGCCTGGCTTAATAGGACAAATTAGGGAGCCAAGCTGGGTGAGACAGGAGGGCTCAATGGTACCCCAGTACATCAGGTGGCACCCCAGGAAGGGAGGCAACCTGTCACAGTGGTGCAGCGAGCAGGGCACTGTGCACAGCTTATTGCTCTGAGACACTGGTCGTGATATTATGTGAGTTTTAAGTGTGTTGGCTGGAGAACAGACAAAGTGGTTACCAGGTTATTTTCTGTTTGCTTCTTCCGGGCCAGGGAAGTAGCAGCAACCCATCACACCAAGTATCATCAAATTTTGTATATGTGCATCCGTCTTAGTATTTTACAGTTTGTGGCCATTTTTGATGATGATGATGATTCGTATTTTTTTTTTCCAAAATATGACAGGTGTGGCAAAATACTGCATCTTTTGGTGATGGATAAAAATCTTGTGAGTTCAGTGGTTGAAATGTATGTTTTCCTTTTTAAAATCACAAAACTGAAGAGTAGCTTTTCTTGCTTGTTTCTCTAAAGCAGCAATATGTCTTTGCAAGTTTGTGCACAGTTAGTAAATACAGTTATTTGGGACCAAACTTGCCTATGTGGCTTTTTCATTCTTGTTTTTGCATAAAGAGCAAAAGTTATTGCACAACAATTATTGTATGCATCTGATATTGTTAGGATGAAATGGGAAATAAATCAAATAGTTCAGTGGGTTTCCTCTTTATACTGTCACTACCACAACTGACTTCGAAGTACTCTAGAACTGTTAACCTTAGGAAATGAATTTATTAACTCACAAGTTCATCTTGAAATTTCTTTTTTATTTAAAACAGTTTTGCTAAGTAATTTACATGAAGGAAAATTTTATACAATAGAATAAGAATTCATGCCTTGATGAGATGTTGGCTCTTTTATATTTTTTCCATAGCAATGAAGGAGCCTTACATTTCTGAGAATGATGCTACTGAAAGTGAACGTCTAGTCACAGAAGGGGTTTTCCTGACTACATGTCTGTTTTTCTAATTGGTGTTTGTTTGGATTGCTGTCTGAATTGGTTTTGGATGCTGACCTTACGATGTTTCCCTAACTCAAGACTTCATGAGTGAAGTATGGTTTCCTTAAGATGATGCAAGAAACAAATCAGATTGGGCTGGTTCTTTAAATCATATTGTTCAAATAAATGTAAGGGAGAAGTTTTTGTGTTAGTGCCAAGACAGCTGTGGCTCACTGGTTGTAGCTGACTCAGAGGCTATCAGACAGTTCATGCTGGAAGGAACCCGGCACATGGTGACATAGTGGTTTGGAAAAAGCTGTGGATTTTTGTTTTTTTTTCCAGTGAAAATCTAAGTGAAGACACTGCTAAAATGCAGCAGTTCAAAATAACATTTCTTGGATTACAGGATAGAGGAGGACAGCACATACTTGTTGAAATAGGTAAGAAGGATGTTGAGCAATAGTCTGTTCCTAAATTACTTCAGCCAAGAATTTATTTGAGACAACCTGTTCGAGGGGTTATTCTATAAAGATCACTATAATTACTGGAAGCTTCAGTCAGTTTCACTTCTAACTGGAAGAAGCTGAAGCTAAGTATAAAAGGCTGCCGCTGAGTCACAAATGACTAGTCTGCAAGAAATTAGTTAGATTAGTGGTTCTCACTCTTTTGCATACTAGCACACCCTATCATTATATTTTCCATATTGGGAGTCTTTTCCCAGCTAACCATTCCCCCTTTACAATATGGGAAGGGCAAAGTGGTCACCACCTTCTGATACCTGTCAGTGACCCACAGTTGAGAGCTCATGGATTAGGCAATTCCCTCTATTCAGCAGAAGAAAGTTATTCCACAGTTTAGTTTAATGCCATTTTGCAGATCTTGTACAAAATGAATTGCACTGGGTTCTACCAATATTAGAATTTATAAGGCAGGGAGAATAGCTACTTACGTGGCTTTAGATTTGAGGTGGAAAACTCTGAGCTATGACAATGTTCATTATTAATTATTTCAACTGATAAACATTTTAAAAAACCTCAGTTTCCTCTTGAATAATTACAGCAGTTAATTTGTTGGGATTTCTAGTGGCTTTGACCTTGTTTTCCTCATATGCAAGTTCCTTTGGGGGACATTAATTACTGAGTACTTAAGTTAATATAACTTTGTAGACTATTAGAGATGGATTGTGAAATTAACCAGTCTGCCTGCTGAGGATTGCTGGTAGTGGAAGTCATCTGCTTGTCATTGTCACTTGTTCTTGTTCCATCTAAAAATAACAAATGTAGCACTAGAGATACAGGAGAAAGCCTTTGCAAGCAATTGTTGACTCTTACAGTCTTCTGTTCGTGGGAAGGGAAGTGCTTTGGTCAACAGTGTTGTAGAAACTTAGAGTAGAAGGGAATGCAAGGGTCATGTAGTCTAACCCGCTATGATGCAGGATTTGTTCTGTTTAAGCCATCCAAGAAAAGATGGCTATCCAGCCTCCTTTTGAAAATCTTCAGTGAAAGAGCTTCCACAACCATTTTAATCTCTGTTCTTGTCCATAATCATTAGGTGTTTCATGTTTGCCTGTAGATTGTAAACCCTTCAAACAACTGACCACATGGTAGAGTGCTCCTTATTCCATATCCTTTTGACCAACAATCCCAAACAGGTAGGCTCCAGCTACCCTTCCTTCATTTTGTATATTGAATTGATTGAAGTATTAGTTACAAATAATATTTGTCAGTAATTTAGTGCACCCTTTTTAAAGTGCAAAAAAAAAAAAGCTGGAGTTGTTCAATAGCTTGGGACTCTTTAAAATAACAGCCTCAGTTTGAAACAGAGCATCTTAATTGATCTCAACAGTACAGTTGACCAAAAACTGGAGTTTTATTCCACTGAATTTTTTTACTTTTGTTGAAAAAACAAAAACAAGTAAATCTGGTTTGGGACAAAAATTTTCAGTTTTCCAGTTTCAGTTGAGGAAATCTTAACAATTTTTAAAGGAAGCAGGCACTTTCTGCTTAATTTCTGTTTAGTTGAACATTTGATTCTCTATCAAAGTAAAGTTTTGACAGAGAATTTTCAGCCAGCCTTATTGAACACTCATATGGTACATACGGAGAGAGGCAGTATTTTCCCCAGGAATTGAGATGGTTGGGGAGGGGGCGGTGGTTTCAACAGTAGACTTACAAGAGAGAGAATGACAATAGTCTTCTCTGAATGTAGTAACAAAAGTAGTCCACCAGCCTCACGACTTAGATCTGTCCTATCTTGGTGGATGCTCTCCAAAGCCAGTAATAACGGTTGCAGTAAATTTAAGACAACAGCCAAGAATCACTCATGAGAAAGCCAGCAGTTTTTCCCAGGTTGGACTAATTTGAACTTCAATCCCAGTGTATCTTCTATTTGTTTCCAAGATGTTCAGTCCTTTTGGACTCTTGCTGAAAAAAAGGGTATAAAAAAGCCATTAAATTTGTGGCTTTTTAATGTCTTTTTAAGGTTCTGCAGCTTGTACTAGTGCTAGCTGGAGTAGATGGTCTCTGCAGTGTGTATAGGAGAGATTAGAGTTACACTTATCTCTGAGCAAAGCTTGTACTCTACTATGTCTTCCAGAGAAGTTTGCAGCTCCATCAAATGCACAAGCAGCCCTCTGTTTGAGGATCTATTTATAAGCATTTAACTCTTCTAAGATGTCACAGGTGCAGCTGATGTATCTTCTATAACCTGAACATCTAGAATGCATCTACTGGCCTACCACAGACATAAGAGTTACCATATGCAATGACTTAATACTTGATGCCTATTTGTGTTGGTACTTCATCAGCCATGTGTGCACATTTTTTGAATATTCTTCACTTTTTCAGCTGCTGAGTCTTTCACTGTTGCACCACATGCTTCTAGAGAGTCAGCTGAGTCTTTTTTTCAGGAAGATAGCAAGCATTTGTAAGTCTTGTTCGAAACCAGTATCCAACGTCAGGATTAACAAATGACAATGCACTTAACATTGGCCTCCAGTTTATAGTCTGTGTGTGTCTTACTTTCTTTTTAAGTATGGTGCAATAGCCATGTTGGTTCACATAAACTGAGTTAAGTATCAGAGGGGTAGCTGTGTTAGTCTGGATCCACATAAACTGGATCTGCATAAACTGAGTTGTATTTCCAGCATTCTTAACAGCCACATTAAGTTCTTCTAAAATTGGCTTTGACAGTGACTGGCTGGCTTATAAGGCTTTCTGCCTGTTGATGCAGTCCAGAGGCATGGTATTTTGCAGCCTTCTCATATAAGTTGTCAGTATTGGCTTAGCTGATCAGTCTGGCAAACCAAGCTCCTCCACTTTTACTCTATGAATCCATGATATGCCCACATCTCGAATACTACATGCAGTTCTGGTTACGCCATCTCAAAAGATGAAGGAGCAGGATTTTATATTTGTACTATCAGAATAAATGTATGATTTGATCATCCTGCCAGCCACCCTTTTTGAACAGCAGAAAGAAATGCCCCTTGATAGAAACACATCTGACAGACTGCCAGTGTCTGTACTGATGTTAAGGCAGGGACAGACCAGAACAATTCTTATGACTGATTATTGTCACCCTTTTGTTTTAGGATAAGGTATAATGTCTACTATGATTTCCTATATTTATTATAATTTAGGCACTCTAGTTAAATATACATTTCTTTGTTTAAAGGTTTAGTAAGTAAGAGATAGTATCTTGTATTGTGTATATGTTAATGAGATTACAGCAGGGGTCTGCAACTTATGGCACGCGTACCAAAGACGGCACACAAACTGATTTTTAATGGCATGCTGCTGCCTGCTGGAACCATTAAAAATCCTGCCCGGCCCGGCACGGCCCGCTTTTCTCCACCCTCTGCCCCCTGCCATGGGGGCAAAAGCATAGGCATGTGCATGGGGTATTCTGGGTGTGTCCAGGCACACCCTAATGCAGGGGTGGGCAAATGGCCCTACTCTCCTGGTGCGGCAAGCTGCAGGGTCCGCGCTTCTGGGCCAGAGCGCCCAGCCGAGCGCAGCAAGCCACCGCCCCCTCTCCCTCTTTCCCCGTCCCCTGGAACCCTGCCACCGCACGTGCAGCGCTCTGGGGGCCAGGGCTGCGTGCTCCTGTGGGGCAGTGTTTGGCAGACACATTCCCCCCACCCCTGGAGCCACATGGGGAGGCAGACACATTCCCCCCACCCCTGGAGCCATGCTGCCACGCATGCTGCCACGCAGGGCTGCCCGCCCCCACGAGGCAGCGTGTCCGGCTCTGCGCGGAGCAGAACATGCTGCTAGGAGACTCATGGTATTGGGTCTGGGGCCAGGAGAGTTGGATAAGGGCAGGGCAGTAAGGGGACAGGGAGCAGGGTGGGTTGGATGGGGGTGAGATCTTGGGCGGGGTGGTTAGGGGCAGGGAGTCTTTGGTGGGGGTAGTCAGAGAGTGGGGGGGTTGGATGGGGCATGGGAGTCCCGAGGTCTGCAAAGAAGAAGCGGGGGCAGGGCCTTGGGGAGGGGTGTGTGGAATAGGGGCATATCCCCTCCAGCCCCCTGTCCTGATCTCCCCTCACACCCCCCCAAGCCCTGTGCCCTGAGCCCTGTGCCCCACACCCCCCCCAGGCCCTTGCCTTGAGCCCTTTACTTCCCTCATACACACCCAGTCCTCTGCTTGACTCCTTCACTGCCCCCGCCACAACCCCAGCCCTGACTTTGGCACCCCCACACATACCCAGCCCCCCAGCCCTCACACTTGCACCCCCTACATGCCTCTGCCCTGACTCTTGCACCCCCTCATATACCCAGCTCCCCCACACCCCATGCACCCCCCACATCCCGACTCTTGTACCCTCCATATCCCCACCCCCACCCTGAGCACCAAACAGGAGCTCCTGCACGCGTGCGCGCACACACACACACACACACACACACACACACAAACACACACACACACACACACACACACACACACACACACACACACACACACACACACACCACATTCCCACCTGCACCCCTTGCACCAAATGGGAGCTGCCCAGGTAAATGCCCCACACCCAAACCTCCTGCCTCAACCCTGAGCCCCCTCCCTCATCCTAGCTCCTGGCCAGACCCTTCACCCCCAGCCCTGTGCTCAGTGCACTCCCGCCCTCAGCTCAGTGCAGAGAGAGGAAGAGAATGGGCCAGAACCAGGGAGAAGGTAGGTACCCACTGTATGTGGGCAGGGTCAGGACCCCAGACCGGCAGCCGGCTGAGTGGGTCTGGCAGCTGGGATCCCGGCTGGCAGGAGCCCGCGGATGGAACCCCTAGTGGCAGTAGGCTGAGCCACTCAGCCTGCTGCCCATCTGGGATCCCGACCGCTGCTGCACAGCTCTCTGGCCTCGCACAGCCTGTTGCCAGTCTGGGGTTCAGCCTGCCAGACCCTTCCCAGCTGGGGTCCCGGCCGCAGGCTCCGCTCAGCCCGCTGCCAGCCTAGGTGAACAGAACCCCCAGACCAGCAGCAGGCTGAGCGGGCCAGCGGAGTAAGATCAACATTTTAATTTAATTTTAAATGAAGCTTCTTAAACATTTTGAAAACCTTGTTCATTTTACAATACAACAGTAGGTTATTTATATAATATATAGATTTATAGAGAGAGACCTTCTAAAAACATTAAAATGTATTACCAGCACGCAAAACCTTAAATTAAAGTGAATAAGTGAAGACTCGGCACACCACTTCCTAAAGGTTGCCAACCCCTGGATTAGAGGAATGTTGAAAGCCCGGGCCACAATATGAACTGTTTTGTTTACAAGATTTAGTAAGGTTTAATTTACAATGCCTTTCTTTCTGCTGTATACCTTTGAAGGTCTCTGTAAAAGACTGATTGTGTGAATGAGGAATGTATGCATCAGGAAAAGATAAGTTGTGAAGCCATTGTTATAGCCAGATGGTCAAGGAAAAAGGAGTGAAGAGACTTAATGACACCAGAGAACCATCAGCGCACATCCATGATTGAGGAAGGACATATTGACGACCCTGAGGTGGAGGCTGGCACCCCTAAAGACAAGACAATTGATTAAATCGAAACCAGGACAGAATGACCCTCTCAAAGGTGTTTTGGAATGTTAACATAAAAAATTAAGAAGTGACCAGTCCCAAACTGACACAGCAAAATCCATAGACTTCAACAGAGAATAAAGACTATAAGTACAGGGTGCTTGGCCATGGGATTTTGGGTTCATCTTGCCACAACTCCAGGAGCATCAGCTCACAACCGACAGAGCCCAGCTCTCCTCTGCGACCAATCTGGCTGGCCACTAGATTGATCCAGACACTGGAATGGTAACTATAAACATTAACTGGCAGGACTGTGTGCACGGTATGTGTGACTGAAAAGCATATGCTAAGTGCTGTATTCTCAACAAATGTGGCGTATTGCCTTTTTCCCTAAAAAAGATCCTATGTGCTTTGTATAAGCATAACAAAGAGATATATTGGAATTGGAAAAGGTACAGAGAAAGGCAACAAAAATGATTAGGGATATGAAACAGATTCCATATGAGGAGAGATTAAGAAGACTGGGACTTCTAAGCTTAGAAAAGAGATGACCAAGAGAGGATATGATAGAGGCTTATAAAATCTTGACTGGGGTGGAGAAAATGAATAAGAAAGTGTCATTTACCCTTCACTTAACACAAGAATCAGGGGTCACCCAATGAAATTAATAGGCAGTAAGTTTAAAACAAACAAAAGGAAGTATTTCTTCACACGATGTAGTCACCCATGGAACTTTTTGCCAGGGATGTTGTGAAGGTGAAAAACTATAACAGGGTTCAAAAAAGGAACTAGATAAGTTCATGGCAGTTAGGCCCATCAGTGGTTATTCGCCAGGATGGGCAGGGATGCAACACATGCTCTTAGTGTCCCTAGCCTCTGTTGGCCAGAAGCTGGAAGTGGACGACAGGGGATGGATCACTCAATGATTCTCTGTTCTGTTCATTCTCTCTGAAGCACCTGGAATAGTCACTGTAGGAAGACAAGATACTGGGATAGATGGACCATTGGTCTGACCCAATATGGCTGTTCTTACATAAAAAATTGTAATAAAGTTCAGTACAGAAACTCCCCAAGATAATGACCTCCTGAGATAGCGATAATGTGAGATAATAACCTTGGCAAATAATGCACTTTAAAAATCGTATTTATGTGTTTCCCAGTCACAAATCCAACATTCTGTAGTGAATTCACTAAAACATATTCCAGTGCTCTGGCTGCTGTTTGTCATGCCACCGTTCACTCTACCACTCTGTCCCCAATGGCCCTGCACTGTCACCTTCTGCTGCCACCTCTCACTGTGACCTCTGCAAGTTGGTCTCTCGAAGTTCCACCTGGGTCTCAGCAATTTCATCTCTCAGTGGGGGAATCTTGCTGTTAGAGCAGGCTGGGTTGCCTCGTCCACAAGTCCAGAGATCTCAGGGCTATGAACTGCTGAGCCTAGAGGTGCCAGTGCTCAGCCTTGGCAAGCCCTCGCACAAATTAAGCACTGAGGGAGAGCCCCTCATTCAGTCAGGCTAAGTACAGTTCTGCTGCCCTTTACTTATACAATAAGGATAACAACATTTCATAACCCCCACATTTAATACTTAAGTGATTTGTAACCCAACACCAGCCAAAGTTGATCACTTGGGTAGTACAGCTCGGTCTGCTGGATACCTAGGCAGAGTAGGTGTGTTCATGTAAATACAGTCTGGTCCTGATGCCTTTCCACCCACCCCTGGCTCATCACTAGCTGTCAGGGGAGAGCTCATTCAGACCTTGCTTATAAATAATAATTTGAAATTATTAGGTGGGCCAATATAGCCGAAGCAAGTGTGCTGACATTGTCATAAATAACAGCTGTGTGAGGAAGCTAAACTTTGTTCATACTTTTCAAACCCATTATATTTTCTCAGATACAAGTATTTTCTCATACACATTTTAAAAATTGTTTCAATTTCAATTCAAATTTCCAACCAACCACTAAACTGGCAACACTGCACGTAACTGGGAGGAGGGGGTTTTAGGGAAATTCAGTGGGAGTGTAGGGGGTCAAGGGAAATCCCTGGAGAGAGGTGGGATCTTACAGATCCAGTTCCTTACACGTACAGGGCTTCATAGGTTCAAGTCAACACAGTGAACTGCAGCTGGAAGCAGACAGGAAGCTAGTGCAGTGCACATTTGTAAAGTGGTTTGGCTGACTCAGTCTACTAATCATGCAGGCCTGCTACATTCTACACTAGCTGAAATTGCCAGGTGGTTTTCCAGGATATCCCAAATAGGGCATATTTCAGTGATTCAGTCTTGAGGCCTGAAGGCTTCAGTTAATCTTACTTTCACATAAAAAATTGTTGGTGCATCTCTGAGGAAGATACATTCAAGGTGCTGTTTGCTTTGTCTAGACATTGTGGGGTGTTCATTGTCCCATCAGAGTGAAATGTATAAACGGGGGTTCATTTCAAAGACACTAGAGAGAAGTAAATTATTTATAATTTATAAGAATGTAATTCTGTTTCTTGTAGCAATTGTAACAATACACCACTTACCTTCCCACATCCACCTAAAACATACTTATTTAATTCATATCTGGAATTACTATCTAGAGTCAAACAAAACTATATCAGTTTTACTTTTATATTACACACACGTGTGTGTACAGATCCTAGGAGTAATAGTTAAGCTTTTTTGGTTCCATTTTGAGTTCTCCAAATATGTTCTTAAACATACAGTCCACTTATGTTTCTGTCAAACAAATTAATGTATAATATTTAGAACTAAATGTAGAACTGATAAATGAAATTGTTTTTAATTGTTCACTTTATTAATGTAACTTCTGTTCACCATTCACTACACTCGCCTACACTGTAACTTCTGTTCCATATTGTAATTCAAACCCCATTTTAAAACACTCACTCCATTTTATAAAAGCTTCCTCCAACCTTCATTTTTGCAAACCTTGCTGTAATCTTATTAGTTTAGTTTAGATGTGTGAATGAGGTATGTATGAATGACGGAATCAACTTCCAGCCCCAACCTGTCCTGATGAGATAAAGTTCAAATACCAGCTGCTGAAGACCTAGACAACAGCCCTAAACAAAGTAAGAAGCATCCACCCTAAAAAGAAAAGGACAACAGAACAACAGAAGGAAGATCAAAGCCAGGTTCAAGGCTGAAAGTCACGCCTGCAATTGATGGGTGATCAATCTAAACCCAGAGGCAGCATGACACAGCAAGACCTATAGACTTTGAATCCAAACTAAAAGCCTATAAAAAAAGAAGGGTGAGATGAGAGACTCTGGGTAACATTCTGCTGCCAACATGGAAGGACATCAGTGCCTGCCCAACAGAGATCCAGCTTGTCCTTGTGCCTGGCTTTTCTGGCCAGTTAGCTGCCACAAGCTACGAACCCAAGCTACAAAATCAAGCTATGAACTTCAGCTATCTTCAGGACTGGTAACTGTGCAGCAGCTGCAGAACATATGATGGATGTGTGTGAATGTGTGTGTGTGTATAGGTATTAGGTATAATGTGTGTGTATAAGAATTAAGATATTAGTTATTAGTCATAAATCAAATTGTTATCATAATAAATGTGGCATCTTTGTCTTGTCCCCTTTAATAAGATCCTGCTGGTTTTTACTGGTCTAATATAATTGGTATAACATAAACTCATTTTTCGTACTTCTTACTTTATGATGCTTAGTTTTTGTCTGCTAATATAAATGTAAAGTGCTATGCTTAATGGCAGGTAAGGTTCTGAGAAGACATCCCCCATTCACCCCCAAACTGAAAAGAATGGAAATAAGTTATTAAGGGGAACAACTTGTGCATTCCTTTCCACCTTCATGTTGCCTACAGCATTGTTAACACACTCCAATGTTCCATAAGGTTTTCACTTTCTTCTCCAGCAGATATCTGAGAGCAATCTGGCTTCATCATGCTTACTCTCTGTGAGACATTCTATATGGTTTTATAAAAATATGCTAATGAGTGTGAATATAATGTAACTGGAATATGCTTCATGCAAAAGGTTTCTTGTAAGGTATCATTACAAATCTTATAATCTACTGAGTGTGGTCATCCTATTTGTATAAATGTATCACTGTTGTATCTGAAACTAGAAATATAAAATATAACTCTGAGGGCCTATTGTAGTTATGCAAAGTGTGGGTCAATAATGGTGGTCTGGAATCTTGATGGCTCCCATTAGCCAGGATAATTGTCTGTAAATGGCTCTATTTCACTTGTAAGTCTCTTCCTGTATAAGTGTGTGCTGGCAAGTGGGTAATTAATTCTGACAGTGACACGTGATCATGTCACCTGAACTGGAATCCATCTTTAACCTGGTACTTTTCCATTGAGAAGAAAGGGGTGGGAGCCCCGAGAGGGACAAAGGATTCCCGCCTTATGCAAAAGATATATAAATTGGTGGAACAGAACAAAGTGAGGGAGCCATCATGAGAAATCCCCTAGCTACCACCTGAGCTGGTGGCATTTTATCTGTGTTCCGTTTTCTTAGACATAGACTTGAGTATTTTATTTTACTTGGTAATTCACTTTGTTCTGTCTGCTATTACTTGGAAACACTTAAATCCTACTTTCTGTATTTAATAAACTCACTTTTTACTTATTAATTAACCCAGAGTATGTATTAATACCAGGGGTGGAGGGGACGGGACCATTGTGCATATCTCTCTATCAGTGTTATAAAGGGCGAACAATTTATGATAAGTTTTATACAGGGAAAAACAGATTTGTTTGGGGTTTAGACCCGATTGGGAGTTGGGGATCTGAGTGTCAAAGACAGGAACACTTCTGTAAGCTGCTGTCAGTCAAGTCTGCAGCTTTGGGGCACGTGGTTCAGACCCTGGGTCTCTGTTGCAGGGATGGCTCCAGGCACCAGCATTCCAAGCAGGTTCTTGAGGCAGCAATCTGCAAGGAGCGGCAGTCCGTGTGTTTTTGCCCCCAAGCAACGCGCCAAATTCCCACTGCAGACAGTGGGGGCAGTCCGTGTGTTGTCAAGGCGGCTCGCACGTTCCCTCGGCAGTGGCAATTTGGTGGCAGCTTCTATGTTCAGCCATCCGCAGCAGCGCAGCTTCTGTCCTTTGGCTGAAGATAGAAGCTGCCGCTGAATTGCCATCGATGTGGAAATATAAAATTTAAAATTAAAAGCGGCAATTCCGTGCGCTGCTTGAGGCGGCAAAAACAGTAGAGCCGGCCCTGCTGTGTTGGAGCAGACTGGCATGTCTGGCTCAGCAAGACAGGGTGCTGGAATCCCAGGCTGGCAGAGAAAGTAGGGGCAGAAGTAGTCTAGGCACATCAGTTGGCAGTTCTCAAGGGGGCTTCTGTGATCCAACCTGTCTCACTCTCATCCATCCCAACTTCATCTTACTTACTCTCACGCACACCCTTAAAAATGGTGTCATATGTCTTTATATCAACAGATTGGCACATCTGACTGTCATATTCCAGGCATTTGGGCAATTATTTTGCAGACTGTTGTAGATTCTTAGAGGACATTTGAACTGTGGTGATCTTTTAATTAACCAGACCTTGAGGAAGAGTGTATTTGACTTAAACGTCTGGGTGCAGTGTGAGAACTCCAAGAAGGGGAAAACCAAGGCAGTGGCAGAGTGAAATGCTGGACTGGTCCTGTTACAGAGCAAAGCATGAATTCCACAATGGGGCGGGTGGAAGGAAGTACAGCTGAAGTTGCATCCCAGCCTAGGCTCAGCATGCTCTGCTAACTGTTCCCATCCTGAGGCTTAGTGTGGTAAGGAAAAATTCCAGACATAATAATCACTGATGTTAGTCTGTTGACTTGATATTGTAAGCTGAGAAAACAGACTTGAAGCAAGGAGGCCAGACATAAGTGAGCAGAATGGCAGAGATTTTACAGTAAATTGTGTCATTTTAAGAGATTTTTAAAGTTTTTTGCTGCCATTTTACTGAATGTATCTGAGCTTCTTGTTAAATACTGTGTGTTACTGGAAGTGAAATAAAAATTACTGTTGACTGATGGAAACGTTTTAAGTTTATCAGGTTTCCCTTTAATTTCTTTGAGGTCTCTAAATGATTTTCAAAGTAGCTACAGTATTTACAGTTCTATCATGCTTGCTCGTATTAGGAGAAAAAAGAACAATGCTTCAGTAATAATATGATTAAGGCCCTAATGCCGCAAAAACTCACATGTAACTTAATGAAAGTGAGTTGTCCCACTGAGTTCAGGGAGACTACTCACATGTGCAACATTAAAGGCTTAATTGTTTGTAGGCATTGTTTCCTCAAGGTTAAGTATCCTGGTATCTCAGACTGTGCAGTACAACTACTCCTACTCCTTTTGATAACATTTGTGAATAAACAAACAGCCAACTTTTTCTCTATATAATATTCTCATTAATTTTTAATTACCATGGATTGTTTCAATTACTATATGCACTTTTTTAATGAATTCATTTCCTCATGATCCTTTGTCTATCCCCTCCTTGTGGACTGGAGTGATCAGATGACAGTTCTCCTATTTCAGACCAAGTTACCCAGGTCTCTCTCTAACATAGCCCCATAGGCATGTAAGACTGTAAGGGACCTTGATAGATCATCTAGTCAAATCCTCTGCACTGAGGCAGGGCTAAGTATTACCTAAACTATCCCTGACAGGGGTTTGTCTAACCTGTTATTAAAAACCTTCAATGGTGGGTATTCCACAACATCCATAACTTTTTCCAGTGGTTAACTACCTTTACAGGTTGGACATTTTTCCTTATTTCTAACCTAAATCTCCCATGATGCAATTTAAGCCCATCACTTCTTGTCCAGTCCTCAGTGGGTAAGAAGGACAATTTATCACCCTCTTCTTATAATGTACATGAAGACTGTTATCATGTTCTCCCCTCAGTCTTCTCTTCCCCAGACTAAACAAATCCAGAGTGAGCTTTTTTCCCCCTCCAATCTTCTCGTAGGTCATGTTTTGTAGACATTTGTGGTTTTTTTATTATTTTTTTAACTATTTATTTATTTATTTTTTGCTCTCCTCTGGACTTTCTCCAACATCTGCTAGTTTCCTGGAACAGTTTACTTTTTAATAATTCTTGCACGGTCTTTTAGGTGGCTTTGTACATACTATAGTCTTGGTCTTCAGGAAGTCTGTTCCTTCACTGGACTAATACCCAGGACTCCGAGACCACTTAAGTTGATGATGCCTCTTACATGTTTATGATAGTTCTTCAGCTTCAGCTAGGAACCAATGGGCCTAAATTGTTAAAAGTGACCAGTGACTTTGAGTTTTTAACTTGAGATACCTTAAAGGGACCTGATTTTCAGAATGTGATGAACATTTGCCCTCTGAAAATCAGGCCTTTCTAAGACTTCTTAAATTGGGCATGCAAATACTGAGGCACCCCAAAATCACTAGTCACTTTTGAAAATTTAGTCCATCTATGTGTCGTAGGCATAAGCTCTAGGTAAGGTAGGTTAGCAATTCAGATCTAAAACATAATTCAAATATAAGTAGGCATTCTCTGTGACACAGAAGGCTTGTCTAGACTGGAAGAATGAGAGGTATTTAAAAATATGTTAATAGATGTTAGGTAAAACATTTTTAAACACCACTTAGTACCAAAGTAGGCAAAGATAGCTGACCATGACCAGTTTGCATGTTGTAAAATATAACTATCAGTGGGAGATTTGCTTGAGTAAGGACAGAAGACTGCAAGAGTGGATCTTTATAATCAATAATTCTCCCTAAGAGCCTGATTCTGTTCTCACTTACACTAGTTTAAAACATGAGTAGCTCCATTTGTGTGGGTATAGTTACACTGGAGCAGAACTGGGTAAGTGACAGTAGAATCAGACTGCTAGTCTTTCTTCCTGCTTCTGTTCCAGATAAGTCAGCCTTGCTTATATACATTCTCTGTGTTAGTCTTTCCTAAGTGTAGTATCTGACACTTCTTTTTATTAAATCTCAACTTGCATTGTTCTGACAAATTTCCACATTGTCTAAACCATCTATATTTATCACCTATGGCTTCTGTGTTTGATATACCTCCGAGCATCACTTCATTCACAAATCACTGTCAAATTCACATATTCCCCTAATAAATAATGTAGAATATATAGTGTCACTAAATAAATAAGCTGATAACACTTATCCCAGTGCAGATCCCATTGGGATCCTACTTACTCTCCCCATTTTGTTGCAATACCCTTGATAATGACTCATTGTTTCCTATCTGTCAGCTCGTTTTATATCCACCTTGTTGTATTATTATCCAGACAACACTCCTCTGCCTTCTGCACGAGCTTCCTATACCAAAGTAGCAATGTCAGAGTCTGTGTCAGAGGTTTTGCTAAAAAATGTATAAATGACTGCTTTTAACCATAGAAGTCCTCAGCTTTACTATCTCAGTAGTCAGCAATTGGTAGTATAAAAATATGAATCATTAAAGCAAATGGGAACTAAACATAGATTTGGCATTTGCCGTGCAAGTAAAAAACTGCAAAAGGAGCCCAAGGTGACTCACTAAAATACTTTGGTATGATGTGTTTGTTGCCAGTGTTTCAATAACTTGCAAAAGCACAGTAGTTGGCTAAATATATGACTGCAAAGGAAAACAAATTAAGTAGCAGGAATTCCAGAGAGAGGCTTGAAGCAAGAGACTGATACAATTATGCTAGAAGAGAAACACTCTCTGAAGATGAATAACGTATGTTAGAATTGTTAATGTACCTGAAACAATACCTTTAAAAAGAAAATTCTTCATTAATTTCCTTATTTGTTTCATACCATGTAATTCATATATTTTTACTATGATATTTTAGGCAATTTAATGCATGCTGGCAACTGGGCAATAACAATTCTTTTTCTCCCAAATCCATCTACTGGCCCTGGCGTGGTCATTCCCTTGGAGGTGGTGAGTTTGACTTAGAGCCCACCTTCATCAGTCAGCAGGGACCGCTTCCCATAGAACCAAGGATGTCTGTCTTAAGGGTAATTGGGTCTCATTGAGGCCAGTCACCATCAACCCATGGCAGATTTGATTGCCCATGTAAGTCTGGACAGCCATCCAGTCTCATCACTCTTGAATAGGTTGTTGGTGTGTGGGTCCCCAGTTAGGTCTGATAGACATCAGCCAATGATCTGCCAACATAACTGTCTGGCTGCTCCCTCTGTTTGGCCATAAAATATGGAAGCTTGTGAAGAGAATCTCTTTCTCTGGTTGACCTTATTTTCCCACCAAACATGCTGTGATTCTTGCCTGTGATCTGTATTTTATATAGATTTCTATATCATGCATTTGGCCTTATAGAGTTGGCTTTTTCTCCACTTTGCTTTCAATCTGCATTATTCATGGATAGCTCTGTAACACTGCTGTTATTGGTATTTGAGGTTCTGGCTTTTTTGTTGTAGGATTCACTGATGACGTTTGCTTTACAGTATGGCATACCTCTGCTGGTACACCTGGAGTGTTGTTGAAAAACTGATGGTGGGGCAGCTTTGACATTGCAGCATGAGAATCCTATGGCAGAAAATCAGTTAAAGGCAAATGCTCTTGGTGTAGCAATTATTGTAGTGTATTATAATTAGAACTAAGTATGACTTTTTTCCAGCAAGACCCCACAAACCAGACATAACTCCACATTCACTGAGGCTCACAAACCTTATAGGGAGCTGGGCCATATTTTAAGTGAACCAGACAAATTTATGGTTTCAGATGGAAACTGTGCAAAATTCTGTGGTTTCAGGTACAATTTGCTTTGAGGTTTGTGGTTACTTTAAACCTGAAACTCAAAGTAAAATCTGGATAGTTGGGAAGCCAAGTTACTCAAAGCAAAAAATTCATATGAACCTCCTTTGATCTGAAACTACCAGATTTAACACAGCTCTAGTTATAACATATGCCATAGATTAGAGACAATCCCCTGTATATTTATGTTAGATACAGTAATGAGAGAGAAATAAATGCATTAATGGTGATATTTTAATTGATTTGATCTTTTTATATTAAGTATACATAGTATAACATTTCCAATTTCACAATCTTGGCTCTTTAAAATGCTTTTGTTTTATTGAAATTTGGAAAGGTAGTTCATGCAAATAATTAATTGCTTATTAAATGTGTTTTTCCAAACTTATATAAATATGAAAAAGTTTAGGCATACATACATTAATAGATATAGATAGAATAATTAATTCCTGAGCTATGATTTTGTAACATGAGATTTAATCCAAAGTTAATTTTTGAGAGCAAAAATGAAAATGATTTATAGAAGAAACATGGGTTTAGTTGTTGTGTATTTCGCTATGTAACTTTCATTCCTTTGTTTTCTTTATACTGCATCTTTAAATCTCTACAATCTCTAATCACTGCAACCTGGCAGCCAGATTGATATGCCTAGGTGCTGAGGGTGTATATGCGTGTGTTCTCTCTCTCTCTCTCTCTTTCTCTTATGGAGACATTACTTTTGTTCTTTGTTTTCTCTTATCTAAAATAAGTCTGTAACGGTCCTTGCTTGGGGTCTGGTTGGGGACCATAGCATAGTGGTCATGGCCACAACCTGTGACTGCCAAGTGGGTTGTGGGGAGGGGAGCTCGGGCCCTCCCACTCCACCAGGCTCTAACCCAGGGTCTTTTGGACTACCAGTGGTCTGGAATTCAAGGCTGCCTAAGGCTGTCCTCCTTGGGCCTCTTCTTCTTGTCATTCCCCTCCCCCTCTTTGATCTCCCTGGGTCAGCTTAGTCCAAGGCTTTCCCCTAGTGGGGAAATCCAACCCCCAAAATAAGTAAGAGCGGGTTACCAGTGTCCAAGATCCACAGGACTCTTCCCTCTCCGGTGGTCTCTGGCGTGGATCCTCCCTTCCCTTTAGGCTTCCCTCTGCTCTGTGGGCTGCAGATCTGCTCACCTCCAGCTCTGCTCCCAAATGAGCTAATTCCCTGTCTTTTAATTCCTCCAGCAGGTGGATCATTTGCTGTAAGTGTGGTGGGACAGGGCTGGCTGAGCTCAAAAAATCCCTTAACCCTCTGTTGCCCAGTGTGGGGTTTGTACACCTAATCACAAGTCACTGAGAGTATGCGTCTATTCCTTGTGCTGTTACTCATGGAGATCATTTTTTGAAATATATGTAACTATAAACACAGCCATTCCTTTGACATTGTATGGCTTTATACTTAGACATATGGCATTAGAATATTAGAAAAGGGTCATTCAAACTTAAAAAAAAAATACCCACAGTCCACATACACATACCGTATAATGACATCAAATAGTGCAATGAAGGAAAACAAATAATAAAGAACCATTGCTAAAAGACATCTGGCAAACTTTTCCAAAGTGTCTAAGTGACATAGATGCCTGAGTCCCATTGATTTTTCTTTTTTTATATAATGAGACAAAGCGCTTTTGAAAATTTTAAGTAGCATTATCAAACTTTAAATAGGGCAACAGTGCTGCCTTGTAACATTGATTATTTGTTTATAATGCCTTGTTCTGAAATTTGCCAAAGTAATTCAATCCACCAGATTAGTGATGTTGAGTTTCTCTCATTTGCAAAATTTTAGCGCAACACATTTTTACATCTGAATTCTAAACTTCCAAAATGAGGGGTTTATAATGGAGATGGTAGTAGGTAAGACATCACAGTACTGTGATGGGCACACACACTAGATTCATAGGGGGTGGCCTACTTTTGACAGGAGGGTGCTATGTTTGTGTGTGAGATGACTTGGAGTCAGAAACGACCTATTGTAAAAAACCTAGAATCCTTAGTAATATTTGGCCTTGCAAGTCTGTTTCTTTGCAAGTTTATTAACACTGATTTTACATTTGGGTACATGAGGGAAATATACTGCTGAAGGTAAAAAAAGAAAATCTCAGTCCTTTGAATATTGGCTGAAGCTCCTAGAAAGAAAAATCTCATTTCTGTTTTTAATCTTAATATTAAAAAAAAAAAAATCCAACAAACCACCATACTAACATTATCTTTAAAGAGTTTGTTTATAGAAAAGAAAGTTTATGCAGCTTGAGGAGAATTAATTTGTAGGAAATTAAATCTTTGTATCTCCTCCATCTTATATGCACACACATCATCTCACCCCAAAAGACCACCCTCCTCTATGTCATCAGTATTACCAGAAGCTCTGTAATGTTTTCATACACAAAGAACAATCAGACCCTTTTTATCTAAAATTACTTTTATTTTCAATTAAGGAAAACAGCAACAAAAAGAACAAAAGTAAAGCCTCTTCTGTTTTGCCTAGACTCTATTGAGGAAATAAAGTTGAGGTTAGGTCAAGCTTAGCTAACATCCTGATCTAAATTAGACAGATCCTGAGAGAACCCAGTGGGCCTGATTCACCATAGTCCTGCATCTCCTATTATCATTTATTTCAGAACAAAGAGAGTGTAAAACGCTCCCATATCAGACTGGTACCATCTTACACCCACTTCGTGCTAACTTTACTCTGATGTATGTCACTACACAAGGTGCAAGGCAAGAGTGAATCAGGTCCAGTGTGTATAGCACACTGCAGCAACTGTACTGAACTCTGCACACACAGGTTTCAGAAATGTAAAGGTGCATTGCACAGGAATCAAAAGGCATTAGAATTTCAGAGGCGCATACACTACAAAGTCTGCATTAGAATCAGAAAAAAAAATATTAAAGTGAACACCTGTGCTCTGTCTAAGGATATGCAAATCAATCTAGATTAAAAATAAAAATGCCAAACCTTAGGGCAAAATGGAATCAAATTTGAAGTGAAGGTGGTTTTTTGGTTTGTGTCGGTTTTTTGACATTTAAAAAAGGACAGTCCAGATAGAGTTTGGGTGTTCACCTGAACTTAGGATTTGTCCATCCCTGTGTAGTTGCATATGAAACTTACTCATCATGAATGAGTAAAATAAATAGAACTTTGAAAATGTTTTAATGATAACAAAATCTGTGGTCCCGGAAGTGGTTTTATTAAAGTTGAAACAAATCCTGAAGTGCCTCTAAAGCAGTAGGTCAAGAAATCTGATTAAAAACCAGGCTGAATCACTGTCCAGTTTACCAGAATTATTTTGCAAAGTTTTCGGAAACTCATGGCAAAACAGAGTGAGGAACATGTGTGCTGGCCAACACTAGACAATGAGTTTTATGATGCATTGACTTTCTCCTAGTGGACTCTCTGCTAGCTGTTACCAGTTTATTCTTAGCCTCTAATATTTTCAAAATGTTAGAGGATGAAATTGCGCTTGGAGGAAACCTTCTTAGCACTTTGCTTGTTTCATAAGCAGAAAAATAGCCTGCTGTATCATTTTAACATTTTTGATGGATTTTTCCCTGCCTTTGGGGAGGGGGCCATAACCCCATTACTCCCAGGGGAATTAAAGTACCCATAAGAGTTGACTGGCCTAACCCTTTGTTACCCTCTCTTAGTGTCTCATGCTGTCCAGTTTTTAACTTGATTGCACTCGGCTGAAATTATCAGCTATTCACTATCACATCCTCCCGCCCACTCAGCAAAATCACAGGTTTGGCATTTTTGAAACCAGAAAAATAATGGAATCCATGACTTCTGTGAGAGCTATTACAAACGTATAGCCTTAATTATAATAATGAATGGACCAAAAATGTAGAACAAGCTATGCAAGAAAAAACAGACCATATAGAGCCTTCCTAAGTTGTCAATTCGATGTGGCCCAAGACATCCAACAAGCAACATTGTTACCGTTGATGGCTGTTAGATGGCTTGTTAAATGAGCTGGTGGCTCAATCCAATGTCCAGTGGACCAACATCCATCACGGAATCACTATCACAACTGGCACTGCTTGGCACCATTACGTTCCATCAGGGAGAAAAAAGGCTGAATGGAAGTGGCAATTGAATTACTTTTTCAGCCCTACAGGTGCCCCTGTTTGGTTAAGGTTAAGGTGCAATGGCAGGACAAAATGGAGAAGCTTGCTCTGCTGCTGCCTGTGCTGCAGATCTTTTGAAGAGAGAGGACCTTCATTCTCCAGGCCTATCCAGCCCATTTCATGAGCACTGAAATTCACTACACATTTTTTTTTAAAAAGATGAAATAGATTTCATTTCCCAGGTGGATCATGATGTCTTTATCTTTCTTTTTTAAAATAAATCCCAGCAAACAAGGCAGGGGACCACTCCTGCACAAAATCAATATTAATTACTCTGCTGTACAAGGCATACTCCATGCATATATGCTTCAGCAATGACAAAAACTGAGTCCCCATTGTGTATTGAGTACTTTGCTCTTTTATAGCATTTGGGGCTGCAGAGGCAGTTCAGCCATTAAGAGGAACAATTGATGAGGCTAGCTGACGTCAATACTTGAAAGGCACTTCTCCTATTTTAGAAGCAAAAATAAATATGGATGTCTGTTAAAAATATAATTTAAGGTAATCAGAATGCCATATAACAAGAGCTCTGTTGCACGTAATTGGTGCTCTTGCCTGTACTTAATTTCCTCACATGGTAAGGCTATTGCTATTACTGTCTATGTCCACAGATAAGCAATCTGCTTTTCCATTTTCTAATTTCTTTTAAGACTACCTTGTGCCATGTGTCTTGCATTTTAAATTGAAGATATCCATGGATTTGGATGGACAAAAGTATTGGATAGATAATACAGTAAGACAGTACTACTAAGTCCAATTTTCATGTTGGTATTCTGGCTTGTTTTAGTTCGTAGAATGTACACTAGCAGGGAAATAAAACAGGATTTAACTTTAGATTTTAAAAGTTATTACCTATGCCATCTTTCAGCACATCAGAGCTAATGTTTTTCCATTAGATCTTAAATAAAATGGCTAGTGTATGCAGTTCTTTTGTACACATTTGTGGTGGAAATTAATAGATTTTTAAGGCCAGAAAGAACATTACGATCATCTGGTCTGATTTCCTGCATTTTAATTTTGTGTTGCTGGATAGAGCCGAACAAATTACTCAAGTTCCAACATCATGATTTAATGTTGCAATACAGGACCTAAACCAAATACAAACTAAACCAAAATGAATAGAGACATGACTTGAAATACAAGGTTCTAAAGGGTCTGACTATATAGTAAGGAAGCTTCTTGAATCACCTCTAGAGTTCTACTGTTTGCCTGTGTGATAATCAGTACTTACATAATTGATGAAGATAACTGGAAATCGTTAATATGGGTTGTCATAAACAGATAAGTAAGAGTTAATAGAACAGAAGTACTTCATATCTCTTTTGTCTGTAAAGGGTTAACAAGATCAGTGAGCCTGGCTGTCACCTGACCAGAGGACCAATCAGGGGACAGGATACTTTCAAATCTTGAGGGAGGGAAGTTTTTGTGTGTGCTGTTAGTTTTTGGTGGTTGTTCTCTCTGGGTTCTGAGAGTGACCAGATGTGCAACCAGGTTTCTCTCCCATCTCCCTGATACAGGTTCTTATAGATTCAAAACAGTAAGTACTAGGTGATAAGGCGAGTTAGGCTTATGTTTGTTTTCTTTATTTGCAACTGTGTATTTGGCTGGAAGGAGTTCAAATTTGTGTTTGGCTGGAAGGAGTTTAAATTTGTATTTTGCTGAAAGGATTTTAATTTGTACTTGTATACTTAGGCTGGGAGGGTATTCCCAGTGTCTACAGCTGAAAGACCCTGTAACATATTCCATCTTAAATTTACAAAGATAATTTTTTACTGTTTTTTTCTTTCTTTAATTAAAAGCTTTTCTTGTTTAGAACCTGATTGTTTTTTTTATTCTGGTGAGACCCCAGGGGACTGGGTCTGGATCCGCCAGGGAATTGGTGGGGAGAAAGGAGGGAAGGGAGAGAGAAAGGTTACTTTCTCTCTCAGGGAAAGTCTGGGAGAGGGAGAGAGAAGGAGGGGGGAAGGTGGATTTTCCTCTCTGTTTTAAGATTCAAGGAGTTTGAATCACAGTGATCTTCCAGGGTAACCCAGGGAGGGGAAGCCTGGGAGAGGCAACGGTGAGGGAAAGGGTTTACTTTCCTTGTGTTAAGATCCAGAGGGACTGGGTCTTGGGGGTTCCTGGGCAAGGTTTTGGGGGGATCAGAGTATATCAGGAACTGGAATTCCTGGTTGGTGGAAGCGCTACAAGTACTAAGCTGGTAATTGAGCTTAGAGGAATTCATGCTTGTACCCCATCTTTTGGACGCTAAGGTTCAGAGTGGGGAATTATACCATGACATGGGTGTAGATGATTTGTAAGAAAGTTTCCCCAATATCTCTCAATAAGAGCCAAGTTCTTGTCTTAGAAATGTATAGGGAATTCCATAGAAGCGTGTGTATCTGAGTGCAATATTTTACTAAATGTTTACTCTTATGAGACTTCCAGACCAATTTCTCAATGAATGGTTAGTTTTGAACAGAACCAAGTTTTTAAACTTTGAGGTTTCCTGATCATGTTTAACATGTTCTAAATTCTTATAGTAACTCTCTTATTATTCCTTATACATTTTGCTTGCTATTGAAGATAAATGAACAGGTTAGTGAATGCTTGGGTGCCCTTTTTAAAACCTGATTGAGTGCTTTATGTGTAATTCTCAAATCCTTTGACACCTCATCCGTTTTCCATGAACTTTCAAAACTAACTGCTAAAACCTTTTACATTTTTTCCCATTAGTTTCTTTAGAACTCTCAGATGCTTGTCATGATAGTCTTGTGGGTTAATAAACACTCACTTTTACAGGGATTCTTTTCATCTTCCTCTTTTGTTTAGTTGTGGTTCAACAAAATCACCAATAGCATGTAAGTCCTAAAGTTTCTCTTTCTCCTTTTTATTAAAAAGAGGGAAAAGTAACAGATGAGTAGACCCCAGCTTCCAAAGTTAGGAAGGGTTGCTCTTGTGTTTAAGGCAGTCAATTGAGGCTAACAAATCTGGGTTCTGCTGTAGACTCAACTCCTTTCTGTATTTAGGATTACAGCTGAGACATTTTAGCATATTAACACTAACTTCCCTATTTGATAAACTATATTTGTGTGTAAAACTGCCAAATTCAATAACTAATTAAACCACTAATGTAACGGCAACAAATGTCAAAAAAAATTGTAGCTGAAAAATGGACCAGTAGAGGGATCTGAATACCCCTGATTAAAGTTACTTTACTTCAGAATTAGGGGTCCAGAACACACAGTGGTGCAACATACACAATGTAGCAAAAATTTGTGATTAACCAAATCAAGGATCTGGCCATAATAATGATGACAAATAACAATAATAAATCCATTATACTTGTAACAGTCCATAGATCTAAAATTACCATAAATTGTCTTGACAAGAACATTGATAATGAAATGAACAGACCAAAACTTGACTGAATGGGGTTAATAAGTTGTAAGCAGTCAAAAAGCTCATCACTACAGAGGAACATTTTTCAAGTAATTTGAACAAAACTGTAATAACAGAAAAGTTAATTATTAAAATTAGTCTTTCAGCCTTTGTATGCAGTGGGCTAACTCAAACTTGTATCCAGATGAATAATAATTCACCATTATAAAGAGACAAATTTAAGCATATGAGAAATAGATTTAGCAGTAATCAGTTCTGCAATTTTAAGAAATAAGGTTACCAAAAGAACTTTTGTTCAAATAGATCTCCTGGCAACAAATCTCATGAATCTGGGCCAGCCAGGCTTCAAATAACATGCTGGCTTCATAAGACTGATGCCTGGTTGTAGAATAAAGGCTGCCCATACAATTTTTTTAATTCATATGTGCATATGCGTAAGCACAAAACAATTGATGTGGTTTTAAAAATAACGAGGGTCCTGTCTCTGCAAACACTTATATGTGTTAAGCTTGACACGTGAATTCAGTGGGACTACTCATGTGAATAAAGTTAAGCAACTGTGTAAATGTATGTTTGTAGGATGTGAACCTAGATGCCCAAACTGATCTAGCAAATAGATATTGCTGTGCATTTTCTTTTCCTGCCAGAGCTTCATCATGTGTTCCAAATTGATAAGAATGGGGATTGCTCCACTTTTCTTCATGTAAACATGTAAAATGTTAGCCTTTCCCATAACTGTATCAGCCTATAGAAATATTCCCCACACCACCTTGAAATATAATTCCATCTTTAGAAATATTGTTCCCACCCATCCTCATCCTCTTGACAGAACAAGAAGCAATGGTCTCAAGTTGTGGGGGAGGTCTAGGTTGGATATTAGGAAACACTATTTCACTAGGAGTGTGGTGAAACACTGGAATGGATTACCTAGGGAGCTGGTGGAATCTCCGTCCTTAGAGGTTTTTAAGGCCCAGCTTGACAAAGCCCTGGCTGGGATGATTTAGTTGGGGTTGGTCCTGTTTTGAGCAGGAGATTGGACAGGATGACTCCTGAGCTCTCTTCCAACCCTAATTTCTATGATTCTATAAATATCCTACCTGTGTGACATTAAATCTTTTTGTTTGAACCACAGATATTCATAGAATCATAGAAATGTAGAGCTGGAAGGAACCTTGAGAGTCATCTAATCCAGCCTCCCAGTATTGAAGCAGGACCATCCCAAGTATGCCATCCCTGACAGATGTTTGTCCAATCAGTTCTTAAAAACTTGCAGTGACAAGGATTCCATAACCTCCCTTGAAAGCCTATTCCAGTGTTTAACTATCCTTTATGGTTAGGGTTTGTCTACACTGGCGCTTTGTCAGCAAAACTTTTGTTGTTCAGGGGTGTTAAAGAAACACACCTCGCCCCCGAACAACAAAAGTTTTAGTGACAAAAAGCACCAATGTGAACAAAACCGCTGTCACTCGTGGGGGGTGGAAGTTTGTGGTCGGCAGGAGAGAGCTCTCCTGCCAACAAACAGCAGCTACACTGTGTGCCTTTTACTGGCACAGCTGCAGAGGCACAACCGTGTTGCTAAAAGCCTCGTAGTGTAGCCATAGCCTTAGAAAGAATTGCCTAATGTCTAACCTAAATCTTCCTTCTGCAGCTTAAGCCAGTTTTTTGCCCTACCTTCAATGGACATGGACAACAACGGACCACATCATCTTTATAACAACCCTTAACATATTTGAAAACTGTTGTCAGGTTCCCCACTCACTTTTCTTTTCTCAAGACTAAACATGCCCAACTTCTTTTAAACTTTTCTCAGAAGTAAGTTGTTTTTTTTTAAAACCTTTGATTATTTTTTATTATTTTTGCTGTTCCTCTCTGGACTCTCTCCAGTTTATCCACAGCTTTTTTAAAGTGTGGCACCCCAAAATGGACACAGTCCTCCAGCTGAGGCACTGTCATTGCCGAGCAGAGTTGGACAATTACCTCCAATATCTACCATAATGATATGAGGCTCCAGTACACCCCAGAATTGTATGTCTTTTTTTTTTCACAGCTGCATCATATTGTTGACTCATATTCAGTTTGTGCTACACTATAATCCCCAGATCCCTTTCAGCAGTGCTAACAGCCAGTTATTTCCCACTTTGTTGTGATTTTGATTTTTCATTCCCAAGTGAAGTACTATGCACTTATCATTATTGAATTTCATCTTACTGATTTCAGACCAATTCATCAAGGTAATTTTGAATTATAATCCTGTCCTCCAAAATACTGGAAACCCCTCCCATCTTGGTTTCATCTGCCAATTTTATAAGCATATTTTCCAATCTCTTATCCAAGTCATTAATGAAATTATTGAATAATATTGAAGCTAGGACTGACCCCTGTAGGACCCTACTAGATATGTCCTCCAGGTTTGACAGTGAACCATTGATAACTACTCTAAAAGTATGGTCTTTCAACCAGGTGTGCACCCACCTTATAGTTTGCTGTGTTGTAGCCAGGATACTAGAGAGACAATCTTTCAAGCTACATACAGCTCTTCCTCAGAGGTCTCGAAACCTTGTCTCTTTAACCAACAAAAGTAGGTCTGATAAAAGATATTACCTTACCCACCTTGTCTCTCTAATACCCGCATTATAGTAAATTCATCTAGACCACATTTCCCTAGTTTTATTAATTAGAATATCATATGGGACTGTGTCAAAAGCCTTACTAAAATCAAGATATCCAGTGACCAGTAACCCTGTCAAAGAAGGAAATTAGGTTGGTTTGGCATGATTTGTTCTTAACAATTCCATCATGACTATTTCTCTTAATCCTAGTATTCACTAGATCAGGGTGGGCAAACTTTTTGGCCTGAGGGCCACATCTGGGTAGGGAAATTGCATGCAGGACCATGAATATAGGGCTGGGACAGGGGATTGGGGTGTGGGAGGGAGTGCTGAGTGTAGGAAGGGGTGCAGTGTGCAGGAAGGGGCTCATGGTAAGGGGTTAAGGCAGAGGAAGGGTGCAGGGTGTACAAGAGGGCTCAGGGAAGGGGGTTGGAGTGCAGGAGAGAGTGTAGAATGCAGCCAGGGGCTCAGGGCAGGAATGCAGGGAGGAGTGCGGCAGGTGGCTGGGGTGCAGGAGGGGTCTGGGGTGTGGCAGGGGGCTCAGGGCAGGAGGTTAGGGTGCAAGAAGAGTGTGGGGTGCAGGAGGGGGCTCAGGCAGGGGTTGGGGTGCAGGAAGGGTGCGGCAGGGGCTCAGGATGGGGGTTGGAGTGCGGGGTGCAAGAAGGGTGCGGGGTACAGGCTCTTGCCAGGTGCCGCTTATCTGGAGCAGTTCCGGGGTGGCAGCGGCATGCACCAGGGCCAGGGCATGCTCCCTGCTTGCCTGCCCTGGTCCCGCGCTGCTCCCGGAAGCAGCTGGCACCACATCCCTGTGGTTCCTGGGGAGAGGAGGGACAGAGGGCTCTGCACACTGCCCTCGCCTGTGGGTACACCTCTACCCCAGTATAACGCAGTCCTCGGGAGCCAAAAAATCTCACCACCTTATAGGTGAGACCGCGTTATATCGGGTTGGGTCTGGTACGGCATACCAGCAAGAGCCAGTACGCTGTGCCAGACTGGACCGGCTTCCCTGGTGAGGATTTAAACGGCCGGTGCTCCAGCCACTGCGGGAAGCGCCGGGCCCTTTAAATCGCTGCCCGAGCTCTGGCAGTGGGGCTTGGGTGGTAATTTAAAGGGCCATCTGCCTCCCCCCCGCAGGAGCTGCAGGGATGTGGTGCCGGGAGTGGCACAGGGCCCACGGCACCACAGGGGAGGCAATCCCGTGGGCCAGATCCAAAGCCCTGATGGGCCAAATCCAGCCCGTGGGCTGTAGTTTGTCCACCCCTGCACTAGATGCCTATAAATTGACTGTTTAATAAGTTGTTCTGGGAACTTTCCACCTATTGAAGTTAGGCTGATTGTTTATAATTCCCCAAGTCCTCTTGTTCCCCCTTTTTAAAGATAGATATAATGTTTGCACTTTTCCAGGGGGCAACAGTATTGTCTGTTTCTCTCTTTTTGGATTTTCTGGAGACTTGGCTTTTCTTTTCTTGTTTGCTTTTGAGGATTGTTGATCTCCATCTGTGGATTTCATATGGCATAAAATACAGAAGTATTTATTGTCATCCACTTACAGATCGAGAATTTTGCAATGGGGTTGGCAGAAATTGGGAAGGTGCAGTATGGAAATAAATAGCATTAAGCAAATGCTGTTTTGGCAGTGAACTCCAACCATAGATTTACTGATCATCATTTACTGATCACCATCATTTAGACAGTGATTTGATGAGTGGGTATTTACTGTGACTGAATGCCTGAGTGTCAGAAAAGCCTTTACTCATTGCATTATATCCATAGAAGCCAAAATGCACAACTTCATTGAAATCCACTCCTGTGGTTCACAGTTCAGTGTATATCGTCCCTGCTATATCTCTTCCACTCCTATCGTAGTGTTCAGTAAACTGGAGGAAATTCTCTTTAATTGGATTATTTTGCAAATGCTTTAAGCAAAATGCCATTTTTCCTTTACCACCATTGTTTCATTTGCCATCACTCTCAAACTTACCTCCTGTAACTGATTGCTTATTATTGTATATGGGTCCTGTTAATAAAAAATACGGTAAAGCACTCTGGAATTTGACCATGATCAGATGGCATTGGCTTTTTAATGAAACTACTGTACCCATAGAGTATATTGTATGAAAATTACCCTTACATCTACTTCAATTTACAAATAACAGCTTTTTCATATGTCAACAGCAACAAACCTTTCCTCATGTATGTGAACAGAAGTGCTTCACAAAAGAAAAGAAGGGCCATCCATATTTGTGAACACAATAATAGACTCATAGACTCATAGACTCAAGGACTGGAAGGGACCTCGAGAGGTCATCGAGTCCAGTCCCCTGCCCTCATGGCAGGACCAAATATAGCCTAGACCATGCCTAATAGACATTTATCTAACCTACTCTTAAATATCTCCAGAGATGGAGATTCCACCACTTCCCTAGGCAATCTATTCCAGGGTTTAACTACCCTGACAGTTAGGAACTTTTTCCTAATGTCCAACCTAAATCTCCCTTGCTGTAGTTTAAGCCCATTGCTTCTTAATGTGTAGATGAATTTTGTTTTTCTCATTGTGCCACATAAATTGTTTTTATAGTGCTATATAAAAGTGAAAGTTAAACAAATGCAGTTTTTGTACTATGCAGTAGCAGAGGCTCTTCAATGTATTTAAACATATAATCTGAATTCCTAAAAATACCAACATTTTATAAACTTCCTGCAAGTGTGCAAATTATCTATATTTCCCACATACAGCTTCATCCCCACAGACATAACTCATCCGTTAAAATAGTTACTGTACTGTGCTGAGAAATTTTTGTTTTGGCATTTATATTCCAGTCAGATGCACTGAGATGGGATAGAGACATATCAGGGGTGGTAACTGACAGACAAAGGCCTGTGATAGAACCAGAGACAAATAAGGAAAATAAATATGTTTGACAGAAGAAACCAAGGTTTTCCAGTATTCTTTTATTAGAAAGAAAAATGGGTCTGGTGATTAGGAGAAAACAAGTAAACTTAAGAATTTTTAAAAGTTAATAATGCTTCTAAACAGATGTCGCACTAATAAATTTGCCTAAATAGAAACACAGTAAATGAAAAAGTACTACTGTATTCAGTCAGCAACTTCAAATTGTCAGAATTCCATAGAAGGAGAACGCTATATATAAACAAGAGAGAGAAACTATTCTCTCTTACGTACAAAAAAAAATACATAATACTTACTGTCTTACTTTCCACATTTCAGGCCTGTTCTTCTGACCTTACTCAGACAAAACTCCGTTGTCTAAAATGGGAGGTTTGCTTGAGTAAGAACTGCAGGAGTTGGTCCTTTATGACTTAGAATCTGGTAACCTTTTATATTTCATGATGCTTCTGATGTAATGAACAGAACTAAATTTTCAAAGAAAGTCACAATGGATGTGTCCATAAAAATATCCACACACCTACTAAGCATGCAAGCTTACTTGGGTATACAAATAAGCAATTAGGCAGCTTGAGAGGGCAGGCTCCTCTCCCACCCCAGGATCCCTTACAAATAATCTTGGACACCTCTTTCTTGTCAACACCTCCGAGTTTTATAAATGTTACCACCACCAAGTCCCTGTTATAATCCCTGTGCAGCACTTCCAACTGCAGTGTCTTTCAACCCTCAGCCCTTTCTCCAACTAGAAGAGGAAGCATCTCACCACCCCTGAGCTCTGCTAGCCCCTCCTCCCTTTTCACATCTTTCCTGTGCTTTAAAATAGCCTCCACAGCCAAGGAAGCGATCAGAGTACTGGATCAGCCACTGGCTCTCAGCATTCTGTCACAGGCTGGCATATCAGGTAAGTGTTTCTACAAATGAACAGTTGGGCACACAACTACACTAGCTGCACCCACATTTATTTGCAGGTGCACATATTGTGCCTCTCTTTGCAAATCTGTCTCCAATATTTCATCTGTACATTGTATATTCTGTTTTTTTAATGTTCTATATAAATCTATGTTCTTCTAGATGGTGGCTTACCTGTAATTATTCTCTTCCCCCCCACATTAACAAACAAAAAGACAGTTTTAAAATAACAGCTTATTGCACTGTACAATAATAGATTTCAAGTAAAAGAAAATATAGTTTGATTTTCTTGTTAAGAGAAAAGTAAATATATTCACAGTCAAGAGTCCATATAGGCTAGAAAAATATGCACGACTATTGATACAAAATCATTGCAGAAAAATACATTGCATTGTTATGCTTGAGAATTAACAACTTGAGCACAAGTTAACTGACTTGCTCCATGTTTTTCCAAGGCTGACACTTAAACAGTCTTTTATAAATGGTGAAAATGGATGGGTAGATTTGAAAAGTCATGACTGCAATTAAAATACCATAACTGAACTGGAAATGGGGAACTCCCCCTTCCCCCCCTCAAAACCTACAACGCTCCATTGAAGTAGCAAGAAGGTGCATATTTGATACACTGCCTGCAAATGGGACTGAAGTGTGTGAAGAATAAAAAAGGTGTTTTTAGATGTACTTTAAACATAAGCTAAACATTGAATATGAAAGAGATGCATACTGGATATCTAGAAGCCAACTGAAGTCACTGGACATCCATTAACTTGAATCAGGTCCCTACCCCTATTTAACAAAAGTGCACAGAGACATATGTGAAGTAATTAGAGCTAATCTTGGGAACTTCAATGCTCTATTAATCTACACAACAATGGCATATGTTGAGGATGACCTACAAATGAAGAATGTGGCCATGTCCTTTTCAACTAAAGGAGGCCTGAAGTGTTTCAGATACTGTCAACTCAAAACTTACTTTTAAATATCAAATATCTGGAATTTTTTCTGCATTGTTCTTAGACAAAGCAAGTGGTTATTTTCAGTGTGCCCAAAAGCGTGCCTTGGAGTTAACAGGAGAAAGAGGAAGAAGGTCTCTGCCTCCGGGGAGTGAGGTTCAGGGGGTGGTTAATGTAAGGAATGGGGATAAACAAACAATCATGTGAAGATGGGCAGGGGCTACTCCTCACGCAATGTGAAAATATATATTTTTAAAATATTATTTAACTTTTTATGGGCATTTCAGTGAAGAGAGGGTGAAATGCACAGTGCTAGGTTGTGGGAGAACAGGGCAATTGAGCATTGACGCTGGAACGTAGAGTATTGATCTGGGCATGGCGATGAATGAGGAGAGAGAGAGGGCGAGGGATGGATTTTAAGCATTAGGCTGCAATGTTGTTACACTTAACACAAGGGAAGGGGTACTACCTTCCCTGCCACTCAGACTCACGTATCAGGCATTTTAAGTAGTTCCAGTGCAGGGGCTACAGGGGTCCTATCATACAACCTGTAACTCAAGGTTGACTCTCCTCAGCCTACTCCAGGGCTCTTCTGAGTCCTATCAACCCCTAATCCCCCAGGAAGGGGACAGAGGATACACAAGGGAGGAGGGAACTCAAACCATGAAGAGCACAAGGTCTCTTCAGTCTTGTGGACACAAGGCCTATCAGCAAAATCCCTGGTCTCTTATGTCCTTTTAGCCTTTTAACCTCACTGTAAACTGGCCACTGGGGGTGCCAGTGACTAACCTGGATACACATCCATTCCATACACCTGGTGTGATAACTCTTGCCTGGTCCATTCCCTCACCTTCCAGAGCCAGATGTCAGCCCCTGCCTCCAACAAATCTACTCCTTCATCTCTGAAAAACTGATTGCAGGATTAGTTAAACTTATCAGGTACCCCAGTAAACTTTCCATTGGGGCAGACCTAAGTCCTGTAGCAATTGGATTCCCGGACCTTCCAGGAGCCAAACCCTCCAATGTTGCCAATGCCACTGTCCCAATCGCCGCTAGTCCCATCAAGTTTTTTACACCCATTGAGGTGAGTAAGTGGCACTTGATTATTAGTGTAATTGTTTTGCATCACTCACAGACATTTCCATCAAGTGGGAAGCTTCAAAAGATTTTATTTTGGCACAAAGTTTGGATGGTTGCACAGTTTCAGATGGATTACAGTTGACCTTAGATTTACAGTAGAATGATTAGATATGAGCTGATCGCCCAGTGTCAGTATCTGCCTTGACTAAAATACACCAGCATATCAGTGAGACTTCAAACAGTCATGCTGGTGGTGATGTCATTTATAAATGTACCACCCTCTAGAGGGAGGCAGCCAGTAAACATCTCTGGGTGCATCTAAACTGCACACTTCTTTTGGTGGAGACTGATACTGCAATGCCATTGTGTTCAACCCACCTCTAATGGGTGAAATCTAATTTGACTTTAAATTCAAATGAACTCTCTACTGAAAGTTTTGTGCTAAGAGGATGTTGATCCTGTGCAATTAAAAAAAGTCAAGAAAATGGAGGCAATTGTAATGTGTATATATTGAAAAATCCAATCCACGCTAGATAGCTATAGTACTAGTGGAGGCTGGCATGTTTGAAATAAGACAACAGTCATGCCCTTCCAATCTCAGATGGTCTATTTGTTGAGCTATCATTAGCAGATAGATGCTTGAGTAGTGTGCATGGCGAGGTTTTACATTCTTTTGACCTTTCATCTAACAGTGCATCTTGTAGGAGGATGGTTATCACCATCAGTAGGAGTCAGAAGCAGCAGGAAATGGTACCGTTCTTCATCATGCTTCTACTTCAAGAGGGTGCTTTGAATTGCTGCTTAGTAATCCTACAGCATCACTGATCTTTAATATGCCTAATTATTGTAATCTTTGGTGGCATTTTGGGACAGGATATTACTCAGGAGTTGTGTACCTGAAATCAGGTGGATTAGAAAGAAAGAAGTGGAGACTTCTGTAGTTCTCTTTTTCCTCCCACTGGAAATGAGATCAACAGCTAAAAAGAGTCTGTGTTTGACAAACTATATGAGAGAGAGACAGTAACACACACAAACCCAGGTTTGTTATATATGCATTAAACCTTTAAGTCCTTCAGACGATGAAACCCTAACATGTTCTCAGCATTGAGGAAGAAGCAATTTGTGAAAATGCTTAGTTTTGTTTTGTAATCCCTGCCACATTCTGAATTCTATAAACATTCCAGACATGAAATTGTTTGAAATTGGACCAGTGCCTGCTAAGCAAAACTCACTGGCACAGGTCACTGAAAATTTATATACTATTATTCAGTCTGAAGTTCAGCAATGAGAAGAGAAAGAGCTAGCATACCACAGCTTGACACCATCTCAAATGTAGGTTTCATATGGTCACAAACTACTCTTTTCTAAAGGGCCAAGCCAGACTGGGTTCTCACTGTGCACCCTACAATCACACCATTACGTATATAAGAACCAAGATAAGTAAACCACCCTAATTCAAACATTTTAGGAGAGTGGACCGCAACAATAGGGTCACCGAGCACGTATTCCTCATCATTAGAAGGTAGAGGACATTCATGAAACACAGCTAGGATCTATTTTCTTATATTTGGCAGGGTTTTTTTCTCTTGAATTGTATTCAGTTATCTTCCAATATACTCAGTCATCCCCCTTTCGCCGCTCCAATGAGGTCTCCTTATTTTGATGAACACAAGGTCCAATCAACTTCAAGGGATGGCAGTGGGTTGTGTTTCTACTTTTACCTTAGTTTCCACTTACTTATTCGATCATTCATTCTTCATTAATAATTTTGGTTCTCCTCCACTCCCAGTTCTTTTTCCTCCTACAGTTATACTGCACTATAATAGTAATAGCCAGAACCCTGTACTCTGATTCTGCCTTCCATGAATCTTGGCAGAATCTGGAATTCTGCCAGATAGCTGGAGAATTGCATGTTTTGGCCACAAAATCTGCCATTTTGCAGTATTCAGGTGTCATAAACAGATAGTTAAGGGTTAATGTCTCTTTCACCTGTAAAGGGTTAACAGACAGTGAACCTGGAACACCTGACTAGAGGACCAATCAGGAGACAAGATACTTTCAAATCTCGGTGGAGGGAAGTCTTTGTTTGTGTGTTCTTTCTTTGTCCGTGTTCTCTTTGGGTTCTGAGAGGGACTAGACATGTAAGCAGATTCCTCCAATCTTTCTGAAAAAATCTCTTCTGTTCTAATTTTAGTAAGTACCAGGGAAAAGGTGAGTTTAGTCTTTTGATTGTTTTCTGTATTTGCAAATGTGTATTTTGCTGGAAGTATTTTAAATTGTATTTTTGCTGGGGAGAGGTATCTCTCTAGTGTCTATAAGCTGAAAGACCCTGTAATATACCATCTTAAATTTACAGAGATGATTTTTACTCTTTCTTTCTTTTATTAAAAGTTTTCTTTTTAAAAGACCTGATTGATTTTCCCCTTGTTAAGGCTCAAAGGAAATTCAGTAGGTACTCACCAGGGAATTGGTGGGAGAGAGGAGGGGTGGAGGTGGAATTCCTCTGTGTTTTAAAATTCAAGGAGTTTGAATCACAGTGATCTTCCAGGGTAATCCAGGGAGGGAAAGCCTGGGAGAGGCAACGGTGGGGGAAAGGGTTTACTTTCCTTGCGTCAAGATCCAGGGGATCTGGGTCTTGGGGTCTCCAGGGAAGGTTTTTGGGGGGACCAGAGTGTACCAGACACTGTAAGTCCTGGTTGGTGGCAGCCTATTAGATCTAAGCTGGTAATTAAGCTTAGAGGAGTTCATGCTGGTACCCTATCTTTTGGACTCTAAGGTTCATGTTGGGGATTTATGCCATGACATGGTGTGCAGCGTTGGAATCAGAATCCAAAAGCCAGTGAGTTAAAAGCAAAAGCCAGTAAGATTATTATTTTTCCTTTTTCTCTGCTAGCTGCTTATAAGCAGAAAGAAGGGGGTTTTTAAAACTACAGCCAGAACAATTTTTTTTCTTTTCTCCTTTCTGGTTGTGCAGAGAGACTGCCTGAAGGCAAAGACATTAGTTTAACGAGGGTCTTTTGTTAAACAATGGGACTCCAACTGTGAGTCAACAGGAACTCCAGCAAAACATATTTGCAAATGAAAGGTTTTTTTTGTTTCTAACCTTGTCAGGAAAGACGAGTTAGAAGGTGTTAGAAAGACCCTGTTGCTAAGCAACCCCAAGGAGGCAACAGAGAAGCAGCAGTTCAGGCAATAAACAGCAGAGGGCGGCCCAACACAAGAAAGCAGGAACCATGACTACCAAGGACGCACTGAAACAGGAACAAATCAAAGATGCAGACCACAAATGAAACATGAAAAGAAAACAGAAAGAAACAGAAATGAGAGAAAAGAGGTGGAGCTGAAAGAAAGAGAAGAAAAAACCAAACAGGCAGCCCACAAAAGAGAACAAGAAGCAAAAGATGCGGCCCACCAATGAAAAATGGAAAAACAACAAAAACAGAGTGAAGAGAGGGAAAAAGAAAGAAAGCATGAAATGGACTTGGCGCAGGCCAGGCAGCAAGCTCCAGCGAACCCTAACAACCCTTCTCCAATTATGGTTCTACATCCCAAGAAATTTCCCACCTACAAGGCAGGTGATGACACTGAAGCCTTCTTAGAAAATTTTGAAAGAGCCTGCCTTGGGTACAGCATCTCTGAAGACCAGTACATAATAGAACTGAGGCCACAGCTCAGTGCACCCTTAGCAGAGGTGGCAGCTGAAATGCCTAAGGAGAACATGAACGATTATAAACTTTTTCAGACCAAGGCCAGAATCAGAATGGGGATAACATCTAAGCATGCCCGCTGGCAGTTCAGAGCCCTAAGGTGGAAACCAGATGTGTCATTCCCCCGACACGCCTACCACATTGGGAAGAATTATGAGGCCTGGATATCAGGAACAAAGGTTAAAAATATGGATGAGCTACACCTCCTAATACAAATAGAGCAGTTCTTAGAGGGTGTTCCTGAGGAAATAGAAAGGTACATCCTAGATGGGAAAGCCCAAAACTGTAACCGAGGCGGGGGAGATTGGAGCCAAATGGATGGAAGTGACAGAAAAGAAAAAAGCTACTGTCAAGGGGAGCGAATACCACAGGGGGCCCAACGACAATAAACCCTATAACCGAGTGCAACCCAAGGAAAGTCCCAGACTCCCTATTGTCCCACCTCACCAGTCTCCAGTAACCCACCTCGGCCCAGTAACCAGTCAGCTGGACGATGCTTTAAATGTAATAAACTGGGACATATAAAGGCCAACTGTCCCATGAGCCCCAACCGAGTGCAGTTCATTACACCACCATCACACCAAAAATCCCCAGGCCCAGATGCCTCTCAGATACCCTCGGAGCAAAGGGAAAATTTAAGAGTGGGCGGAAAGAAGGTTACCGCGTGGAGAGACATGGGGGCACAAGTATCAGCTATCCATCAATCCTTGGCGGACCCCAAATTCATCAACCCAAAGGCCCAAGTAACAATTTATCCCTTCATGTCAAAAGCTGTAAACATGCCTACAGCTGAACTGCCTGTCCAGTACAAAGGCTGGTCAGGAATGTGGACTTTTGCAGTCTATGACAATTATTCCATCCCCCTGCTATTGGGGGAAGACTTGGGCAACCAGGTGAAGCGGGCCAAGAGAGTGGGAATGGTTACACGTAGCCAAACCAGGCAAGCTTCCAGACCCATTCCTGTTTCTGAGCCGTCCACAAGGGCCCCATCTGTGTTACCAGAGACCCAGACAGAGGTAGTGGACCCGGATCCCCTGCCAACAACTGAAACAGCCACAGTGCCTCCAGTAACAGACCCAGAACTGGAAAAGCAACCAGCACCAGAACTGGGGCCAGCACTGACACCAGCGCTTATAAACCCATCTTCAACCCCAACACTAGAGGCGCCAGCGAGCCTGAACTGGCAGAAGCAGCAGACAACCATACCCAAGAGGCTCAGCCGGAGCCTGAAATACCACCTGGTGTACCAGCGGAGAGCGGTTCACTAGCAACGAAAACAACCCCATCACCTACATCTCTTTCAGAGGGACCAAGCCCAAGTCCACAGTCTAAGGAAGAACTGGTGTCTCCAGCCTCAAGGGAACAGTTCCAGACTGAGCAGGAAGCAGATGACAGCCTTTAGAAAGCTTGGGCGGCAGCACGGAGCACCTCACCGCCTCTCAGCTCTTCTAACCGATCCAGTTTGTTATAGAACAAGGACTATTATACAAGGAAACTCTTTCTGGTGGACACCAGGAAGAATGGCATCTGCAAAAACAGTTGGTGGTTCCAACTAAGTACAGGGAAAAGCCCTTAAGCTTAGCCCATGATCATCCCAGTGGCCATGCTGGGGTGAACAGAACCAAAGACAGGTTGGGGAATTCCTTCCACTGGGAGGGGATGGGCTAGGATGTTGCCAAGTATGTCCGGTCTAGTGAGATGTGCCAAAGAGTGGGAAAATCCCAAGACCAGGTCAAGGCCCTTCTCCAGCCACTCCCCATAATTGAGGTCCCATTTCAGCAAGTAGCTGTGGATATTCTGGGTCCTTTCCCAAAAAAGACCCCCAGAGGAAAGCAGTACATACTGACTTTCGTGGACTTTGCTACCCAGTGGCCAGAAGCAGTGGCTCTAAGCAATACCAGGGCTAACACTGTGTGCCGGGCCCTAACAGACATTTTTGCCCAGGGTAGGTTGACCCTCTGACATCCTTACAGATTCAGGATCTAATTTCCTGGCAGGGACCATGAAAGAACTGTGGGAAACTCATGGGTTGAATCACCTGGTTGCCACCCCTTACTACCATCAAACCAATGGCCTGGTGGAAAGGTTTAATGGAACTTTGGGGGCCATGATACGTAAATTCGTCAATGAACTCCAATGATTGGGACCTAGTGTTACAACAGTTGCTTTTTGCCTACAGGGCTGTACCACATCCCAGTTTAGGGTTTTCACTGTTTGAACTTGTGTATGGCCATGAGGTTAAGGGGCCATTACAGTTGGTGAAGCAGCAATGGGAGGGGTTTACGCCTTCTCCAGGAACTAACATTCTGGACTTTGTAAGCAACCTACAAAGCACCCTCTGACACTCTTTAGCCCTTGCTAAAGAAAACCTAAAGGATGCTCAGAGAAAGCCAAAGGCCTGGTATGATAGACATATCAGAGAGCGTTCCTTCAAGGTAGGAGACCAGGTTATGGTCTTGAAGGCGCAATAGGCCCATAAGATGGAAGCATCATAAGAAGGGCCATTCACGGTCCAAGAGCGCCTTGGAGCTGTTAACTACCTCATAGCATTTCCCAATTCCTCCCTAAAGCCCAGAGTTTACCATGTTAATTCTCTCAAGCCCTTTTATTCCAGAGACTTACAGGTTTGTCAGTTTACAGCCCAGGGAGGAGATGACGCTGAGTGGCCTAAAGGTGTCTACTATGAAGGAAAAAATGACGGTGGCGTGGAAGAGATGAACCTCTCCACTACCCTGGAACATCTGCAGCGGCAACAAATCATCGCCCCATTGTTCTCAGCCACCCCAGGACGGACTGAACGGGCATACCACTCCATTGACACAGGTAATGCTCACCCAATTAGAACCCCACCCTACTGAGTGTCTCCTCATGCCCAAGCTGCTATAGAACGGGAGATCCAGAACATGCTACAGATGGGTATAATCCGCTCATCTACCAGTGCATGGGCATCTCCAGTGGTTCTGGTACCGAAACCAGATGGGGAAATATGCTTTTGCATGGACTACCATAAGCTAAATGTGGTAACTCGTCCAGACAACTATCCAATGCCATGCACCGATGAGCTATTGGAGAAGTTGGGATGTGCCCAGTTCATATCTACAATAGACTTAACCAAGGGGTACTGGCAAGTACCACTAGATGAACCTGCCAAGGAACGGTCAGCATTCATCACCCACGCAGGGATGTATGAATTTAATGTGCTTCCTTTTGGGCTGGGAAATGCACCCACCACCTTCCAAAGGCTGGTAGATGGTCTACTAGCAGGATTGGGAGAATATGCAGTTTCCTACCTCGATGATGTGGCCATTTTTTCTGATTCATGGCCTGAACACCTAGAACACCTGGAAAAAGTCTTTGAGCACATCAGGCAGGCAGGACTAACTGTTAAGGCCAAAAAGTGTCAAATAGGCCAAAACAGAGTAACTTACCTGGGACACCAGGTGGGTTGAGGAACCATAAACCCCCTACAGGCCAAGGTGGATGCTATCCAAAAGTGGCCTGTCCCAAATTCCAAGAAACAGATCCAATCCTTCTTAGGCTTGGCCGAGTATTACAGGCGATTTGTACCACACTACAGCCAAATCGCTGCTCCACTGACCAACCTGACCAAAAAGACCCAGCCGAATGCAGTTAACTGGACTGATGAGTGTCAGAAGGCCTTTACCCAGCTTAAGGCGATGCTCATGTCTGACCCTGTGCTAAGGGCCCATGACTTTGACAAGCCATTCCTAGTAACCACAGATGCATCTGAGCGTGGTGTAGGAGCAGTTCTTATGCAGGAAGGACCGGATCACAACTTCCATCCTGTCGTGTTTCTCAGCAAGAAACTGTCTGAGAGGGAAAGCCACTGGTCAGTCAGTGAAAAGGAATGCTACGCCATTGTGTACGTCCTGGAAAAGCTACGCCCATATGTTTAGGGATGGCGGTTCCAGCTACAAATCGACCATGCTGCTCTAAAGTGGCTTCATACTGCCAAGGGAAACAACAAAAAACTGCTTCGATGGAGTTTAGCTCTCCAAGATTTTGATTTTGAAATTCAACACATTTCAGGAGCTTCTAACAAAGTAGCTGATGCACTCTCCCGTGAAAGTTTCCCAGAATCCACTGGTTAAAAATTGTCCTTAAAATATAAATAGTCTTGTAGTTTAGATACTAGTAATATATGTAAAGGTGCATGTGTTGTATTAATCTGTTTATTCTAAAGTTCTAGAAAAAAATCACCGCCAGTGAGGTTCCCCACTGTCTGCGATTTGGGGTGTGTGTCATAAACAGATAGTTAAGGGTTAATGTCTCTTTCAACAAACAGTGAACCTGGAACAACTGACCAGAGGACCAATCAGGAGACAAGATACTTTCAAATCTCGGTGGAGGGAAGTCTTTGTTTGTGTGTTCTTTCTTTGTCCGTATTCTCTCTGGGTTCTGAGAGGGACCAGATATGTAAGCAGATTCCTCCAATCTTTCTGAAAAAATCTCTTCTGTTCTAATTTTAGTAAGTACCAGGGAAAAGGTGAGTTTAGTCTTTTGATTGTTTTCTGTATTTGCAAATGTGTATTTTGCTGGAAGTATTTTAAATTGTATTTTTGCTGGGGGGAGGCTTCTCTCTAGTGTCTATAAGCTGAAAGACCTTGTAATATACCATCTTAAATTTACAGAGATGATTTTTACTCTTTCTTTCTTTTATTAAAAGTTTTCTTTTTAAAAGACCTGATTGATTTTCCCCTTGTTAAGGCTCAAAGGAAATTGAGTCGGTACTCACCAGGAAACTGGTGGGAGAGAGGAGGGGTGGAGGTGGAATTCCTCTGTGTTTTAAAATTCAAGGAGTTTGAATCACAGTGATCTTCCAGGGTAATCCAGGGAGGGGAAGCCTGGGAGAGGCAACGGTGGGGGAAAGGGTTTACTTTCCTTGTGTCAAGATCCAGGGGATCTGGGTCTTGGGGTCTCCAGGGAAGGTTTTTGGGGGGACCAGAGTGTACCAGGCACTGTAAGTCCTGGTTGGTGGCAGCCTATTAGATCTAAGCTGGTAATTAAGCTTAGAGGAGTTCATGCTGGTACCCCATCTTTTGGACTCTAAGGTTCATATTGGGGATTTACGCCATGACATCAGGCGCCCAACATTTTAATCCTTCTGTCATGCTGTGACCTGACTGCAGTTTCCCCTCTCTGCAGCTTTCATCAGGAGGGGTGTGTGCATTCCATAAGCAGCACATTATCCTGCCCTGTTGCTCAGACAAGAGGGAGCCAGAAAATGGGACAATGGCTCTCTGGGGTCATTGTGGTCACTCTTACCTATCGTTGAAGGCAGCTGCCCTGTGTGAAGGTGGAAGGGAATGTGGCAGCCAGGGGCTGTGCTGATGAGCAACAACTTCTGGGCAGAGTTCTGTCCCCACTGGACTATGACATATGCAGGCCAGGATTAAAACAATCTGGGGGCCTTAATACACTTGACCCTGCCCTGCCACCGTAGGCTCACTCTGTTTAGCAGTAAGGGTGGAATTAGGCCACTGCCACTCCCAGAGAAGCCGGGGCAGTAGGGCTGCCCTTGGCAACAGCAGGGTCTGCAACAAGGGTCCTGTTCCCTCTCAAAGAAGCAGGGGTTGGCAGCAGAATACCTTCCCCCTCCACCTTTTCCCCATCCCCAGTATTCACCTCAGCAGCTGGGTGTATCTGTCCCCAAACAGATGGACGTGAAAGGGGATGTGTTTAGCAACTGGACATTTTTTGGTCACAATAGGAAAACAATGACATTGCAACAGGATTAGATAAAAAAAGAAACAAAATAAGAGCAGCCACACTATTGGCTGTAATGGGCAAAGAGTGCCATATATGCCAGCAGCATCTGGATATGAGAGCAGCAGACCAGATAGACCCAAGTAGAATCCTAGAAGTTCTCCAAAAGCCTTTGCAACCCTGACAAAATTGTCACATGCAAAGCTATTGTTTCAACAAGTGTAATCAAGAATCTGGAGATGCAATGATCAGTATAATGCCAAACTGTACAAAATGACTGACTCATGCCATTACAAATCGTAAAAGATTAATTAATTTGCGATAGATTAGTGCTAGGAATGAAAGATGCAGAAGCTTGAAGGAGAATATTCAGAGAGCCCAAGTTAACTCTACCCAGAATTATGGACATGTGATCAAGTTCTCATCCAAAGGCACAGAGAATTTTCCAAACAGCCCTGGGAAAACATGGAAATACAAGGAGAAGCACATCAAAATGTGTGTATAAGTGAATGCCCAAATACAGAGCAAAGGATATAAACAAAAAGCAAAGAAGACCTCCAAGTATGCTGGAGAAAAACATGAGAATGGAAAATGTCCCTCCTATGGGGTCATCTGTAATAACTGTGGCTAGAGAAATCATTATTCCAAAGCTTTCAAACAAGAAAAACAGAGAAAAAAATGCACCACATTTAGGAAGCATGCAGTGACTCAGAGGATGAAAATTTGCACGTAAATGATATTAATGTAGTGCAAAACAGCAAAAATGAACAGTTTGCAAAGCTCAGAGTAGCACTGGATGCAAAAATAAGGCAGCAGCATACAAACAAACAGGAAATTGAATACCAAATAGACAACTGTGGACTGGTGAATGTGCTAGGCTAAAGACTTCCTCAGCATCATGCAAGAGAAGAAAGTGAAGTTGCAATCAAGCAAAGGCTAATTACAATTGTATAGTGACACAGACCCAAGCAACGTAAGTAAAGCAATAAAAAAAGCTCACTATCAAATACCTATAATTGAACAAATTATACCTGACTTGTCAAAAGCAAAAAATATCTTCAGCACTTGATACCAAAGACACATATTGCTGAGTGCTACAGGATAAGGAAAGCAGCAACCTCTTCACATTTTGGACATCAGGTAGTAGGAACAGATGATTGAGAAGGCCATTTGGGTTCAAACCTGCAGCAGAAAAATATTTATGCCACCAGTAAGATATACTAACAAGACTTAGAGGATCAGCAGATCATGCCCACAATTTCATGTCTGCTAGGAAGAGCCAGGAAAGTAAACCTAAAATTGAACAAAATCAAGATGACATGTGCACATCTTAGAGGCAACTACTGGGTAAAGATACAGCATGGACCTGATACAGCATGGACTGCCCCCTCTGCTGAGGCAGGCCCGAGACCATCCCTGATAGGTGTTTGTCTAACCGTTCTTTAAAACCTCCAATAATGGGAACTCCACAACCTCCCTTGGAAGCCTACTCCATGCTTGACAATCCTTTATAGTTAGAAAGGTTTTCCTACTCTCTAACCTGAATCTCCCTTGCTGCAGATTAAGCTGTTTACTTTTTGTCCTGTCTTCACATGGAGAACAACTAATCACTGTCGTCTTTATAACAGCCCTTAATATATTGGAAGGCTGTAATCAGGCCCCCGCTCAGTTTTCTTTTCTCAAGAGTAAACATGCCTAGTTTTTTTAAACTCTACTCATAGGTCAGATTTTCTAAACCTTTTATTATTTTTGTTGCTCACCTGTGGACTCTCTCCAATTTGCCCATTTCTTTTTTAAAGAGTGGTGCCCAGAACTGACACAGTACGCCAGCTGAGGCCTCCTCAGTGCTGGATATAGTGGGACAATTACCTTCCATATCTTACTTACAACACTCCTGTTAATATACCTCAGAATTATATTAGTCTTTTTTTGCAATTGCATCACACTGTTGACTCATATTCAATTTGTGATGCATTATAACCCCCAGATCCTTTTCAGCATCATACGTCTCAAAGAGTTGGTGACCAACTATCTCATCCTGAAGGAATGTGATCTGAACAAAGCAATGTGACATCAGTGAGACAGAGCTTGGGGCAATCAACAGCTGGTAGCTTTCATGTCAAGGTCACTATAGCCAATAGTATTGAAGGTACACCCAAATAAAAAAGGAATGTCTTGAAATAATATTCCTGTGTGAAATGTTCAACCAGTACGTGCAAGGAGGAGAAACCATTCAAGAAGAAAGGGAACATAAACCAATCAAGAGAATTTTTAAAAGTTACTACTGGTGATCCTGTCAAGGCTGAATCCCCACTCTGTCACTCTGAGTGCAGGAAGTGTGGGTCCGCAAGGATTTTAAAAATTAATACTGGCCATTCCAGGCTTGTATTAAATTCCCAAGGTTACAGCTTCCCTCTGACCTTGGCTTGGTAAACGCTGCCACCACCCAAATGCAACCCCTCTGCTTTGAACCCAGGAAGGAGCACTGGGGAATTCCTCCATGTGGGATACCCTCAAACCCTTTCATCCCCCGCACCCCCCTCTGGGGAAGAGCTGAGAAAAAAAACAAAGGAAATTAGCTGTGGCTACCAACTAATCAAAAAACATGCACAAACCTCTTCGGACACCAAAAATCCAATCCTATTCTTAAAAAAGGTAATTTTTATTAAAAACAAAAAGGAAAAAAATACATCTGGAACTTAGGGTTTTTGCTAGATCTTAAAAGAAACAATTACAAAAATTAAGCACCCAAAATAGCTTTCTTGGGGGTTCAGCTTAAAGGTTACAAGCAAACAAAAACATCTGGGGTTAGCACAGAGGAGTATACAAGCCAATAAGAAATAAAAGAAATAACCCTAATCGCATCTTTTTAGATATTCCCTAATTTTACTTATATATCTGAGACTTCAGATAAGTAGGCAGGAAGTATGAATTGATAATCTATTATCATACCTGGGTTAAACTGCTTACAGCATTACTGCTCCATGTCCCTGCAGTCCAGAGAACAACAGACAAACGTGCGGCTGGGGGGGGGGGGGGGCTTGCGTGGTGCTTGGGAGGCGGGGCTTCAGGTGGCCTGGTGCTTGGTGGCAGGGGCTTCGGGCAGCATGACGCTCATGGGAGGGGGTGTTATGGCGGGGCGGCAGTTTTTTTTTTTAATTGGGTCAGCAAAAAAGTTAGAGCTGGCCCTGCCAAGGTACGTTACCCTGTTTAGGCCTATTTGACACTTTTTGCCTTAATGATTAATCCTGCCTCCCTTATGCACTGGAAGACAGCCTGGAGGTGTTCCAGATGTTCTGCCCATGAATCTGAGAATATGGCCACATCGTCGAGGTAGGTGACTGCAAATTCCCCAAATCCAGCTGGAAGGTTATCTACCAATCTCTGGAAGGTGGCGGGTGCATTTCACAGTCCGAAAGGGAGCACATTAAATTCATACAACCCAAACTGGTGATGAAGGCTGACCTTTCCTTGACTGGGTCATCTAGAGGCCCTAGTATCTCTTAGTTAAGTCTAAAGTGGAGATGAACTGGGCATGCCCCAGTTTCTCCAATAGCTCATCTGTGTGTGGCATTGGATAGTTTTCTGGGCAAGTTACAGCATTTAGCTTATAGTAAAGCAAGCAGAGAACAGACCAAGAGGGATTTTACAGCTAACTGGCTGGCTGGATGTCTATCAAAGGGAGCTACTTACTCCCCACCCCTTTCATGTATCACAGACCCCCAAATGCCTTCTGTGCTTTCTGATGAAACTGCAATGCTACAACTTAGATGTACATTACAAAAAAGGGACTGAGATGTAGACAGCTAACTATCCAGAACAGCCTTGCTGCACAAAAATATGGCAAGAATAAGAGGTCCTCAACCTGATAAAAATATAGAAACACTGAAAGACATAGAAAGCATCAACCAAGCCAGTTTTCAAGGCAGGGACTAGAGAGAACCTGAGAATAAACTAGACAAGACCAAGATTAACAAGTGCTCACTTCCATCATTCTGTCAGGATGACCAAACACCAGGGGAGGTGTCCCACCTGCCTCTCAGAAATACTGGAACTATCAAGATGAGCTGAGTGTACAAGGTAGTATCATAGAAAAGGTGGAGGAATCATCATAGCCAGAACATTGACAACAGAAACTGTCAATAATATATTGGAACCATTCTGGAATAGAAGCTTGTATCCAGAAAGCCAGAGACTCTGTATAGTGGCCAAACGTGATCAAGGTTATCGGTGAGCAGATGTGATACATATGGGGAAATGCAGACCAACCAACCAACCAAAAGAGACCATGAAAAGACACAGCATCCGTAGCAGACTTTGGAAAAAGAGTATGGATCTTTTCATTGCAAACCACACAAATGACCTTATTATTATGGACTACTATTGAGACTTCTGAGAACTAGATGAACTGTCCGATACTACTGCAGTGACCATCACAGACAACTCAATGAAGTACTTCAGCAGATATGGTATCCCAAATTGTGCAGTTTCAGATCATGGACCCCAGTGCACATTCAGTGAGTTTGTGCAACGTACTTGGCAAAGAGAATTCAGTCATATCATATAATTACTGTACCACAGCCAGTGAAACAGCAAAACTGAATCGGTGGTTAAAATTGGTAAGACTATTAAAGCTGCAAAGAGCAAAGCAAATATATGGCAAACCATTTTTGAAAGGAGAAGCACTCCCATAAAAGGCATTAAAAGCAGCCCAGTTACAAAAGTTTGTCAAGACACTTGTGTACCTTGGTGCTGTTAGCCCAGCATTATTACCACTTGAGTAACAGGCAGAAAGGAAGAAAGAGATGCAAAGGCCAAAGCCTATTATGACCAACAAGGTGAGACCTCCCAGATCTGCAACTGGGAGACTCTCTGTTAGGGTCAAATTATTTCCTCAGGATAAATCAAGCACTTGGAAGCAAGCTACATGTGTTGACCAGATAAATCCTCATGCTTATAATGTAACAGTGGATGGGCATATATTTCACCAAGCCCCCAGACACATACACCTACTAGGAACACTATACTTTGTATAATACTAAGGCATGTTAGAACAAACCTTCAAATCCAGAAAATATTTTCATTGACAAACAGGTCGTTAGTTAACACCGACTTTTTTTTTAAGTCATATGTATAATGATACAGATTTTACAGTGGATATAATAGAATGCTAAGCAAGTTATGATTTTCATGTTTAATTTTACTATTTCAAATCAATGTGACAAAAGAGATGTTATGATAAATAGCTTCCCAATACGGTGTTACGGTCTGATTATGCATCATGCCTAGGAACTTAGAGAACTTTACTTTCTGGAAGTGCTCAGTGAAAATGGACTATACGTGCAGGAAAGAATAAAGCCTGAATATTGAACTCTCTTGGCTCTCTGTTTATGCTTGCACACAGAACGCTAATGGTGATTTGAACAGCATGCTCTTGTCATAAACAGATAGCTAAGGGTTAATGTCTCTTTCACCTGGAAAGAAGTAACCTGAAACACCTGACCAGAGGACCAATCAGGAAACCAGACTTTTTCAAATCTGGGTGGAGGGAAGTTTGTGTCTGAGTTCTTTGTCTTGTATCTGTCCCTCTCGGCTATGGGAAGGATTTTTCTGTTTCCTGCTTTCTAATCTTCTGTTTCCAAGTTGTGAGTACAGAGATCATAAAAAAATAGGGGTTATTGTTTTTTTCTTTTGTATTTACATGGTGTAGTTGCTGGAGTGCTTTGAATTGTATTATTTTTGGATAAGGCTGTTTATTCATATTTCTTTTAAGCAATTGACTCTGTATTTGTCACCTTAATACAGAGAGACCATTTTTATGTATTTTTTTTTCTTTTTACATAAAGCTTTCTCTTTAAGACCTGTTGGAGTTTTTTCTTTAGTGGGGAACTCCAGGGAATTGAGTCTGTGCTCACCAGGGAATTGGTGGGAGGAAGAAGTCAGGGGGAAATCTGTGTGTGTTAGATTTACTAGCCTGACTTTGCATACCCTCTGGGTGAAGAGGGAAGTACTTCTGTTTCCAGGACTGGAAATAGAGAGGGCGAAATCCCTCTGTTTAGATTCATGGAGCTTACTTCTGTGTATCTCTCCAGGAACCCAGGGAGGAAACACCTGGAGGGGGGAAGGGAAATGGTCTATTTCCCTTTGTTGTGAGACTCAAGGGATTTGGGTCTTGGGGTCCCCAGGGAAGGTTTTATGGGGGGACCAGAGTGCCCCAAAACACTCTAATTTTTTGGGTGGTGGCAGCTTTACCAGATCCAAGCTGGTAACTAAGCTTGGAGGTTTTCATGCTAACCTCCATATTTTGGATGCTAAGGTCCAAATCTGGGACTAGGTTATGACATGGTGGCAGCGTTTGGGGGAAAGATAGAATCCAGAAGCCAGTAGGAATATTATATTTTTCTTTTCTCTGCTAGGAGCTTTTAAGCAGAGAGAAACAGTTTGGTTTTAAAGGGAACCAGAGAGAATTTTTTTTTCTGCTCTCTCTGGCAGGTGTGGCTTGCATATTAAGCAAGAAACCATTAAGGAGCTATTACGGGTCTTTTGTCACACAATAGCACTCCCATTAGGAATCAAATACCAGCACTATACACATGCAAATAAAGTGGTTTTTCTGGTTTACTTTACATTGAAAAGATTAGCTAGGGGAAGAAAGGGAAAAAGGCACTGTTGCTAGGCAGACCCCAGGAGGCAACAGAGAACCTGCAGTTCAGAAGATAAACACCGGAGGGCCATAAAACCCCTACAGGCCAAGGTGGATACTATCCAAAAGTGGCCTGTCCCAAGGTCAAAGAAACAGGTCCAATCCTTCTTAGGCTTGGCCGGGTACTACAGGCGATTTGTACCACACTACAGCCAAATCGCTGCCCCACTGACCGACCTGACCAAAAAGACCCAGCCAAATGCAGTTAACTGGACTGATGAGTGTCAAAAGGCCTTTACCCAACTTAAGGCGATGCTCATGTCCGACCCTGTGCTCAGGGTCCCGGACTTTGACAAGCCATTCCTAGTAACCACAGATGCATCTGAGCGTGGTATAGGAGCAGTTCTCATGCAGGAACCAATGGATCACAACTTCCATCCTGTCGTGTTTCTCAGCAAGAAACTGCCTGAGAGGGAAAGTCACTGGTCAGTCAGTGAAAAGGAATGCTATGCCATTGTGTATGCTCTGGAAAAGCTACGCCCATATGTTTGGGGACGGCGGTTCCAGCTACAAACTGGCCATGCTGCACTAAAGTGGCTTCATACTGCCAAGGGGCACAACAAGAAACTTCTTCATTGGAGTTTAGCTCTCCAAGATTTTGATTTTAAAATTCAGCACATCTCAGGAGCTTCTAACAAAGTAGCTGATGCACTAACCCGTGAGAGTTTCCCAGAATCCAGTAGTTAAAAAGTGTTCTTAAAATGTAGAAGTCTGTTAGTTATATACTTACTGGTATATGTAAAGGTGCATGTGTTGTATTAATCTGTTTATTTTAAAGTTCTAGGAAGAAATCGCCGCTAGTGAGCTTCCCCACTGTCTGCAATTTGGGGGGCGTGTCATAAACAGATAGCTAAGGGTTAATGTCTCTTTCACCTGGAAAGAAGTAACCTGAAACACCTGACCAGAGGACCAATCAGGAAACCAGACTTTTTCAAATCTGGGTGGAGGGAAGTTTGTGTCTGAGTTCTTTGTCTTGTATCTGTCCCTCTCAGCTATGGGAAGGATTTTTCTGTTTCCTGCTTTCTAATCTTCTGTTTCCAAGTTGTGAGTACAGAGACCATAAAACAATAGGGGTTATTGTTTTTTTCTTTTGTATTGACATGGTGTAGTTGCTGGAGTGCTTTGAATTGAATTATTTTTGGATAAGGCTGTTTATTCATATTTCTTTTAAGCAATTGACCCTGTATTTGTCACCTTAATACAGAGAGACCATTTTTATGTATTTTTTTCTTTTTACATAAAGCTTTCTCTTTAAGACCTGTTGGAGTTTTTTCTTTAGTGGGGAACTCCAGGGAATTGAGTCTGTGCTCACCAGGGAATTGGTGGGAGGAAGAAGTCAGGGGGAAATCTGTGTGTGTTAGATTTACTAGCCTGACTTTGCATTCCCTCTGGGTGAAGAGGGAAGTACTTCTGTTTCCAGGACTGGAAATAGAGAGGGTGAAATCCCTCTGTTTAGATTCACGGAGCTTACTTCTGTGTATCTCTCCAGGAACCCAGGGAGGAAACACCTGGAGGGGGGAAGGGAAATGGTCTATTTCCCTTTGTTGTGAGACTCAAGGGATTTGGGTCTTGGGGTCCCCAGGGAAGGTTTTATGGGGGGACCAGAGAGCCCCAAAACACTCTAATTTTTTGGGTGGTGGCAGCTTTACCAGGTCCAAGCTGGTAACTAAGCTTGGAGGTTTTCATGCTAACCCCCATATTTTGGACGCTAAGGTCCAAATCTGGGACTAGGTTATGACAGCTCTCTACCAAGTTGTCCATAAGCAGAGGAAATGAAAGCCTGGCCAATCCAGTCAGGAGACACCACTGAAGGGGGTTGGGGTGGGGGTGAGGGGAGCGCAGTACCATCTCCATGGCATTGTCCCCAGTAATCTGTAGATTGAGAGGGCTTGGGCTGGGCACAGCCACTCTTTGCAGCAGTGTTTCTCCAGTCAGCCTAGCAAGGATCCCCACCCAATTTAAAGCTGCTTGGTGCATGATTCAATTTGAATTTAATCAACCAGTTGATTTGTGTCAGGTCAGAAGTTTGCACTTCAGCAATAAAAAGACCATCTCTTGCTGGGCTTTCTCAAATATGCAACTGTTTGTGTTCAGGGCAGGACATGATGCTGCTGAAATTTGGGGATGATGATGTAATGGTGGACACCTAGAGGAGAGCTTGAGCCTCCATGCTGCCTTTGGATGACTCCAGATAATTTTTTATTTCCAGTAATCCCTGTATTAAAGAGCACTCTCCATAGTCAATGAGTCCTGTTTCTTGCCAGACACTCCTCTTCTTTCTCCTGTTGATTTCCTGTAGTTCTCTTTCTCTTCACTTGAGACACCCAACACAGAAGTGAACAGCAGTCTCTAAATGAAAGCCACTGTCACTGATAATTTCTTTAGCTGCTTTTCTTTTTTTTTTTGAGTAAATGGTATGGATGCATTGTTGCCAGAATACCAAAACCTGCATGGTTTGTCTTGTGGAGGTGTTTTCTGAGCTACCAATAAAGGTTTACCTCAGGAAATGGGGGTGAGTTTGGACACTAATTCGGGGACTGTGTGTTCCCAGGGTAGTGACTCAGTCACACACGAAAAGTGAAACTGGGCTACAAAATGACTGAGCATCAATCTCTGGATATTTTCTTATGAACTTAGAAGAAAAAAAGAAAATAACTGTTTTGATCCATCACTATGCTTAAACCATAAAAATGAGTTGTGATGTCAGTCTTTCTGCATCAAAGATGTTTGCAATAAATATGCAGTTCAGAACATACAGTAAAGATTGAATGAATCATTATTATGTGTAAGTAAACGTTGTGGCTCATTTGTCAGATCAAGCTGAATTGCATTGTGTCTTTTCAGATTACAAATGGTTCGCATTAAAGCACCAGCATTTCAAGAAGGCTGGGAAAATATCTTAGTGGCTTGTAAATGCTCTAGTGCAGAAACTTTGCCCAGTCTCCTTCCCTCTGAGCTTTGTTAATAGAAGCTTAGGTAAAAGCACTATTATTTCCAGTCCAAGATTCTGTTGTGTGAGAGGCTGCCAAATCTTTTCCTATCAAGGAAGTCCAAGTAGCTATCACATCTATGACAAGGTTCTCAAAGTGATATATAGACTTATTCCTCTATTTATTTTTAAGTGGCCTTAAACACATTTTCTTTGAAGCAATGCTTCAACCAAAAAGATAGGAAAGTGTTTTTTTTTCTTTAAACAAGTGAACATTTTTAAAGGTGACACGATGCTTCAATGTTTTTTGGCACACAGAATCCATCTTAATGTGAAGTACATGACAAAAAGTGCCATGCTTTCTATAAAGATCTTAACTAGAATGACTGAGCCCCAGTACCACACTGTAAATTAACCATTGTCCTTTGTCAGCATCAACTGTGCCCCATCGTGTCAAATAACCACACTTAGCATTCAGTGTATGAACATGGCTCCATTCATTTCATCCAGCAGTGAATAATTCATATATCAAGTTTTACCCTGGGCAAAATACACTGACATCAAGAGTCATTAAACTGTAGTCATTCATTGAACAAAATAGCTATTGATGCTCTAATGTGAACCATTAAATCTTGCCAGTTAAATTTAAGAATGAATCAATTCAATTCATTTGACATCTAAGCTCACAATAACATTGTTGCACACTCAGTTTTCAAACTGTTTGTACCTGAAAACTGAAATGCTGTACAAAGTGGGTTTTAATCTGTTTATAATGAGAAAATTTCAACACAGAAGATAATTCTTAAGTCATAATATAATGTTTCAAGTGACCGAGAACTTTTTAAATTAAGTATAATCACCTGTTAATGTTAAAGTAACTATTGTCACCATTCAACACAGCTGGGAAGGCATAAACATTCCCAGTGCTCTGTCCTAGCATGCATTGAGCCCAGTTTATAACCCGTGGATCAGTGATTCTCAAACTGAAGTCCAAAGAGCACTTGCTGATGGTCCATGGAGCTGGCTCTCCTCTTCCTTCTCCTTCTTTTGTTCAAGTTAATTCTACAAGCCTCCAGGTTCACCAGTATGAAGGAGAACTTGGGTGTCTGTTAAAACAACTAGGAATAGGGAGGTGGAACCAACCTAGGTGCTTCTGTTAGGGGTTACAGCTGCACAGGAGGAAGACAGGAATCAGCAGCTGTGCTCATGGTCTATAGCTGCTAGGCACTGTTGAGGGAGAAGCCAGGAGCTCTCCAGTATTGATGACTATCCAGGGGAGAAGTGAACCAGGCAGCTTGTTCAAGTAAGAAGGGGAGCAGAGGGCTTAGGTGGGTGGATAGTATAACCAGGGAATCATAGGAGAAGGAAGCCACTCAGGTGGGTATATGTTCCCTAAGAGGGGGAACCTTTGTCAATACATGCAGTGGAAGAGGAAGGCCATCCACAGTGCCACTGGCAAAAAGTGTATGTTTAAATGTAAATAAATCATAACCTTTCAACAACCAAGATGTATATCTGCCTAAATAGAAAAAACCATGCCATCTCACTGTCACCCAGGTGCTTCTTGGTGTATGTGCTGTATCCACACTAGTCTGTCAGTCCATCACTGAGGTTGTCTGGGCTAAGGCAGGAGATACACTCACTAGCTTATACCAGCTGAGATTGGGCCCGGTAAGTCCTGCAAGGCAGAGGGTTGTCTTATCTGTGTTTCTGTGAAGCAGGCACAGTTGTACACTCGTGGTGCTACTCAGTCATAAAGACTAAATAGTACTGATCACATGGCAGGGAAACACGTGCAGGGGAGATGCAGAACACACAGGAGGAGATTAAATGAGGAGTAACATTACAATCAGGCTAACTTTCTTTACAAAGGACAGAACAGTTTCAATTTGCTAATACTGATTTTTCTTCTTTTGATGTGATTACTTAAGAGATGTAGCATACAGGGGCGGCTCCAGGCACCAGCACGCCAAGCGCGTGCTTGGGGCGGCAAGCCGTGGGGGGTGCTCTGCTGGTCGCCAGGAGGGTGGCAGGCAGGTTTCCTTCAGCGGCATGCCTGCAGAGGGTCCACTGGTCCCGTGGCTTCGGTGGACCTCCTCTCAGGCGTGCCAAATCCACGGGACCAGGGACCTCGCACAGGCAAGCCGCCAAGGGCAGCCTGCCTGCCGTGCTTGGGGTGGCAAAATACCTAGAGCCACCCCTGGTAGCGTAATAGTAAATATGAGGGAGTGAGTGTCTGTGATTCATGAGACCCTCAGCCACAATGTAGTTTGAGAATGCCTGTGACAGATGTGGTATGTTTTTAGGTTGCTCTAAAGGCCTACCCAGAGTCTGGGGGGGCTCTTTTGTCGAAATGATGTATTTCTTTTTATTTTTAATTATTATTTATTTCTAATTAGAATTTTTTAAAAGGATGGTAAATCAAAAGGGGAGTTTGACTCATTAAATGACAAACAAGCCATTAAATGGATGATGCTGGTACAGCATAGCCTAATTGTTGGATGGATATTGCATTTAAATCACTGTATATTTGGATATGATTGTCTTTAAAATAATGGACCAAAAACAAGTGAAATGTGAGTGGTACCTAATTAGGAAAGATTAACAATTTACTCCTTTTTTTCTGACTGAATGGAGACTATAACATTTTAACTCACAGCACTTGATACATTCCCGTTTTTGCTTGGGATGTTAACCTGTTACTTTCTGGTATTGGCTATTTTGTTGGTGACATGCATTTTGAATTGACGAATAGAAAAACAGCCGTAAAGTGTGATAAGCATTTGAGATCTACTATAGAGTAAATGTACAAACATCCACCAGTTGCGAGATATTAACTTGGAACATTTCCAGGCTGTTAACCTCTTTCTGGTTCTGAAATATTCTGTATGGCCTTTTGCATATCCTGGGTACCCTACACTGAAATTAATATTAAACAGCAGTGACTACTGTATTCCAGTATGTCCATTGTATACTCTGTTTATTTACTTAATTTGCTTCCTAGACATGTTTTAGTTGTTTTGTATGGAAAATAATGATTTTTTTTTTGTATAATCTTTTCATTATGTGGTTTACCATGCTCCAGCTGTATGTCAGGGTGTAGCCATGTGTTTTTCAGGTTTGATGAATAATATGCTGCCAACACCCATCCTGCCATGTGAAAGTTTCATGAATAAATAAAATACTTTTGTTTCTCAATTTGGCATATTAGGTTGACTGATGTGTTCATTGAGCTGAAAAATCATTGTTATGAGGTTACTGGCTTAAAGAATAACATGCAGTTTGATTTGTACAGACTCTAGATTTTGTTAGCTACTTAAAAAGAGAGTGTCGTTCACATGACCTGAAATAGCCTATCTTAAAAGTATAATTTACATGTCCTCTAGACAATGAAAAATAGATCATCTTCCAAAACAAGTGCCACAAGCTTTGAAATTGCGGCTCTTAATCTGTGTAACCTAACACCAACAAATCCAGGTTGCTGGTTTTGTTGTGATTAAGGATGCATATGCTCACTGATTTCATCGTTGCTTGCTCTTGCCGCCTGCTCCTTATTTGTGACCAAGCTGGATGGAAAAGGGTCACGGAGAAGGGTGGGAGTGATTAATGGGGACAGAACAGCAGGGTCAGAGGAGGGAACCTCAAAAATTACTGTTGGATGTTAAAAGCCAGCTAATGTAAATTGACATAGTGCTGTTGACTGCAGTAGAATTTTGTGAATTTGCACCAGCTGAGAATCTGCCCAGTAACTTTTGGATAATTTAGCTGGCCCTTTCGGAAGTTTGCCTCTCATTAGCAGAAAAGTACACTGAGCTCAACTTTAGTGGTATGCCCTGTAGCGCTTCAGTGCCAAATTTATAAGCAGCTCCATTCAGGGTAGACATGTAAATGTAGCTAAGTAAAAACAAAGATTTCCATGTAGGAAGAAATTTTCATTTTGGTTTTGATTGTGTGGGTTTTTTTTTAAAGTTGTATATCTACAGAGAGTGTGATTATCTAATGGACATAGTCAATTTATGGCACCACTGTTTATTGTGTATTACAATCTGCTTTCAGAACTGCATGCACCGCTCTCACTAAAAGCAAAAGGAACTGTTTATCTGGTCAGAGCAGCTAACAGTATAGCTAGATATGCTTCTACCAAAAAAATAAAAATAAAAAAGGCACATTATTAACTTGTGCTGTACATTAAAGATCCAGTGCTTGGGTCTGGCGGAATGTGATTGCTGCAGGACCTAGGGATCAGTGATAGGAAAAGGTGGCTGTATGCCACCTTAACCCTTCCACAGATCCTGTTCTGCTGTAACTTAACCCTAGCTGCAGCAGTCCCCACTAGGCTAACATGGCAAGTGAGGATTGCTGGAACACAGACTCACTCTGGGCTCGCACCCTTCTCCCTAATATGTCCTGTGCACTGGACACTGCAGGCCCAGCTTTGCTAGTTCTGCACCACTCAAGCATTTCCCTTGCACTGAATTCAGCTTACTACCTGAATCCTCATCTGGCCACTTAGGCCAGCTTTAAGTCTGCTTTGCACTGCCTGAGCTCACTAAAGAGGGGCCAGGATCTAGACCACCTTATATACACCGTTACCATTTTCATAACACACATGGATGGGACACGTTGCTTATTCTAGAGACCCTATGGTGTAAGACAAGACAGAGGACAGCTGTTCATGAGACTGAGAGTCCGACAGTTGATAATGATGATAAGGAGAGGAGGGATTTCTGACAGAGGTCAGTTTTAGAATGAATTTGAAGGGGAAAAAATCCATTAGAGGTGTTTTTATTTGAATAAAATGACTCTCTATGGCTGCTATTTTCCCGGATTTAATGTTGCATCCCACAGAAAATCATTCCAAGGGAGCACGGAAGATCTCCTATACTTCAAGAGTATTCAGTGCATCAGGTGAAGTGATGCAGAAGCTGAGGGCCTGCTCAGAGCAGTGGTAACCTCTAGGAACCGAGATCGGACAATGACTTGCAAAGAAGCAAAGTGTGGGTTTTTCCCCTCCTGCACAGTCACATATGGTTACTTTTCCCTCCATTTGTTTTTACTTTAATAAAAAGACAGTTTCAGGATAATTTCTTAGTTTTGTATAGAAGTCAGCTCTTTCATCTAGCAGAAAAAGACAACTTGATCCAGTGAAGCAGGACAAACTCACACTAGAAATAAAGAGCAATTTTTTAACGATTAAGCATTGGAATAATTTAGCTAGGCATGTGCCGGATTCTCCCTTACTTGAAGTCTTTAAATCAAGCCTGGATATCTTTGTAAAAGACATGCTATAGCTTAAACAGAAGTAATGGGCTTGAGGCAGAAATTATTGGGTGACATTCTTTGACTTATGTTATGCAGGAGATCAGACTAGATGGCCATAAATGGTACCTTCTCAGCTTAAAATCTACGAAAATAATTTAATGTGAGACTTGAGTTCAAAGTTTTATAATTACCACATTGCTTGATACAAATGGGTGGACACTACTATTCTAAAATACATCCTTAGTAACATTAGTAAAGGGAATTATTTTGTCTCAGTGACAGTTTTTGTACTCCTGAAATGCTAGGAAATGAACAAACCATATAGTCCCTGCTCCGAATGGGTATTAGATGATCTCTCTGTTAAGCTTTGGTTCGTACTATGGAAAAAGTTCATGAACCCCTGATCTCACTCATTTCTTTGGGACTTTTATTCAAACATTAAAAAATTACATCTCCCATTTATCTTTGTTCCCTATTATTATTTTATCCTACTTTATAATGAGTGAAAATTTAAAAATCATATTCCTTTTAAAACAATAGTACAAAATTTCATTTTAAGTGGCTGGTCCAAAGTTCAATGAAGGCAAGGAAAAGACTCACACTGGACTTTGGATCAGTTTCTAAATCTGTAAAAACACAAACTAGTTAGTCCTCATGATATCTCTGTGAGATGAGAGGGAATTATTCCCATTCTGTACAGAGAGGTTAAGCAACTAGTCTAAATTCCCATAGCGAGGATTAGATCTCAAGAGTTCCTGGCTCCCAATCCCATGCTGACTAGACAATACCAGTCCTGCTTCACACCCATTCATTCAACAGTGGAGAATTTAATGAAGCACTACAATAATCTAAAGCATTCTTTGCATTTCATTAATATTGCCAACATTTATTTTAATACAGTTAAATCAGGGTAGCATTTAATTTAATTTTAATAAGATAGTTATTATCTTAACTAAATATCAGTTGATTAATAAAGAAAACTACACTGTGAAACAAAGATGTAAGAAATAAATCTTGTTGCTGTGCAATTAATGTAAAATTACATAAATAATAGATGTCTAATTAGATCCTGTATAACAAAGAGTTCTATGTATTTTTGATATTCGTCTGGATGGCTGTTGCCTATTTATGTTAGATATCACACTGAGATAGGCCTGGACCAAACACCCTGGGTCACTTAACATATGCACATAGGGGAAACTAAGAGCTGCATTTTTACATGTACAACAACTTAACTCTTTCATTCCCAGGACCGATATAACATGAAGAACTTTACATTGTCATTTTCTATGTTGAGGCCTCTAGGAGCTACAGCAAAAATAAATGTGTATTAATAAATTAATAATGGCCTCCTTTCCTTCAGTTGCCTATTGCACCAACCACCTCCCTTCCCATTTGTAATAATTCAGGGCTTATCAACAGAATTTTTAAAAACCAGATTGAATTGAGTTAAAATGCACTCAACACAATCCATCACTGCGTACTAACTCTGCATTTATAGTAAACTCTGGAGTCCTCTTGCAAATGAACTAGTTTGCCTCAGATTGAAATAATTCAGCCTGTTGTTCATGAGGATGCAGTGGCTCCACACCACTTTTTGCAGCTATCCCACAGTGCTTTGCAAGTTGATTGTTACTGACCTATTCATTTACCCATGTGCCCTCCCTGGCACTGGTGTCAAGTTCCCAGGACAATGCCTGCCCCCTATAAATGCTGGTGCACAGCCAGATTTTGCCCATTTGCTCCTGGATCTCAGTTTATGATTCTTGTGATACAACCATGATAGCTCTCCAGAAGGACTACAATATGCCTCGCACAGCTCCCTGGAGCCGTGCTGAGACCCTGGATCTCATTGCCAGCTGTGGAGAAGTGACAGTTCAAGAAGCTGTTGTGGCCAAGACCTTTTTGTGAACATTGCAAAACAGATGTCCTCAAAGGGTCATGACCAGGAGACTGAGCAGTGCTGGATAAAGAGCAAGCAGCTCAGGAGAAAGTACTTGAAAATGAGGGACAAAAGGAGGCAATCCAGCAGGTGACGTGAACTGTCTGTTTTATGATGATCTGGACAGGATTCTACACAACTATCTTACAGCCTATCCCAGACACTGTTAGACACCTACTGTCCACAGTCTCCCACCCACTGAGGATGAACAGCTAGACCCATCAGAGGATGAGCAGGAAGATGCAAGAGAGAAACTATTCCCTGAGAACTAGGATATTTCTGGGACTCAAGATTCTGACATCAGCCAACTGAAAAGTCAGCCCGTCCTGCCCTGTTGCAACAGATCCCAATTCCCCCTGTATCAGCTGAGCATCAGTCCCAGCCAGAAACAGACTGGGACCAAAGAGGCAGTTCCCTGGAGGGAACTTCAGCAAATAAGTTGTCATAAACAGATAGCTAAGGGTTAATGTCTCTTTCACCTGGAAAGGAGTAACCTGAAACACCTGACCAGAGGACCAATCAGGAAACAAGACTTTTTCAAATCTGGGTGGAGGGAAGTTTGTGTCTGAGTCCTTTGTTCTTTGTCTTGTGTCTGACCCTCTCAGCTATGAGAGTGATTTTTCTATCTCCAGCTTTCTAATCTTCTGTTTCCAAGTTGTAAGTACAAAGATAGGAAGACCATAGGTTTTTTTTTTTTTTGTATTTACATGTGTGTAGTTGCTGGAATGTGTTAAATTGTATTCTTTTTGAATAAGGCTGTTTATTCATATTTCTTTTAAACAATTGACCCTGTATTTGTCACCTTAATACAGAGAGACCATTTTTATGTATTTTTCTTTCTTTTTACATAAAGCTTTCTTTTTAAGACCTGTTGGAGTTTTTCTTTAGTGGGGAACTCCAGGGAATTGAGTCTGTAGCTCACCAGGGAATTGGTGGGAGGAAAAAGTCAGGGGGAAATCTGTGTGTGTTAGATTTACTAGCCTGACTTTGCATTCCCTCTGGGTGAAGGAGGGCGGGGGGGAGCTTGGCTCTCTGTCTCGGTACTTGTGTTTCCAGGACTGGAAATAGGGAGGGTGGAATCCCTCTGTTTAGATTCATGGAGCTTGCTTCTGTGTATCTCTCCAGGAACCCAGGGAGGGAACACTTGGAAGGAGGAGGGGGAAGGGAAATGGTTTATTCCCCTTTGTTGTGAGACTCAAGGAATTTGGGTCTTGGGGTCCCCAGGGAAGGTTTTTGGGGGGACCAGAGTGCCCCAAAACACTCTAATTTTTTGGGTGGTGGCAGCTTTACCAGGTCCAAGCTGGTAACTGAGCTTGGAGGTTTTCATGCTAACACCCATATTTTGGACGCTAAGGTCCAAATCTGGGAATATGTTATGACATAAGTACCTATCTTTATAATGTATTAATTATCGTCACGCTATATTGTCATCATGGTTTCAGTTCTGGATGCCCCTTGGCCACAGCCATTGTAGACAGCCCCCGCACCCCATTTTCTATGGCATCCACCAGCATGGTGAAGCCACAGTCTGTAACCCCTTCTCCCCTCCTTCTTCCCCACAGCAGATTCAAATAACAAAAGCATTCATTTGTGCTTAAGCCAGCAACAGGAACAGGAACTGAACTGGGATCCACCATGCTCTGGATTGTGAACCTTGTGCCTCCTGCTCCTCCGGCGTGACTTCCTGGCCTCCTGACCTGACTAGGCTCCTGACTTCTCGTTCTGATCTCTGGTTTGTCTCCTGCCTCTGACCCGCTGGGATCCTGACCCAGCTGATGCTGTACTCTGGTTCTGATCACTAGGTCTGGTTACCCACAACCCAGTTTTGATACAAATGCCCTGTATCATGCATTGTAGCTGACAGCCATTACAGGACCCCATCTGTTTTTCTCTGCACTTTCTTCATGTCTGCAGGGAACGTATAGCAGAACTTAAGGCTGAGAAATTGCTCTATTTCATTTCACACGTTATAGCGAGTAGCCGCACACCCATGATCTCCAGCATAGTTTGCAAATCCCCTTGTACTCCTGCAGCACTTCTAGAAGGGGACCATCCTGGTGACTAACTTCATGGTGCATCTCACTGGTCTGACCTTTGCCTTTATGAATTCCCTGCTCCTAGTCACCTGCATTAACATAACGTCATGGAGAGTCACAGCAGTCTAAAAGGGATGTAGAGGGGATTACCCACTCCAGCACCCCCTCATAGCCCTCTGAACTCCTCCAGCACTAGAAGCTCCTCCAGTGTACAAGCAAAACTGCAAAAACAAAATGGAAACATAATTCCACCCCACCAACTGACCAAACATTTTACCAGCATATACAAAAGACAGAAATCCCAATGCAATGAGCACCCTCCTCGCACGCAGACCTCTCACCACCTCCGGGGTTCCTTCAAGACTGGGAAGCGTCTTAGAGGTAAAGCCACATATGCATATTGAAAACATACTATCATAGTCTGGGCAATGAACAATAAGGGACTGTTTTTCCCCCTCACTCTCCCACAGCATCTGCAACAGCCAGACTCTCATGGACAAAGCCTCAATGTGCTGCTAGGGTGGCAAACCTAAGAGGGCAAAAAAGGAACTCTCAATATAAAATGTTTGTAGAGCTCATCGCAGAATCTAAGAGGAAAACCAGACTGGGTGAGAACCGAGCAGGGCCGGTGCAAGGATGTCTCGCGCCCTAGGTGAAACTTCCACCTTGCTCCCCACCCTCTGCCCTGAGGCACCCCCCCAGCCCCAGCTCACCCCTGCTCCACTCATGGGCACCCCAAGCATGCCATGGCTGCTTCACTTCTCCTGCCTCCCAAGCTTGTGGCTCCAATCAGCTTAGGCGCCGCAAGCCTGGGAGGCAGGAGACATGAAGCAGCCATGGAGTGCTCAGGAAGCTGGCAGGGCGGGGGTGAGCTGGGGCAGGGAGTTCCCCTGCGTGCCGCCTCCACCCCTTACTTGCTGCAGGCGGCCCTCCCCATGCTCCCCTGCCCCAGCTTCCTCTACCTAAATGCCGACAGCGACCGGGGCGGCTGAAGATCCGACCACTGCGGTCGCTGCCGAAGAAAATGGTGCCCCTCAAATCCCAGCGCCCTAGGTGACCGCCTAGGTCGCCTAAATGTTTGCACTGGCCCTGGAACCTAGTGGGAGAAAGAAATGCAGCTCTACCAGGAGATCGTGGCAGTGACTAAGGACAGTGTACCAGTGGCCAGTAACACATCCCAATGGACAAGTAGAGTATGGAAAAATTCAAGGACATGCAGAGGCAACTCACTTTGGATCTCCTCCAAAACATGCTCCTGCTAGGCCAGCAGTCCTATAATTTGGAACCCAGCTATGTCCTTCAGTCCCTTGACAACACAGGCTACTGGGACCAGTAGCAACTCCTCCCTGCTATACCCCTGCAGCAGTGGGCACCAAGAATGCTGGCTCCTGGGAGCCCATCTGTGTCCTGATAATTTTGAGCCATGGCAATTAACCCCAGAGCCCATGTGGACAAGAAGAGGCAGAGAGAAGGCATCGATTCACCTTTGACTTTATGCACCCCCCTACACCCACCACGGGTTGCAAAGTTGGTGCTGTTTCACTTTCAGTTTTGTTTATGCTGTTGCTTTAGTTAAATGTATTTTCAAATACAAAAATATTTTTCCATGGGTTCAATTCAGACTTTATTTATGGTTTTGTTGTTGTTCTTTCATAACAAAAACTATGTACAATCCATCCATTGAGTTATCATTACATTTAACGCCTGAAAATCCTTCAAAGAAAACTGAAATAATTCATAGGGTTTTACAAAAGTACATATAGAATGATGCACTTCTGCCACCCATACGCAATGCCCCACTGTTCACAATGTATCTATCTGAATACCCCATCCATGGGCTAACAGACATATTTGTTGAGGACACAACATGCAGTTATAATAGTCGCCATGTTTTTTTTCTGCTGCTTCCACCCTATTCCATAAACAGCAGCATCTTCCTTTCAAATGGCCAAATACCCACTCCACCACCATTCTGCACCTAGTCAGGTGACAATTAAAATGTTCCTTCCTTCTCTCCAAGCTGCCTGTGAATGAATTCTTTAATCAGGGCATCAGAGAATAAGCCGGGTCTCGCAGAATAACCATACCAACCTGTACACCATTAATCTCCACAGTGGTCCTGGGGTAAAACAGTGCTTTAATCTAAATAGAATTGAGTTCAAGAAGATCCTAGCATCATAGCCCCTGCCAGTGCACCCTGCCTTTATGTCTGTAAACCTGCCACAGTGGTCAACCAGTCCATGGAGCATCACGGAATAATACTCCTTTCTGCACCCTTGCCAGAGGAGCTGCTGCTGTAGAATATTCTCCTGCTCCTGCAAAATCTGTTTGGTGGTGTGATGGATGAAGTTCAAAGCCGAATTCATCTGGCTGTCAGTGCTGTAATACTGCCTAAGCAGCCTCTGTGTGTTCGCTTGTCATCATCGTGGTGTGGGGCAGACTGACAGAAACTCAAAAATGGCATGAACCAACCCAGAAAGGAAGTATGGGGCAGAGACAGTGGAAACATGGAATTTAAAAAAAATTGACCTCGCCTAGCTTGTCACAGCAAGAACATCCTAGGATGCCTGCTACTCTTCAGTGAAGCAAAGGAACATGGGTTATGCCCGCTGTTCATAGCAAGCTGCCACCATGTTTTCACACAATGAGAATTGAAAATGGAACAGGCATTCTATCTGCACGCTATTATGTAACACTGTGAGTTATATGATACACATAAAAAAGATTTGGATTAAGCACCCTGTGTGGACACACCCCTAGCAGTCCTATGCGGATGACAGGAAGGACAAATCTTTAATATATTTTCAGTTGTCTTGTAATGTGATTTAGCAACTGGAAGTGAGAAGGAGAATTACCAGAACATGACCAGCTAACTCTCTTCAGACCACCAATGATTAGGGACCACAGGATACAATACTCAGTGTTAGATAAATGATTCACTGAAAATTAGCAAGTCAGGCTTATTCAAAGACCCAGGCAATGTCTCAATGTGCTGTGGCAAATCACTTTAAAGGTCTTTAAAAACCTTTGATACACAGAGCAGGACTAGATTCAAAAAGTATTACTCAAACACTTAATTTCTGTATACTTCCAGATAATGTAATAAAAACAACAGCTGGAGTCTGCAAAAGAGTCTTGTATTGCCAAGACTTTATGATGAAACCGAACAGTCTGAAATATGCAGCAAATGTAGGACTTGATCCAGCTCCCACTGAAGTCAATAGTAATATTTCCAGTGACTTCAGTGGGAGCTGGAGCAGGCCTATCCCTAATAAAGATAATTCAACAGACTGACTTTTAAAATCAAAGTGAGTCGCGTACCCCTTTGGGCGTTCAAAGGGAACATGTACATTTTACAATAGGAATAAGAAAATCAATGTATCATACAACAAGTGCAAACAAAAACATTTTTAAAGGCTTCTTTTTTTCTTCATATGTAAAATGTATGCATGTAAAGTGTGCATTTGCCAGTTTGCACACAGATCCCAATCTGTGTGTGTTAATATCACAAATGCAAGCAAAAAATTGATGGAGGTGTGTATTTAAATACACACCATAAACCCAAACAGTTAATCATTAAGGGTGAAGCAAGGAACATACTCTTAACAGTGGCTATGCTGAAGTTTAAAACTTCTGTATTTGGTCCCATACATATTATCAATTTAGGCTTAACATGCAAGGAACACACATGGGTCAGTTAGTCCAAGTTTAAAGTCAAGATCATGCCCAGCAATTTCATACATAATTATTTCATCATGGAAATGTGATCCTTGCACATTTACTGGTAGAAGATGACTGGGGCAATACAAATAAATAGATAGAAAAGAAAGGAAATTCAGTTTAATATTAATATCCAAATAGTTAAGCTTAACAAGATTTATAGTAAAGTAAAGTAAAATTAGGTGGAACAACATATAATGCCTGTACTGTGTTAATCTTCTGATGCTTTACATTTTGCATTATTTTCATGCAGGTTTCATTTACTGAATTTCCTGGTTTGTTTTCTAGTGAAAAACAAGGAAAATTAAGAAACATCTTCTTTTTTAAAATTCTAACTTAATTGCATGATTGCATAGTATTAGATAAATACATCATTTGCAATAACTACAGTTGATACACTGTTAAATATTTTTGCAACATTATGTCAAATGATGTATTAATGGTACTGCTATAATTAGCATTGAATCACAAATATATTAATATACCTTATTAAGATGTAGCATGATGTATTTATGTGTTGGTTAGTTGTTACATAGATGACTAATTCGGGACTCTTACTGAATCAATGCGCCAGATTTTGGAGCTTGACAATTTTTTATTTATTTTTATTGAGATGGAAAACTGAGATCTTGACACTGTTTCTTGTGGCATTTTTTGCCTAAGTGTATTAACCTGTTTTCTTGGTGAAACTGCCCTTTGCTTGCCATAAATCCCGTATGGTTAGGATTTTATACATTTCAATGTTTGGGAGTGGTTCTCCCTGGAGTTTTATTATGGCCTAACTATAAAGGTAGGAACCAAATGCTAAATGCAGACTGGGGTATGGCTTTGAAATGCCATTAGTATTTGCAGGTTTTTGATCCAGAGTCATGTCTATAAACTACCATTTTAAAAACACTGAGAGCTCTCTGTCACTTGGATCTGCATTATCATGGAGGCTTATAGCATACGATACCAAACTGGGAGGGATTGCAACTGCTTTGGAGGACAGGGTCAAAATTCAAAATGATCTGGACAAATTGGAGAAATAGTCTGAGGTAAACAGGATGAAGTTCAATAAAGATAAATGCAAAGTGCTCCACTTAGGAAGGAACAATTAGTTTCACACATACAGAATGGGAAGACACTGTCTAGGAAGGAATATGGCAGAAAGAGATCTAGGAGTCATAGTGGACCAGAAGCTAAATATGAGTCAACAGTGTGACACTGTTGCAAAAAAAGCAAACGTGATTCTGGGATGCATTAACAGGTGTGTTGTAAACAAGACACGAGAAGTCATTCTTCCACTCTACTCTGCGCTGGTTAGGCCTCAGCTGGCGTATTGTGTCCAGTTCTGGGCACCGCATTTCAAGAAAGATGTGGAGAAATTGGAGAGGGTCCAGAGAAGAGCAACAAGAATGATTAAAGGTCTTGAGAACATGACCTATGAAGGAAGGCTGAAAGAATTGGGTTTATTTAGTTTGGAAAAGAGAAGACTGAGAGAGGACATGATAGCTGTTTTCAGGTATCTAAAAGGGTGTCACCAGGAGGAGGGAGAAAACTTGTTCACCTTAGCCTCTAATGATAGAACAAGAAGTAATGGGCTTAAACTGCAGCAAGGGAGATTTAGGTTGGACATTAGTAAAAAGTTCCTCACTGTCCGGGTAGTTAAACACTGGAATAAATTGCCCAGGGAGGTTGTGGAATCTCCATCTCTGGAGATATTTAAGAGTAGGTTAGATAAATGTCTATCAGGGATGGTCTAGACAGTATTTGGTCCTGCCATGAGGGCAGGGGACTGGACTCGATGACCTCTCGAGGTCCCTTCCAGTCCTAGAGTCTATGAATCTATGAATCTATACAAGCAGCATTAGGAATGGGTAAGAGATGGGGAAAAGCATGCTGTTCAACGAAAACCTCAGGGATTTTTTAAAAAAAGTTTATTTAGTTGTGATGAAAAGTACTGGCTTGGCTGACCTGGAGACTGAAGTTATCAAGCTCTTTTGAACAGATACAGCAGCTGCAGTATAAAAACTTGGCGCTTATATAGCGCTCCACAAGTTTTAAAGTTCTCTGTAACGATCGTGTAATGTAACTAATTTTAATGTAAGTACTAGTTTCCCAAACTCCATTCCAGCTCACCTTGTTTCCTTTCTGGGACGACCTCTAGGGGTGGTGAGAAGATAGTTCAGTCTACCTGCCCAGGCCATCCTGGGACTTCGTCAGTACTGCCAACAAAACTGGCAACTATGGATACCCATTTGCTAGCTATAGGACTATTTAACAATGGGAGAAGGGTCATAAGGTCATGTCACTGAGACAAAATCAATCTTCTTGCTTGTACTGTGTTGTGTGGGATTTTAATATTAAAAAATAATAGGCCAGAGGTGAGGTGTAGGGGGAGGGGGGATTTTTTTGTTTTGTTTTGTTTGACTATTCTGAATAGTATTTTATTAGCATGAAAAATAACTAACAGTAAAGAGAAAAGAAAGAGAGAGGAAATGAACATTAACTGGCTTGAGCAGCCGTTGACAGCCCCCCTTGTGGGAACAATGAATAATTTATGTAGTTACCCACTTCAGATTATCAAGTGGCTAGACTGAAGCTGGGAAAAACTCCTGGTTCAAATCCAACACAATAAATGGGATTTTAAAATTCCTTTGTGTATTCCTTTATTCATTGCTATTAATTTTCCCCATACAAGAAGGATTTGTTGGGGGAAGATAAGTTTTCATATGCTACTTAGTATACTTGTATTAGATGACTCAGTGACTTCTGGATTCCCTGACACACCTACAGAAGATTTATGTTGTAATCTGTGAGACTCAGAATGGGATTTCTGCCACTGGTGCTTTAGCAGGTTTCCCTCCCACATGTTCTGAAGGAGTGCTCTGGGGACCCATGTAGACAAACCCAGGAAAGAAGGTATTTAAGAGCCAGTGTACTGATAGTGAAGGACAAGAGATCATTATAGCATCCCACCAGACCATCGACTGGTCTGCAAGTGAGACAATATGCTTCTTCAGATCCCTCTGACACCCAGCTGACTCCAACTGCCTCCAAGGGTAGATCATCAAAAGAAGTCCTCCATCCTGACAGGAAAGATGTACTCCAGCCTCAAAACAAAGGAATATATAATACAGTATTCATCCCTTTGCCTTCTGCCGCAGCACATAAACCAGATCTAGAGTGGCCTGTAGTATGTGCTGAGACATAGACAGCCTGGACCAGTGATGTGATGGCCATGAAATCTTGACCTGACCTACAAAAATCATCATCTGCATGCACACTGAAGTCATCTGAAACAGTCTTGGAGACTCCAATAGTGCCCTGGGCAGGAAATCAGTCAACTCAAGCAAGGGTTCTGAGATGTGTATGGGCAGTCTCATCACCAACAATATTTTCATTTTAACCCCATCTCAGGACTCATACATAGGATAGACATGCTTTATCAAGGAGACCTCTCACGTTTAAAGTCCAAAGCAAACAACATGACCTCACCACTTCCCAGTCCTCTTCTTATTCCTGCTGAGTCAAACATCTGGTTGGAGACAACTGGGCTAACAGTGGACTTGCAGTGTCATGCAACCAGCTATGTGTTGTACATAGGCCTTAACCTTTCTCAGGCCATGGATGATCAGATAGTAATTTTAATGACACTGACCTTACATGAAACGTCATGAATCAAGAATCAGGGGTGCAATCTGCTGAGAAACACTACACTGAGAACTGACCCCTGGCTTGGCCCCTGGGACTAATCTTAAATGTCACTCTTAGTTTTTGCCTTCTCATTTCCCATCTCCCTCTTACTTGCTCAGCTTTCATGTTCTCAAATCTTGTGATGTCATTTTTCTAGTTCTCCAGTCATCACTGAATCTTCTAAGCTAGTCAGGATCTGAATTTCTAATGTAAAAAAACAATCACATAAATTAACCCTTAAAATAGTTTTCAGTCCTCCTTTATACTTTATCAAGAAACAAAAAAGCCCAGTTTTATTTTTCCTTTGATGATCACTGTTAATAATTCATGGTCTTATTACAATGTTTAATCTTCTTTCGTGTGTTTGTATGTATTCATATATACACTCTCTGTGTGAGTGTGTGTGTGTGTAAACTCTATACATATATACTGTGTGTGTGTGTGTAAATTCTATTGCCTGAGTGCACTGGCTAAATAATGGCTGAGCCATCAATCATCAGAAATTATATACCAGAGACTCCTATCCTATAAAAATCAGAAAAACCTAAAAGCCTTTTTTCCTATTACAGCTATTACAGTATAAGAGGTTTTAGAGAATCTCTTGTTAGGAATTTTAACTCACAATATATTTGGTCCTGTTTTGCTACTAATGAAATCCTACACTTCCTGTAACACTTGGGAGCATATTATTTTACAGATTGCAAACCACCCTTTTGATATCTATTAAACAAATCCAAATGTGTCTTAATTAACAGTTATGCACAGCAGCTAAAATAACAGAAATGTAATGTGACATTTCTAGTGAAAATCTTTACTGTAATTTAAAAACTTTCACTAGTTCTGGAACACACACATCCATGTAAAGATGTGCAAGTTAAACTATAGGGGCCCAATTCTCCTTCAACATACCTTCCTACACCGTTGTAACTTTAATGACCTCAGTGGCATTACTTCCGATTTCTACCAGTGTCACCGAGAAGAGAATCAGGGACCATATCTCCATGTGTTAGCCTCTTTAGCAAAAGCAACAATCTACTTGCTGCCAATGGTGAAGTACTGGAATTAATATGTTTTTAATTTAAATATTCACAAAGGTCAGTAAATGAATCTCTTAGATGTCTATAGAGTTAGTAAGTGGCTTGCATTTAAACCAGAAGGCAGTTGTAAAGATGGTCCCTCACACACCCAGGGGTGGTTTATAATGCTTGGAGCAGGCAGTTAAGGATGAGTGCTATATTCTTCTGCCACTGACTCATTATGTACTTTTGAATGAACTCTTCAGTGGATCAATTTATCCATCTGTAAGTTGGACATAATACTTATCAACAGTACTTCGCAGAAGTTGAGTGAGGCTTAACTAATTAAAGTCTGTAATGTGCTTTAACATCCTTAACTGATAAGTTTTACATATAAATGAATCTTTGGCAATTATTATATGTAGGGAGGCGCCCTGGCTCCCTGCTGCGCCTGAGAGGGACAAGTCAGAGCAGGTGCCTCAGTGGGTGGAGTCACCGCTGCCTGTCCCTGCCCCCCAGAAGTCAAGGGGCGGGACAGGAAGTATAAAAGCCCGGCCTCAGCGCTCAGTTGACCGCAGGCTGCCGGAGAGGATAGACGCTGGTGCCCGAGCTCCAGCTGGGCCCAGCCTGCCCCGCGCTCACTACCCGGAGGAGCGCTGGCCCGACTTGCCTCGGGTCCAGAATGCGGAGGAGCGCTGGCCTGACCTGTCCCGCGCTCACTACCCGGAGGAGCGCTGGCCCGACTTGCCTCAGGCCCGGTATCCAGAGAAGCGCTGGTCTGACCTGCCCCGCGTTCACTACCCAGAGGAGCGCTGGCCTGACCTGCCTCGTGCCCAATATCCGGAGGAGCTGCCGGAGCTTCCTGCCGCCTAGTATCCAGAGGAACCCATGGTCTGAGACCCGCTGGACAACGCCAGCGGAGGACAGGTACCTAGAGAGGGGGAGACTGGAAGTGGCCGGGGGAAGCCGACCCCAGTCTGGCTCCAGGGGACCCTGAACCAATGTCAGTGTGTTGCGACCAGGATTCCCCACTGACTGCAGCAAACCCTTGCGCTGCTAAGGGCCCCGGGCTGGGATGCAGTGGAGTGAGAGGGCCTGCGTCCCCCCTGGCACCCTTCCAAGGGTGGCAGACTTCCCCCTCTCCCTGGCCTGAGGAGGCCTTCTGTATAGACTTACAGTTTAAACTGCTGCTCAGCCCCTGCCTGAGAGTCTGAGCCTGAACTGTTTACTGCCCCGTCCTGCCCCAGGGCCGGGCTTATATCTTTGCATTTGCTCAGCCTGCTGAAAGGCCTGAGCCTGACTGCCTCCGGCCCGCCCTGCCCAAGGGCCTGGGCTTATAAACTTTGTGTGTACCCGACCCTGCTGGAGGGACGGGATTCTGCCTTGTTTACAGACCTTTTATTCCCTCAGTCCCTGCTGAGGGGTTCGGCCTACCCATACGGCTGCCTGTAGGGAGGCGCCCTGGCTCCCCGCCGCGCCTGAGAGGGACGAGCCCCAGCACCGGACCCTTACATTATAGAATAACTTTCATACACTGTAAGGCTACAATCTGGCAAAAAGTTATGCTTCTGCTTCTGCATAAAACAGTTGCTCAAATGCCACCCTCTCTCTCTCTCTCTCTCTCTCTCCATATAAATCTAAATTCTCTTTCCTTTTAAGCAAAATGCTAACATCTCTTTTTCTTCCACGCAAATAAAACCTAGAACACATGCAGGTTAGCTTAAGCGCCTCTAACAAAACATCTCTTTTTTTCTGAAGCTGGATACAAGGTGATGTAAACTGATTAATGCTTTGAGTGAACATCTATACAAAAATTTAGACGCCAACCCAACTTTTGGAAAACTACAGATAATTCTTTCTTTGCCATAAAGCTGTGGTAGCTTACACTGTTTTTCGTATTTCAGCTGCTGAGACTCATACTAATAATGGCATTTATTTAAAAATACATAGCTGGGCAAGCACCCCATAGCATTGTTCATCCTGAGAAACAATTAATGCCAGAATTATGATGTTAATACTCACAGTAATACTGAATATTATAACTCTATCTTACACTATAGTTCTTCCTTTGTTGTTACCTTGGCACTGAGCACTTAGATTCCTGCCCTTAAAATCTTTACAAACTAGAGATTTTACACTCACAAACACAGACACACCATTTTGCTAGCACAAAAGATTATTTTAGCTCTTGGTCCTCCTTTTGTGTATCATTACAAATACAAATTCTTCTACCTACAGTATATATTTTACAGATGATCAAAGCCTCATATTAGTGTTTGGATTAATTCTTCATTGTGAGTGGGCTAAGACAAAGTTTTATGCCAGTTGGTAATCCCACCCCCCCAGGCATATCACTGAAGATGGATTTTTTGCAAGGGATGGAGTTAGGGTGGGAACTGGCTTGTCCACCTAGACAATTGCTTGTTGGCGCAACACGAGTTTGTGAGCCCAGTTTAGAGTTGAGATTGGAGTTGAGTTTGAGATGAGTTAGTTGGTTCAGTGTAGGAGTAAGTGTAGCTGAATGTAGGGTTGGGACCAGTTTGTAGGCCCAAACTGTGAATGTAAGAATGGCCATACTGGGTCAGATCAAAGGTCCATCTAGCACAGTATCCTGTCTTCCAACAGTGGCCAATGCCAGGTGCTTCAAATGCAGGGGCAGCTCTAGCTTTTTTGCCACCCCAAGCACGGCAGGCAGACTGCCTTTGGCGGCTTCCTTGCGGGAGGTCCCCAGTCCCATGGCTTTGGCGTACCAGTCCCGAATTGCCACCGAATCCACGGGACCGGCAGACCTCCTGCAGGCAAGCCACTGAAGACTGCCTGACTGCTACCCTTGCAGGGACCAGCAGGGCTCCCCCCGTGGCTTGCCGCTCCAGGCATGCGCTTAGAGCGCTGGTGCCTGGAGCCACCGCTGTTCAAATGGAATGAACAGAACAAGTAATCATCAAGTGATCCATTCCCTGTTGCCCATTCCCAGCTTCTGTCAAACAGAGGCTAGGGACCCCATACCTGTCCATCCTGGCTAATAGTCATTGATGGATCTATCCTCCATGAATTTATCTAATTGTTTTTGAAACCTGTTACAATCTTGGCCTTCACAACATCCTTTGCCAAAGAGTTCCACAGGTTGACTATGCTTTGTGTGAAGAAATACTTCCTTTTCTTTAACTTGGTTTAAACATGGTTAGTTTTGCAGCTGGCTTGTGATTTCAGGGTAGGATCAGGTTTGGTGTCATTTTGTGGGTTGGTAGGAAAAGTATTGGGGCAAGTCTGAGGGCTTGGCCTTGGTATAGGTCTGGGACAGGCTTGTGGAATGGGCCATAGCTAAGGCTGAGGTTGGAGTAAATTCTTGGATAGGGTTAGTGTTAGGGATGATTTGAAAGTCCAGAGGTTTTGATGGATCCAGCTCATACAACCAAGCTAGAATTAGGGCTGACACCATTTTATAGGCTCTGGTAAGAGTTGGTTGCAGTTACATCCTAGGCTTGTGAACCTGGGCTAGGTTTGGTATCAGTATCAATTTGTAGGCCTGGCTAGTGTTTGGGTTGGCATCAGTTTGTAGGCCCAGACTAGACTTAATGCTGGAGCTGACCGGAGCTTTCAGGCTTTGGTTAGGATGAGTGCCAATTCACAGGATAGGGCTATGGTAAAAGTTTGGACCAAGTCAAAGTCTTTGGCTGTACTTGAAGGGTGGCAGAGTTTGGATTCTGGGCATGGGTGAGGTTTAGGGCTGCATCGTTTTTGCTGACTTGGGTTAGAGTAGGTTTGTGACTAGTTCACATGCTCGTTTGAGTTGTGGCCATCTTGTGATGTGCATCTGGATTCTTCTTCCATTGGATTTGCAAGGTACCAAGAATATAATTTGTAATTTTTCCATGAACAATCACATCTTCTGAAACACTGGGACAACCTACCTGTGCTTAACAGACATTCACAACAATGGCATCGTTACGTGAGTCAGTTCTCAACATTGAATTTGGCCCCTAGTTTCAGTGATTTAGAGGACATCCGGGCTAATCAGGATGTAATTCATATGTGGGATTCTTTGTTATTTAGTCTTTGAAATGCTCACATTTCTAGCATAAACTGTTTTTCTCTTTAGTTCTGCACCATGCTGTCTATACGTAAGCAGTGCTGTTGTCATGGGGAACAAGGCCTTCAAGTAGCTCTTTGTGAAGCACTGAGCTGCTACCCTTTGCTATTTAAAGGTTTCCCAGCAAAGTGAGAAGTACTCTCCACACTCATAGTGCAGTGCTCCAAGGACAGGCTCAAGCTGTGGATGTCAGCATACCGTACTTCAATGGGAAACCAAAGTACAAACAACCTACAAAGGGTGTCCAAGGACGATTTTAGTAATTTTTATTCTATCAGTTTAAGAATAAAAAGCTAGACAATTTTTTAGTTAAGTTTGAAAGAAGCCTTCACTATAAGGCCTATTTTGACATGACTTTCTCTTCTTTTCACCCAAGCTTGACCAAACTGAAACCAATCTGCCTGAACTTTCATAGGCAAGAATATATGTCAGGGTTATAACTGAACCAGCTATTCACAGCAAGTAATATATTTGATTACTTTGATTTACAATAATTTGTTCTTTACTTCAAGGTAGTTAACTGATGTTTCATGCAAAAAAATTTCAGCCAGTGGATTGCACTCAGGCGTCAAACACTGCAAATGTCTTTACTGTTTGTTATTATTCATTACCCTAAGTGATTGGTCATCTTAGTCATATAGTACGGCTCCCAGACTAGATGAATGTAACCTTAAAAACGAGAACAAGCGTGGTTTTTGGTTTCCTACGGGAAAGAGCGGAAGCCATTTGTGCAACTCAAACCAAGGCCAATAGGACTAAGGAATTTTTAGGACATTTTAAACATTTTGTTTTCTAGGCCACTTCCATGCTTTCTTTTTATTCCTCCCCTTCCCTGAAAACTGCAACATTCCAATAAGGGCAGCAACTGATATATATTTGTAACCTTATATCTTTGCAATGTGTTTTGCTTTGGGGTAAGCAGCTCTTTTTCAGGCTTGGTAGATATTAAATGGATACAGTACATGGACATAAGTCACAACCACTCTTATAACTAATACACACACAGTTCTTCCTCCAATTTCTAATATTTATAACTTACCCAGATGGGAGTAGCCATAACACTAACCATTCTGCATTTTCTACAAAGGGAATCGGAGAGATGCAAATTGGGGAACGGGGGATTACAGCTGGAGAAACATGGTTAGGGTGAGGGGAATTGGGAGTAGCATAATCAAAGAGAACTCAGTAGTCTGAGGGGAGCAAACCAACAATGTTTCGCCAGAGGGACAAGTCCCCGGGCTCTCAGCAAAGCTCATTTACTTCACTCATATTTGTGAGAAGTGTCTCCAGAAGTGCTCCCCCAAACTTGACAGCGATGATTGAGGCTGGATAAATATTTGGCTTCTAATACAAGTATTCAGCCAAATGGTGGCCAAAATTCCGATATTCAGTTGCTGCTAAATAACGAGGTGAAACTGAAGAGTCATGAGGTACTGCTCCCTTCCCACACACCTTGCAGAGTCATCTCTGATGATGACCCAGCATAGGCGGGGAGAGAAGGGAGGGGATATTATACCCCCACTGCCTTTCACCCTTCTTCAGGGCACTGAGTGCTGCTTCTCCCTTTCTCATAATTGCTGGTGCAGATCAGAGCCTACTACTGCTACTACTCTTCCACTCCCCTCCTCCATTATACCCCACACTCCTATCACCACCTCTCACTGTCGTTCCAATCTCTCTCTGGTATCAGCCCCCTCCCACTTATAGGGAATCCTTGCAGGACTGCAAGCTTAAGAAGTCCTTGTAAGGAGGGCACTTCTCTTTTGCAATCTGTATTTTAAAATTATCTTTACAAACCATCCACAGTCATTCTTTAAAAGAGGCAGATGTGACTATCATGATGGAGAGTTAAGATGTTGCCAGATAAACAGTAAAAGAAAAATGCCATTTGCAGCTAGGTCTTTAAGCCTTTTACAGGGAATTAGACATTTTTCATTTTTTTTTTTACAAATGAATCATTTTATAAGAGAAAATTGCCATTCTTTCCCAGGTAGATGTAATTGCTGTAGTGTCAACAACAGCCTTTTATTAGGGTTAGGGCGGCCCCAAATCCCCATCGACTTATTTAATCAGAAAAGCAGTAGCTGTTGGGCCCCCAGAAGAGTGAGTGGACAGTAGAGGGGAGAGCTCTCAGGGGACTGGCTGGGTTGATCTGTGCTCTTCCCGGCCCTGGCATGAGTTAGAGCAGCCTAGATGCTGTTCTAATTTATGCCAGCCGGTTATGGGGATTGTGCACCAATTGAGAAAGCACAAAGGAAATTGTCTGAGGGGAAGGAGGGAGGATCTGGCCCATTCCGTCTGCAGTGCTTTTACCCTGGGGTGTTATGGTGATAACAGCAAGTTACTAATGATCTATAGGCCTCATCCTGTAATGTTCTTATGGAACACTCTCTTTGTTACTTATAGACTGTGCCCATTAGTATTTCAAGATCCAGCTCTATTTCAAGAAAAGAAATATTTACCATTCCCATTCCATTTGTGAGTCTGAGGTTGACTAAAGTACTGCGATTGGATTTTATTACTAACATCCTGCGGCCATGTATGATCAACATTAATACTGTTACTCTCTCTCCTCTATTTAGCTTCTAATTCTCCTTCTGGTTGAATGCCATTTCTAGTTACTCAAGTAATCAGAGAAATCCTGGCATTAATTTTGATAACTTCAAATGTTTTTCAGCTGAAGCAGAAAGTAGATGTTATGTAGGGTGGCTGACGACAATGGAACATGTTTAAATGGAGTAAAAAATAAAATAAAAGGCATAAAAATACCAGAGTAGAGAAAAAATTCAAAAGTACCCTTAAATGAAGATTGGTAGAATGATCATCTAAATTCTGTATCAATTCATTATCAGCTATCACCACCTAGTGGCAAAAGGAGTCAAGCTACATAATTTTGCTAACCTATTTTTATATAATTTTTTAATAACACAAATGTTCAGATCAGGTCAATAGTAGATAAAATCTTTACATTTGGTTACCATTTTTCGGGCCTGATTCTGAATTCACACTGGTTTTTACAATAATGTAACTTAATTTGTTTCAGTGGAGCAACTTCTATTTTACATTAGTTTAAATGAGTTCAGAATCAGGCCTGTTATCTATTAGATATGTAGCATATGCATTGATTAAACTTACGTTTACCGGGGCTGATTTTGTTCTTGTGCATATGCTGCATGCGATAAACAGATTGAGAGAAAGATGGTCTTGAACCAAAATCCAGCTTCAGATGTAATCCACTCCTTTAGCCCGTTACAGAAACACATCCAAATTCCAAACAAAGAGTTAAACATTATAGCTTGGGCTTTTCTCTGCTTACATCAAAAGATCAAAGCCTGATCCTAAAACCAATGGGGATCTAGTAGTCCAGTTTTTTATGTGGATGTTATGGTCTATAGCTCAAACACACTATGAGGAATAACTCCCCTTTCCCCCTCATCAGCGAAGCATGTGACAAATTAATTTCCATATTTACTTCTCATTTTAGTCAGGCTGAACAGTAATTCTTACTTAACTTCTAGGAAAGTAAATAGTTGGATAATATACACATATGTATGGAAACTTTTGGATTTTTTTTTCTTTAAGGACCTATCCTGAATCAGAGAGGCATAGGTAAAAACTTGAGGAATGGGTCCATACTCAGAAATACGATGTTTTGGGAGTGGATTTCTATTCTCTTCCTTTCTGTACAATTCTTGTGTTTGGGGTCTTTAATACAATTGGCACGTCATTATGTTTATAGACTACAATATACAGAATGCTGTATCATTCCCTTTTATATGAATATATACTATGCTAATCTGTATTTGCTGTTTCTGATTTTTCATTGTATTTCCACAAGGTGCAGTCCTGGAAGCTGAAAGTTCCACCTGTCTTTTAGCAGATTCTCTGCTAAACAGGGTGCATTCCATTGAATTTCATTGAGTTCCTGTAATTTTTAAAATATAAACCTAAAAACAACTAACTCCATTCCTGCAGGACAGAAGAAAAAATAGAAAGCTTCAGAACTGTATCAATAACAATATAGATGTTATATTCTCTTCCTCTTGTTAATATGCATGAAACAGACTAAAAATGCCAATTGGTTTATTTTAGAACAAACCCCATTGGAGACTAAAAATAAGATTAGTTTGGACATAATTTATGTGACTATAAACACGGAGAATGTAAATATATGGATTCTGCTCTTTTGCCATCTTCACTCCCATCAACATTGTCAATTTCAAATGCTTTGAGGTCATTTGTGCATATCTACAACATATGGAGGTCAAAAGAGGTGCATATTTATTACCCATATTCATGCTTCAATTAGAGATAAAGTGCCCAGAACTAGGTTAACATAACCCCAGTTTGGGAAGATTTTCAGTGATTAGTTCACTTTTCAAAACAAGATGATCTTATGGACTCAAGGATTATAAACTAGGGCATATGTGCTTGTGCTTGTCATGTGATACCAACAAGGATATTTTGAAAATACCTGAAGAATCTAGAGCATTTAATGGCTAGAAAAATACATCAGAAAACATGAGGAGAGAGACTGCTTGGTTGTGTATCGTACATTAGGTTTTTTCCCCCTAAAATTTTCAACTGTGAGAGCACTAGCATAAACAGGGTCCCAAGCAACCACCAATAAGCATTGTACTCAGGGTAGGTATGTACAAGAAGTACTGTAAATACCCTGGTATAATGGGGTCTACAAACCCCAAACTGAGCATAGGCAGAAGGGGAGGAGAGCTTCTGTTTACAGGCAAGCAGCTTGACCACACCCCCATGCAGCTGCCGGAGCTGCCAATCATGGAGGTAGGCGCCTGCAGCTTCAGTTAATAGAGGAAACAAAGCCTGCTATAACAGGGAGAGAATAGAGAAGGAAGCAGGGGCAGAAAGGCCTGGGGCAGCAAAGGGGTAGCATCCCAAAAACCAGGCTGTCTACATGAACATAGTCAAGACTGATAGACTTAATTAAAGGTGAGGGTCCAAGAACTGCCCCAACTGGGGGCAAACTAAACAGGGTCAATCAGGAGCAACAGAGACCCCTCCAAAGTCCATACCAGGAGCTGGTGACACCTAATAAAGGTGAATACCACAATTTTATAAACATCCAGGTGTTAATGGTGTTCATTATAGGAACTGACTGTGAAAATGAGGTTGGATCCAAATTTGGGGTAGTGTGGAACTGAGGTTTTGGTCTGAACTATCATAGGAATAAATGCTGACCATGGAGTTCAGATCCATATCCAAAACTCATCAAAGTCTGGCGATGTTTGGATCTAGATATTTTATTTATTTATTTATTTAGCATTGTGACCGTTTCTTCATGTTTGTCTTACTTGAATGAAACTGTTCGGTAGTTTCTGAGTGCCTTCTTAAAATAAAATTTATTTGATTTTTAAAAAAGATCTTTGATAAAAGTGTTTAGCTATCAGTGTGGTCTCTATTTCATAAATAGCTCCTTGTTTTCCTCCCTGATTGTGTTAACGGATACAATTTTTAAAAGCACCTAAGTGACTTAGGAGTCCCATTTTCAAAAGTGACTTAGTCAGTGTGATTTAGACTCCTCAGATCCAGATTTTTAAAGGTATTTAGGTTTCTAAAGGTAGACAGGCACCTAGTGAGATTGCTACCCTCTGATACGGCCAGTAGTGAAGACATACCCCAGACCTGTAAAGTCTGAAAAAAGGGAATTATAGTAGTTCTTGCATATAGCTGTTACATTGGGCGTGTGTGTGTCTTGTGCACTGGTGCCAGAGAGTCACGGTTCTCGTAGGGATGGCCACAGCTGTGCCCTGACATGCCTGGTGCTCAGAGCTGAGGATATAAATGGGCAAAGTCTCCCTGCGCATCTTTCAGTTCCTTCTTATGAAGGTGGTCATAGTATGCTGTCAGCATGTTCCTTCTGTGAACAGGCCACTATAGTTAGTAGTTAATAATAGTTAGTGGTACTAACCATTGGTTTTGGGTCTCTTGGACCTCTCTCCTTTCTTTTCTGTCTTTCTTCTACTGTTTATTCTGCTGTTAATAACACAGTTGCCAACTTTTATGTGGTAATTAGCACCACAATTTTCGCAATAAGCCAAAAATCAAGCTAATCCCATTTCAAAACAAGGCCAAAACAAGCCAATCCCTAAGAACCCAACACTCTATATGACTAGATTCCCCCGGCATGCAGTCTGGGACTGTGGTGGGCCTGCTGTGCACCCCCAACTGTCTCCCTCTTTGCTCCCCTTTCCCCTGCTTGCCCCCCCCCCCCCCGCCAGGATCCGATCAAAAAAAGAAGCAACAAGCTACAACAAGCAACAAGCCAAAAACTAGCCAACAAGCAACTCACAAGCCAATTAAGCGAAAAACAAGCCTAATTTCTGTCTTTTTTTTCCCCCACAGGTTTGGTATGTCTGGTTACTAGTCAGTGGGTTCTGGGCTCTGCCTTGTACCAGGGGAGTCTATGCCAAGGTCACCTGGCTTCAAGCCTTGCTCCAGTATCACAAGCTGTTACCTGTGAGCAGCCCTCATTCTCACTGCCTCAAGGGCTTGGGTGAGAGTCACATGAGGACAGGCAGTCCAATTTGCTGAGGCTCCAAGATGAGAACTAAGATGCAAATTGAGGAGCAGCTCAGGTACATCTTCATGCAGGCCACCCATTGCTGCTTTCCTTTGTAAGTGGAAGTGTTTCTCTGTCTGGATGACTAGCCACAGTGTGTCTCCTACACAATCCATGATTCAAAAGATTTTGGACTATTTGGACTACTGAGTCAGGTTTTTTGGCAGTCAGCTCCATTAAAGTGCACCTGGCTACAATCTGAGCATTTTACCCCCATATTACACGTGGGGCTGTATTCTCTAATCCTGTGACTACTAGGTTCCTAAAAGGCTTCGGTGGGAACAATCTTTCTATCAGAAACCCTACTCCACTGTAGGATTTAAATTTAGGGCTTGTCTACACTTAAAATGCTGCAGTGGCACCACTGTAGTTCTTCAGTGTAGAAGCTACCTATGCCAATGGGAGGGCTTCTCCCTTCAGTATAGGTACTCCATCTCCCTGAGAGGAGATGCTATGTCAGTGGGAGAAGCCCTGCCATCAACATGGGTCTGTCTACACTAGGAGTCAGGCAGGCATAACTGTGTTGCTCGGGAGTGTGGATTTTCCACACCCTTCAATAACATAGCTATACCTACATAAGTTGTTAGTGTAGAACAAGCCTCAGTGTTATCAGTCCTTATGTGTCCCCCTTTCAAAGTGAAAGCCTCCTGTTCATTATTATACATCTCAGCAAAGGTGCCCTTTCTAACAACCATCACCTCAGTGAGGAAAGTATGAGAGTTATGTGCCCTGTAAATCAGTGTTTTTCAAACTGGGGTCGCCGCTTGTGTAGGGAAAGCCTCTGGCGGGCCGGGCCAGTTTGTTTACCTGCCCCGTCCGCAAGTCCGACCGATTGCAGCTCCCACTGGCCGCGGTTCGCTGCTCCAGGCCAATGGGAACTGCTGGAAGCGGTGTGGGCTGAGGGACATACTGACCGCCGCTTCCAGCAGCTCCCATTGGCCTGCAGCGGTGAACCGCGGCCAGTGGGAGCTGTGATCGGCCAGACCTGCGGATGAGGCAGGTAAACGAACCGGCTCGGCCCGCCAGGGGCTTTACCTACACAAGCGGCGACCCCAGTTTGAGAAACACTGCTGTAAACAGATCCTCCATACATTGTGTTTTTTACAAGGCCAGGTACAGGAAAGCCCACACCCAAGTTTCTCTCCAAAGTAGTGTCTGATTTTCACCTCAACAAATCAATATATTTATCAGCCTTCTTCCAAAGCCACATGCTCCTGAAGATGAACAAAAGCTCCACACATTGGATAGTCACCAAGAACTGGCCTTTTATCTGGATAAAACAGATGCCTTTCTGGTCTCGTCACAGCTGTCCATCTCCTGTGCAGAAAGAATGAGAGGGTATCCTATAACAGAGCAACAGCCGCCCAAGTGAATCACCAGCTGTATTGTCATTTGCTACAAGATCAAAGGCATCATGCCTCCTGAAAAGCTGTCCTCACATTCAGCCAGAGCACGCTCAGTCTCCAGGGCAATTATGGAAAATGTCCCTATCGTGGACATCTGCAGAGCAGCAACGTGGTCTTTAGCCGAAACCCTTTGCTAGACATTATGCAATTTCTACCGCAGCAAGGGAATGATATGAGTATGGGGAAGTCAGTCCTGTAGCCCAGTGCTTCTCAAACTATCTGATGTGGCAGACCGGCAATTTTTTCCCCCCAATGTGCCAGGGACCGGTACCATATTTGCCAGGGACTGGTACCATATTTGTGCCATATTATTATCGTTTTCACATAGGCACGTAGCACATCAGACCAGAAAAACTAACATTCTTCACTCTATTAATGAGTGTGTGGCATACATGCGGAGATGTTCCCATTATATTATTCAAAATAATATTTGAACATTCGTAGTAATATTAATTTATATTGAAAATAATATAATGAATAAAATAAAAGTAGACAGACATTTTTATTGTGTGTTTAGTTTGTAAACAAATAATACAATACTACAATAAAAATTAAAAATATTAAAAAAACAAACCACAAAGTCTCCTAACAAAGATATTATAAAAAAATTAGTAACACACTAATAGACATGTTAAGACCTCAACCTTTACTAATGTGAAAGGTGAGCCTGCTGCTTCTTTGTCAGCTTATCCAGTTGTGGTTCAGTTGAGGACAGTGCCACATGCAATGGAGAATGACTATCCATACTATTCCTGTACTTTGTCTTAATGACACTCATGGTTGAGAAGCCAGTCTCACAGAGGTATGTTGAAGGAAATGGGAGAAGAGTTTTCAGAGCAATTTCAGTAAGCTCAGGATATTCTGCTTTCACTTTTATCCAAAAGGAAAAAAGTGATGTTGTAGTTTCGAAACTCATCTTCAATCTTTCATCAGCAGCCAGCTTCAACAACTTATCCTCCATAGTGACAGTTAAGTAATCTTTCAGTGAAATAAAAGGATTTCGGATCCATCCAGTCCCTTTCCCTGGATCTTCTTCTGCTGGAAAGTGAAACTCAAAACGTTCTGCCAAATTCGTCAAGTGTTCACGTTTCGTAGAGATGTAACTTCAAGGTCTTCGCCTGCATTGGCGACGATTGTCACTAAGTTGTGAAACATGTCATAGCGATCTCTTGACACTTGACTCTTCCATGCTTTTAGCTTTCATTTCTGTCCGTCGATCTTGTCTGCCATTGTAAGGAGGTATTGAGATCATTAAAGATGGCAAAGATATCAGCCAAATAAGCTAGTGTGGCTATCCAATCCACATCTCGGAACAATTGTGACCAGTTTGGTTTTTTGTCCTGAAGAAACTTGGCAAGCTCATTTCGGAGCTCAAATAATCTTGACAGGACTTTTCCCCTCGATAACCAACGTACATTGGCATGCAATAGGAGCTGTTTATGATCAGCTCCCATATCATCACATAATGCAGTGAATAGTCTCAAATTTAAAGCATTCGCCTTTACATGGTTCACATTTTTTATGACCTCGCTGAGCACACTGTTTAGTTCTGTTGACATTTTTTTTGTTGCAAGACTTTCTCAGTGGAGGAAGCAGTGCGTCGACTTGCATTCGGGTGCAAGCACCTTAATCTGGGTAACCACTCCTGAATGCTGTCCTGTCATTGTAGCAGAGCCATCAGAACATACACCTACACAAAACTTGAAATCCAACCCACATTTGTTAATGATGTAGTCGCTCACAGTCTTGAACAGTTCAGAATTAGTTGTTTTTGTTGGTAGTGAAGCAGAAAACAAAAACTCTTCCTTCAAATCACCCTCATGTTCAAAGCATGCATACACCATCAGAATTGCTGTATTAGCAACACCTGTACATTCATCAAGCTGCAAAGAAAAGTGCTTTGCTAATTTAATCTGTCCTATGAGTGATCTTCCATATCTTGAGCCAGATCGTGAATTTGTCAAGCTATAGAGTCATTTGAAAGTGGCACCTGAGCCACTTTCTTTGCTGCCGGCTCGCCCAGCATTTCCATGCAGATATCTTTAATACAGCCTATCACTAGTGTCTCACTGATTGTGAGTGGCTTTTTAGCCTTAGCAACGTGAAGTGCTACTTTATAAGAAGCTCACAAAGCACAAGTATTTATGTGTGACACTTCAAAGATCTGTTTCTGATGGCCTTTTAAATTAACATGATTTCTTTCGAAGAACTCTTTCAGTTTTGAACTAATTTCATTATGTTTTGTATTTAAATGCCTCTTGTGCTTTGACTGCTTCATTGCATCATTAGCCAACACATTGCCACAAATAACGCACTGCGGTTTTGGCACTCCACCATCATTCGTGGCTACAGAACCGAACTGAATGTATGAGGAGTCATATTTCCGAGTAAAGCTAGTACAAATTCTTTTTGTTGACAATACTTCAGTTTCATTTACATTGCCGTCATCTGATTCAGAATTATTTGCATGTTCAGCAACCGGATGTCTCTGCTTGATAAATATGTCGATTGGGCCTTGCTTCGCCATCTGTAAATTAGACAAAAAATAGTTAATATAAATTCCATTACCCCGGGTATATACTTAATTTATGATATTAGGATGAAAGCCGAATAAATGCAGTGGGAATGCTTTTATTGAGAAATATGTGCGGGAGAACATTGATTAATAGGGTAAGTAATGTTAGGATAAGAAGATAATATAAATTTTAAAATTAAATTGCAAACAGGATAATAATTGGAAAGTTAAGATGGTTTGAACATACGGAAAGAATGAATAATGAACATCAAAAATAAGATTTACCTGTGTGAAAGATATGGAGTGAGAAAGCGAGGAATTTCGAGAACTTCCTGGCAGAAACGTGTAGGTTTGATTCTAGAAGAGGGGAAGTCTATAAGTAAGAGCAATGAGCGCATGTATGAAACGATATATGGATATGGAGGAAGCGAGGATGTTAAGCTCATACAAAGCACAAGGGATCTTTTCAGGGGGAACACACACACACACACACACACACACACACACAGTCCTGCCAGTTCATGTTTATAGTTACCAGTCTGTTGTAGCTCGAGTCAATCGAATGGCCAGTTAGATTGATCATGAGTGAGGAGCTGGACTCTGTTGGTTGCAATCTGATGCTTTGAGGCTTTGCAGGACTGAACCCAGAGTTCCATGGCAAACACTGCAGCTTTATAGTGGTAAATTCCCATTTGAGTCCATGCATTTTGCAATGTCATTCTGTAATCATTAGTCCTTAAGTGGTGTTAATCTTGGGGTTTTCTGCTGTTATCATCTGATGGTTATTGTCAGGCTTCCCATCGTTATCTCCTATTTGTTGTCTCATTTTCGGGGGTGCCTGCCTCACCTCTAAGGTCATCAGTGCTGTTAACATGTTTAGCATCTGATACAATGGATGTTTTCTGATTGTCTCCTGGTCTTTCCAAGTCTCTCACTTTTTCTTGACCATCTGGACATTTGTGATGGCTTTCACGCCTTATCTTTTCCTGATGCATTCATTCCTCATTCACACAGTCTCTCACAGAAATCTTCAATGGTATACAGAGAGCAGTATTTTATATTGTATTTTATATTCAGCAGAATACATTGTAAATCAAGCCTTGCTAAATCTTATAACTAGAACAATTCACATTGAGGCTTCAGGCCCTCAACATTTCTCTAATCTATTTATCATAGACACAATACAAAATCCTGTCTCTTACTAACTAAACAAAGACTTCACTGGGTTTTGGATCAAGTCTACAAATAGTGTTTACCATGATTTTGAAGGTTTGTCTTCATGTTTCTGTTTTTAAATTCCTGCACTCACCTGTAATGTTCTACAACATACTGTTGTACTGCTGACTTGCTTTTATTTTTCATTTTCAGAAGTTATTTATTAATGGTAACTCCTCAGGGAAAGCATTTCATATGAGTTCAATCGTACTGTATTTCTCCTCTTTAAATACTGCCAGGGCTGTATGTTATGATTGATGGAAGCCCATAAAAGATAGTGAAATACCTATATTTTATATTTCCAATGTAATATGTAGAATTCTATTTACTTTGTGTATCTTAAATTAGAAGGTAACGAGGAAGTTTTCAGAGTAGCTGTGTTTAGGCAAAAGTCTCTCAAATGGTTGGTCAGTTAAGGAGACTATTTGTAACTTTATCTGAATAATATAATATATGGCATTAGCAGGCTGATGAAGAATAAATTTGTTTGCAGTAAGAGGAAAGGTTTTGCACATATTGAGAGGAAGAGAACTTTTGGGGGTGGAGGCATTTTAAGGAAGTGAATCCATTGGTTTATCTGTATATGTTTTATAAAATATGTCATATTGCCTGTAGGTTTGCACAAATGCTTGATAAATTTACAGAAATAAATTGGTGTCATCTGGGAGATATCTCTCCTGAAAGTGCAGACTCAGAGGACTAAATTCTGGTTTCATGTACCCATGTGCAGTACCCACTAAAGTCAATATGAATTGCACTTGTCTATCTGAGGGCAGGATTTGGCCCTAAAACAGTATGTAGTCATTTATTTATTTAGCTGTTGTTGGAAGCATTAGAGAGACAAGATGCGTGAGGTAACATCTTTTATTGGACCAATTTGTGTTGGTGAGAGACAAGCTTTCAAGCTATACAGAGCTCTTCATCAGGTCTGGGAAAGGTACTCTGAGCATCACATTGTCCCTTCTCTCCCCCTTTTTTCCCTATGTCTGCAGAGGTGTTAACAGGCCAATCCACTTTGAATGCCCCTTAGAATATGTGATATCTATTCTAAACAATCTGTTCCATCTTATATGTAGCTGTGACCCTCTGAATACTTTTCCCAGACCTGAAGAAGAGCTCTATGTAGCTTGATAGCGTGTCTTTCTCACCAACAGAAGTTGGACTAATAAAAGTTATTACCTTCCCCACCTTGTCTCTCTAATATCCTGGACCAATGTGGCTACAATAACACTACATACAACATTGGAAGCATTGACAGTCTCCTCCAAAACAGACATCATGTCGCTCTCTTTGCCTTGACTATCCAGGATGGACATAGCTCCAGTTCACAGCTTGTAGCCTGAAGCAGAGAAGATCTTGCATTTATTCCTTTAGGATATTGGTCTGAAATTATGAAGCAGAAAGTGTTGTCTGCAAAGCAACATGAAAAATCCTCAAAGTGAGAAAAAACTTAACTGTAAATAAGTGGAGGTACCACAGATTAGCCAGGCTACATGCCACTCAGAACAGTTCTGCTTCATGTGAAAAGCTATAACAGAGCAAATCCAGAACATAAGCTATTTATTTATTTTAAAAGCTATTTATTGGCCTGACCCAAAGCCCGTTGAAGACTATGGTGATGTTCTAAAAACACAATTGCCCATTAGACTCAGAGGACTTCTTTAAAAATTTGGACCTAAAATCTACTTTTGTGAAATTAATTCTTAGCCTCCTTTCTGTTTTTTCAAACAGTGATTTCAGATATTAGTGTGACAGGTTGGCTACCATTTAGAGCTATATTTTGGGACCTAGGCAACAAGTAGCATCAGAGAGGGCTAAGAAATATGCAGTATGCAGTATTGTAATGCTTCTGAGAATATGCATCAGAAATAAACACCTGAAGTTCCTTCTGCCATTGCTGCTTAAAATGAGAACTTAATTCATCAACAAAAGTGCCATGATAGTCTGGAATTTGTTTGAGGGCCTGTTATATTCGCTTTTTGAAAGTTACTCTTAACACAAGTTGAATATTGATTTCCATTTGTCAATTCTGTACAGCCCTTTCTACCTTTACATTCTAGTTTTACTGAAACAATATAAAGTATATGTTTTTACTGATTATTTTATACATCATTTAAGCCAATGTTGAAACTATACCTGCTTCATGTAGGTAACATCAAGAAAGATAAAATGACTTTGCCAAACCACCAAATGCATTTAAAGATAATTGTTTGTTTATATTGCCCATCCTGAGGGAAGAACCAGACTGCAAAACATTGAAGCTAAATAGAATGTGGCATTAGCGATGAAATGCGAATGGACATTTTGTTCACAACACCAGGTTCTATTTATAAGAGTCTATTGAATGTTTCATCCAGTAAAATCACTTCTGGAATAAAAAGAACTACTGCTTGTACACAAAACACTAAAACAGTCTACTCCAAACACTTCAAACAGGATCTCTGGAAATAATCAACATTAGGATGATGCAAGAAGACACAGCAGCAACCATTTGGTGATGCACAATAAAGGAACAGGATTTTGCTCAAGTAGACTCAAGGAGTTGACTACCATTGTAGTGCATTATTAGGGACAGCAGAAGTGGTAATTTGGTAGACACAGTTGACGTTATTATTGACGCCCATTCCCTTGAATATGAATATTTGAATATTTCCAGTTACTCTTCTGGAAACAAAAGACATGTATTTAGAGTGCCTCAAATAGCCTGAAATTCCCTGTATTGTTGAGATACTGAGGGGTCAAATGCCTTCAAGTGCTTTAAAACAGGCTATTTCTTCAACTGGCAGGAGTACATCAAAATGGTAGCAGTGCTTCTCTGCACTACTATAATTAAGGCTCTGTCAGGATTTCCATTAGAGTCTCCTATTTTTCTGCACTGAAATGTTACAAGGCTGTTAGAACATTTTGTTTTAAGATAAAAGCTGACCCATAAGGTCTAAATGAGTGCATGCTGCTTTGAGATTTCAACATCCATTGAATCATTTTAAAGTGATAGAAGATGTAGAACTCCAAACGGCAATTTTCAAAAGGATCGAAAAGGACCTAGGCACCCAACTCTTATTCACTTTCCATTGGATTCAGCTGCCTAACTTGCTTAGGCTCATTTGAAGATACCAGCCTGATAGTTCTTGGCTTCAGATATTTGTATTTCTATTTTAATTTTAAAAATAAAAAGCTTTTTAATTTTAAATGAACATTTTTACATTCCAAATTGTAGAATAGCAAAAAAAAGGCCACCTAAACAAAAAAAAGTTATGTTAAATGTACTGCATATATAGATTTTTCCCCTATTTTTAAAATGTACCTATCATTATTAATATTATCTGTGCCATAAAACAATAGACATGATTGATGCTTTGTAGTGTTGGTGGAGCAATTATGTTCAGCTGAACATTCACTTAAAAACAGGTCTACAGAATTGCAAGATATTTCCATGCAGGAGCCATTTTGGCCTACAGAGTAATGAATTAATAATATTCAGACTTGAAGATATCCTTTAGAGATTTTTCATCTCCTTTTACCATGTCTTAATACCACTTCTTCCCGCAGCTTTTGTTTCTACAGAAGTTTTCTTCCTCAAAAAGAAATTAAATCTTTTCAGAAAAAGGCATTTTATTTTCATGTCGTTTGTTTCAAATTCATTTGTACATCTTTGCAGGATTGGGGCCCAATTAACTTACACTTATGTAAACTGCCACTGCAATGTGGTGGTGTAATTGTGCTGGTCCCAGGATATGACAGAGACAAGGCAAATGAGGCAAGAGCTTTTATTGGACCAACTTCTGTTGCTGATAAAAGCTTTTGAACTCCACGGAGCTCTTCTTCAGGGTTCTTCTCAAAAGCTTGTCTTTCTCACGCACAGAGTTGGTCAAGTAAAAGATATTACCTTATCCACCTTGTTTCACTTTATGTAACAAGCAACTAACTAATGAACAGTGCCATCGGGGGGATATTTTTCTTTTGTATTCATGCCTCTGTCTGCCATCATTGCACAAACATGCACTGTACTATTACATAGTTCATAAACACAATAACTGAGAAATATAGCTTTATTTTAGAATTTTTATATTCTAAATTCTTTTTCTGCGGGTTACAGTATATTTCAACTTCTTTGCAAAGGACTAGTTCGGCATTGATTCAGCAAATGGTGTCTTTAACAGTTTAGGATTTAGGAAGTTAAAGAACATGCAACTTTTTTTTTAAAGGACAACTTATAGAAGAGATTTCAAGTGCTGATAAATAATAAAATAAACCTTTCATGCGTGAAATATGAATAGTTTGCTTAACTTTGGTAACTTATCATCCACAAAAAGTAGACAAGGTACTGAAAAATAAGAAGTCTACTTTTACTCTTGACTAATAAAGAATGGGCTAATGGGTTTTACTTAAGTTCTTTCTAAACATCCTCCTTTACTATGTGCATTAAGAGAGCTGCAATTTTTTTCAAAGAAAGCTGATAATGTGGGAAGCAGTAGAAAAGTTTAAAGAATTTTTGGCTGCATGGATTGCAAAAGATGGTTCTCATCAGATACTACCTGACAAAAAACAGCATGCAATACAATTTACAAATCATTGGTTTTTTAGCAGCACGTGACGTCTAACATGACATAATGTTAAATTTGCAATGAGATATCTAAACATATCTTAAAATGTCAACAATTTAAATATCTGATTTTTTTTACACTGTGACTTTCAGTTGAAACAGTGTTGTGAAAGTTTAAACACACACGTGATAGTCCCATATACATTATCTTAAATAAAAGTGAGAACTGAATCGTTTCATTCTTCACTATGATACATTCTAGGAAATGAAAAATGTGTGACATTTGTTGTTTCCTGCATTTTAGCATATTAGTTATCGTCTATATCAAATATATTGCAAATCTAGTTTATTGCAGCAATAGTCACGGTGATATGTTTTCTTCTGTTTCTTCTCACTCAGTTATGCTCGCAGTCATAATTATAAAAAACAAGTAACATTTTCTGCACATCTTTATATATATACCTTAAAATCCAGCTTCCACAAAGTCTATTTGCTTCTGTTAAGAGCATTTAAAAAATAAATTAAACAGAGACTTGACTCTGCTATTTATTCTTGTCTCAAGAAAACAATTCTTGCCAGTAATCTAAACAGGATGCTAATATTTATAAACTTGGCATAAGGATTAATTCTAACAAAAATATATACACAAAATTAATTCTGAAGAACATTATGATCAAGTAGAATCCTTTTAATTGGCACAAACCAGTGGCAGTAGAGACATTCCAGTTAAGGTTCCAATCCTGCGATCATTTCTAACATCTGTACTCGTATGTGTTTATTTGAAATCCATGGGAGTATGTGTGTGTGAAAGGAGTATTCATATAGATAAAAATTAGCAGGATTGGATCCTAAATTATCATCCCAATTAAGAGAGGATCACATAATACACTGTGCTGAAAAATATTCATTAATTGCCTAAAAACATATATTACAGTGGAACATGCTGGCACATAGCGTAACTCATCTTTCCCTCTAGCTGCTGATCCACGGAGGGAAAGACACTACTACTACTACTAGTTGGTAATGGAGTTATTCCGTTAACTCAAAGGGTATGTCTACTCTGCAGTTAGACACCTGAGGCTGGCCTGTGCCAGCTGACTTGGGCTCAGGATAAGGAGCTATTTAATTGCGGTGTAGACATTTAGACTTGGGCTGAAATCTGAACTCTAAGACTCTACTAAGTGGGAGGGTCCCAGAGCTCGGGCTGTAGTCTGAGTCCAAATATTTACACTGCAATTGAACAGCCCCTCAGCCTGAGCCCTGGCGTGAGCCCGCTTCAGCTGACATGGACCAGCTGCAGATGTCTAACTGCAGTGTAGACATGGACAAAGTAGCTTCTGATTGTAGGCCCCAGTTCAATTCCAGATTATCAACAATGGCAGGAGTTGTAACGGTACTGAAAATACAAAGCATACAGCATTTTCAAAGCAAACACTGAAGTTAATTGAGCTGTGTCAATTTACACCAGCTTGGAATTTGGCCCTAGGTAAAATCAATTTGTTTAGCAGCTATAGTAAAGCATGGAAGGAGCATGAAATGAACATGCAGGGCTGCACAGAGAAAATTCAGGATTGCAAATACCAATCTGCTGCTATGAACAGTTTTGATAATATTAAAATAACTGGCGCATGAAATTGCAAGCCCATTAGCGAGAATTTTTAATGAATCAGTAAACTCAGGGGTTGTACCGTACGACTGGAGAATTGCTAACGTAGTTCCTATCTTTAAGAAAGGGAGAAAGAGTGATCTGAGTAACTATAGGGCTGTTAGTTTGACATCTGTAGTATGTAAGGTCTTGGAAAAAATTTTGAAGGAGAAAGTAGTTAAGGACATTGAGGTCAATGGTAATTGGGACAAAGTACAACATGGTTTTACTAAAGGTAGATCGTGCCAAACTGACCTGATCTCCTTCTTTGAGAAGGTGACAGACTATTTAGACAAAGGAAATGCGGTAGACCTTTTACCTCGATTTCAGTAAGGCATTTGACACGGTTCCACATGCGGAATTATTAGTCAAATTGGAAAAGATGGGGATCAGTATGAGAATTGAAAGGTGGATAAGGAACAGATTAAAGGGGAGACTACAACGGGTCGTACTGAAGGGTGAACTGTCAGGCTGGGAGGAGGTTACTAGTGGAGTTCCTCAAGGATTGGTTCTGGGACCAATCTTATTTAACCTTTTTATTACTGACCTTGGCACAAAAAGCGGAAATGTGCTAATAAAGTTCGTGGATGACACAAAGCTGGGGGGTATTGCTAACACGGAGAAGGACCGGTATATCATACAGGAAGATCTGGACGACCTTGTAAACTGGAGTAATAGTAATAGGATGAAATTTAATAGTGAAAAGTGCAAGGTCATGCACTTAGGGATTAATAACAAGAACTTTAGATATAGATTGGGGACGCATCAGTTGGAAGCAACAGAGGAGGAGAAGGACCTTGGGGTATTGGTAGATCGCAGGATGACTATGAGCCGCCAATGTGATATGGCCGTTAAAAAAGCTAATGCGGTTTTAGGGTGCATCAGGCGATGGGTCACTTGCTGGTGAATTCTCTGCAGCTTGAGGTCTTCAAACTACAATTTGAAGACTTCAATAACTCAGGCATAGGTTAGGGGTTTGTTATAGAAGTGGATGGGTAGGGTTCTGTGGCCTGCTTTGTGCAGGGGGTCGGACTAGATGATCACATTGGTCCCTTCTGACCCTAGAATCTATGAATCTATGAAGACAGCACTGTAGGATTACACTAAAATGCCCTTCTCACAACTAAGTGTGCTGGCATATGTAGTGATTTGTCACTGAACATGTTTCCTGGCAATCACACCAATTAAGTGCAAAGACTGAGTATCAGGATGCCAATTAAATGGATTCTTCTGAACTAATGCAATGACATAGATGGAAATGAGGTTAGTAAACCACATACTGCCACTAAAATCTCTGGTTATAAAACATATGGCCACAATAATATACAACAAGATACTGGGATCATTTTCAATACGCTCTAGCATTAAATAAATAGAAAAATCAAATGCAAACTGACATAACAAAATGTTACTTCACTTATAGACACCTCCAGTGGAAACAAAATTACTAAATAATATAAATATTCTTTCATACTGTATATATTATATATATTTATATTTAATATTTTATGGCATGAACAAATGAATAGGAAAAAGTACAATGCTTAGATAACAGACATGATTCAATATCTGTTTTGTTGAAGCCTTGTGCCAGTAGCTCCTGCATGTTGTTTATAGAATATAATCTGTTACTGGAGCTATTTGCCTTTTTTACCCTGCTTGGATTTTGAATTCACCTTTCGGGCAGCGCTCACTGGTTCACCCTTTTTCTGTGGCCTCCATAGCTCTCTTGAGCAGTCGACAGGCTCATAGAAGAATATAACTGGTTGGATGCTGTTCTTCTCATCTTCAGTTTTCTTTAGGAACATTCTACCTTTTTGAAGGGAATGAGGTTTTGCATCAGGTATATTATATGAACCATGCTGATTTCCTCGGCTTCTGAAATAAAAAAAATTCAGTCAGATTTTGCGAAGGTGGCAAATGGTCTGATTTTTAAAGGTGCTGAGCACTTGCGGCTACCAGAGGTATTGCATGGTAAAAATAGCATTTTTAGAATGACTTCTGTAAATTGACCCCTGCACTACACCGAAACTCATCTGGGTTGCTATTAAGCAGTAGCAAATATCTTTGTACCTTTAATAGACCATTAAAGCAGTGAGCCAATCCCCACTGCGAGAGTAGGTAGCTGAAGAAACCTGGTGTAGAAAGCAGGGCACTGGGCTTGGATCAAAGGTGGTATGTCTGGGATACAAACAGATTCAGATGGACAGCTTGACAAGAGAGAAATTTCTGTTCACAGTGGAGAGTATCTAATCAGCAAGGAAAGCTGACAAAAATAGTTAAAGGGAGGAGATTGCTTTCAAGATGTAAACTATTTATTTTTCTGCTTTCTCTGTAATTATACTGAAAATGCCTTAGCTAGTTTAAAGAGACCAAGTGGGTGAGGTAATATCTTTTATTGTACCAACTTCTGTTGGTGAAAGAGATAAGCTTTCGAGTCACACAGAGCTCTTCTTCAAGACTGGGAAAGATACTCCCAGCTTCAGAGCAAAATACAAGGTGGAAGAGGACGTAAGTAGTTAGTACATATCCTAAGGCAGTGTTTCCCAAACTTGGGACGCTGCGTGTGTAGGGAAAGCTCATGGCGGGCTGGGTCGATTTGTTTACCTGCCACGTCTGCACGTCTGGCCGATCGCGGCTCTCACTGGCTGCAGATTGCCACTCCAGGCCAAAGGGAGCTGCTGTAAACGGCGCGGGCCGAGGGACGTACTGGCCGCCACTTCCAGCAGCACACAATTGGCCTGGAGCAACGAACCGCAGCCAGTGGGAGCCACAATTGGCTGGACCTGCGTATGGTGCAGATAAACAAACAGGCCCGGCCCACCAGGGGCTTTCCCTACACAAGCGGCATCCCAAGTTTGGGAAACACTGTCCTAAGGGACCATGGAGGACCATAGTATGTGCTAACTACTTATGCTAAACAATCTGTTCCACCCTGCATTTTGCTGTGACACTAGGAATACATTTTCCAGACCTGAAGAAGAGCTCTGTATGACTCAAAAGCTTGTCTCTCTCACCAGCATAAGTTGGTTCAATAAAAGATATTACTTCATCCACCTTGTCTCTCTAATATTCTAGGACCGACATGGCTACAACAACACTGCATGAGCTAGTTTAAGTTATAAGATGTGCAAATTTAGAAAAGTTAGCAAACAATTTTTATTTTAATTCCATTTTCTTTCCTTTAGTATACATTTGTTTTTGTTAAGATTACTACTAATTTCATGAAGATAACCTCACAGAGAAAAGAACCCCATAATCTCAAAGGAGAGGTAGTGAAAGGTAAAAGTTTCTGGAATGTAGATCCCCCCATCAACCCTAATCTCAAGCAGCATGGACATGAGAGGTAGCTGCCCCCAGCAGGTTGATTTGCTATCAGATTTTGGCAGGCAAACAGTGGAGAAATTGAGGAGACCAATGAGGAGAGCAGGGACAGATCCTCCGCTGTGTAAATTAGTATAGTTCCACTAATGTCAATGGAGTTATGACAACAGACACCAGCTGAGGCTCTGCTCCTGGAGTTAGTGGTGGTGCTGGTCACAAGGCATTTGAGTGCTTAATTCTCTTGGGCTACTTTGAAAATTGCAACCAACATTAATATGACACTGTGATGGGGTGGAGTAGGCCCAGAGGCACCCTACTGGAGGCCTCAGGGTCCTGCCATACTCATCACAGGAAAAGAGCAATGGAGCTAAGTCCTCCAAGTAGCCTAGAGAGACTGTGTAGAAAGCAACCAATCAGGGGAGAGGCTGTAAGGAGCAGCCAATCAGGGCTCAGGAGGGCCATATAAGAAAGAGCTGCAGTGCACACCACAGTCAGTTCCTTGTAGGAACCAGAGCAGTGCACGTGGTGCTGTCCAAAACAAACTGTAGTACGATGAACTGCTCAGTGTGGGCAGGGGACTGGGGGAATGAGAAAGAGCACTTGGCTGGCTGCTGGGCCTGAATGCAGAAAAACCCTGAGCTAAGGGTGAAACATTGGTGAAAGCTGAGACTGTGGGGAAGTGGTCTGAGGAACTGAAGGCAGTTTTATTAAAAGGACATGTGTCTGTTATTTTTAGGGTCCTTCGGCTGGGATCAGATATAGTGGGTGGGCCTGGGTCCCCCCACTGGGGAAGTGGCCTACAATTGTACAGTGATAAACCTCCAGAAGGGTATCTGAACTGTTAAGAGGCCCATCTGGAAAACGGGGGCCAGAAGAGACCAGAGATGGTAAAACCAGGGAGGAAACCCTCGGGGCACGCCTCAATACCAGGGCCAGGACTGGCTAATGACTGAAGACACGTTGGACCAGAAGGGACTCTCATGAGAGGTGGGTGCTACACTGTTACAGACACAAATGATTTATAGTCCTTATGGTTATAGACTTCCGTGCGTGTGGAAGGCAAATTAACTTAAAAAAACCTCAGTGTATTTAAAAATACTTTTTATCTTATTAAAACAGATCATAATGGTAAAAGATCACACCAACCAGTTATGAACTAGTCTATGTTGCTAGATGCTGAGATAGTGTACAGTGAGAGTTACTGAGTTATTACAGAAAAGATGCATTTGACATCTTTTGACAGTTGACTCTGACAACTGTCCTATCCTCTGTTTCACCTCTAATTATTAGTACATTCTGACATAAGGTGCTAGGACACTGATGTAAAATGTTATAGGCCCAGTGGGGCTATAACTACTTACACCAAATGAGGATTCTCCTTCCAGAGTGTTGGTGGGACTCAAACCTGGTTCTTTTGCTTGAACAACCAGCGACCCACAATGCAACTTTTTAAAAATAAAAATATTGTAGGAAAAATCTCTTGTAGCTGAAGCTTCATCAAATTGCCAATATATTTGTTTTACGGAGAGTAAACTATAGAGGTACAATATGTCAAATCAGCTGATGCATATAATGCTTGCTTAACTCTTTTAACTTTAACTTAATTTGTAATGTGATTTCAAAAACAGCTGGCTTGACAGTTATGGAAACTGAAGTTATTGCTTCATCCACAGAACAGGCATAGCAGCAATAGGAGCTTCCGCATCCTGCCTCAGCTCTGTTTGTGGTAACCATCTCTATAAAAAGCAGGTAACTTCAGTCCATCTGCTTATTCAGTCCTTGGTGTATCTATTGAGATTGCTGGGGTGCTAATCAGTGTGCATTCTTAATGGTGTTTTTCATAAGGACAACTGTTTACAGTGGCTGGATGGAGACCTTCATGTTATTTCATATAGGCCACTGAAATCCCAGCAGATGGTGGCAACTACTGGATTCTGTTAAACTGTGCTGCTTTAAACCAGTGGCTTGTATATGCTGTTACCAATCCCCTCAATTATCCATGTCATATCACTTACCCACATCTGATTTCAATAAATAAGTTTGATTGAACTTGGCCTGATGTCTTATTTCTACAATGCTGACATAAGTGAGTGCAACTCCATTGACTCCAGTGGAGTTATACCCACTTAGGTGAATGTGTTATGTCATGTTTCATTTCACACATTCTCCCACTTCTTCCAGTGATATAAACAGTGATGGGGTCTGAAATTTAGAGACACTGTCAGCTCAAGTATAGGCCAAAGATTAGGTTTTTGGAAAAAAGTCTGTTTTTACTAATCTAAAACCAGTAGAGAAATGTTTCATGATTTAAAAAAAAAAACAACTTCAAATGGAATAAATTGTTAAAGCTAAATACAAAAATCACCAGCTCCTGCACTGTTAATTAATAATCCCCATGCTATCAGCAAAAGTGAAACTGATTCCAATAATTTTCATTGTTTATTTTTTAATTTCTTAGTGTGGACAAAGTGAAAAGTAAGTTGCATTTTTTAATTTGATTTCAAAAATTGAAGCTGTTTTAGTCACATACTCTAGGTCAGGACATTTGTTCATTCATAATATGGTATTTTTAAGTTGTGCCCCCTTTAAAAAAATCTGACATAAATGGCAAGAATAAATCTCCCGCCTATGGTACTCAGGAATGACAGAATGTTAAAGACATTTTCATCTGAAACTTAGTATGTTTTCATTTAGTAGATTCAAACTTTGCGAAAACCAATACAGTGAAAGAGGAAGCAGTAATTTATTGGCGCACAAGGATTCAGTTTTTTTTCTTGAATGAAATATTTTATTTTTAATTTAGCAAAACACCTGGTTTTTCTTTATTATGCAAAATGCATAGATATCATCAAATATAGCGCCTGCTCCAAAGCCCATGGAAGTCAGTGTAATGGACTTAGGATCAGGGTTATACAGCATACGCAGAAATGTAAGTGTGTTAAAATGCAAGCATGTTTAAATGATAGAAGAATGAAATGAAATACATACAGGCATCTGGGTTTCTTATTTGATGAGAGGTCTGTAAACTGGAAAAAACAGAAAAATGTTTATATGAGCAAATATCACAGTGGCATGAGTGGTGCGTATAAGAGGCTTGAGGAGGCTAAGCCTCCCTAAAATAAAAAAGACTGGCCATGTAGGGGGCAAATGATGGAGGTGAGTCACCTCCCTTTGTAGGCGTGCCGGCCTTCCGCCTTTGTGCCTTGGGAGCAGGAGAACCGGACGCTCCCTAGAAGTGGCAGGGGGGTGCACCACCGTTTCGTGCACCTCCACCCCTTCCCGCCCCGGCTCCTCCTCGTCTCCTGAGGCCCTGCCTGCTGCTCACTCCTTTCCACCCCCTCCAGTCTGTCATTCACCTTTAAGGCAGGGAGAAAAGGAGAGGGCATATAGATAAATGAAGATAATAGCAAAATGAAATGACATACAAAAGCCTTCCCATTTTTTTTGTGCCTTAAGGACAATTGATGGGTGGTGGTGGGGAGCTTAGAGGAGCGACCAGCAGGGGTGAGGCCTCAAGGAGAGGGCCAGAGCGGGGAAGCAGGGGGCACTGTCTGAGCGCCTGTGGCCCCCCCACTTCTAGGGAGCTTTTGGCACTGCTGGGTGTAGCCTCCCCAAATGAAAAACTCACATGCTATCTATGCACAGTTGTCTTCGGTCATTTAAATCACTTTATATTTACAAAAAACCAACATGTATCTAAGGCCCTGATCCTGCAAAGATCTACACGTGTTTAACTTTAACGTCACTCAGGGGCACCCCTAGATCTACACAGATTTCAGGACATCAGTATGTTAAGAGGTAGAACTCATTGCCTGCTCTAGGGGTTGAGGGGAAAGAAGAGAGATTTATTTTGTCCTCCTCAAAGTTAGGAAATTCAACAGGTGGAAACTTGCAGTGCTTCCTAACCCCTATGCACTAAGTTCTACATATTGTTAGCATGTAGCCCAGTATTTGTAGTGGAAGAAAAGTAGTAGTCATTGGACGTTTGTCATAGCTTAGCAACAGTTTGCTTGGAAACAAATAAATGCAAAGCCCATATTTTGGGTCATCTGGTCACTTTTAGCTATGTGTTCACTCCAACTATAGGTGTAATTTGCAAACCTGAAGCAGAGCTCTGTGTGGCTTGAAAGCTTCTCTTTCACCAACAGAAGTTGGTTCGATAAAAGATCTTACCTCACCCTTATCTCTTTAGTTAAGCCACTGTTATTCTTTCATTTTGGGGCCATGCAATCAAAGGCTATGAAATTATCTTCCAGCTCTTTATTTTAGTCCAGTTGCTCATATTTTTAATTCAATTAAAATTTGAAGCCAAATTTAAAATGACTGAAGTGCAATAGTAGAATATTTTTAAACTATTCTAGTTACAGAAACAATTCTGTATATTCAGTATGCAGAATCCTATTTCCAGCTTTCCCTTCTTTCACTGCTAGGAACATTTAAACAAAAAATTATTTGTGTCTTTTCCTACTAACAACTCTTCCAACTTAATAAATAATCTTAAATCTTGTAATTATGCAGGCGTTGTTAGTTCATTTACCAGCAGGTAGTTACAATTTTTTTTATTGTAACTATAATCAAAGTAAATTGCTAAAGATGAACAGCAAGGGCTGACTGTAGGTACTTCACGTTTGATTATACAGTCTAGATACAATGAGAAGTAATTATTGTGCTCAAGATAATTAATAAGCCATTGTTCCCCATTAAACTGGATTAAATCAATTTTCCATCACAACCTTTAATTTTGCCAAAATATATTTATTCTACAAGAACAACTAAAAATCTCTAAGCTACATTCTCAGCTATGCGAAGAGCAGCATTCACTGGAGGGGGCAGGGGCACAACAGTGGCTTTATACCCCTTTTCCTCTCCTCACCCCCAATCTCAGGACCAACTAATGCCTGTCAACTTCTGGCACAGTAAGAGCTGCCTCCAGCATGCTCCAAACTGCTGGACTGGAACTCCCCAAGGAGTCCATTCTATAGCAGAGTCTATCTAGATCACAGTGACACTCCAGACACTAAGGGCCAGGACAGGTGGTGTGGAACTGGGGTGGACAGAGCTAGATCCACCCGGAATTTACCTACATCAGGAAGAACTCCAGGTAGATGGTTAAGTCCACTTTAAGGCTGTATTTTGCCACCAGAGTGGCACCAGTAACTTTAGTGGGGCAAGGATCTGGCCCTGTGCAGTGGTAATGACTTTCAGTGAAATCTAACAGTGAACCAGATTTGTCCGTTAATGGGGGTTTCCAGTCTCAGAATTGTTATGTTTTTCTGCAAGGGATAATCATACATAGTCTGAGCCATTCTTACACTCCTTACTTAGACAAGACTGTTAAAGGGAGTTTTGCTTGAATAAGGACTGCATCATCAGCCCATATGGCAAGATGAGAGGATTGACACATTTGATTCAAGCAACAAGTGTTCCTGACCAGTGTCTTCAAATACTGACTTACTTTATCCCCCCAAATAGCAGGCCAAAGAGCCATGCCAAAATCACAACTTTTGCATTGCAAGAGTTTTGTGGCAAAACCCGAGTTAAATAATATTAGCGAAGAATAACAAAGATCCACAATTTTTGCTTTCCTCTCCCCTACCTTCAAACCTACCTGCAGCACAATGCTCTGAAGTTTGAGCACTGTATAGGAATGGGGCCTAAAGAAAACTGGAGGGGAAAACATTCTCTGCTGGGAAATGGTTTTATGCATCTGGGTGGCATTGCACCAGCTTCCTGGATCACATTTTGTCCATTTTGCAATTCCTCAATTCACAGGAGGTCTGCTGTGATCTCTCATCTCCTTCCAATCAATGATCTGTCCATGACTAAATTCAAGTACAATACACTGTTACAACTCCCAATATCTACCAACATTGCCTGCCTGCAGCCCCAAATTAAACACTTTCCTTTCCAAATATTAATGTGAATTTTAGTGCTTCTGAAAGGTGCCAGATTGACAGCTCTGGAGATCTTTAACAATAGACAGAAATGACAGGCCATGTCTCCCTGCTACTATCCAACCAGTGTGCTTGAATCTCATTTATGTCCTGCAGAGTTCCATTTCCATGTTCATTCATTCTTTGATCTTGCTACTGAAATTGCTAATGGGGAGCCAATTAGTGCCAAAGGTTGGGGTGGTATTTGTGTTGCTCACTAATCACTAAAACAATGAGGAGTCCTTGTGGCACTTTAGATGCTAACAAATTTATTTGGGCATAAGCTTTCGTGGGATATAACCCACTTCATGAGATGCATGGAGTGGAAAATACAGTAAGCAGGTATACATATACAGCACATGAAAAATGGGAATTGCCTTACCAAGTGTGTTTGTGGGGGAGGGGGGTCAGTGCTAACGAGGCCAATTCAATTAGGATGGATGTGGCCCATTCCCAGCAGTTGACAAGAAGGTGTGAGTATCAACAGTGGGGAAATTATTTTTTGTAGTGACGCAGTCCACACTAGGTAGAGACCAGTCCACACAAGAGATCCATTTCCTGGACACTGCAGTACATATAAGCAATGGTCACATAAACACCACTCTGTACAGAAAACCTACTGACCACTATACCTACCTACATGCTTCCAGCTTTCATCCAGAACACATCACATGATCCATTGTCTACAGCCAAGCCTTCAGATACAAGCACATTTGCTCCAATCCCTCAGACAGAGACAAATACCTACAGGATCTCTATCAGGCATTCTTAAACCTACACAACCCACCTGGAGAAGTGAAGAAACAGATTGACAGAGCCAAAGGGTACCAAGAAGTCTCCTACTACAGGCCTAACAAAGAAAGTAACAGCAAGCCACTAGCCGTCACCTCCAGCCCCCAACTGAAACCTCTCCAGCATATCGTCAAGGATCTACAACCTATCCTGAAGGATGATTCTTCACTCTCACAGACTTTGGGAGACAGGCTAGTCCTCGCTTACAGACAGTCCCCCAACCTGAAGCAAATACTCACCAGCAACTATGCACCAGACAACAGAAACACCAAACCAGGAACCAAACCCTGCAACTAATCCCATTGCCAACTCTATCTGCATGTCTATTCAACGGACACCATCATAGGACCCAACCACATCAGCAACACCATCAGGGGCTCGTTCACCTGCACATCTACCAATGTGATATATGCCATCATGTGCCAGCAATGCCCCTCTGCCATGTACATTGGCCAACCTGGACAGTCTCTACGCAAAAGAATAAATGGACACAAATCAGACATCAAGAATTGTAACATTCAAAAACCAGTAGGAGAGCACTTTAATGGACAATCCATAACAGACTTAAATCACCATTCTTCAACAAGAAACTGTAGAACTGGAATTAATTTGCAAATTTGACACCATCAAATTAGACCTGAATAAAGACTGGGAGTGGCTGGGTTACAAAAAAAATTTTTCCCACTGTTGATATTCAACCTTTCTTGTCAACTGTTGAGAAAGGCCACATCCACCCTAATTGAATTGGCCTCGTTAGCACTGAACCCCCCCACTTGGTAAGGCAACTCCTATCTTTTCATGTGCTGTATATTTCCAATCCATGCATCTGATGAAGTGGGTTACATCCCATGAAAACTTATGCCCAAATAAATTTGTTAGTCTCTAAGGTGCCATAAGGACTCCTCGTTGTTTTTAGTGATACAAACTAACATGGCTACCACTCTGAAACCTGTCACTAATCACTGTTGTTCACTGCGAAGAGGACTAAGACACCAAATAATCATTTCACATAGGATACCAGCTATGGCTAAAAGCCATCAGATAGTAACAACTTTTGGATAACACATTTCAAAAAGAAAATAATGCTCTTAGAATCAAGAGGACGAATGACTTTGAAGGCATTTACTGTTGACACAACCTGTAAACTTGCACAATAAATGTTGTGTTTCCTGCACAGCTATTAGCACATCTGTAGTGGGTGTTTAGATTTCTAATTGTCTAAAACACTCGCAAAAAACTAATGTCCACAGCTGAAAGTTTGATCCTGAAATAAATTTGTCTCCCAAATTTAGCATTTAAAAATAATTATTGGTCCAGTAAATCCTTCCTCCCACCCCTGTATTTTTTACACTTTTCTGTTGGAGTTTTGATCTGATTTCCATTGTCTTTTGAGCCTATTGGGATGAACGTGCCTGTAGTCACACCACGTTGGTTTCTGTGGTAACTTGGTGAACTCAGGAAGGTCAGGCTGGTCAGCGATTGGTAGTGCAGCTGATTCAGAAGGCAGTGGTCCCTCCATGAGACAACTGATCAGTATGCTATTAAAAGGCACTGTGCTATTGGAAGTACTCTTTCAGGTGCAATTTAAAACAAAGGTTCTTACACATAGTCCTCTCTAAAGATCTCTCAGCACTTTCTGAGATATCAGCTTGGTTTCTATACCAAATTTCTAATCTTATGTTATTTCAGTACCTACCAAAAGATCCTTCTATTTCAAATTGAGGTGACCTTTGCTTTCTGCCCTTAAACTGCCTTTAAGCACTATGTGCAGTCAAACAGTAGTTGCTTTTTTCAATTAATATGGCTGCATTTCCATGATGGATGAAGTCCATTCTAGGTACAGTTTGTCTTCTGTATCCATTTAAGTGTTGAAAGGCCTTTGGAATTCTTGTAGATGAAGCTTGCCACACAAATGTAATGTATTAGAGGGAAATTAATCACTCAAAGTAATAGTCGTGGTTATTAATGGAAAAAATTATATTGGCTATTTGTCCCAAAGGCAAGACCCTTCAGCAAAAGGGCAGATGGACATTTAATTATTCCTCACTTTCTCCTTCCCATTTTTGGCTACTGCTGTCCTTTTCCTCTCTAAGATTGCCATCATTTACTGAAAAGAAAATGCAGTTTGGCTGAGTGGTAGGGAAGGAATGGGGTTGGGATGAACTGAGCTTCTGTACGTGTTGCTCCCCCCAGCCACACCACTGGATGGCATTGAAATCTTTAAAAAAAAAAAAAAGTGAAATTCTAAATTCTCTGCATAAATATGTACAGTGCAGCTACATTTATGGATACATCAGCCAAAATCATAGGTGAGTTTTTCACTGCTAGGTAGAGATAAGTGACATTTTTCGGCAATTAATAAATTTGCCCCAAATGCATTGGCCCATAGTGTCATCCAAAAAATCTGAAATTTTTTTTTAAGTCATAAGGTTTAATTTGGACCATTTTTAAATGAAACATTTTGAAACAATGTTTTATTTAAAAATGGAACTGTATTTTAAACAAAAGGGGTGACGCCCAAAAACACAACATTTTTTCCAGTTATGTTTCTTAATAATTTTGGATCAAAAATACTTATTTTTTTTCATTTTGGCAAGAAAAACTGAAAAAAATCAGGTGTTTTGGTTTTAAATTAACCAAATTTTTTTGGGAGGGGGAGATTTTTTTTTGGTTCAGTTCCTGAATCAAAATATCATCTACTCGTTCAACTCTATTGCTAGGTTAAAGCTTTGTATACAACCCATGTTGGTAGGGGTTACCATCTATTGACTGTTCAGTAACCTGTACTACATTTCTTTGCTAATGCCCAAGGACTGTGGCCCAGATCCTCAAAGGGCATTGCCTAATTCCCATTAATTTAAATGTGGCTGGTATCCACATCATTAATGATACCTTTGTAATCACTCCCGGCTAGAGATCAAGGAATGATGGACCTGGAGCATTGCTTGTCCATTACTAGTAATGTTTAGAGTGGTGTGTAATGCCTTTGTTTCTAGCAGTAGCTATTTAACTGTCATTTGTGGTAGTTGCGAATTTACAAAACAAAACACACTCTTCCTTCTGCCTCTCTTAATTATCACATCTAAATCATTACTTTAGGTTTGTGTTTAAATTTGTTACCATTACAATTAAAATGGAATTTTAAAGCTTCAAATAAAATTCAGATGCGACTCAGACCTTCTCAGGTTTCTAGAACATACACAAGTGCTTGACCTGCACCTATTATTAGTTACCACGCAGCATATGCAGTTTGTTGCCCATGTAGAGCAACAGCTTAACAACATAAATAAAACAAGTTCACAGAAATACAGACATTTTACAAGTACAGATCTGATTGGTTTCTAAATGATTCAGTCTTGTTGAGTCTATTCACACTGAAATTCAGGTACTTTCCCTGGAGCAATGAACTACAGTATAATTCATTAGATCAGTGGTTCTCAAACTTCATTGCACCATGACCCCCTTCTGACAACAAAAATTACTACATGACCCCAGGAGGCGGGCACTGTCACCTGGATGTGTGGGGGGTGTGTGTGCGTGTGTGTGCAAAGTTCAAGCCTCACTACCCCATGCAGGGCAGGGGGGATGCAAAGCCCAAGCCCAGGGCTTCAGCCAGGGCCAGCTCTAGCCATTTTGCCGCCCCAAGCACGGTGGCACACTGTGGGGGGCGCTCTACTGCTCGCCGGTCCCGCAGCTCCGGTGGATCTCCCACAGACGTGGCTGCGGAGGGTCCGCTGGTCCCGCGGATCCAGTGGACCTCCTGCAGGCGTGCCTGTGGATGCTCCACCGGAGCCGCAGGACCAGCGGACCCTCCGCAGGGATGCCTGCGGGAGGTCCACCGGAGCCACCTGCCGCCCTCCCAGCAACCGGCAGAGCGCCCCCTGCAGCATGCCGCTCCAAGCACGCGCTTGGCGTTCTGGGGCCTGGAGCCAGCCCTGGCTTCAGCCCCCTGCCTGGGGTTGCAGCATGAGCCCTACTGCTGCTCAGGGCTAGGGCTGAAGCCGAAGCCGGAGCCCCGCAGCCCAGGGTTGAAGCCTGGTTCGGCTTCGGCCCCAAGCGGTGAGGCTTGAGGTTTTGCCCCAGGTCCCACAAGTCTAACACCAGCCCTGGTGACCCCATTAAACAGGATCATGACCTACTTTGGGGTCCCGACCCACGGTTTGAGAACACCCACATTAGATGACAGTTTTGTGTGCTTACCATGTGTTCATTGAGATCACTGTAATTGTACATTAGCTGCTGATTTTGATAATATTCTAGTTGTCGTTCTGCCAGATCAACCCTCTGCAATAGATTCTCAATGAAGTGTTGGAGCTTGGCTTTCCCACGGCCCTCTTTCTCAGCTGCCTCTTCCAGGAAGTGGTTAAAAGTAACAACCTCTCTGTAAGACAAAAGTGTTTGAAATATAGCAACATCAAAGTATTGGAAAGAGTCTTGGCTTTGTAGTTGTTGTAATTGTTGCTAAGAAACAGCAGTGGAAAGGGGATTCTCACCTGTATTCTAGAAATCTCCTATCAATGCCTTTGTGTTCATTGCCATATGTCTCTTTTTTTTTCTGGTTATGTAAATGACAGGAAATAAGAAAAATAGACAGATTTGGAAAATCTATAGGATTAGGAAAACTTCTCCAAGAAATTCCTTGTTTTCCTGCTAGCAGTCCTGGAGGTGTAGGCCATCCCACAAAGGGTAGGAAGGTTGCCCTGCTATGCCACATACCCCTGTGCACTGCTTAAGGGGTGGCACAGCTGCTGTGCTTCCCAGAAACTTACTAAAACACAGTGGCCTCCTGGAGCTTCTTCTGGGCCAGGATAGTGCACAGAATATCCCCTGCTCAGAGCTGTGCCTTAAAATAAAAACATGCAAATATGTGATAGATTTAGTACAATGTGATTCAGACAACTTCTTTCCTTAAATGGAAATTCCACCTCAGAAGCTCTTGACACATTCATCTTGTAAGCTCCTTGCCAACAGCATTAAAATCACTCATATGTTTATTGCATCCAGGGAAGAAACTTGCACTCATACTGAGCAATATGAAAGGCCAACGCATGGTAGATGAGGATCTCCCATAACATTCATCGCCAACTGTGGTGGCTGGAGATATTTTGTGAAAGCAACATTTAATACATTCCAAAATTGACACTTCCTTAATATTTAATTGCAAGTGTGGTGCCCTTTTCCCTGTTTACATACACACTAGTTTGACACTTAACCCTGAAATATGACTAGAAATGAAAAGAAACCTAAAACTTCTCATCCTATCCTGTAAATTAAATTAAAGAAACTATTTTATGATTCCTAAATAGCTTTATTTTAAAACATCAGCTCTTCATTAATCAACAGAGCCACTGTTGGCAGGCTCCTTAAATTGTATTTTGGCTTTATCATTACAAAGGGTACAATAGGGCAGAAAAAGACTGTTGTGCTCCAGACAAAGTGTGAGCAAGGCTAAGTAAAACAGCCCGAGGCATAATCCCTCTACGCTGCCATGGTAAGGAAAGGGGCATGGTGAAGAGTGAGCTGGTTAAGTGCAATTCTGAGCATGTCAGATTTGCCCCTGATCACGAAGTGCTAGATAAACTGAGGTTATTGGTATGCAAATACAACCATGTTTTAGTTTCATTCAAAACACAGAATATGGGGGCGAGGGGGGAGAGAAATCAGTGTTTAGTAAATTAAAAAAGGACAAAACTGGCCAGGGAAAAATGTAATCTGAGATGAGCACTATAAACAGTGACAAAAAAGAAAAACATTATAGTGGTGATGACCTTCTAAAGCCCTGTTTCTTCATCAGCGCTCAGAAGTTTCTCTTCACATTTCATCTAAATTTATCTAAAAAACTGTTTTAATACACAGTTGTATGTGGATAATAATAGTGTCCTTACAGTTTTTCTGCCCAACAAACCATGAACTGAAGCTGTCTTATGAGCAGTTTCAGGCACAAGCAAATGACTCTGGAATCTTTACATGCAGAATTTGATTTACCTCTGGATTTTGCTGTAAACAATACTAGAATGCACTAAAAAACCTCTCTAATCTAGCAGAAGTGGAAGGTGCTCCAAGAATGGTTGTTTAAAGGCACACACAAAGGCTTTGTTTTTCATCCCAGCTCCTTTTAGGGTATTTTCTTACACATAGTCCAGATTTTGCTAGTTACAAGCAAGAATGAGATAATAGGAACCTTATTTCTTAAACTGTCTACTAGGTAATACCAGCTTTATGGCTGTATGTAGTTTCTGTCACTATCAGCTTGCTCCAGGATAACATGAGGTTTTCTACAGACAGGTAAAAGGCACAGATCAGAGTTTAGACAAATGCTAACAGTAAAACCAAGATGAATTTCAGTGCTTGACTCTCCTCTCACTAACTCACTTACATCATTGTAACTCCTTTGACTTCCATGAATTTACTCTGGATTTATACCAATGCAAGAGCAAATAGAGCCCCTTGGAATCTTACACGTATACAGGGACTTTTGATTTGCTGTCCAGGTGTGTCAGACAAAATGTTTAACTTTGTTTACAAAAAAAAAAATCTGTCTTCCCAGAAATGATCTAATGAATGTTTGCCCATATGTTATTGCATAGATTACAGGATGCAATGTTTTGCAACAAACTTTACGAAAATAATAATGAATTTGCATTAACAAACAAAGTACCTTGTCATTTCATACATGCCCTACTGTTTAGTAGGGGACAGGAAACTCAGACATGGAAACTTGCAGTTTGTTATACTGTAAGCCTGAGATTTAACTCACCCCATACTAAACCAACCTTGGGTGAAACTCCGGGATTTCACCATTAACATTAAGGGGGGAAAATGCTCCACTGCTGCTAAGGTGCCCCCACCTCAGGAATGCCCCTAAAAAGAGTTATAACACCAAGGGTTGTAAAGTAGAGATACTCAGGTGCTGGGAAGTTTAGGGAGGAAACAGAATTGGTAAAATAGATACGATAAGCTCTGACCAGTGAATTTATGCTGACCATCTGCACAGACAAAGAAGGTCATAAGTTACAATTTGGCATGAGAGAAAAAATACAAAAAGAGTTGAGCAGGGAGGAGAAAACATAGATGCCAGTGTGTGATTAGTTAAATTTGGTTACCTAGGGGTACTGAATAATGTGATAGTTTAGTAAAGTTAAAGGAGGCAGCTAGTTTTACCTATATAATGTAACCAAAACAACAAAAAAGCTCTTTGGGAACCATCTCTGGATTGGATTTAACATCAAGCTGCTAGAACTCTGACCCCTCTACATGACCATGATGTGCAGAGGCATCACCGGAACCCCGGATGAGAGGATCCTGACTAGCCATCAGGTGAATTTTGTCTGTATATTGGGAGTGGTGAGCATAAGAGATTTGCTTGGTATGTGTAGTCTGTGTGTTGCTAATGAATAGATGTTTAGAGCACAGTTGTGTAATGCTCTCTCACTGGGAAAAGGTCCCGTAAAGCCCCAAGCCCCGAGGAAAAGGGCAGGTACTTAAATTGACCAGGTTTCTTCCTGAGCCCAGGGGTAAGGATAGGTGCCTTACACCTCAAGCTCTTGGAAGGGAAAGGGTATGAGGGGGGCCTAAAGTGATTGGGTCACACCTTGAGCATATATAGGGTATCGGTGAGCTGCCCTGGATTTCTTTGTGGGGAACAATCCATTACTCTTTGCTGAGGGGAGAGAAGAAGATAGTTGGTTTCCCTTCCCCCAGAAACAGCAGGAGGATCAGCTACTGAACCAGCCAATTTAGAACGAGAAGCTACTACTTTCTGAAGTACATCCTGGTGGGATTCAATGCGACAGCATGTCAAGGGTTGAATAATTGGCAGTTGCTGTAAGACGGGCTGGATAATTTACTGAATACTAATGATATTTGTACCTATTCCAGGAAAGATCATTAAAAGGAAACATAATCTCCTTTTCTAGGGTGTGAATGGATCACCTGCAGAGGGCAGAAAGTAATTTCCCCTTCCTTCACATCCATACTTGGCTAGATATATTATGTAAGGGATTGATTTTCTTTGGAAGACTGAGATCACTGTCAAAGGCAGGACACCAAGGTAGATGGTCTGATTGAGGATAGTAAATCCTGTGCTTTTTAGCGTAGATTCATCCAAGCAGTTTATTAATGTGCCTTTAATGACTGTACTATCAACTAATTTTTTACCTACAGAAGTGAGCCTCCCCCCTCTATAACTTCCAGGGTAGGTTTTACTCTCTTTTTAAAGATAGGCACAACAATAGCAATTCTCTGATCCTCAGGCACTGCTCCTGTTCTGTTCAGGTACATTACATACTTGTTAGTAGCTCTGCTATCTTATAATTATTATATTTTTGTACTTCCTTTAAAAACAACATCAAGCCCTGAGGATCTGCTGCTATTAAGTTTCTTTAGTTGTTCCAACCCTCTTCCTTAGAGACATCTTTCTCTCTGCCACTGCTATGCCTTGATTACCTAGGAGTTGTTCACTGGGGGATTTTTTCCCACATCATCCACACTAGAGAAGACTGATTCAACAAACTATTTAACTTCACCACAGCTATACTGTCTTTTTAATTGCCTTCTTCACTCCAGGCAGTTTGCATGGTCTTACTCACAGGCATATATATATGACCTTCTTGTTTCAGGTCTATTTTTTATATATGTGTGTGTGTGTGTGTGTGTGTACATTATAGCTATGTGCTCTTTATTTTTTCTCTCTTTAGTTCCCATTCACACCTTGCCTATGCTAGCTAATTTGGATTTTGTTAATATTACTTACACTGAATTTCCCCATTTTGCTATTTTTCACTTCTTTGCTTCACAGAAAAACCGACACTCACTATGGTATGGTCAGATGCTGCTCCTAAAGAAGTCAGTGGCATCCTCCTCATTTTGGGACCCTCTGTTTAGAGGGACAGAATGGAGAATACACACAATATACCAAGGCAAGACAGTTGGGACCAAAGTCCTCACAAACTAGCCTCTTCAGCAGACTCAGGGTGAAGTGGGAAACATTTGATAAGGGCTGCCTCAAAGCTGGGGCACTGTACCTTCAAAAGAGAACTCCTTTAGATCCTAGCTGTGCTACACCCTGTGTACTCCCCTAATATTTCTAAACAGACTCTCTAGGATTATTAAACCCACCTGACCCCATCATTGTCAACATTAACCCCTTCCTCACCTCCTCCAAATGTAATCTGTTGGCTCTTCTTTCCATAGTCATTCAGCCTGAGGATTTCTACCTTTAGTTTCTTCAAAAATACCTCATTTTATCTGCTATCACTTAAAATAATGCCTTAAAATATATAGAGCATAAAATCCTGAGCCCTGCTTGGATACGTTCCAAGCAGTGATGGCTGTATTCAGTGGAGCTCAGAATCTCTATGGACTTATTCACAGAAGCTGGTCCCTCCAAACCAGCATAAGGCCTGGTAAGCAAGGAGTCACAAAACATAGACAGAAATAGGTGAGATTCATTCTTCTGAATTTGTTTAGCCTATGGATTTCACGATGGTCCTGCAAGATTATTTGAACCAATGCTTTGGTTTCTTGTTTCCGTGAGCCCTCTTGGTGTTATGATTGTGGACGTTTTTAGATATCTTGAGTATCTAAAATATTTTCAATTTATAAGTAATTATACGCTTTTACAGAGACAGAGGTAGGGTTTGGGTGTAACTCTAAGGGTGAAGATATTTCTCATTACTTAAACTACGCACAGGAAGGGATAATAGATTCTGTCAGCCATCTGGATTGAATCTTCCAACAGATTCTGAGAATATGGTGTATTATTTACAGTCAATTGCAATAGTGTCCTCTCCTCCAGTAAACTCTTTAAATGGAGAAAATACTAAGATAGCTACTAAGATTTGGAGTCAAAACCCTAAATACAGTTAATTAATTAACAATTTTGTCCAAACTTCCCCCCTCAAACTGTTTTAAGACATGGAATGTTGATAATTTATTATACAGCAAGCTTTATTTTTTAGTTCTTTGGTTGGTAAAGTACCACATAAATATTAAGGCCTGGTTAGAAATTAAGGTTGCTGTCTTGATGGTATTTCGTCAGCCCAGTAAGTATTATCACCTTAAGGCTGGTTGGCCCTACTAATTACTATACTTACAGGCAATGCAAAGACTGTTTGTCTTTGCTGAAAATAATCAGAAGCACATTCCACTGTGTACTTTAAAAAAGCATGTGTTGCATTGGTCTCTGTCCGACTGTGAGTAGTTATTTGCATCAGTAGTTCCCATTGACTCACCAGGGTGAGTCAGGAGGGTCTCAATTTGGCCCTAAGGTGTCACCCATTCACAAAAAAACCTCTTCTATGACCCTAAATGATTGATTGGTGATCGATTGGCGATCCCTCGATTCGAGGATGATCTCTACCATGGATTTACATATGGATCCTGAGATGACTCGGGAGTCCAACCCTGGAACTGCAAATCTGCCTGCAGTAGATACAGACATTTTGTGGCAGGTCAGGACCCTGCTGGGAGAAAGTTTTATTTCTTTTTCCTTCCTCCTCTCTCTCTTTTCAGCTTCAAGGGCAAAGCGCTTCTCCTTGAAGTGGGCCACTGCCTCGTGAAGATATGGTGCCATTGGGGTCGGTTGGTAGCTTGCTCTTCCCAGCTTGTGTGCACTGAGAGTAGAGGACTAGTTTTGGGGGCTAAGTCTGGCATCTGCACGTAATGTCCAGCCCAGTGTAGTTGGTGCATGAGGATCATTGCTTCAATGTTGGTGACATTTGCTTAAGCAAGGATGCTGGTGCTAATGCAGTGATCTTGCCACTCGACATGAAGGATCTTCCAGAGGCATTGTTTGTGGTGCCTCTCCAGACTCTTGAGGTGCTGTCGATAGGTCACCCAGGTTTCGCATCCATAGAGGAGTGTAGGAACAACCATTGTCTTATAGACCTAGATCTTGGTATCCTGCCGTAGGTCATGGTCCGTGAAAATGCGTCAGAGCGATTTTCCAAAGGAAGCACTTGCACACTGGATCCTGTGCTGGATCTCACTGTCGATTTTTGCGTTTTGAGAAAGTTTGCTACTGAGCTAGCAAAAGTGCTCAACTGTCTCCAAAGTCTGACCCTCAACGGCAGGATTTGTGGTGGGTCATGTGCAAGGCCTGAAGCAAGTTGATAGAACACTTTAGTCTTCTCAATATTGAGTGAGAGTCCTAGGCTTTGATAAGCTTGTGCATGAAAATCCAGTATGGACTGAAGGTCATTCTCAGTGTGCGCAAGGATGACAATCATCAGCATACTGAATATCAGTAATGGACCCCCTGAAGACTTCAGACGTCGAGCGGAGATGTCAAAGATTAAAGAGCTGCCCATCCATTCTATATTGAATGTCAGCTCCACTGGAGAGTTGGTGAGCTTTAACAAGGACCTAAATGACTGCTAAGTAGATGGAAAACAGGGCTGGGGCAACAATGCGTCTTTGCTTAACCTCAGTTTTGATAACAAAAGGTTCCATCTCAAGGCCATTACAGAGAACTGTGGCAGTCATCTGATTATGGAGAAGCCTTAGGACCTTAATAAATTTTGGAGGGCAGCGAGATTTGGCCAGCACCTTCCACAGGGCTTTGCAATTGACAGTCAAAGGCCTTTGTCAAATCAATGAAAGCCACATACAGGTCCTGATTTTGCTCCCAAGATTTTTCCTAGATTTGGCAGGCAACAAAGATCATGCCAGTTGTCCCATGGGATGGTCTAAAACCGCACTGCGATTTGGCCAATATTTCCTCAACAAAGGGAAGTAATCGGTTTAAGAGGATATGGGCAAAATTTTCCCTCCTGTAGATAGCAAGGCAATGCCTCGATAATTTCCACATCCTAAGTGGCCCTAAATGTACACCAATGATAAGCATTAACTAACTGATGGAAATTTTTCAAAGGTAACAAGGAAAGGTAGGCACCCAACTGCCACTGACTTTCAATGTGTGCCCAACTCCCCCTTCAAGTTTCTGTGAAATTTTGACACAAATGGCTTGAGTTGAAGACCTCCAGTATTCTGAATCCCCTTTCTGTTCTCTGTGCAAATGGATGTGACCATGACTCTACTCCTTCCCTTTGCCCTTTGGGCATCCCAAGAGATGCACAGAAGGAACAGGATATGTACTCCAGAGAGCCACTGACCACAGCTGTGTCAGTTTGCTACTTAGGGGCATAAGGGAACAGCTCTGTGAACTGCCGTGGAAAAACAAGTCACAATCTGGCTCCAAGGCCTACTCTTCATGGGAAAGTTGATTAGCATACCTCTGGTGGAATAAGCTGTTTCATGATAGCTCCCTATGCGGACACACTCTTCCAGAGTTAAAGTGACTTTTATTCCAGAATAATGATTCTACACTGAGAGTAAGAAACTAACAATATGCAAGCTAGGTGATAGAGGTAAGCCAGTGGAAGTTTTGTCTAAGTACTGAAAGTTTGGCCTTTAAGTGTACTTATATCTTGCTCTTATACTAAAGCCAGAGAACACAGAAAGACCAAATAGATAAAACAAAGAAAATGCCAGTAGAAATTCCAGATTTTGGATTAAAATCAGCACTTTTTTTTCTGTAAAGAGAGAGTTCCTCCCAATTACTTACTGTCCTTAGTCATAACAATGATCAAGTCAGAGAGAACTACTTAGGCCCAGGTCTCTAATCTTTTAAATATTTCTCACATACTAAAATTTAGGTGTGCACAAATATCCCCTGGCTTTGCATGCTTACTTTGTTTAGGTTTATTAAAATCAAACCCCTTTTGCTTGATTTTTTTTCTCACCATACCAATAAATCCCCTTATTTTCCAGAAACAAGCCTCTAGATGCCCTCTTGAACTCATAATTGCTCTTAGCTGCAGTGATCTAACTGGTAGTTTAAAATGTATTCCCTTTGTGTAGGTTTCCGTGGCATTCTGAAGCTCACAGTATTCACACTGACTCTCGCTCTCCTTCATCAAACATTGAGTATTTCCTTTCTGCCCACATTTTCCAATTAACTCTGAAATTGCTCAAGGGCTCCACTTACAGCTTAATCCCACAACCTTTACTCATCTGCATGGTCTCAGTCATGGGTCAGATTGAGGTGGCTCAGTGACCTGAGTTATCTTTGTTGACTGTATCTAGTGTTCTAGAGCATTAAACTTTCTTTTGCAAAATAAAAACAGAAATCTCTGGCCTTTCTTCTCTGAGTGATGTCCCTGGGGGTGTTGCACTTCAGGTATCTGCCTGAGGGCTCATATACACACACCAGTTGTGCCACTTTAAGTATATTGGTATAGGTAAGCAGTCCAGACCCCCTAATCTAGACACAGTTATATCAGTACAAGGATGCTTTACACTGATATGGTTATTCCAGTACGGCAGTGGCACCAATTTAAATATATCTGGGGATGGGGGAGAGCAAATTCCAGTCCTTGCCCCTTAGGGTTGCTAGGCCTCCAGGATTCTCCTGGAGTCTCCAGGAATTAAAGATTAATCTTTAATTTAATTAAAGATTGCCATGCGATGAAACCTCCAGGAATACATTCAACCAAAATTGGCATCCCTACTGTCCCTCCCCAGCAAGGACCATGTTCTGGTTCCTGCTTTCCCCTCACCCACTGCAGGGCCCCTAGGTTTCCTAGGCTGAAGAGCCTCCCCTCACTCTTACTCACATGAGCATGGGCAGATGCTGTCAGGAGTCAAGTTCTTGGTGGACTCCCATTCACTGTGCCATACAGGAACAGATGCCCAGTGTGACAGGTCACAATACCATTTGTCTGGCTGCTCCTCTCTCTGGACAGGGAGCGGCCAGGCTAAAGTTCAGTGCTGTTGCAATCCCATGTGCCAGGTTGCAATCCCACTCACTGAGACTTGTCTGAGTCAAATGTCAGTGTGACCACACAGTTGAATGATGCTCCGGCAGCAGCTGCTACTGAGTTAATACAGGACCGCTGTTAAGAATTGGTCAGGCCATGTGCCCTACGGCTTTGCGGCCTATGGCACTTTAAGCAAGTGCAAAACCTTGATGTGTGTGTGTGGGGGGGGCTGCATTCATTACCAAACCTCTAAACTTAATAGTTATACCAGCACAACATCTGTGTGTAGACTAGGTCTGAATCTGCCAGCAGCCTAAAAGAATATTTCTGAGAGGTGTAAACTGCTCCCGTGGAGCCCAGTGGGATGTTAAGTCTGAGGCTTAACCATGTCGTCATTTAAAGTATCAGAGGGGTAGCCATGTTAGTCTGAATCTGTGAAAAGCGACAGAGTCCTGTGGCACCTTCTAGACTAACAGACATATTGGAGCATAAGCTTTTGTGGGTGAATACTCACTTTGTCAGAATGTCGACATGCATTTGACGACCCACGAAAGCTTATGCTCCAATATGTCTGTTAGTCTAGAAGGTGCCACGGGACTATTTGTCGCTTGTCATTTAAAGTGTGTCTGTTGATCGAAGCATTCACACAAAAAAGAAAAGTGTGATCTTATTACAAAGATTTGCACAATCTACTTAATGCATCTCACTTTGACCACATAGCTGGGGAGAGCTTTGGAGAGTACCACCACTTATTTTTTATCCCTGTCTGACCACTGCTCTGATTGCCATTAGAAAGACTTCTCATGTAATTGAAAGAATGCAAAATGCTGGCCCCACTGAAGTCCCTGGCAATACCAGCTTTGAATTCAGTGGGAGCTGGATCCAGCCCACATGAAAAAGCGCTGCAGGATTAGATCTATTATTTTGGAAACTTACATCTGTTTAAAATCACTAGTCATATCTACTAGTGTTCCTCATAGTTCTTTTTGGTAACTAATGAACCAGTTTAGAAGCATCACATTTTAAAGAACATGCATTTTACTATAAATAAGTTGTTGTGAACTGTCTGAAAAGGTTTCTGAGAATGCTAAATACTGTAAGTAGTTCGTCCATAAATAATGTAACAAACATTGCTACATTTTTAATGGGTGCATCATGAAGATATTTTTAGATAGACTAGGCTTGCCAAATGAGTCTGGAATCTGCTTGTGGTTCCAGTGATACACAAAATTCTGTTTTTATAGATCTACTTCTCCTCCCCCCAAAACCCCTTCCCAGGTTTTTCTAGAAGTGCGCTCTTGAGCATATGCTTGCAGCCATGCCTGGCTGCTCCTTAGAGGAGAAGAAACTCCTTTTACCACTTCCTCATGCTGCATCCATACAACACAGGGCAGGCGTTGGCCCTCTGCTAGAGTCAGATCGTGATACCCTTACTCACAGACTATCTTCTTCTGTGAGTAGCGGCACTTTGATAGGACTGCTTAGAGTAAGCTACTAGTCCGAGTGACCAGCGCACCACAATCTGGCCCTTATTAAATCTCACTTTTTAAAAATGATATGCAGCATGCATGTCAATTCATTTATTAAGTCAAAGTTTAGTCTCAGTGACACCTGTGCCACTCCACTGAAGTCAGGGGAATTACATTCGCATAACGGAGAGTAAAATTTGGTGTAGTGCTGCCTAAGCTGCAATTGCACTGTGTAGTGGTGACCTAGGGGTTCTTGTGACATGAAACTCATAGTACGATTTTGGTGGCAACTGCAAATAGATAATGCCAGTGTGGTGGGGGTTACTACTCTGGAAATAAAATATAGAAGCAAAAGAACACCAGACACACCACCTATATGCCCTCATGTTCAGTTAACAATAGTACCCATGATAGAGTAGATTTATATATATATATACTAATATTGCACATGTTCTCCAAGCACATGCAAAGCCATCAACACTGTGCTTCTATTGCCCTCCACTTACTCTTCTTTCCTGTGAAGTTCTTCCTCAGACTCTGTAAGACGTTGCTTCAGTACAGCAATCATCTCAACTGCAACATCCACCTGTCTGTTCAGGTCCCTCTCTCGCCTCTGAACTTCCTGTTTCTTCTGAGACAGCTGCGCAAAAGCCGCCCGAACTTCCAACAGCTCAGCAGTTTTTTGGGCCAGCTCTTTGGTAAGCTTGTCAATTCTCTTCTCTATTGTTTTATCTACAGCTTCTACCATCCTATTAAACTTTTCTCGTACGTGTGCCTCAAAAGAGGCTTTGGAGTCTGTTGGAGGAACCCCAGGTTTAGAAATCTGCTCATCTGTGAAGTCAGCTGACCCGTAATTTGCCACAAAAGAGACAGGCCTTTCAGCTTCCACCTCCAGTGATTTTCTGTTCTTTGGGTTCTCATGTGATGTGTCACAAAAATGCATGTAGGATGGTTTTTGTTTTATTGCATTGCTGGTGTTCCCCAGTTTTCCTTGAGTCACGGTCTCTGAGGAAGAGAGCAAGTCTGCATCTTTGAGGGAAGAAAATAGGTTGCATTTTGTCAGAAGGCTTCTTTCTTCATACCTATGATTATACTCCAGATGTGCCCTCAGAGAAGAAAGGCTTCTGAATCTAGTGTGGTCACCACATCGTGGGCAACGAAATGGCATGCAGATACTGACATTTTCAAATGATTCCTGCCAGGGGTGTCTGCTTTCTTCAAAAGTGTTCTGTTGCATTACTCTCTGAATCCTGGAAGGAAAGAAAAGACCAACTAATGTTCAGGTTTGTTCAGAAAGATGCTCTTATTGCATACTGAGGAAAGTGGTGCATATTTTGCTAATACAAACCAAGAAGTAAGAATAAACTTTCAGACTGATTTTTTTTTTCAAACCGGTTCCTGGGAAAGTAAATTCAACCATCTCATTTGAATGGCAGCACATCACACAGCAGAATAAAGTCAATAAATTAATTTGTAACTTTTTTTTAGCTGCCTCAAAGCCCTCATTAGGCTGTCATTTAAGCTGAAACATCATGATATTGAGAGCAACTGACCCTGAAGCACTTGTTTAACAGTCAGACTACATATATGTGAAAAGCTAGCCTGTTGTACAATGTTAATTTATAGTATAGCATGCTTAGAAACTAAATAGCTTATTATACTTTTTCATATATTCATTATTATTCCTTACTCACAGATAAAGGCCAATAACAAGGTTTCTGTAATCTAAAATTGTACTTGTGCATATATATGCATATAGGTGTGCATGCAGCTAGGTGACGGTACTGGCGGTGGTGACATGAACTCAGCAGATGGGGACAAATGGGGGCTGGGTAGATTACACACAGAAAAGCTGAAGGAGGGTGGCAGAGGATGCAAGGGGAGGACTTCAAGCAGAAGGGGATAAGGAGAGGCTACTTACATGCAAAAGAGGGGGGCTGTGCAGTGTGCATGCAGAGGGCACAAAGATGTTTAAGGTACAGTGGATTAAATAAGACAAGGTCACTATTTCTGCATGGGCTGGGGAAGATTAGGTAGAGCTCCAACCTCACTCTACTGCATGTGTGTGTGTGTGTGTCAGGCGACCCATCTCCTCCAGTGTGTACGGTGCCTGATGCTGTCTCCCTGGATTCCCTAGACTCAGTTCTCCGAGGGCTCTGAGCTCAGTCAGTTCCCTCAGGCACACCCCTAAAGCCCATTCCTCCCTGCACTGACAAACACATGCACTGATTGCAGCAAGCACATCTTTTCCCTTTCTCCCTCCGCCTCCAGGCTCTGTGGTGCTGAGAGCAGCACTTACCTGACTTGTTGCTGCTGCTGCTGCTGCTGGTGGTGGTGCTGAAGCTGCAGGGAAAGCAGTTTTCAGCAGAGCCGTAAATCACGCTGAGCCCAGCACAGTCACACTTATTCACACCCTCCCTCTCTCATTCATTCACACCAACACATAGAGCTGAGCAGTGAGCGGGGAGGAGCATCTGGAGGAAGGAGGGGGCTGGGCTAAAGCTGAGAGCTCAGGCAGAGCACAAAGCAAAATCCACTTCAGGCCAGCATAGAAGGAGCAGAAAAACAGCCTGTGTAAAGGGAACTGGAAACAAGAGAAGCTGAGAGAGGGAAAAGAGGGAGAGCAAGAGAAATCAGCCTCTAAATCTATACACATCATCTGATCATTTAATATAGAAGCAAACAAGTGCAAACCAGACACAATTTAATGACAAGTAATGATAGGGAGGAGAGAACGAAGCATTTTGCAAGGCACGAACAATACTGAGCCATTAGGACATATTGGATAAAATCCTAGTCCTGCTGCAGTTGATGGGACTTTTGCCATTGTAGACCCATCTTACTATCACTGACGTGTTGATTATATGGCAGAGTAAGTTGATGTAAGTGTAGTAGGGTTTGCAAGTTTGTATTTTGAATTATAGTAAGGGTATGTCTGTGCTACAAGCACTCCAGCAGCACAGCTGCAGCGCTGCAGTAAGTGTAATGTAGCCACTTGCTACAGAAGGGGTTTTCCCCCCTGCTACAGTCACTCCACCTTCTCAAGAGTTGGTAGCTAGCTTGAGGGAAGAATTCTCCCATTGACCTAGCTACATGTACAGTGGGAGGGAGGGTAGGCTGACCTCACTATACTGCACAGGACATGACAGAGGTAGGGGCTTTTATAGTGATGAAGGCCCCAATCCATGCAGGTAGACACCTGTTTGTTTGGCTGCCATTTGCAGGAATGGGGTATGGCTACACTAGAGAGTTTAGTGCGTCACTGTAAGCTCTCTAATGTAGCTGCTCTAAGCTGATAGAACTTTCTCCTATCAGCTTTCTTCCAGCCCCCGTAAGTGGCGGTAACTACACCACCCCCTGAACAACATAATTTATGCCAACATAAGCTGTAGTGCAGACATAGCCTAACAGATTCCACAGAAGGAGGTGATTGTATTGTTTGTACCTTACAGATCTCCTTTAGCTCCTCCGGTCCTTTCTTTTCTTTTTCTAATTTGTGGATCATGATCTTTAAGTCCTTTATTTGTTGATTCAGACTCCAGTTCTCAATATTAAGCCTTGTAACAACATTGCTTTTTGCTTGTACTTTTTGCATTTCTTACCCAGCATTATCTGTTGTCTGTCCCACTCTCCTCTAAATACATGTGTAGGGAGTCCACAGGGGCCTCCTTTGGATTCAACACAACCCTCCAATGCCCTGTAAACATCTTAAAATCTGAACACTTCTAATGACATTGCTAAGCTGCTGGGTTGTGAACCTTGACAGAAAAGCTACACATATAATAATCTACACGTTAACTGTTCCAGATGAATGGATCCTGGTTGATTCACAGCACCACTGATGGTAGGATGACCTCTGAGACTGCTTTCCACTCAGCTTCCCAGTAACTCAGGGTATGACTACACTTGAAATTTCAAAGCGCTGCCGCGGCAGCGCTTTGAAGTGTGAGTGTGGTCGGAGTGCACGTAAACCACATCCTCTATGGGTGTAGCTTGCAGCGCTGGGAGCGCTGCGGCACTGATTACACTGAGGCTTTACAGCGCTGTATCTTGCAGCGCTCAGGGGGGTGTTTTTTCACACCCTTGAGCGCGAAAGTTGCAGCACTGTAAAGTGCCAGTGTAGCCAAGGCCTCAGTTCCAGCTTTCATCACTTGGGTATCTTTATTCATTATACAGCAGTGCTCTGCTGATTAGATTCAAATGCTGGGAAAATGCAGTGTACATTACATCTCCAAAGTTACACAGTAACTCTCTCCCTTTATATATATTACATATCTCATTGCATTCACTATACATTGCATACTTTTTGGATTGGATTGGTTACTTCACATGAACCAATCCCTGTGCAGCGTATGCTGTCCATGCACTGCCCATACTTCAACTTCCTCTTTACCTGATGTCTACATTCCTAACTTACTATGTCCCTTGTTATCTAACTCATAGGGCTTGTCTACATCAGAAAGTTGCAGCGCTGGTGAGGGAGTTACAGCGCTGCAACTTTGAAGGTGTACACATCTGCAGGGCATCACCAGCGCTGCAACTCCCTGTTTGCAGCGCTGGCCGTACTCCCGTTTTGTCTCGGGTGTAGAGGATCCAGCGCTGGTGATCCAGCGCTGGTAATCCAATGTAGACACTTACCAGCGCTTTTCTTGACCTCCGTGGAAGGAGGAAGCCTCTGGTAATCAAGCTGGTCTCACTTTCCCGGTTTGCTCTCTCGTTCCCGGAACCCCGAGCAAGCAGGTCTCCTTCCCTGCGGTTTGCAGGGTGGCTCCGGGAACGCGAGAGCAAACCGCGGCGAAGCTGGTCTCCTTTCCCGGTTTGCTCTCTCGTTCCCCGAACCGCCGAGCAAGCGGTTCTCCTTCCCTGCGGTTTGCAGGGTGGCTCCGGGAACGCGAGAGCAAACCGCAGCGAAGCTGGTCTCCTTTCCCGGTTTGCTCTCTCGTTCCCAGAACCCCGAGCAAGCAGGTCTCCTTCCCTACGGTTTGCAGGGTGGCTCCGGGAACGCGAGAGCAAACCGCGGCGAAGCTGGTCTCCTTTCCCGGTTTGCTCTCTCGTTCCCCGAACCGCCGAGCAAGCGGTTCTCCTTCCCTGCGGTTTGCAGGGTGGCTCCGGGAACGCGAGAGCAAACCGCGGCGAAGCTGGTCTCCTTTCCCGGTTTGCTCTCGCGTTCCCGGAACCCCCCTTGAAGCCGCCCAACAGCGCTGCAGTGTGGCCACATCTAACACCACTTGCAGCGCTGGTTGCTGTAAGTGTGGCCACTCTGCAGCGCTGGCCCTATACAGCTGTACTAATACAGCTGTAACAACCAGCGCTGCCAAATTTTAGATGTAGACATGGCCATAGTAAATAGTTCCCTGGGTGTTCTCCCTCTTCTCTTAGTTGGCTCAGACATTCTGTCTTTTTAGCCTACTGACATATTTACTTATCTTATTTAGCACAAACATTCTGTTTTCAACCTGATGATTCATTTATATCCCTAATTCTATCTTCCAGAAAATGAGGCTTCCCTCCATGTCTTAATTACTCATGTCAGGCCAGGCCTCAGCTACAATAATAGATTAGACATTGATCCCTTGACTAGAAAATGAGATTTTTAATCATTTTATAATCTTGACCATTGGACATATTTTTGCAAATTTTGGGAGACTATATTAAGGCTGAATATGAAGTATAAGTCTCTTGGAATAATAGTGAAGTATCTTTGTTCTAAAATGTAGTGTTTGAGATAGGGGCGGCCCTAGGCTAGCTGCCAGCAACGGGCATTCTAGGCGAACCATGCAATTGGTGCCCCCTACCCCCAAACTCCAAGGGCAGATCTAGGCTGAGGTTTTTAGTAAACAGGAAACATTTTGCCCCTTTTTTCCTTTTAATGTTTTTAAGCTTTTTTTTTTTGTTTTTAACAGAGGCTTAATTATTTGGTTTGTCTGCCCATCTGTCTGTCCAACCAACGTTTCTGAGATCAGATAAAATAGAGACATAAAATTTTCAGAATAGATTTGTACACAACAGCTAGATGATATTTCAAATAAAAATGCATTAAAATGTTAATTATAATTTTTATTATTACAAATCCAAAATTATCCATGACGCTATCCTGCTTTAAGTGCCATTACCTCCACATCCCATATAGAAAGACATAAGAAACTCTTCATCGAACTTTAACCTGTATTTACAAAACACTCTGAATAAAAAACATGCTGTGCTCTTAAAACATGACTTTTCTTGCTTTAAGTTTTGAAAATTCAGTCTCTAGCTCTTTTAGATCTAGTTTTCCAGCTATTTCATGCTCTATTGACATTGTGGCACGTCCAACAAGTTTCTCTTGCACCATTGTTGAACGCAGATATGTTTTTATCAATTTTAACTTTGAGAAGCTACGTTCCCCATTAGCTATGGAAACTGGCAAAGTTAAAAGAATGCATAGAGCTATAAAAATGTTTGGAAAACTATCTAAGTTTATTTTCACAAACAAACTTCAGTACTTCTTCAGGAGTGGAATGTTTCTTAAGTCGTTTTGAAAAAGCCTGAAGCTCACTACACAAATCTGTAGCATCGATGTCTTTTGAATTTTCATGAGTCAATGCCGACTCCAGTTTTATACAAAATTCTCTTATCTGTTTTGCTGTTTTCTTTTGCAAACTGTGGATATCATATAGAAAGCCAAATACTGACTCTATTTGCTGCATCTGTTGAAATCTTTCATCAACTGAGTGAATAGCAGTATCAAGGACTGTGAAGTAAAAATTCACTTTGAACCTTGGTTTTGGGTTTTGAATGGGTGTGTCTTGTCCTTCATATGAAAACTTCTGTTTCTTTTCCCAAATGCAAACTGGCTCTGGTTCAAATTCTGTTGGAAAATCTATTTCTTCAGGAAGCTTGAGAGAATCTATCAGTGTTCTTTTGAACCCTTCATCACTTCTGAATTCCTCCAGAATATTTTTAGTTTGCTGCAGTTTTTGAATAGCAGAATGTATGTTCAAGTTCTTTTCCTGAAGCTGCTTACTAGTGAGGTTAATCTCAAAAAGGATAGTATACCACAAAATGAGTAAAGTAACAAATTTGAACTTGGAAAGGCCATTTGCAGGAGCTTCTGCGCTGAATGTGCCGTATTGCCAGATGATCCAGTAAAGGTAAGATCATCAGAAATTTCAATTCGGGCTTCACAAATGTTTCCAAATTCATAGCGAAGAGGCTTCAAAGCATCAATGCGATTTTCCGATCTTGTCTGACTAAGTGGTTTCACAGTTGGAGAATTCACATGGTGAGTCAGAATCTCCCAACGGCATGTTGAGCCTGAGAAAAAAACACAAACACGTTGCACAAGGTCAAAGAAACTGCTTGCCTCCAAACAGCATTTAGCAGCATCATTGACAACCAAATTCAGAGGATGTGCCCTGCAAGGAACAAAAAAGGCTGATTTCCATCATTCTCCTTTGCACACCATTGGCTTTACCTTTCATATTACTCCTGTTATCATAGCCATGGCCACATAAGTTTTCAACAGATAATGACATTGTTTCAAGCTCTTGAAGAATAGCTTCAGTCATATATGCTCAAGTTGTCTCCTTCAGGGGTATGAAACCCAAAAAATGTTCCTTTTGAGCACTTCAACATTATCTTCATCTGCAGACTTTTCCATATCCACAAAAGGAATGATCATCGTAATTTGTTCAACATGACTCACATCTGGAATAGAGTCCAGTATTATTGAAAAGTATTTTGCAGAACGGGCAGCTTCTACAATTTTCTTTTTAATGTAATTTGCTAGGATTTGAATCAGTTCATTCTGCATATTTTTCCTAAGTAATGAACCTGTGTTTTATGATCAGTTATTTTACATAGATTCTCCTTCGTGACTGGATCAAACAAAGCTAGGTATTCAACAAATTTTAAAAAGTTTCTATTACCTGGAGTGTATAATTTTTCATTTCTACCACGGCCATGGAATGCTAAATTTTGCCCACCGAGAACTCATACTAAAGCAATCAGATGCTCTAATATTTGTTGCCAATATTTTTTTTCCTTGATCACATGTAAACTTCCCTCATTGTTTAGGTTTTTCCTTTTTTTCAATCGTAATTCAAGTTTTCCAATTTTGAAAACATTCCAGATGTTCTGTACTTCTTTCATGTGAAAAGAGAATTGAAGATATGTTTTTCCAGTCCTTTGAACCGTTTTCAGTAAGTAATGTACCGATTGCTTGATTTCTAAACAACTTGCGGCAAAAGCAAAACGCAGAGTCCTTCAACACTGAATATTGTAATTAATTTTGATGAATTTCTTCCTCATTAATGAGTTTCCTCTTGTAATGCTGAGCAGAGAATTTTCTTTTATTTCCATCCTTAGGGGAAGGAAATTCATGAACTTGTTTGGGTCCATGTTCCACGAGAATTTGCCGCACACTGTCATCACATCTGGGCCATGAAGCTGGGTCCCCATACTGTAACTTGTTTGTAACTTCCTCATCCTTTCTTCCTTCTACTTCATTTATTTCAATTTCTGCATGCGTCTCTGAAGGTGAATACATTTTCTCCACTTCCATATCAGTCTGACGCTGAGAGTTGCCTTCATCTAGAAGTAAGTTTCCATCATGAGTTTCCAAACTGCTATTTTGTGGATGTGAGCTACCCTCATCTCAAAGTAATATACCTTCATCTTGATGTTTCAAACTGCTTCCATGTGGATGTGAGCTAACCTCCTCTCCAAGTATAATTCCTTCATCTGGATGCTGTGAATTGCTTCTTTATTCGGATTAAAGAGAAGATATTTCAGGAAGGATCTCTGCTGTTTTGCTTGGTCCCTTTTCTTCTCAGCCTTTTGTTTATAATACTCAGCTCCTGAGGGTTATCTTTTTCCTCTTTCTGCCCTGGGGCATTTGAATATTGCTGTGTACTATGCTTCCGACTGCAAGCATTATAGCGTTAAGGATGGCTGACATACCACATGGCTGGCAACTTAAACCAAATTGATGTCATCCCAACACGTCTTTTCACTGTTTAAAGGTTCAGTGATTAGTAACATACACTCACTTACACATACTTACTTATTGAAACAGTTAGTTACAGTGTTTACACGGCAGCAAAATGACCTTTTTTGACGTTATAACCCGACACCGGTTGTTTGGAAAGTAATCCCCTTCCTCACAGTTACCAGCTTGGAGTGTGACGTCATCACTTTCATAGTCTATTAAGTGTTAATGCTGTTACTTTTCTTCTATGGACATTTATTTATTATATGTTAACCAGTTATAATAAAGAAAAGTTCATAATTATACAGCCCGATAATAACGCTAAGGTTTAGTAACGCTTAAAGATACTCACATTTTGGATTTATAATGCTGAAAGACATTATTCTTTATTCTTTGGCACCAGGAAACACAATTTTCCACAGTATTCACTCAATTTTTAACCATCTATCTGCGACGTGTGTTAAAATGACCATTTGACATGTATCAACTCGTGATATCTCTGCTCTACATGAATTTCCGGCTATGCAACCTTAATGTATATTCGAGTTAGGTGTCACTAGCATTGCAGCTCTTGCTGCTGGCAGATGTGTTTCATTGTGGCTGAGTTATTGATTATCAAGATTGAATAATGAGTCATCTTGATCCTACGTTGCAAATTGAAAAAAAAATTAGCCAAAATATTATTTTTTTGTAGTAAATATAAGATTTGACATTAATAAATTCTCAGAAATGTAGAGAAATTAATTATAATTCATATTCTCTCCATATGTGCACAGGAATTGAAATAATGACATCTTCGTTATTTTACTTGTATCTTTTTTCATGTTTTCATTTTTTTAATTTGATTTTTTTTTCCCCTTGAATTTGGCGCCCATTTAACTTGGCACCCTAGGCGACTGTCCAGTTTGCCTATATGGACAGGCCACCTTGGTTTGAGACCATTATTTTCAAATGTTATGAGTTGATGAGAATATCTTTTATTGGACCAACTTCTGTTAGTGAAAGAGATAAGATTTTGAGCTTACACAGTGCTCTTTGTCACAGCTAAATACAAGATGTAACAGATTGTTTAGCATAAGAAGTTAACACATATTCCAAGGCCTGATCTACACTGGAGGGGTGTGAATCGACCTAAGATACTTCGACTTCAGCTACGCTATTCTCGTAGCTGAAATTGCGTATCTTAGGTCGACTTACCTCATGTCCTCACGGCATGGGGTCAACTGTCGCCGCTCCCCTGTCGACTCCACTTCTGCCTCTCGCCATGGTGGAATACAGGAGTTGATGGCAGAGCAATTGGGGATCGATTTATTGCATCTACACTAGACACGATAAATCGATCCCCAATACATGGATCACTACCTGCTAATCTGGCAGTCAAGATGAAGTGACCTGTTAGCAGCTCTGCAGTCAGAGGACAAAAAATAGGGGTTAGTGGATTAGATTGTTGTAGTAAATCATAAATCCACATGTTGTTATAGGCATGTGTAAGACCCATGGATCTTGAATGGTGTATTGTGGGGGTACTGATCCTGGTAGCAGTGGAGCTATGTCTGCTGGTTTTACATATGTTGTTATTGCAGAGTCTGGTGCTGCTTTGAGTTGGTGGGTCCTCGTCTGTGGGGAGCTTGCTTCTAATGATGAAATTGGGGGGTGTTTGAAGGCCAGAAGAGGGGATTCAGGAAAGATTTCTTTCAGGATGAGTATGCATTTTAGTTGTTTAATGATACCCCGTATCAGGTGTTATGGGTTGTTGTTTTTAATGTGGGAGAGAGAAATGTTTAGCATTGGTATAGTACACTTATTTAATAAGTGAAGTATACTGACATAGCTCTAGACATATTGGAAAATAGGGGTACACTGATCAATGCCTTTGATGTGATTATGGCTAAATGATTCACCAGAACAGTACCTCAAGGTATTCCTGTTGAAACTCAGAACGTGATCTTCTAATCCCTAATGTGGTGTACTAGCCAGGATGAAATTTTTTGAAGGAGTAATTTGTCCTCCATTATGTTGTTAAAAAAGTGGCAATCTGACCTTCTGCTCTGACCAAGCATTACCAACAAAAAGAAGGGAACAAGAGAATGCTGAACCATGAAAAGCTCCAAAGCCATGGATGACAACCTTAACCTCTTAGGTTTTTGTGGAAGTATTAGTGACCTGATACTGTCCTTACTCTCTCTCGTGTTCCCCTTTACTGCCCTGTTACTTGTTCCCCCTCCCCCCCACATACACATGCTGCTCCACACTGGGAGGCAGGAGCATTCAGTGGTGCCACTCAGAGGCTGGACTGGGTGTCACAGGTGCAACAGGCTTTAACTTGGGCTGTCAGGGTGCTACAGGAGCCTCCATCTTTGTACACAGAAGCTTTAGTTGGTCACAACAGGGACCACCATGGAATTAGAAAGGTAAAATGAATGGCTTACAAGGAGCCACTTGTCAGTTTACCTGCAACATCAAGGTTGGATCTAGTCTTCTGTAGTTCTCCAGCTCCTCCTACTCCTTTCCTCTTCCCTGACTTCACAGGGGCCACTGACATGCTTAAAGTGAAGTATGTGCAAAAGTGTTTTGATGGATCAGGTCGTTAGTATGCATCTGTTTGGTTTTCTATTCCTAAAGTTAACAGTCTTGGCGAGTAGCCTCCCCTTCATATGCCAATAGGAGTTGTGTGCATTTTTGCAGAGAGAATATACTTCATTCTCTTCATCTGAGTTTAATCTACGATAATTTAAATCTGAAATTGGCAGAATCTAGCACTATCACTAAAGCCCAAATTCACACAGCTACAGCATATGACTCATGTTTGAAATCTTGCCAAGAGATGGGAGGGTATTTTTCAGGTTATTTATATGCACAGCAAGATCTTTCCAAGCACTTTAAGATTTCCAAAAAGGTGGAAGTCACACAATGGTGTAGCGTGCCAACACATGGGGAGATGTATGTGATGGGGAGAAATAGAAGTTAAGAGTGCTCAGCATTTACTGCAGATTATCGAAATAGGTAAATTAGATTTGTAAAATTATTTATCTCTGTTTATGCTGTTTGTTTTCTTTTTAAATTTCTTTCAGTCTGGACATGTCAGTTTCATTTTTGTTTACAGTCAATTCTGCTGTCAGGTTCCAAGTGCTGCAGTGTTTGAGCTTGTCAAGGTTCCTTCCCCACTCTGAACTTTAGGGTACAAATGTGGGGACCTGCATGGACACTTCTAAGCTTAATTACTAGCTTAGATCTGATACACTGCCACCATCCAGAATTTCAGTGTGTGGAGCACTTTCTGTCCCCCCCCAAACTTTCCCCTCCCTGGGTTGCCTTGAGGGATTTCACCAATTCCCTGGTGAACACAGATCCAAACCCCTTGGATCTTAAAACAAGGAGAAATTAACCTTCTCCCCTTTTTCCCCCCACCAATCTCTGGTGAGTCCAGATCCAATCCCCTTGGATCTTAAAACAAGGAAAAATCAATCAGGTTCTTAAAAAGAAAGCTTTTAATTAAAGAAAGAAAAGTAAAAATCATTTCTGTAAAATCAGGATGGAAAATACTTTACAGGGTAATCAGATTCATATAGCCCAGAAGAACCCCCTCTAGCCTTAGGTTCAAAATTACAGCAAACAGAGGTAAAATCCTCTCAGCAAAAAAGGAACATTTACAAGTTGAGAAAACAAAAATAAGGCTAACACGCCTTGCCTGGCTGTTATTTACAAGTTTGAAACATGAGAGACTGATTCAGAAAGATTTGGAGAGCCTGGATTGATGTCTGGTCCCTCTTAGTCCCAAGAGCGAACAACCCCCAAAACAAAGAGCACAAACAAAAAACTTCCCTCCACCAAGATTTGCAAATATTTTGTCCTCCCATTGGTCCTCTGGTCAGGTGTCAGCCAGGTTTACTGAGCTTCTTAACCCTTTATAGGTAAAAGAGACATTAACCCTTAACCATCTGTTTATGACAGAGCTGTAAGATGAAATTTTGTTGTTGGTTTGTTTTTGTTTATTTAAAAATGTCTAGTGGTAGATTCAGCTTCATTATGCTCTTTGGCTTGCATTCACTGACATCGCCCTTCCTGTTTTGTTTTTTGTTAAAGGGGTCTGAAGATGGGGCTGAGTGACAGAATTTATAGATTTTTATCAAGCTCTTCACTGTGCTACTCAGGGCCTCAGTTATTTTCTAGGTATAGTCAGGTAGAGTTGAGTTCACTGTGATTTTTAAAATATTATGCTACAGTATTGATTTATTTTTTTTAAACTGAGCAATAGATTTTCACTGTAAGCTCAAATACTGGTCAATGGACCCAACACTGATTTCATGCCAGTTTTATACTAGTGTAGCTACACTGAATCCAGTAGTTATTCTGGATAAGTTAACTAAGAATCTGGCCTGGTATTTACTGCATATCATTTATATATAGGTGTATGCACATATTGGTCAGCAATGGCGTATTTTTTTTCAACTGTAGCATGAACAGGAAAGTGCAGTATTTTTCTTTGTAGTAATAATGAGAAGTAATCACTGTCATAAATACACGTAATAATTTGTAATACTGATTCCTATCAGTTACTGATACTGGGCCAAATCCTGAGTTCATTAATGAGTCCATCCTTAGTGTGTGGGATGGGCGTTTGCCAGAGTACTGATGAACTAAAATCCAAGGGAAGCCTTAAGGGTTTTGCCCATGGAATTTTTAGCAATTATTAATTACGTGTATTACAGTAGCACCTAGGATCAGTTCCTCATGCTAGCTTTCTGTGCATATACACTGTATTACACATAAATAAAATGAACTGTTATGCATTTTGTTACATGAAATATACCGACTTGAAAGGATAAAGAATTTTTCCAGTGTCTTTCTGCCACAATAGTTGAGGAAAAGGTTGCCTTGTATCTGGAGAATTGAAGATGAGAAAAATTATTGTATGTACTGGCTCCATGTTGCTGTTTAGCCAAGTGTACGCTGTTTTTTAGGGGAGGTATAAGTTGTGCATTTAAGTTTAATTATTAAAAAGCTGAGTTTTGGTCATTTAAAGCCAATTTACTAAAAATAAAAGAAATCTTTCTATTTCAAATGAGATTTGTTGTCATGGCAACAAAGGGGGTGCAGATAGCAAGAATACTATGAATCTTGTAGCATTTTGTCAGGCCAAGTACGTCAGCAGCGTCCAGCCCTTCTGTGGATTCTGAGAAGTGATTACTCTCATAGGTAGTCCCTTTGTGGAGCTAACTATGACTAGCTTTCCTTTTCTGAGCAATTATTTTCATGCTTTTCTGAATAAGAAAAGGATTGAGCCATTTTCTTACTAGATGTTTTAAGCAGTGTGTCCCATAGTGGATGATTTTCAAGAAGCCTCAATGTTAGTGGTTCTAATGTGGAGAGAAGGCTGTGGAATTACTTACAAGAGATAAAATAGGAACAAAAAGGAGAAAAAAGGTGTCAGTAATGACTAAGATTTGCATTTTGAAGTTCTCGATTTTTCTCAAATGAACTAGTGCTGCAGCAAAATAGTCAAATATGGCAGAGGGGAAAAATCCCTCCCATGGAACACCTTTCATTCAGGACACAGAAAATCCCTGGGAGAGAACCTTCTCACAAAGAGCCAGAGAGATACTTTCCCCTATCTTGCTCAGGAATTAAAAGTAAAAGTATAGAGGGTGCAATTTTGTTATTTTACACTGTGCTCAGTCTAAGGGGAAAAGTGAGTGCAAGTGCCTTAAGCATGGTGCAAACACCTGTAGCCTAGTGGACTGAGTACAGTACTAGGAGACCAGGATTCCATTCCAGACTATCTGACTGATTCCCTCCCTGACCTTGAGCAAGTTACTTAAATTCTTTGTGCCTCAGTTTCCCCTGTAAGATGGGGAAGATAATACCTAGCTCTTTTCATTATTAGAGCTTAAAGTGCTTTACAAAGGTGATTAGTAGCATTCTTCCCATTTTACAGATGGGGAAGCTGAGGCATGGGGAAGAAAATGACTTGCCTAAGCTCACCTAGCAGGCTAGGGGAAGACTCAGGACGTGAATCCAGGTTCTCTAACATCTTGTCTAGTGACTTATCTACTAAGCTACAGCAGCTATACATAAACTACTATTTGAAATGCTTTAGGGCAGGGGTTCTCAACATTTTTCTCTCTGAGCCTCTCTCCTCCCCCAACATGCTGTAAAAACTCCATGGCCCAACTGTGCCACAACTGATTTTGTGCATATAAAAGCCAGGGCCAGCATTAGGGGGTACAAGCAGGGCAATTGCCTAGGACACCATGCCACAAGGGGAACTGCGAAGCTAGGTTGCTCAGGCTTTGGCTTCAGCCCTGGGTGGCAGGGCTCAGGGCCCCAGGCTTCAGCCCCATGCAGTGGGGCTTTGGATTTCTGCCCCAGGCCCCAGTGAGTCTAACACTGGCCCTGCCAAGAGGACCTCCTGAAACCTGCTCATGCCCTCCAGGTGGCCCCAAACCCCTGGCTGAGAACCACTGCTTTAGCATACTCTCTGAAGTGCTTCTGATCCACATGCAAAAATGTGTAGAACTAAACCAGTTAGAGAACTGTTTGGAATAGATAGTGCATTTAACAGCCTAGGACTGGTTCAGTCTAAACCATTTCAGTGCCAGTGTGGACATGAAAAAGCCAAAACAGTTCACCTTGTTCTCCCATTGTTGTCCTTCAGTGCGCTGATGGCCTTTTTAAATCTCCCAGAACACACTGCATTTGGGAACTGTAGGACATTGTGACAGAATACTCTCCTGTATTCACACCCTACACACTATTGTAATAATCTTTGTACAGTATTGCTGGTCAGTATTGTCCTGATAAAATATATGTGGCAACATTGCTTGTGAAGTTATGCGATTTTCCTGTATGATGTTAACACGTTTGAAACCCCAAAGCCCTGCCCAGACAGAAGTCAGGTCTGTCCTAAACACAGGAAGGAATGTGTGCTTGCCTTAATTTGCATTTAAGCAGTAAATAGAGTCATGAAGCAGGAAGGTAAAACAAAGAACGCTCAAAACAGGTGAAAAAAGCCAGCAGGGAATATCCTTCCACATAGACTTTTTGTCTCCTAGTTCCCAGCTGGAACTACTTTTCAAAGAGGAAGAGGAGACTATAAAAAGGAGCAAACACCCCAAGACACCCCACCTCTCCCTCTGCCCATTACATTCTCTGCGCCTGAGAAAACAAAAGGAATAAGCTATTGGAGTTTGGGGGAGGGGTTCAGATCTGAATAATTAGGTCAGTAACCCTTGCTGGAAGCATATGGTGAGGAATTTTGCTTGAATCTAATATAGTTTAAGTTAGGCACTTGTAAACATTGTGCCTTTATTTTTCTTGTAACCATTTCTAACTTTTATGCCTCATTACTTGTACTCACTTAACATTTCTCTTTGTAGTTAATAAACTTGTTTTACTGTTTTATCTAATCCAATGTGTTCAAGTTGAAGTGTCTGGGTAACTCTATTTAAGATAATAAGATGGTATATTATTCCCTTAAAGGAATAATGGACTTAAAATATTTCTACAGTCCAGGAGAGGGCAGTACAGAACATATGTTTGTGGGGTTAAATCCGGGAGTGGAAGTGCGTTGGGGTCACCCTGCAATATAACCCAGGCTGGTGAGGGCCAGGGTGTAATTGGCAAGCTGCAGTTACACACAAACACTCGGGGTGTGACTTGCATGCTGGAAGGCTGTTTGTTAGCGGCCCAGGTGGGAGCTACTTCAGCAAGGCATTGTAAGGCACCCAGGGTTGCAGGGCAGAGGTGACACAGCCCCCTACTGGTCTGAATTGTACCCAGTATGTAACAGACACATACCTACAGGGCATTATAACTTGAAAAGGTTTAGAATAGCTGTGTGTGGATGCAGGACAAACCTGTAATTGTTCTTAAACTACAGCAGTATGGCCAGAGTGGATGCAATGAACAGTTTTTGCTTAAATCAGTCCTGCAAGTTGAATTACAAACAGTTCAATTACCTATTATATAACTAGCTAAAGGTATGTGCCCCAAAAGATGAAAGAGCAAACCAGAGGAGTTTAATTCACCATAAAGAATGGCCATTGCTGCCAGAGTTCTTTCAAAACGAGATGAGATCTGCGTAACAGAATAGGATCTTGTTTTTGAAGAAAGGAGAAAAAAAAAGCTGCCCCACACAGAAAAGGAAAAAAAGAGAATGAAAGAAAGCAATAAGGCATAATGTCACAATATCTTTAAAGAGAGGTTTCTCCCTACAGCAAAGCGTTTTCCTCATTGGGACTTATTAAAATATAGACACTTTCTGCAAAAGAAAAAGAAATGAACAAAGCACACCGTCAAAGCAGAATCTTGAGCAGTTTCATTCTAATTGAATTGCATGGTGAGGAACACATCCCCTTAAAGGTTTCATACCAAATGTCTTCTGCATATGCAGGAACAAAATGTTAAATAAATCACACTGATTTCTCTAGTGAAAGAAATCTGGCTTTCTTATTTTGAAGAAGGCTGTGTAAAAAGGAACTGAGAGTTACCATCTGCAACTAATTAGTTTGTGTTAGTATCTAAATCACAGAAGCCAAGTTTCTAAAATTAGAAATGCAATAGAATAATGTAAAAAGAGCAAGTGTACCCCCCTCTCACTCCAAACCTGTGGTGACTGTCCACCTCCATATCAGGGAATGTGCTGTGCCGCCTCCACCAAGCATAATGTAAACTGTATGAGTCTGTTTTCCCTATCCCCCCTCATCCCACCTCCCTGAGATCTGATTTGTACGCAGAGGAGACCCTCCTCTTTGTGTTAATCTCTTCTTAGAGGGAAGGGGGAGCCCGATGCCTCCACAGCATCATTGCTTCCTTCTCTGGATGTTGTACATGTCTGTCTGCAGGAAGAGGGAGTAAACAATGGGTAGGATCTGGGGTGAACATAGGGTGACTAGCTGTCTCGATTTTATAGGGCCATTCTCGATATTTGGGGCTTTGTCTTATATAGGCTCCTATTACCCCCTACCCTGTCCCAATTTTTCACACTTGCTCTCTGGTCACCCTAGATGAACACACTTTGTACCCCCCACCAACAGAAATTCATGGCTCTTGGAGAAGTCGCTGCAGAAGATGGGAGTATTTGACAGGATATAGGGGAACATGGAGAGGCCTCTTCTTGACAACAAAAAGGGCCAGAGTCTCAACCAGATTTATATGGCACTCATCAGCCACTGTTGGAAGGGAATTCCCTACTGGCACATCTGCACCAAAGCCAGGCCCTGCCCTCTTCCTCAACATGCCCCTGAAAACCAGGAAGATAAGCAAGAGAGAGGGCATGTCAGGGATAGGGTACAAGAGAACACTGCTGTACTGACATAAGGTCCATTAAGGACCCTGCATGAGTGATGCACATCAGAGCTGCCTGGAAGTAGCTCTGGGTAGGAATGGCCCTTGGACTCAGGGAGCCTATACGGCACTGCCCCTGCCCACTACCTGTACAACCAGATGTCTGGCAACTGGAGACATCATCCCTGTGTCTTCACCCACATCTAAAATAATAGTGGCTTTACAGGATGCCTGGGGGAAATGAGCAGTAAGATGTTTCAAAACCTCCCCTCCTTCAGAGCCTCTCTCCCCACCTTTCCTTCCTTGCTTCCTTCTCTTCTGTGTTGTTGGTATTTATAGTTTCTATTTTGCATCTGGTGTGAAGGACTGTGGGCCCAATCATTGCTCCACCGGAAGAAAGGCTTTCAGGATCAAAGCCCCTGCACCTGAAAGGTGCACTAAATGAATGGTATTAATGAACCTTTTAAACTACAAGTTAACTAGAGGAAGGCCATTTCTTTACAATATCATCTTCAAAAAGGCTCAGTCAAACCAATGAGCTTCTTATAGGATGAAGAAAAGGGAGGCAATAAAAGGGTGGATTTAAAAAGAAAGTATAGAGTGCTTATTAGCTCCTAAACATCCATGAGATGAAAGTGCTTGGAGCTTTCAGGTATTACAGCCTGGACTGACATTAGTGTTCAATATTCATGCTGTAACCAAGTAACAAGTCAAGCCAAGAAGGAAAAAAGCACAGCAGTACAGCCAATTAGAAGTTATTTTCCTCTTCCATAAAAGGTTGCTTATATTAATGATGGAGATATCATGATGCGAAGAATAAGAACAATTTGATAGGCACTTAGGGTGAAATTCACCTTGGTGCAGAGGGCCAGCATGAGGACTATACATCATTTAAACCCTATTTTGATTTTAGTACAGCATAGGGCTTGTGTTGACCTTCTGCACTGGAGTAAATTTCGCCTGTTATCTATTTAAAAACATTCCCATTTCCAGGGCTTGTCCCTGTAACCTTTTCCCATGCAAAACAATTCTTAGGGAAACAGTCCCACTAAATTCAATGGAACTTCTTCATCAGTAGGTCTGCTGGATTGGCCCCATCCTGCAGTGAGACCTATCTGAGTGACATGGTATCCCGCACAGAATTTATTGCAGGACTGGGCCTTTGATTACCTTTGCCTTTGCCTCAAAATAGTGCCTATATAGTACAACATTACCACAAGAGTGATGAGGGTAACATTGCAATTTAAATGCATTTTAATGTATTGGTTTTAATTAATTTTACCCATTAGAATTCTTAGATCTGTTTTGGTCAAAACAAGCTGGTGGTATTATTTTATTCCATACTTACTATTTATAGGACTCGTAACCAGAAAAATGTCAGCAATTTAAGTCACTGACATGGGGCAAGTGATTTGTGCACAACAAGTTTTAGGAATTGAAGATGTTCTCATGTAGATGGACTAAAATGAAATACTGAAGACTATCAAATAACAGATAACATCCAAGGCCTTTTCAAATAACTGTATGCTAAGCACTATTGCAGACAGTTATAAAAGACATCAATCACTGAACATTACTAAAACACATGTGGTCTGATGGTGCAAGGAAGCTGAGGGTGTTCATGGGCCTGATTTTTTCAAAATGATGTTCATCAAGACTCCTTCATAAGCAAAATAAACATTTCAGGTCAAATTCCTTCTTCCATGCAATATGCCGGATACAGTCTTGAAGGCATGTGTGATTAACCACATCTGGCTAAATTTGAGATTGAAAATTGGAAGAATGTGGCTTACCCAAAGGAAAATGCTAATGCCTTTCTTTCATATTTTATTGCAGGAGGATGCCTGTTAGCTCAATATAATTTGGACCTACAGAACAAGAATAAGCTTTGCTCCCATATCCATCCCCAAATTAAGTGACTAATTCTTTTGTTGACATATATTACCTGTTTGGAAAAAGTAATTAGGAGTGTGAAATATTCCCCCATTTTTAAATTTAAACAAACATATATAGTTATTTAAGAGAGGATGAAAAAGAACCTAAAACATTTCTTAATTTGTTAAATGACTTTTTTTTCTAGGTTGAAATAGTGGCTGGGAAGAATAGAGACAGTGCTCTAGAATTCTAGTTTGTTTTTAAAATAACTTTATTTACATATTTATGATGACTATACTCAAATTCTAGAAAATCTGTGCAATCAAATATGGATAGACTTGTGTTGTGTCTCTCTCTCTCTCTCTCTCTCTCACACACACACACACACCTGGTTCTTTTTTATTCTTCAGGATGAAATGGGCTATAAAAATGTAAGGCACTATTTATTATTGCTATTATTTATAACTGAAAACAATAAAAATGAAATAGGATGTTGTCTTGGCTCATATAGCAGATCATGAAACAGTTAGAAGGACCATAGAAATATCTGACAACCCAACCACAGTTAAAATGTGCTCACTATTAAATCTGAGCTTTATAATAACTGTGAATAAAACAGTTCTTCCTCAGAGGCAAAAATAATATAATTAGCACCTTGCACTAAGCAGAGCATATACACATCTTGGATCGAGTGGAAACTTATCGTCTTCCTGGGCTTTGACCTTAATGTTAAATTAAATAACAGCAAAAAATAGCTTGGTTGTGCCTAGCGTGAAATCCTGGCTCTATTGACTTATTATTATTATTTGTATTACAGTAGTACTTAGGACCCTTGGTCATTGATCAGGACCCCATTATGCTAGGTGCTGTGCAAACACAGAACAAAAAAAGATAGGCCTTACCCCGAAGAGCTTACAATCTCTGTGTAAAACAAGGTGAATACAGACATACGGGGGACTATAAGGAAACAATGAGACAATTCTGGTCAGCCTGATAGGCAGAGGTTGCAGCACAGCAGCAGTCTAACTGTTGTAGAACCAGGATTTCATCAGAGAATTTTCTTGGCTTCTCTCTTCCTCTGTATCTATCTGCCTGAGAGAGACAGTCTAACCCCTCTTCTACCAGAGCAGACAAAATTGATCTAACCTCAGATTGACTCAACAAAAATACTACTTCATCTCTATAGCATGCTCAAGCATTTGATATCATATGACTAGGCTTGGCAGAATGCAATTTTTTTATATATATTTTCAACAGATATCTGTTTATTTTTAAGCATTTATTTTTTATCTATTAAATTTTCAAGTTGGGAGAAAGGGAGGGTGGGGCAGGCAATTATTTAATGACAGTAGACGTTGAGATTCGAAAAATTAAAACTATTGCCATTAACTGCAAGTTAACATCATCATATGTCAAAATATACAAAGTCAATATTCTTAAATCAAACCCTAATAAATTCTCTAGCTTTGCTTATTATTATTGCTTATTCTCAAAGGAAATTTTTTTTGTCTGTTAGTGCATGTGCAGTGAAATCAACAGTTACTGACATTTGTCCATAAAAATCTAATCCTTCCAAGCCTAAGGATGACTCACCAGATGGTTCTTATTTCAGATTAGATTCCTTGTAGGAATATTTCACAGGGACGAAGTCTTTCACATGTATCTTTCACTCTAAATAAATACTGTATATATTCGTTCATAAGCTGAATTTTTTTTAGTAAAAAAGGGAAGCACTAGAGAAGGGATTGGCTTATGAACGGGTATAGAGAGGGAGAGGTGAGTCACAGCCCATCTCCCCAACAGAGGGCGCAAGGAGAGGCAGCAGAGCCAGAAGGGAAGAGCCGGAGCCAGAGTCTCTCCACTTCTGGCCATGCTGCTCTCCCCCCAGCCTCCAAAGCAGCTGCATCACTGGGGCTGGCAAGCTGCAGCCGTGCCACTCGGACCTGCCCCCCAGAGCAGGCTGTGGCTGTGCCGCACAGCTCGCCAGAGCATGCTGTCGCTGTGTCACCCGGCCCAGCCTGCTGGAACATGCGGACGCGCCACCTGGTCTGGCCCACCAGAGCAGGCTGCGGTCTTGCTGCCCAGCTTGCCAAGCAACTTCAGCCAGGCTAGAGACATTCTCCCCAGATAAGGGATGGGGAGAGTGTTGGGGTCCTGGGCTAGGGGTGGGGTCATGTGGCGGGTGGTCACAGGGGTTACTCCCTTGACCCCCAGCTTCTCTCTCCCCCCAAATTTCCCCACCGGTTGCTGTCCCAGCCTGTCAGGGTAAGCAGCTGGTGCACCGGGACACTTTGTTTACTTAGGTTTACCTCCCTGCCTGTGGATGCTTGAGGTAAACAAACCATCTCGGCCCACCAGCGGCTTATCCTGATGGCCCAGGAGCCAAAGTTTGCTGACCTCTGAATTATAGGGTCATCTTATGAATGGGTTATAAAAAATTTTCATTTTTACTTATCCATTTTGGGGGGATCGGCTTATAAACGAACCGGCTTAGGATCGAGTATATACGGTAAGTAAATATCTCTAAACTCTCATACAGAAAACAAAACAAAAACCTCATAAACAGCACACATCCCATCCTCCCATTTCATATGGCTTCATAATGCTGCAATGAACACAACCATTCAAAGAGTACAGATTTACCTCTAATAAGTAAGGTAGGATAGAGAAAAGGAGAGTAGAGTTCTGACTTAGCAGGAACAAATAGTAGAAAAGTAGAAGCTGGAAACCTTCCAAATGGAAAACTAAGTCAGCCCTAAATTTTGAAAACTATTTTTGCTGACTGGTGTTCTGTCTTTAGAAATAAAAACTCTGATTGAACTACTCTGTAACGTCTTGATATACACACCCTTGGGAAGCACAGAACTGAAAGCTTTGGAAGTTTTACCTCAATAAGGCCTGTAGGAGTAAGACTCATAAATAAATCTCCAACAACAAATGGTTACCATGCTGATTTTTAAAAAAAAAACATTATTTAATAATGATTTATTACTTTTCATTGGGAATTTACTTTCATACTCCAATGTAACCTTTTACCTTAATCCTTTCTATATCTCCTCTCTATCCTTTTGTCCCGCCAAAATGACAGAAGCTCAGCTATACAGTTCACAGCCAATTCGCGACTCAGAAGAAGCTAACAAAAATTATAGCCATGTGACTAGACAGCATATTTATAAAATTTGTATATGCAGATCAAACAAATTCACTAAAATATAGATACCTTAAGACTCCTAAGTATAACTAAGATAGCTAATGAGGCAAACTAATTGCTTACTGAGTAGAAACAACATTTCTGCAGGCAGAGTGATACTTTTGCACATGATTAAATATTCCTACACCAGTGCCCCTCTAATATCCTGCCACTCATTCACAAATTATATCACAACAATCTAGAAGACTTTAAATGATGAGGTGAACAAATAGTATTTGCTCCTGTTCATTTTTTCACTACACATATCAAACAGGTGCTGTTTCTTCCATCTGTTATCTGAATTAATAATGGAACTGTTAACTCAGAAAGTGCTTTCTCAGGGGCATTCTTTTTTTTTTTTCCCCCAACCAGTCTTAGAGCTATTACCATATATATTCTTCTTCTAGTGATTGCCCACATGGATTCCACATCTAGTGTGCATGTGCCCCATGCACACGACATTGGTTTTTTTGGCCAGCAATGTTTCTTGGGACCATGCCAACACCCTGGATACTCTCTCACGTACACACCTCTATCCAAGAGCATAAAGGGTGGAGCAGGCCCAACCATCCCTTGGTTTCTTCTTACTGCTGTGTTGGTAAGAGAGAATCCTTGGCAGTGTCCGCTTCTCGTGCACATTGTGAAACTCAAATCCTTTTTGTATATAGTTAATTAGTATATTAGCTTAGATAATATAGTTGTTAGTTTGTGTAGTTTGTTCTGATTATTTTTTTTTCTCTGTTGGCTGTAAAAAAACCAGAACAACTTTGTGAGTGTTAGGAACTATCCCAATACTGGGATATAGCCTTCATGGCTGCAGCAAAGTCCTCATGCTTTATTACTTTTCCCTCTTGTGAATGTGACTATTCCACTGAAAAATGGGCACTCAAAATGATTTTTGCCTTGGGGACAGGCATATGGTCAATATGTATTCAGTTTGCCTTTCCTTTTCGAAGAGGACTGAAACAGTGAGAGAGTCCCACCTTAAACTGTTTCTCCTGGAGTGCTTCATGAGAGCCTCCTCAGATCTAGAGGAAGAAGGCTGTAACACAATGTTTCCTAAGCAGTGGGTCCTTCAAAAAAGAACTAGATAATTCCATGGAGGATAGGTCCATCAATGGCTATTAGCCAGGATGGACAGAGATGGTGTCCCTAGCCTCTGTTTGCCAGAAGCTGGAAATGGACTACAGGGGATGGATCACTTGATGATTACCTGGTCTGTTCGTTCCCTCTCGGGCACTTGGAATTGGCCACTGTCTGAAGACAAGATACTGGGGTAGATGGACCTTTGGTCTGACCCAGTATGGCCTTTCTTATGTCCTGACCCACTAGTGGGTCTTGGGAAAGTTCTAGATGGGATGTGGTACCCAGAGCAAACGTGTTTCTCTTACCATTTTGAGGAGGGGAGGCCTAGAAAGAGGGGGCTGGGTATAGAGAGCAAGCCTGCCCGGCACTCACCCTGCACTGGCCAAACCTGAGTGGTGCTGTGATCCTACATAGGCCAAGTTGCAACACCTAGAGCAGAAAGCCTGGCACAGCCCTGTGGGACAGGAGCTCCTGCTGTGAGGAAGTCGTGAGTGTGGGTCAGGCTCTGTCTCCAACCCCATCTCTAGTGCTTCCCTTCACAGTGAGCCATGATTAGGATTGCAGTGCCAGGGTAGATATTTAATTGTGAGTAGAAAAAAAGAGAAAATGAAGTTGGTGGGTCACTTTAGTGAAAAGTTTGGCAACCACAGCTCTAACAAACCTGAACAGGCTTCATCCCTGAGCACTCCTGTGAGTGTGAGCTGTGGTTTAACTCCGAGATCCTGGGCTCATTCACCAAAGAAGGCATCGTCTATTGAGACTGGTATAGCAGCTAAGTCCTCCTCCAGCTGTCATATGAAAGGGGGTAGAAAGGAAAACTGATTTGTCACCCTCTCCAGGACCTAGTAAAAATAAAAGGTATACATCACTTCAGGCTGCTTAAAGGGTTCCTGCCAAAATTGGGTTCCTCTGACACCCTGACAGAGCCCCGTCTCCAAACAATACCATCTTGAGTGGACCTCTGTACTTCACCTGGTACCAATTGCTCGGAACCTACATCAGCACACCTAGTGCCGACAGCTCTGGCACCCACAACCAAGGTGCTAGCCATCACAAAACAATTGCTTTCACCACTGAGAGCACCCAAGTATTTCTCAGATCACTCTGTACCAAAAGGGACTGCACAGCCTAAGTCACCATTATTGTCTTGACTCTGAGAGTGCCTTATACAGTACTGACTAATGACACCATGATGGTGCTAAACACTTCAAAAAGCAGATAGCTAGATTCTTAAAAGGCCTTATTCATGTGTTCTCCCTGGGCTGGGAGCTCCCTCCTATGTGGGATCTTAATATAGTTTGATCTGGGTTAATGAGTCCTCCCTTTGAGGCCCTGGAAGTATTCTGTAAATAGACTCTGAACATCCACTGTCTATGAGGTCACTGCTTTTGAATCACTAGATGTGGAATACATATTGACACTCACTTGAAAAAGAGTAAAATGTTATGTACCCCACGGTAACTGGTTATTTGAGAGGTGTAATCCACATGAATTTCATGACCCCCTTCCGACTACTACGGAGTCATATACATCTAGATTCTGTATTGGCAAAGGAACTGAGCGACAGTTGGACCTGCTTTGCCCTTTATGTCCTCAGATGGGGGCAGGGAGGCAGGGCATGAGGGCATCCAGTAGACACTGCTGGCCAAAAGAATTTGATCTCATGTGCATGGGGCGCGTGTGCAACAGAAGTGGAATTTGTGTACAACATGTCTCAAAAAAAATTCCGACACAGTGACAATGGGGTAAGAAACTTTGCATGAGCAATTTTAGTATCTAAAGCGATATCAAATTGAAGTTCAGGACTAGAGATGTAGTTGCCTTAATTATGAATGTAATTGTTTGACCAACTCAAAACTGCTTTCCAAATTTACATGAGAAGATTTTTTGTAACTGTATATTTCTATTACAAAATATATTCTGACTGCATTTATCCAAAATAAAGCCATTTGCAAGAGGCTGAGCTATCTGGTCCTAGTCTAGCAAAGCATGTAAGCATTATTTTTAATATTAAGCATGCTGAGTAGTCCCAATTTCTGGATTCTATATGATAGGTGAAAAGCACATGCTAATAATTATTAGCCGTATACTGTTTGGTCTTTTAAGATTTCTGCTAGAAATATTACAAACTATAGATATTACCAACATATTTTATTGACCTGGTAAATCTCTGATGTTGCCGTGAATACTGTAGAAAAGCACTTCCTTAATTTAATTTAATTTCCATTGCCATCTGGAATTGCAGAAGCAACTAGCAGAGCACTCCAAAATTTAAAACTCTTGAAAAAAATATGGGCAAACTATTACCCATCAAACCCTCAATGTCCTTTCTTCATCCATCATTTCCATCTTGTTTGAATTAGGTTTTAGCCAGCTGTCTCTCATCCAAAGGATGATGTTCACCTCATAAAGCATATCCATCCAGGTCAAGACTGAGACATACACAAGGAAGGAAGCTTTCTGTATTCAGCATGTTTTATGGACAAAAAGCTTGATCCACTGACCATTTAGGTCAATGGAAGGACTCTCATTGACATCAACTGTTGTTGGATCAGGCTCAGATAAAAGATGTTTGTTGCTAGGGCTAACATCTACCTCTTTAAATTAGCACTAACTTTAATAAGAAGCAGAAGAAGATCAAAGTTGAACTAAATTCCTTTGATGATAAACCTGTGCCATTAGCTGTATCTAAAATGGTTGTATGTGATGGTAATCCATAGTAACGCTTCCTTTTTCAGTTTAAAATGAAACTCTGATAAATCAAATGCTATAAAGCCTTGCCAATACTTGCTTATAAAGATTTATATCTGACGAATTTCCACTTAGGAGAATATCTAAATAGAGTACAGCATGCGTTGAACACATTTCAGCCAGAAATCTTTGATATTCAAAGAGTAGGTGTAACAAGCTGTGGGAACCAAGAAAAATATTGCAATGCTGTCAAGAGTAAGTGTAGACATTTTATACATGCTAAACTAAAAAGAAAGGCCTTACATTTAGAATAATTTGCTGACGCAATACTCAAGCAGAGCAGTAATGTAGATAGATAGTGATGTTTCCTCTACTACCCAACTTCTCTTCTGCTAAAAGAAAGCTAAACCTTTTAATCATTTAACTGCTGTGATATACAACAGGTGATAAATAAAAGGATGGTTTGAGGTGCTGATTCTTCTGAAAAAATCTTCTGCCTGTGCACTGCCAAAGCCAGGATATGGATCCTGGGCCTAATTCTGGCCTCCTTCTGCTGTTTTATGTTGCTCCATCTCCAGCAGAATAAAGGAGCCAAAGGCTGGTTTTACTGACTAGGAACTCCACTTGTGGCATAGGGCCAGCACAGCAGCATTATGCAACTTGACTGAAAAGATGGCATAAAGCCCCCCTCATCCCCAGTTCAGAACATCTGCCAGTATCTCCACAGCAGGTCAGCCTAGTCAGAGAGTTAGTCAAGCCTGGCCTGCAAAAACAAAAACAACTCATTCCTTGTAAAAATGCAATGTAAAAATATCAATCCCACATTTATTTAAGAGAAAAGGAATAACACTTTTGTTGGGAATCCTCTTTTGACATGTTTTATTTTTTAACATAAACATCTTTCAGCTCAAATGAATAATAAACCCTGATTTTATAGCAAAACTAGGGGCTCAGTAAATAAACACAAATTACGACCAAAGCAAATAGAGATGGAACTGAATGAAAGACTACATTTTGAATTAAAATGTTTCTGGTATAAAATAAAATGATGCTTGAACCAGGTAGGAAAAAAAATTGACTCAAGGAGAGTAATAAATATTCACATTCATTGGGACCCAGTCACACTGTGATTATACACACAAAAATTTCATTGATTTCTTCTTGGTTCCAATTCAAGTCAATATCTGTTAAATGTATAAGGATTGCAGGCATGACCCCCTTTATGCTATTAATAGAATCACACTGTGGGGTCCATTAAGACGGATTTGACAAAGTGTGCCTCACAAGCATTCTAATTAGCAATGTAAAATTCTAGCAAGGCTCTCACAGAATCCCGTTGGTTGTCTTCACTACCGGGGGAAAAAACCCTCTTTCAGAGATGTTAAAAGAGTAGTTAATGGAGACTGGCCTCACTTGTCCTTGCAATGATTTATCACAGCCACACACCCACATTGTTTTTGGCAGAACCATTTTGGTGCACTCTTGAGACATGTATCCTGTTAAACTCTGTAGTATTTCTGGAAGCGAGTGCTCCTGAGAAACTTGAATATAGGTTGATTTGTTCTGGGGGGATCAATTGGAAGAACTGGCTAAGTTGTGAAACACCTGGAGCAACTATTGAGTTGCATGGAGTTGTATCTGCATTGCAAGTACCTAGTGTAACCCCGACAGACCCTGATCAGACCTGGGGCCTCTGGAGCTTAAAGCATGAGCCAAAAGCCAACTGGTTGTTAGCTAAGATTGTAGAATAGACTCAATCTCTCTCTCTCTAATTAGTCTCGGTGCCATTAGATAGGACAGAAAATCACACCCAGGAGGTGTGTGGGTTACATACTTTCTCTAGCTGGGGCCGCCCAGAGGATTCAGGGGACCTGGGGTAAAGTGGGGGAGCTGCAGCGCTTGTACTCACCCGGCGGCGGTCCGGGTCTTCGGCGGCATTTCAGTGGCGGGGGGCCCTTCAGTCGCTCCATGTCTTCGGCAGCACTGAAGGGCCTCCCACTGCCGAAATGCCACCGAAGACCCGGAGTGACTGAAGGGCCCCCTGCCACTGAAATGCCGGCCGAAGAGCCGGACTACCGCCAGGCCAGGGCTGGCGGGGCCCCTGCGGGGTCCGGGGCAAATTGCCCCACTTGCCCCCCCTGGGCGGCCGTGCCTCTAACTAAGGAAGCACATCCTGAGCTTTAGAGACTTCCCAGTTGAAATCCTGGACGAGCCCCCACTTGCAACGCTGACAGACCCCGGTCATCAGCAGGCAGGATCAAGCTTGAGGCCTCTGGAGCTTAAAGCATGAGCCTCTACCGCATGAGCTAAAAGCCAACTGGCTCTTAGTTATGGCTGTAGAGCAGATTCAATCTCTCTAGTTGGTCTTGGTGCCCCTAGATGGGACAGAACACCACGCCCAGGAGGTGTGTGGGTAACACTAGCACAATGGGGTCATGGCCTCTAGGTGCTACCAAAAGACAAGTAAGTAATAATTAGCATGTTCTATTCATTGGACTCATGTTACGGGTTATGCAATATCATAACATGCTCTGTCTGTTTAACAGTTTGGGACAGGACTAAGAACTGCTAGCCTTGTGGATCAATTTTCAAAGCAATTCTTAGAAATCATTCATACTTATGGAAATGTCCCCCAAAATATTCTGGCAAGTCTGTGGTTTAGTATTAAAATATGTAGAGGATGCAAGTTTAGTACATGGATCTTTTTTGCCTAGGCCAGTAGAGCCCTGATACATTGATTTTTAAATTTTGGGAAGGGGTGGCCTCTCACAGTGGATGAAATTCAATCCAGCATAAGGCCCTCTGTACTACATAAACTCTGCAGCTGGGCTGTATAAATGGGCTAGGCTGTGGCCTAACGTACAGCCTTCTGCATCCTGAGTGAGTTTCTCCAATGAATTCAGATATGCCAGCAGTGAGGCTAGTTCCAAATGGTTCAGCACAAATGGGATTGTTGGGGCTCAAGCCTGCCATAGACTCTAGGACTGGAAGGGACCTCGAGAGGTCATCAAGTCCAGTCCCCTGCCCTCATGGCAGGACCAAATACTGTCTAGACCATCCCTGATAGACATTTATCTAACCTACTCTTAAATATCTCCACAGATGGAGATTCCACAACTTCCCTAGGCAATTTATTCCAGCGTTTAACTACTCTGACAGTTAGGAACTTTTTCCTAATGTCCAACCTAAATCTCCCTTGCTGCAGTTTAAGCCCATTGCTTCTTGTTCTATCATTGGAGGCTAAGGTGAACAAGTTTTCTCCCTCCTCCTGATGACACCCTTTTGGATACCTGAAAACTGCTATCGTGTCCCCTCTCAGTCTTCTCTTTTCCAAACTAAACAAACCCAATTCCTTCAGCCTTCCTTCATAGGTCATGTTCTCAAGACCTTTAATCATTCTTGTTGCTCTTCTCTGGACCCTCTCCAATTTCTCCAGATCTTTCTTGAAATGCGGTGCTCAGAACTGGACACAATACTTCAGTTGAGGCCTAACCAGCGCAGAGTAAAGCGGAAGAATGACTTCTCGTGTCTTGTTTACAACACACCTGTTAATGCATCCCAGAATCACGTTTACTTTTTTTGCAACAGTATCACACTGTTGACTCATATAAAGCTTGTGGTCCACTATGACCCCTAGATCTCTTTCTGCCATACTCCTTCCTAAACAGTCTCTTCCCATTCTGTATGTGTGAAACTGATTGTTCCTTCCTAAGTGGAGCACTTTGCATTTATCTTTATTGAACTTCATCCTGTTTACCTCAGACCATTTCTCCAATTTGTCCAGATCATTTTGAATTTTGACCCTCTCCTCCAAAGCAGTGGCAATCCCTCCCAGTTTGGTATCATCTGCAAACTTAATAAGCGTACTTTCTGTGCCAACATCTAAATCGTTGATGAAGATATTGAACAGAGCCGGTCCCAAAACAGACCACTGTGGAACCCCACTTGTTATACCTTTCCAGCAGGATTGGGAGCCATTAATAACTACTCTCTGAGTACGGTTATCCAGCCAGTTATGCACCCACCTTATAGTAGCCCCATCTAAATTGTACTTTCCTAGTTTATCTATAAGAATATCATGCGAGACCGTATCAAATGCCTTACTAAAGTCTAGGTATATCACATCCATCGCTTCTCCCTTATCCACAAGGCTTGTTATCCTATCAAAGAATGCTATCAGATTAGTTTGACACGATTTGTTCTTTACAAATCCATGCTGGCTATTCCCTATCACCTTACCACCTTCCAAGTGTTTGCAGATGATTTCTTTAATTACTTGCTCCATTATCTTCCCTGGCACAGAAGTTAAACTAACTGGTCTGTAGTTTCCTGGGTTGTTTTTATTTCCCTTTTTATAGATGGGCACTATATATGCCCTTTTCCAGTCTTCTGGAATCTCCCCTGTATCCCATGATTTCCCAAAGATAATAGCTAGAGGCTCAGATACCTCCTCTATTAACTCCTTGAGTATTCTAGGATGCATTTCATCAGGCCCTGGTGACATGCAGGCATCTAACTTTTCTAAGTGATTTTTAACTTGCCCTTTTTTCATTTTATCTTCTAAACCTACCCTCTTCCCGTAAGCATTCACTATATTAGACATTCCTTCAGACTTCTCAGTGAAGACCGAAACAAATAAGTCATTAAGCATCTCTGCCATTTCCAAGTCTCCTGTTACTGTTTCCCCCTCCTCACTGAGCAGTGGGCCTACCCTGTCCTTGGTTTTCCTCTTGCTTCTAATGTATTGATAAAAAGTCTTCTTGTTCCCCTTTATTCCCATAGCTAGTTTGAGCTCATTTTGTGCCTTTGCCTTTCTAATCTTGCCTCTGCATTCCTGTGTTATTTGCCTATATTCGTCCTTTGTAATCTGACCTAGTTTCCATTTTTTATATGACGCCTTTTTATTTTGTAGGTCACGCAAGATCTCGTGGTTAAGCCATGGTGGTCTTTTGCCACATTTTCTATCTTTCCTATCCATCGGAATAGCTTGCTTTTGGGCCCTTAATAGTGTCCCTTTGAAAAACTGCCAACTCTCCTCAGTTGTTTTTCCCCTCAATCTTGATTCCCATGGAACCTTACCTATCAGCTCCCTGAGCGTACCAAAATCCGCCTTCCTGTGGCTATATAATCTAGGGTTGTCAGTCCACCCCCGCTGGATGCCAATAGGACCATTCTAGTCCATACACTGGGATATCAGCAGTGGAGGCGCTATGTTGTAGCCTGGAGCCCACTGCATGTTGGGGATGGAACACCATACTTTCTGCTCCCAATTAGTTCCAAAACAGTTACAAAGACTTCTTGTGGAGAGGTGGATTTCCATCCTGTATGGGCTCTTCATGCCAGTCGATTCAGAGTTGTGTAACCTGCTGTGCAGAAAGCAAGCACTGTACCCTTCTGCTTAGACTGTAAATGCCATGGGACAAATTTTACTCTCAAACACGTATGTGTAACCCTGAAGAAGCAATGGTGTTTTAGAGTCTCTAAATCACATTTTTGTACTTTATATTAACATATTGTCCCATCCATTAGAGTTCTGTCTTCTCCATCAAGCCATGCCTTTTGCTACTAACAACAGTAGTTATCCCACTCCAGCCAACAGCATTCAGTTGTGTCACAAATGCTAACTTGTATTTCTGAAGAAATGTGGTTTCCATAAGAGTAAATGGGAATATTATCTAAGGTAAAGGCTTTCAAGGGAAAGCCAAGGTCTAACAAATGAGAGGAAGAGGTACTACTTAGAGGCCTAACCAAACATGCTTTTGAGCAAGGTTAGAGTTGGTAAAGGAACCCACCTCTGCAAAACCACAGAAGACAGAAATTGGTTTCCATTCTTATGATGTTAAATGTGATGAATAATTACATGTATAATTTTCCACAATACACATAACAGCAGAACTAACAACGATTACTGAAATACATCACATTAAATTGCAGAATTAAAAGGAAAAATCGACATCCAAATATACAGTTAAAAATTGATGTATTACTTCAGTTTGAACTCTGACTACATATGGCACTCTTTTAAAAGCTCAGGAACAGTTGTCTGTTTCAGTCTGCTTAAAGAATATTAATCTGAAAGAACTGGTATTGACCCTATTTTAGAAAAAATAAGATAATGAATAGTAAAGAAAATGAATGTCAGAAAATTAATCTCTTGAAACGGTCTTCTTCACTTTGATGATTTTCCTGGTTAGACATTATGAAATTAATAATGTTTCAATAATGTTATCCAAGCATTCAAAATAATGTATTTTAATGATGCATGATTTTATTCTTGATGAATATCCTTGTTAATACTCTGAACATGCAGAACTATATTGCAAACCACCACAAATATTAACTGTGCAGATATAAATTTTATCATTTATAAATTGTTGTACTTGATAAATACTGCAAAATATGACATCCTTTCAATTCCTATACCTCCACCCTTCACATAACGTATTAGCATTTCATTTAAGACTCAGTGTCCAAGGATTTGTAATTCACCTACACAATTCATACTGAAGTGAAGCTTCAGATTCACTTTTGCTGTTCAGAAGAGACTGAACCTCAACAACCACTGGATTCTGCCTCCCCCATTGTTTCAAGAGGTGCCTAGAACCAGATAACTTTTTAAAAACCAAGAATATTTGTATTATTTAGTTTTCCGGACAGTGTTTTAGCAGATCCAGGCACACACACATTCATAAAGGACCTTAGGACAAGGTAGACCAGCATTGAGAAACAAAAAGATCTTTAACTTTTTCTTGTAGCCCCAAATCCATGTTTACACTGTTCATCACCGCTTTTTTTTTTAAAATCCTTGTTGTTTATGAGCCACAACCATAACCAAAGGAATAAAAGCAAAGTCCTGCTTTGATTGAGTTTATGTACCACGGAACCCAATCCCTGCTCGCACTGAAATCACTGTCAAACTCCTATTAACTCAGTGGGAGCAAGAGCCAGTGTAATTTTGCAAAACTGCCACCGTCACCAAATTGCAGTACCGACAACAGTGGGTGGGCTGTTTTGCTGCCTCTGCCTTTTCACCATCCTCTAGTCCAGCAGGGGTAGCACATTGTGACAGATGGGTGGGGGACACTTCCAAGTCTCTTTAGCAGCGCCACACCTCAGCCCAGAAGGGGAAGCGCCGCTGTGTCTAAGGGCTGGGAGACACCACGCCTCTAAGAGCACAGCCCTGGGAAGCGGGAGCTGAGCGGCCCCGTTCTCCCCCAATTCTGCAGCTCACCTTGCCCTGGCCGGGTCACTGTCACCCGAGTCCCTAGCCCACGCCAGGGCAGAGGCGTCATTGGCTATCACTGACACTGAGCATGCTCAGCTCCAGCCAAGCAGCAAGTTCTGAGGGGCGTGACAGCAGCACATAGGGGCCTGCAGCGGGTACCACTGAGCGCTGCTCGCCGGTCGCGCTCGGATGGGAAGTCGCCGTGGGGGCGGGGCCCGCTGAAGAGGTCTGCGTGGGGGCGGGGCTGAGCTCTCCCTTTAGGGGCGGGGCCGCGGCTGCCGTTGGGCCGGACCGGAGACGAGGAGCGGGAGTTTTGAACGTTGGTGTGGGCGGCTCGACATGCAGCGCTGCCGGGGACCCTGGGCCACCTGCCCGGAGCAGAACGAGGCGGTGAGCAGCTCCCCGCGCGTTGATCCGTGAGGCTGCCCCGTGCTTGGAGCCTGCCGAGCCGGGTCCGGGCCCGCTTCCCTCCGGCACCCCCAGGCCAGCGCCCGGCGGGGGAGTGAGGCAGGGCCGCAGCTGGTACCGAGCGTGCGCTTACAAACTGAGCATGCCTCAGTAACGTCCAGCTGAAGCCGCCGCCTGGCTCGCCCTCTTGGGGATTGCAGCTGCTTCCTGCTGCTCAGAGGGGAACAGTCTGTGCAGGGGCTGCGGGGGCCGTGGGGCACAGTCAGGGCCGGCCGGGGGTAGGGGCGCTGCCAGATGGAGTCCGAGGGGAGCCCGGCGGGGCAAGGGAGAGTCCCGGGGGGAGTTACCCGGCTGGGCTGAGCCTTCTACAGAGGCTGCAAAAAATAGTGTGTGAGGGGCAGTGAGGCTCCCCCCCCCACCGCAGGACGGTGCCGCTCAGCTCGGCTTCCCAGGGCTGTGTTCTTAGAGGGGCAGTGCCTCCCAGTGCCTAGACACAGCAGCGCTTCCCTTCTGGCATCATGCATTGAGCTGCAAAGCAGACTTGATTCCGTGGAATATTTCACATGCACCCCGCTTCCAAAATTATAATTATTTTACATAATTCCTTATCCACTTATATGTCTGCATAAAGTCTTATAGCCGTTTTACATACAAATCTGTCTCAGCTGCTCTTTTTGCTGCTGATTGGACTGCCTTTTTCTTGAATATCCACTGTAAATCTAGTTTTGCTCCTTTAAAATTATTTACTTTAAAACTGCTATCTTGCTTACCTCTTAGTGCTTAGATGATTAGCAAAATTCTGACAAGCGTTACACCAACCATCACAATTTATAACCCCTCAGCTGGATTAAAGCATAAAATAACTAACTACAGTTTGGGGCCTCTAAAAAAGAAAAAACTGACTCCATTTCAAATTTTACCAAAATTGGATGATAAAGGGAGACACAGGAAAAAAGAAGTCTCTCTAAAGATAGACATTTTTGTTCAAATATGATAAAAATTACACATTGGCTACACATCATACTCTTACATGCATCAATGAAGTGGGTATTCGCCCATGGAAAGCTCATGCCTTACAATACATTTGTTAGTCTATAAGGTGCATCAGAATTCTTTTCCGCTCTTCCCCTACCCTTTCCCTTCACTAATTGTTCATTATTGACAGCTGAGAGGCAGGGCTGAGAAAACATAATTGCACTTGTAAATTAGTATCCCTACAAGTAAGTCAGTCAGCCTTCTAAGGCAGCATTTTGTTGGCCAGCTGCTACTGGTAAAATTCTGACTGTGCTTTCATAACTTTATTTAAATAAATAATCTCACTGCCGACAGAATTGGGGAAAATGTGAGGTCGGAGACAGCAGTGTCGTGAAGTAATCCTGCCAAACTCATACTTAGACTCATAGGTCAGAAGGGACCAATATGATCATCTAGTCTGACCTCTTGCACGAGGCAGGCCACAGAACCTACCCATCCACTTTATAACAACCCCCAACCCCAGGACTGAGTTATTGAAATCCTCAAAATTGGTTTGAAGACCTCAAGCTGCCAGAGAATCACCAGCAAGCGACCCCATGCCCCCACGCTGCAGGGGAAAGCGAAAAACCTCCAGGGCCCCTGCCAATCTGCCCTGGAGGAAAATTCTTCCCGACCCCCAATCTGGCGATCAGCTAAACCCTGAGCATTGTGGGCAAGACTCACAGCCAGCACCCAAGAAGGAATTCTCTGCAGTAACTCAGTTCCATCCCATCCAACACTCTCCCGCAGACCATTGAGAAGACTTATCTGGTGATAATCCAAGATCAATTGCCCAAATTAAACTATCCTATCATAACATCCCCTCCATATACTTATCAAGCTTAGTCTTAAAGCCAGATAAGTATTTTGCCCCCACTACTTCCCTCGGAAGGCTGTTCCAGAACTTCACTCCCCTAATGGTTAGAAACCTTCGTTCTAATTTCAAGTCTAACTTCCTAATATCCAGTTTGTACCATTCATCCTCGTGCTAATTAGTACTAACTTAAATAATCCCTCTTTCTCCCTAATGTTACCCCCCGATATGTTTATATAGAACAAGCATATCCCCCGCAGCCTTCTTTTGGCCAGGCCTAAACAAGCCAAGCTCTTTGAGTCTCCTTTCATAAGGCAGTTTTCCATTCCTCGGATCATCCTAGTAGCCCGTCTTGGACCTGTTCCAGTTTGAATTCATCCTTCTTGAACATGGGACACCAGAACTGCACACCATATTCCAGATGGGGTCTCACCAGCGCCTTATATAACGGGGTACTGACAACACTCCTTATCCTTGCTGGAAATACCTCGCCTGATCATCTAAAATGCACTTTGCTTTTTTACAGCCGTATACATTGGCAGCTCATAGTCATCCTGCTATCCACCAATACCCAAGGTCCTTCTCCTCCTCTGTCGCTTCCAAATGATGCGTCCCAACATATATCTCTAAATTCTTATATTAATCCCTAAGGCATGACCTTGCACTTTTCACTATGTATTTCATCTTACTATTACTCCAGTTTACAAGGTGGCCCAGAATCTTCCTGAAATAGTATCCCTGTCCCCTTCTCCGTGTTAGCATAACCCCCAGCTTCGTGTCATCCGCAAACTTTATTAGCACATTCCCGCTCTTTGTGCCAAGGTCAGTAATAAAAAGGTTAAATAAGATCGGTCCCAAAACCGATCCTTGAGGGACTCCACTAGTAACCTCCTTCCAGCCTGACAGTTCACCCTTCAATACGACCCGCTGGAGTCTCCCCTTTAACCAGTTCCTTATCCACCTTACAACTTTCATATTCATTCCCATCTTTTCCAATTTAAATAACAGTTCCCCATGTATGAGACTTGTCCTAGGAGTGGGTTCTAGGCCATGAAAGCTTATGCCCAAATAAATTTGTTAGTCTCTAAGGTGCCACAAAGGACTTCTCATTGTTTTTGCTGACTAACATGGCTACCACCCTGAAACCTGTCATATATAATGTCCTCATTGGCTGGTAATAGCCAGAAGGAGGCTATTTTGTTTACAGTCCAGCATGCTCAGTCATATAGTGCCTTCGCTCCTGTTTTTCTTCATTTTCTTAAGTGTTAGTGTGTTCTTTCTTCTTTTGATCTGTACATATGTACCATTGTGTATTTTAGTACGCACGCTGCTTTCTGCTTCATGCGCTATCCATGCTTCAGTTTGTAGGTGGTCGTCTTATGGAATTGGGTCAAGTGGATGTTGAGGAGGATACATTTGTATCAGTTTTGGGAACCTTAACAGTAAATGTCAGAGAGCGCTGACGAAAGGATAAATAGAGGGTTTTGAGAGAAGTGAAGGAAGATATATATATATATATATATATATATATATATATATAAATATTCTGAGTACTTGGTGAGCAAGTTATTTCAAACTATGTGCATATATGATTTATAGGCTAGTAAAGCCTATAACATTCATTATATTTTCTTGAATATAGGCTAGTTTTTTTTCGCTTTCTCTATGCCATTTCTAGAGATTACCCATCTTTTTTTTTTCTGATAAATTCTTTTTCTCTTTCATGCATATAGCTTGTTGTCACTCTGTGTGTCCGAGGTATTTACTCGAGATTAATTAAGTGATCCTGGGGGAGACTGAGGATAGAAAAGTGAACGCAAAGAGAGATGTCTGCTTAGAAAATGCTGCAAGAAAATCTATCTGCCCTAAGCATTCTGTGCATTGAAACTTCATAGGTTATCATTTGAGGACATCATCAATGACTTTGCTCTCCAAAAATCTTGGGAAAAAAAGTTTTAAATTTCAGTGTTAAAATTTATGTGATGTGCAGACTGACATACTGCAGGTTGTACTGCTTCTATTAAGAAAGCTCATCTGTGTAACTGTAACTGCTTTTGTGTTGCTGTAGATGTAAAGTTTTCATATCTGCTAATTAAGAAATCATAGACAAAAATGTGTTAAGTTGAAACAATTTTATAATGCAAACAGGCATATTGCAAGATGTTTTAGATTTTATTTTATTTTTACTACTTTGCTGCTGAATATATAAACATGAAAGCTTTGTTTTGCATATATACAATTTCCTTTCTGTGCAAATAATAAATTAATTTTTTTTGTAAAGGTATAGGGCCTCTTACACTTGACATAGCTTAGGCCTCAGAATATCATAATCCAGCCCTGCCTGGGACAGGAAAGATGAGAGGTGGCACATTATGACAAGGCTGCAAAAAAAAGGAACGCAATCAATGTCAGTAACTGCTGCTGGTAGCAAATTGTGATGGCAGCAGTTTTGTAACAATCCTTGGGCAGCCTGCTGAATGGGGTTGGTCTGATCATAGGCTCCTGCCCTGGTCCTATCCCCTTTCTGCCCATGTAACTTGCTTGTATGGTGGGAGGCCACAGTCCTGGAGTTGTCTTGCACTCAGTCTGTGCTGCCTGGGAGGTGGCTGGGGTCATTCAGTCCTCGGCAGAATGGATGGGGGTGTGATTTCCGGCTTTTTCCCCTTTTCAGCCCAAACAAGCCATTCTGCAGTGCTGGGCTGTTAATACCCTCACTGTGGTCACAGGCTGGGTCTGACCACCTCCTCAAGCAGGTGTCTTCTCAGTACCCAGCTGGGCACCTTCGCCTTCCTAGCTCTACAAAGGTGGCCACTTCAAAATACTGCAACTGCCAGAATTTCCAAACTAGGAGTAATTATCCCAAGATCTTCAGGACAGAGACTGTCTGCTGCTCTGTACAGCACCTACAACAATGGGGCTCTGACCTTGGGTTGACCCTACATAATACTGAAATAAACACAGAGGTGAAAGTAAGCCAGTATGGTCTGGTATGGCGTACTGGCAAGAGCTGGTATGCCGTGCCGAACTTGACTGGCTTCCCCGGCAATGATTTAAAGGGACCAGGGCTCCAGCAGCTGTGGGGAGCCCTGAGCCCTTTAAATCACCGCTAGAGCTCTGGTGGGGATTTAATGGGCCTGCTCCAGCTGCTGCGGGAAGCCCCGGGCCATTTAAAGCGCTGCCACCGGAGCTCTGGCAGCTGGGCTCGGGTGGTGCTTTAAAGGGCCCAGGGCTCCCCATGGCAGTTGGAGCCTCTTGCCCTTTAAATCACCACAGGAGCCTAGCTGCTGGGTTTGGGTGGGAATGTAAAGGGCCTGGTGCTGGTGCTGCTGCCGCTGCGGGGAGCCCCAGGCCCTTTAAATCACCACCAGAGCTCCAGCAGCAGGGCTCAGGCGATGCTTTAAAGGGCCTGGAGCTCTGTTAGCGGCCAGAGCCCCAGGCCCTTTATTTTGCCCCTGAGCCCCTTTATTTCGCTTCTGCAGCTGGTAGCTCTAGGGTAATTTAAAGGCCCTGGGGCTTCCAGCCACAGATGGAGCCCCAGGCCCTTTAAATCTTTAAAGGCCCCACCTCTTCCAGTTGAGGCCATGTCCCCACTCAGGACTGTGGTGTACCAGTAAGTCCTTTCAGTTATTTTTGCCCCTGAATAAACAAGATTAATAATAGGAGAAAGAACTGTGTCACTGACTTAACTCTTTCCATCTGAGAACTATGGCTCTGTCTCATTAAACATAAAATGTGTGGGTCTTGTAACATAGACTTTATCCCCAACGATCTATAACATACTGTTAACCAAATATGAGTGAATGTTAGCCAGCTTACTGTCTCCTGAACCATCTAACCCAGGGGTCGGCAACCGTTCAGAAGTGGTGTGCCAAGTCTTCATTTATTCACTCTAATTTAAGGTTTCGTGTGCCGGTAATATATTTTAACGTTTTTAGAAGGTCTCTTTCTATAAGTCTATAATATATAACTAAACTATTGTTGCATGTAAAGTAAATAAGGTTTTTAAAATGTTTAAGAGGCTTCATTTAAAATTAAATTAAAATGCAGAGCCCCCTGGACCGGTGGCCAGGACCTGGGCAGTGTGAGTGCCACTGAAAATCGGCTTGCGTGCCGCCTTTGGCACCTGTGCCATAGGTTGCCTACCCCTGGTCTAACCGCATACCAAGCTATAATAGTTGCCCTTGTTGACGGTCTCCATAGTGAGACTAATGTTTGCACATTGAGACAAGACAACATTTAGGCCACTTGTGTGCAAAGACCACAGCCTATCATGCTGACCAATGTTGTCTCATTGTTCCTTGTGGCCCCTCTTAGTCTATCTGTATCCATCTATTGTATAATACTTAGCTTGTAGTTTGCAGTTTTGTAGATGTATTGGTCCCAGGATTACCCACTTCATTTGAAATGGTTTCTTGCAACATGTGTTAATCTCTTATGCTTAACAATTTGTCCTGCTTTGTATTTAGCTATGGCACTCTGATTACCTTTCCCAGACCTCAAGAAGAGATCTGTGAAGCTCAAAAGCTTGTCTTCCTCCAACAGAAGTTGGTCTTAATAGAAGATATCACCTCAACCACTTTGTGTCTCATCACATAGATTGTAAGCTCTTTGAGGCAGAGGATTACTTTGTGTGACTGTTCAGCAGCTAGTGCATTGGGGTCCTGGTCCATGACTAGAGCTCCTAAATAATAATAGTAGTAATAAACACCTTCATTCTCAGACATTTTCATTCCATGACAAGGATGAAACATACTGATGGAATGATGCAGGGCCCCTTTCTCATGTAGGGACTTTTGTGCTTTATCTGTGTTGATGGATGCATATGTGACTTTGGTTTCCCATGCTGTCAGTCTGCCATGCTAAAATTTAAATCCACTTAAAATCAAGATAACTTCAAATTAGCAATGTTTTAAAAGGAATTAATTGATACTTAGGACAAAAAAATAACTTATTCATGACAATTTGCTTAATCTATTCAGCCATATTTGAATTGCCTGAAGTCAAATTCAGTTGCTTAATATTTACTTGGGTAGGAAGGTGCAGGTGTTCCTATTTGTTGTCCTATGCATTAATTCATAATCTTAAAATCGTTCTCATCAGGATTCAGAATTTAACACTTAAACACATAGTCAGAGTCATTGAAATCAGTGGGGGCAACTGTGGGGAAACTAGTGGATATAAGGCTCAGCAACTGATGCCATTTTTTTTAAGTACTATCCCAATGAAATCCAATGGGATTACTCATGCTATTAATATTAAGCATGTGTGTAAGTGTTTGCAGAATTGGGACCTTGGATTACACACTAATTGGGGCTGGGACCACCTTTTTATTGAACACACACACATAGTACCTAGCAGAATCAAGTCCCGAGGGGGTACTACAGCAATATTACTACAATAACAAAAATTCTATTGCATTGGCTAGAGCAGTATCAGTTTTATCCTCTGTAAATGGATATACTTTACATTTCAGAGCACACTGCAAGATGCACGCTGTTCGTGTGGGTTGCCATTGCGGGTGGATTTTGGTAAGGGTTGAGCATGTGGAGATGGAGAGGAGTTTAATTTTATTTTTGTAAATTATGGCAGGGTTTGGGTATAGAGTGTTGGATAGGTGTCCCTTATTTTTTTAACATAAATCTAAATACAGTAAAGATAAATTGCTGTTGGAGCTAAATACCAGTACTTTTATGAGTTGCAAACAGGGAGTAATCCCATTTTTCCAATACTATGTACTTCAAGAATTCTCCCAGATAGGGAGTCAGTCTGACCTAATGGTTAGGTCACAGGACTTGGCATCAAGAGGCTTGGGTTTTATTGTCAGTTGTGCCCTTGATTTGATTTGCACTTACTCGCTCTCATTTTCTGTAAAATGGGGCCCATACTTGTACTCACTTCTAAAGTGCTTTGTGAGATACAGATGAAAAACACTATATAGGTGCAAGGTACTGTTATCGGACCACTAAGATTCTGTGCATGGAGGAAGCAAAAGGGTAATCAGAACATGGCAATGCATTTTGTAATGATAAAAACATTTAGCACTCAGTACAAAAGCTTCACAGCCAGAAACTAGTTGTCGGAAAGAAATTATTGCAGTGCTGTCATCTAGATTAAACATATTTTATTATTTTATTGCAAAATTCTTTAGCAGAGATACTCAACTGTATGCAAAGCCATTGCAATGAACTGCATGCATTTCTGAAAATTATTTGCTTCTAAATTGTGGAACATATGAATTATTAATAAATGATTTACTGATGTAAACAGCACTGGTACTCTGGCTTAGACTAAAAGTTGAAATACCAAGAACCCATCTATTTACAGTATACGATATATGGTAGCTATTGTGGCATAGATGCTTTTTTGTCCACTAAAAGCTTAGTAAATTAACTTCTCCATTCCAACTGATTTCTATGGTTTTTTTTTTTTTTTTTTCCAGGAATGATTCTAAATGTAACATTTAAAAGTCTTTCTCACAATGGAGGCGAAAAAAGCCCATTGCTTTAGCCCTAAAATGCTCCAAGAATGTTGTGATAGCAGATCTGTAGCTAAGAGTGACTTGGGCATTCTTTATAAATATAGTCAATTTCTATGTTATAATCCACAGCTGCTTTTGTTTTGGTGAGACTCCATGGCCCTGTCGACACTTGGAAACTTTCTAGAATTTTGCACCAAAAGTAGGAATGCTAAGAAACCACTAACGGGGATAGGGCCCTGGGAACTTGTGGCATCTTAAGTGTAACCTGCAAAGGGAAACCTGTTTTGAGAAGAGTTAGGTATTGTCTACAGGGAGACGCTATTGTGAAGTAGGCGAGGGTGTGAATTTGAAGTGCAGCAGTTACGCTGTAATAGCTTCCCACATGGATATTTGTGCACTAAATGCCTGTGTACCTTCAGTTTAATTCACTTGTAAAGTAGATTAAGCTAAACCTCACACAAACACTCTTAGGCCATGTCTACATCTAAAATTTTGCAGCGCTGGTTGTTACAGCTGTATTAGTACAGCTGTATAGGGCCAGCGCTGCAGAGTGGCCACACTTACAGCAACCAGCGCTGCAAGTGGTGTTAGACGTGGCCACACTGCAGCGCTGTTGGGCGGCTTCAAGGGGGGTTCGGGGAACGCGAGAGCAAACCGGGAAAGGAGACCAGCTTCGCTGCGGTTTGCTCTCGCGTTCCCCGAACCACCCTGCAAACCGCAGGGAAGGAGACCTGCTTGCTCGGGGGTTCGGGAAACGAGAGAGCAAACCGGGAAAGGAGACCAGCTTCGCCGCGGTTTGCTCTCGCGTTCCCCGAACCACCCTGCAAACCGCAGGGAAGGAGACCTGCTTGCTCGGGGGTTCGGGGAACGAGAGAGCAAACCGGGGAAGGAGACCAGCTTCGCCGCGGTTTGCTCTCGCGTTCCCCGAACACCCTGCAAACCGTAGGGAAGGAGACCTGCTTGTTCGGGGAATGCGATAGCAAACCGGGGAAGGAGACCAGCTTCGCCGCGGTTTGCTCTCGCGTTCCCGGAACCACCCAGCAAACCGCAGGGAAGGAGACCTGCTTGCTCGGGGTTCGGGGAATGAGAGAGCAAACCGGGGAAGGAGACCAGCTTCGCCGCGGTTTGCTCTCGCGTTCCCCAAACCACCCTGCAAACCGTAGGGAAGGAGACCTGCTTGTTCGGGGAACGCGATAGCAAACCGGGGAAGGAGACCAGCTTCGCCGCGGTTTGCTCTCGCGTTCCTGGAACCACCCAGCAAACCTCAGGGAAGGAGACCTGCTTGCTCGGGGTTTGGGGAAAGCGAGAGCAAGCTGGGGAAGGAGACCAGTTTGATTACCAGAGGCTTCCTCGGTGATGCTGGGATACCTGCTTATTCCACGGAGGTCAAGAAAAGCGCTGGTAAGTGTCTATACTTGATTACCAGCGCTGGATCCTCTACACCCGAGACAAAATGGGAGTACGGCCAGCGCTGCAAACAGGGAGTTGCAGCGCTGGTGGTGCCCTGCAGATGTGTACACCTCCTAAGTTGCAGCGCTGTAACTCCCTCACCAGCGCTGCAACTTTCTGATGTAGACAAGCCCTCAGTGTGAAATAAGTGTCCACAGGGAAGCTATTGCAGACTACCCATTGTGGGTTATTTCCCCCTATAGACAATCCATTACAATAGAGTGCTTAAAATGGCTGTGCCTGTCTGGACCCATGCCCATGCTATTGTTACCAGTGATAGAATTGAATTCGTGAAATTAACAATTGGAGAAACTTGTTGGCATAGAAAGACTGATGTACTGGTAAACTCAGCCTTTGATTAAATGATGGTCTGCCAGTCCTCTCAATGGCCTGCTATTACTTTCAGAGGGAAGCTCGGTAAGATTTAGAAAAGATCAAGCAATCCTTTGTGAATACAAGGAACCCAAGTGACTCCCAAATTAGGCCACTAAATCACTCTCTAATCAATTAGTTGTCTCTCTTCAGTCATCCTGTCATCTAGGGCTACTCTGAAAAAACTGGTGAGTGCTTGCACTTTGCCAGTTCTACAGTTGCCCTGAAGCTGGCAATTATAGGAAACACACACACATATAATTTCCTCACAGAAAAACGGCAGACCAAGTATTATTATTTTATCAACGACAGTTGGTTAATAACATAGTAAAAACATCCTGACTGGATAATAATTAAATCAGTTTCAATGTCATGTGCTGCAAAGAGCTGCAGGAGACACATTAAAGAGCGGCTTGCAGCTCACAAGCCTCAATCTGAGTATCACTGCTCTAACCTGATGCACGATACAACCTCCTTCACTACGATAGAAATTCATAGCCTATACAACCAGTAACCGAAAGAAAAAGTAATTGTGATGGTCTGTAGCAGTTGGAGTGAAGAAAGAGACCTGATTTTGATCAGTGCTGTCTTTTACAAACAGCCATCTTCTGACTAGTCCTAGTGCTAGGCCATTTAATGAGAGGACTGGCTGAGGGGGCCAACTGCCAATGGCAATCTGCTGTGTGTTATACACCCTCCTGTTTCCTTGCTCCCCAACATGGTGCTAGCTGTGAGACCTGGCTTCCTTTAACATTAATTCTCCTCTATATCAATATGAATAGTTGACAGATTTTAATTTGCAAACCAAGAAGGTATAGTGCAAGTAACCTTTGCAGATTTTCAATTTTTTGGAAGGTAATATGGAAAGTTAACTAAAATTCATATTTCTCATAAGATCTTAAGTATAATGCACAGAAAATGTTTCCCCACCTCCCAAAATAGCAAAGTAATTTATTTCATGCTGTATTTCAGTGGTAGGTGAGATAATATTTTATAATATATAGCTTCCTTCTGGAGGAGAAGTGCTTTATAAATATTAATTCATCTGTCAGAGAGAATGCACTTTTCTGTAGGTTAATCTTTAAACTATTACAAGTTAATTGAAGTCTGATTTTTAGTTCACTTTAATATCATTAAATTAATATTTAATGATATTAAAGTGAACTTATTTAAACAAAGGACAGTAGCATCCTGCAGTCTATCTTTTTACATATTCAGGTGTATTTGAACTCTTTAGCTACATTTACCAAAAAGTGGATGTCACTATTAATTATATCCCCTTCAAGATGATCAAAAAAAGAGGAAAAATATATTTTAGTTAATTTCAGATCTTTCCCATCTCTTTTAGCTGTACTGTGTTCCCGTTAATACACAGATGCTCCACTGAAAAACATTTTTTAAGTGGAATGTTTTAAAAGTTTTATACTCTGTAAGCGTTTATACTCTGTAACCTATATCAAGGGTGGGCAAACTTTTTTCCCTAGGGCCACATCAGGATGCAAAACTGTATGGAGGGCTGGGTAGGGAAGGCTGTGCCTCCACAAACAGCCTGCCCCCTGACTGCCTGCTTCAGAGCCCTCCACCCATCCAACCTCCCCTGCTCCTTGTCCCCTTACTGCCCCCTCTTGGGACTCCCGTCCCTAACCGCCCACCCGCTATCTAACCCCCCAGTTCCCCATCCCATGCCTCCCCAGAACCTCTGCCCTATCCAACCACCCCCTGTTCCTATTCCCTGACCGCTGCCCACAGAATGTCCGTCCCATCCAACTGCTCCCTATCCCTGACTGCTCCCTGGGGCCACCTGTCCGTTATCCAACCCCTTGGTCCGGTGGCTGCGGGGAAAGAACAGCAGGGGAGGGGCCCAGGGCTAGCCTTCCAGGCCAGGAGCTCAGGGGCTGGGCAGGTCTGTCCTGTGGGCAGTAGTTTGCCCACCTCTGACCTATATGCTGTAGAGAAACATCATTATTTTACAAATGGGGTGACTAAAGCATATATGTTAAATAACTTTAGCTCATACAGTGAGTCAATGTCAGTACCTGAATTAGAGCTCACCCTAATCTTCTGGTTGAATGCATAATCCAGTATGCACCAGTTCATTCCAGTATTCTTTTTTGTATATTAAAAAGTGTACTCATTTCAATTACTGAACTAGTCTTACTGACAGTGTAGTGATTAAAGACCTAGGGTACCACACACTTTCGATGATATAGTAAATACTTAGTTCTTCTAAAAAATACTTAATACAATTTCTGTACTAACAGTGAGGAGTACTTGTGGCACCTTAGAGACTAACACATTTATTTGGGCGTAAGCTTTCATGGTTTTTTTTTTTTTTGTTTGTTTGTTTTTTTTGCTGACACAGACTAACGTGGCTACCACTCTGAATTTCTGTACTGTTATTAATTGGATTTTATTGTAGTTCTACAATGTTTGGTTTCTTGACAGTCTTGTACGTATCTTGATATCTAGGAATGCAGCATTCAAGAAAAGATTGACTTTGAAATCCGCATGCGAGAGGGAATTTGTAAACTGCTTGCAGTGAGCACCCAAAAAGACCAAGTGCTGCATGCAGTTAAAAACCTGATGGTTTGCAATGCTCGCATACTTGCCTACAAGACAGAACTACAGAAACAAAAAGAGGAACCAGTCAGGTACAGAACAGGAGGAGGGTGAGTAACAATCTCGAGTGTTTCATTACAAATTGAGAATTCAATAGCAAGCTCTAGGTTGTGATTTAAAAAAATAAAATAAAACGGTTTAGGTAATTGTTAGTGTTGTATCAGGAGGCTTAGCCAGAAAATTGGATCTAGTGCTGGCTTGTCCTCTTCTCCCCTCCCCGCAGACAAAATCCAAAACAAAAACCTACAACAACTTGATCTTTGCACTGTACTGGAGCATTAAATCTGCATTTCTTAACCTCATTTCAAGATACTGGATTTGGTATTTTAGAAAATGTAAATTGAGGTAATTTGTTCTCTACTAAAACATATTATGGGCATTGTCCATTAGTGTTCAAGATGTAAGTGTGGGATACCCTGATGAGCATGTTTTGTATAAGAGAAGTTTACATTGAATGTGTGCAGCGATATCGGGTTAGGTGTGTGAAGGAACAAAGCATGGAAGACCTTATGGGTAAGCCCCTACTTGAATTGCAGGATGATTGTCAAAAAATTGCAGCTGAGTTGTGGACAAACTATGGAAAACTGCAGAAAAGTAATAATGGACCTTATTACTTTTCTGCTGTTGGCCACCTGGGGCTGAGATTGAGGGCCTGGGGCTGACGGCAGGGGCTTCTGCTCTCCGTCCCGGGGTGGCTGGTGCTCCCACTGTCAGCTCTACACACAGTGAAAGACTAATATTGTGGAATCCTCAATACTGCAAGCTAAGCAGAGCTTTACTTATGGTAATGTCTCCAGACCAGCATACCTTTATTTCTAGTTTTCAATGTTTTACTCTTTCTAAATCAGCAATTCTCAAACTTTTGTACTGGTGACTCCTTTCACACAGCAAGCCTCTGAGTGCGATCCCTTCTTATAAATTATTTAACACCATTATAAATGCTAGAGGCAAAGCATGGTTTGGGATGGAGGCTGACAGCTCATGAGCCCCCATGTAATAACTTCACAACCCCCTGAGGGGTCCTAACCCCCAGTGTGAGAACCTCTATTCTAAATGTACTTTAGTGATTAATTGGTACCCTCTGCTGGCCATTTTAGTTAACTACATCATAGGAATCAAAATACACAATTCTTCACAAACATGAAGACAAAATGCTTGATTGAAAATATGCCTGAACTATAACTGCTGGGTGAGTTAACGCATAACCAGCTAACCTGTATAATGTTGTATGTAATATTGAGAATAGTGTTACAGAGCTACCATTTCTTTCAGATTATCATTTTAATGAAGTATTTATGTAGCAATTCAGTGCAGAATCTCTTCAAGCAACTATGGGCTTAGTCCCAATGAACTGTATCCATAGAAACAAACTTCTAACATTTTGCATCTGAAAGTGTTGTTTTTTGGGGAGAAAGCTAGAGAATTTTATTTTGTGGCCAGATTAACTCTGATGATTAAAGCTAATTTTTAAAATTATTGCATATGCACATAACCACAGTATATTTTATGGCATCATCAAACTTTTATCAGTTATATTGCTTTTTCATAAGAAGTTAAAGACTTATATGACATTCTTTTCTTTCTCCATTACCAAAAGCAGAAAGACCAAATGTTTATGCTGACTCTTAGATCTGTAGGTTTTTGATACCATTGGCCACAAGGTAGTGGTTAGGGTGGCTAAAAACGATGATTTTAACAAAATTAAATAAACTGGACTTTTGTATTTAATTAGATGTTTTTGATATTTAAATAGTTTTTTTAAAGAAACCTGTTTAAAATGAAATTGAATTTAATATTGTAAGGTCTAAACTTATACAATCTCTTAAAATAGGCTATCTCCATGAGCCTCTATCAAAAACTTTGAGTTAAAGGCTGCTTTTCTATCTGAAGAAAAAGATTTCCCCCCTCTAATTCTAGATTTTGAGGTCAAGCTTTTATAAATATGGCACAGTAGGTCAGTCTAACTTAAGAGACTTAGGCAAGTAGGAATTTAAGCTTCGATCACTTCCTTTTAGGAATATTTAAACGTTTTCTCCAACTGATCTGAAATAATCAGTTAAATTAGATGCCTATAGTTAATCCTACAATTTAATAAATCATTTAGTTGTAAATGTGAAACCTGGTTTGATAAGAGAAGTTTATGGATCCAAAACACTTGATTGTGTTATTTACAAAACAGCATATAAAATGTATTTTTATTACGTCTAATTAAATTCAAGTTACTATCCTAATGCAGCTTAACACAAATCTTGAGCAAAACATTAATTATTTAGTAAATAATCAATATATTGTTCACCATTTTCTGACATACTGAAATGTACAAGTAATGAAAATCTGAAAATATTAAACTATATAATTGCTTAAATAAATGTGTATAGTTATAGTGTATCCTCCTAAGTAGCAAAAAGATGTACAAATCTAGTGTAAAGGCTTTATTTACTTGTAGATCAACATCTCATAATGGCTATATCAACCAATGAGAATGCACCGTTCTTTAGACAATAACTGACATACAAATGGAAAAGCTGATTAAAATACGTTATTTAACTTGATTCTTTCCATTAGGTGATTTAAGCCAATCCACCTTGGTAGTGGTGATACATTTGCAAATCAAAGCATAGATTCTTGGAGATACATTTGTGTCTGCTTGTTTTTTTTGACTCCGTGGTTTAGAGAACAGTACTGGATGGCTGCTTGTCTACCCAAAAAGCTCTCTTTGACAGGGACTGTACGGAGTTCTGTCTCATCCCCGTTCAGCGGGCACCTGAAACCATTAGTTTTGTGTTGCAGTGCCTTTGGTATTCTGACAACATTTGGGGCAGGTCTACACTTAAAGAGCTACAATGGCACAGCTGCACTGATACAGCTGTCGTGCATTAGTGAAGACATTACTGCACCGACAGGAGAGCATTTGCCGTCAGTATAGTTAATCCACCTTCGCAAGAGTCAGTAGAAGCTCTCCCATCGGCATAACGCTGTCTACACAGGGGGTTAGGTCGGCATAACTATGTTGCTCAGGCGAAGGATTTTTCACACCTGAGTGATATAAATATACCAATATAGTATAGACCAGGCATTGGATTTTGTCTCTGCTTTGTTGAACGGTCATAATGCAGTGGATCATCTGTTCCAGTGTCTGGCATTTGGTTGAGATTCAATCCAGATAATACTGGTGGTGTCTGAGAGTTATGGGAGGTAACTGGTTGTAATTGTGGAGGTGACTTCTGCCCTCTCAAATGAGTGGTGTGCTCACCTCTTCTTACTTAGATTTAAAGTCTGGTGTCCTAGCTGCTTCTGGATGCCTAGATATCAGTAGTGACTAGGAACTGTTAACTTAACTTGGCCAGGAGATAGGAAAGGTTGCAAATGGATGTGGAGCTCACTACTGTAAATTCCTTTGAGTGGGAAGGGGTAGTTCAGTGGTTTGAGCATTGGCCTGCTAACCCCAGGGTTATAAGTTCAATCCTTGAGGGGCCACTTAGGGATCTGGGGCAAAATCAGAACTTGGTCCTGCTAGTGAAGGTGGCAGGGGGCTGGACTCTATGACCCTTCGGGGTCCCTTCCAGTTCTATGAGATAAATATATCTCTTTGTTACCTGCAGATTGGTTCATTCCAATATGATTTACATGAGACTACCTTTGAAGACATCTTGGAAACTTTAGTTAGTACAGAATATAGATGGCCACATATTTGGTGGTGGTCGTCTCAGGGTATGCTCCACACCAGTGAATCAGAGATTGTATTGGCTCCTAATTTGTTTCTAGGTTCATTTCAAGGTGTATTTGTCATAAACAGATTGTGAAGGGTTAATGTCTCTGCTACCTGTAAAGGATTACAAGCAGGGAACTGGACACTTGACCAGAAGACCAATCAGAAGACAAGATACTTTTAAATTTGGGTGGAGAGAAGTTTTTGTGTGTGTTCTTTGTCCATTGCGGGTTCTTCTCTAGGAGGGTCTGAGAGAGACCAGACATTACTACAGACTCTCTAAGTTTCTTTTCTAATAGTAAGTAAAAACAGGCGGTTTAGGTTTTTTTGATTGTTTGTTTTTTCTTTATTTGCAACTGTGGATCTGGCTGGTTAACTTTTATATGTGTAGTTGCTGGGAATATTTTGATTTGTATTGGTACTGGGGGGAAAGTCTCTTTCTGGTGTCTGTAAGCTATATGACCCTATAATATTTACATCTTCAAGTTACAGAGAGAATTCTTTACTTTTTCTTTCTTTTATTAGAAGATTTCTTTTTAGAGAACTTGCTTGATTTTGTTTTGTTTCCCTTGTTTTAGTCGAGGGGATTGGGATTACTCACCAGGATGGATGGGAGGGGGGAGGCGGGAGGGGGAGAAAGAGAATCTTTCTTTGTTTTCCTTGAATCTGTTTGCCCCTTTGTGGAAGGGAAGGGAGATGCTTCTCTGTGTGGAGATTTAAAAGGTTGGATCAGTATCTCTCAGGATAGCCCAGGGAGGGAAATTCTGGGTGGGGGAATGGTTTACTTCTCCTTGTTTTAAGAACCCAAGGGATCTGGGTTCTTGGGGTCCCCAGGGAAGGTTGGGGAGGTCAGAGTGCCCAAAACACTATATTTTTGGGTGGTGGCAGGGCTATCAGATCTAAGCTGGTAATTAAGCTTAGAGGATTCAGGTGCTAGTATCTCATTTTCTGAACTCTAAGGTTCAGATCTGAGAAGGAATGCTATGATAGTATTGATTAGAGTTTTTCCCTTATTAAAACCTCAGGTAATCTGCATATTAATTATCACCCTGAAAACGCAACACTTGGCAATAACTTCTGTTACCCGAGGAGGAAATGTTTCTCTCTCCATCTTTTAATACAACAAATGGAGAAAGTAAATTATAGTCTCTTCGTGTGTGTGTGGAGGAAAGGGAGAAGCAATAGGCATAACTAGATTCTCTTGGAGTTGGAAAATGCAGGGAAGAAAGATCTGCTCACTTATCCTTTAATTCCAGTTTACACCGTTTAAGGATCCAATCCTCTGTGAAATTAGGGAAGTTTACAATATCTTCCTTCAAGAATATGCAGAGCCCAACAACTTAAGCGTGGGCACCTCTACATCCAAAGGTAGCCAAATTCTTCTTTAAAGAAAAGCATCTGGACTGAGCATATGTCAGACTTTAATCTTAAACCTATTCAAGTGTGGAAGTTTTAAAGACTGCTAATATTGTTCAGAAGCTTGCTTTTAGAGGTAAAAGTACATTATTCCAAGCCTTCTGTTTCTTTTGGCAGGTGTTCAGATGTTCGGACTAAAGAGCGTGCAGCATGTAGAGGAAAGGTTGCCATATCAGGTACACAACTGGGTGACTATTTCATTTTGTTGTAAATGTAGAAAAATCTAATAAATTATATCTATTAGCAGTTTTCAAGCATTACAAATATATATGATTGGATGGTGTTTTTCATTTGGCCAAATATACAAACAAGGTGGGATTTTAAAAAAAAAAAAAAAGCTTAGATGATGTAGGAGCATAAGCCATTGTCTTTCAGTGGAACCTGTGTTCTTTAGTAATTTGGTGGCTTTTGAAAACCCCACCCAAGATCTTCCTACTACTTAGAAGGACTTCCATATTATGGAATGCTTTTGTATCTGCCTGTACGCTTAAACATGTTTGAAAGATAAATATATTAATTTACTTAAAAATAAATGTGTGAAAGTCTTGAGATAAAGATTTGAAAAGTGCCCAAGTCCTTTTGAAAGTGAATAGGATTTGTGTTAGGAGCTTTTAAAAATGTTTTCTGTGATCCCTCATAGCCCAACTTCTGCATGATCCTATCATGAAATCTGTAGGATCTTATAATATAATACAGTAGATATTTGTTTGCAGCAACACCTTGTAAGAGCAACCACTGCTTATGAGCAACATTTCCCCTGCGAACACTTTCCCTGCTGTGAATTGTCAACACTCCCCATAACGGCAACAACCACTTAGGAGCAACATAGCAAAAGGGCACCAATATGTTGCTACTAATGAGCGTTTACTGTAATAATACTTAACTTTTATTCAGCACTTCATCAGTACATCTCAAAGTGCTTCACAATCCTTTATTTATTCTCACAGCTCCTCTGTGGGACAGGGAAGTATTATTATCTTCAATTTACAGATGCGCCATTGATTTTTGACATGATTTGACACAAGATAAGTAAGGAAACTACAGGGAAACTGAAATGTTATATTCCAAATGTATCTTTCAAAATTATGATGGGAATTGAGATTCTTCCAACTTGATGAATCAAGTGTTAACTTCCTGAATACATTTTTTAAAAGGTTATACTGTAGGTTCTGCACCTAAACAAGCATGTGTACATGTTGGGCCAGCTTTAGCCTTAGGCTAGGTCTACACTGAGGGGGGCTCAACCTAAGATACACAACTTCAGCTATGCGAATAGTATAGCTTAGGTCGATTTACCTGGCTGTGAGGATGGTGATGAGTTGACCGCTGCCGCTCCCCTGTCGACTCCGCTTCCGCCTCTCGCCACAGTGGAGTTCCCGAGTTGATGGCAGAGCGATCAGGGATCGATTTTATCGCTTCTACACTAGACACAATAAATCGATCCCCGATAGATCCATCACTATCCGGCGGGTAGTGTAGACATAATCTTTGTGTAAACGTGTGCTACTCTGTTGACCTTATACTATGACTAAGGCTATGATTTTGGTACTGGTATTTTTATTAAGTCACGGACAGGACATGGGCAATGAACAATAAATTACGGATTTATTGAAACCACTGCCATGGGGCTGAATTTTTCAATGATCCAGCCCTGAAGCCGGAGCCCAAGTGTTGCAGGGCTGAATCATTGAAATTTTCAGGAAGTCAGAGAGGTCTCATAAAATCACGGAATCCGTGACTGACTTATAGCCTTAACAATGGCTGAGGTTGGTTCATAGTGTAGTTGCTGATGGTGCCTGCAAAAATCTGGTAGACATTGACAGGGCTTTTTTTTTTTTTTTAATTCGCTGCTTAAATGAGCAATAAACACCAAAAAACAAGTTAAAATGACTTTTTTTTATTACAGTAGAGAAAGTTTAAAAGTAAGTTAAATTTGTCTTTTCCTTTTTGGGGTGTGTGAAATATGCTGTTCTGTCACCAAGGCTTAATGGAATCTTGTAATCATTTTGTTGGATGCTAGGGCACATAGAATAGACTCAGAAGGGTTGCAGCTTTATCTCAGCATGGAGTGGGGAATACATTCATTATCCATCATTTTTCTTGCTCTTATATTGTTTTCACGCATTTAAATCCCGCTTGCATGAATAAACTATGTAATTTATATGTTTTACCAATTACTTTGTCAGCAGACAATAAATTAAATGTTGATCAAAAAGCATAACTGTAATTTAAAGGTCTGTTTTTATAATGATCTATAAATAAAATGTCAAAAGGAATCATTGGACTTAAAACTGATTAATTGTACTACATGAATGTATCTAATTTAAATCCATATGGATTTACAGTTAATTTGTAACTGAAATTAAAATGTGTGAAAATTGATCTGAATTTTTGATAAATGGTTTATAAGTATCATGTTAAACTTGTTCAAGTAATTGACTCTCTATATCCTGATGACTTTTTCTGATTAAGGCGTAAATTTTTCATTTTTCATGATGTAGAAGGAGGCATGCAAAAGTACTTTTGTTAGCCAACGTAGTTTTTTTTTAGAGCATTAAAGCAGTCATTCATGACTTTCCATGGTTAAAGTTTCAAAAACTTTTGTAACTCCATTTCCATATATTTTATAACTTTCAGACCTTTGTCTTTTAAGGCTGAAATTTTCTGTGCTTAGTTCTTTCAAGTTAAAAAAAAAAAAAAAGATTTCTACTTGTGTAGCTGTCAGTGACTTTTTAAGCGGTTCTGTTTCAGTTAGGAAGCTTTTTCCAAGATTTCAGGCATCTAACTGCTGTGACCATGAAGCAGATGTCTGGTATCTTCAACCTGTTGCAATCATTCTGTTTTGCTTGTAATTGCTTTCCTAATAGCCACAGAAGAGTTTTAGCAAGCACAAAAAGGCTGCTCACTGTTTGTTTTAGGCATCATATGATGTAGCAGTAGCTGTTAATTCAGCACATGGTCCAGGTTCTTTGTGTGAGCTGATCTTTCCCACAGTGGACGTGCATATTCAGCTGTCGAATAGCAAAGTGCAATTGCAGTGGCTGTTAGTGTTGCTGGGTTGGTTCCCCATTTTGAATTTGCAAGCTTCCTGAGTATCTTGTTCCAGGGGCTAACTTTGCCTTTTGTCTTCTTCATGTGTGTCTTGAAGGAGAGAGTGCCATATAGTGTCACTCCATTTCAGGGTTGAGTAACTGATACCCCATTCCAGATGATGATGTGCTGTATATTGGCCTCAGATGCTGAGGATGGAAGAGACTCACTTGTGTTTTGGCTGTGTTGGCATGCAACTGGTTCTTAGTGTAATAGACTGAGAGCCCAGATGGTGCCGATATTAATGTAACTTACATCAGAATGAGATCCTTGGCTGGGGCAGCAACACATAGATTGTTGGCATAGATAAAACTTGTGCCGAAATGGAACAGTTGATCATTCGTTAGATGTTGAAAAGTACTGGTAAGAGTATACTCGCTTGTGGTAGGCCATTTTCTTTTGCCTCCATAAGCTCTGCTTCCTATGTAGTTTAAGAACATCAGTGCTCTAATAGAGATTGTATGAGTTATACAAAGTGTCGTATTTTTTAGAGGAGCCTTCAGTAATTTATTATCTCATATCCTCCTGATAGGACAACAAATACATTGCCTGTTGTTATATCCTTTTCAAGGCTATCTTTGTAGTATTGACTGATGTTTAGTACTTTTTCGGTGCATGATTTTCCTGGGTAGAATCCACCTTACTCTGAGATTAGTTGCTGTCATGGTATAATTCCCCACTCTGAACCTTAGCGTCCAAAAGATGGGGTACCAGCATGAATTCCTCTAAGCTCAATTACAAGCTTAGTACCCGTAGCGCTGCCACCAACCACGAATTCCAGTGCCTGGTACACTCTGGTCCCCCCAAAACCTTGCCTGGGGACCCCCAAGACCCAGTCCCTCTGGATCTTAACACAAGGAAAGTAAACCCTTTCCTCCACCATTGCGTCTCCCACGCTTCCCCTCCCTGGGTTACCCTGGAAGATCACTGTGATTCAAACTCCTTGAGTCACAAAACAGAGAGGACAATTCACCTTCCTCCCTCCTTCTCTTTCCACCTCCCAGACTCTTCCTGAGAGAGAAAGTAATCCTGACACAGAGAGAAATTAGCCTTTCTCTCCCCCTTCCCTCCTTTCTCCCCACCAATTCCCTGGTGGATCCAGACCCCGTCCCCTGGGGTCTCACCAGAATAAAAAAACAATCAGGTTCTTAAACAAGAAACTTTTAATTAAAGAGAAAAAAAACAGTAAACATTATCTTTGTAAATTTAAAATGGAATAGGTACAGGGTCTTTCAGCTGTAGACACTGGGAACACCCTCCCAGCCTAAGTATACAAGTACAAATTAAAATCCTTTAAGCAACAATACAAATTTGAACTCCTTCCAGCCAAATACACATTTGAAAATAAAGAAAAAAAACCATAAGCCTAACTCGCTTTATCTACCTAGTACTCACTAGTCTGAACTAATAAGAGCCTGTATTGGAGAGATTGGAGAGAAACCTGGTTGCATGTCTGATCCCTCTGAACCCCAGAGTGAACAACCACCAAAACCAACAGCACAGCACAAAAACTTCCCTCCCTCAAGATTTGAAAGTATCCTGTTCTCTGATTGGTCCTCTGGTCAGGTGACAGCCAGGCTTACTGAACTTGTTAACCCTTTACAGTCAAAGAGATATAAAGTACTTTTGTGCTATTAACTTTTCTTATCTGTTTATGACAGTTGCTTTTCAACATATGGTGATAGATGACTTGAGATGTGATGCTTGTACAGTCTGCAGAAGTGATAATAGTGATATAAGCCTGAATTTCTTCAGCTCCATTGCATCCTTCTGTGGCTTCAGGAGTGCCGCAACACATGCTCATTGCTTTGTGTGTAGCTGAGCACGTTAAACAACTTAAGTAACCGGTTCTTTGTTGCTGGTCCAAAGTGTTTGATTTGGTCAGACCAAATGTCAGCTAGTCTGGTGGCTAGATTCTTTAAAGCTGTAAATCCTGCTGAACGCCTATGACTGCAATATAACCAAAGAATTTCTATGCCTGCAGACCAACTCAGTCGTCAGCATAACCGACTGACTGTACCTGAACATCAAAGCAGTCGTCAATGTCATTCAGAATGGTCCTTATCAAGACAACACTAACAATAATATCAGCAAATGTCAAAGGGCTTTGGTGTGCCAGACACAACTCGGTAGCCAAAATGTGCACAGACTACAATTGTGAAGAACTGGTCTCTGCACTAATGGAGGAAAAATGGAAGTCATGGCAGAATCTTCTTGCAAGTACGGATATGACCCATAGCAGTAAGAAAGCATGGATTACCATCTGGAAGCTTAACAACGATCCAAGAAAGGCAGAGCAACACTACAACATTCTTGCAGACCAGGTTGTACACCAACTCCTGGAAAAGAGCAGGGCACCAAACAGACAACCCAAATTGCGGCTTAAGTAGCAAGAAGAGCAGGAAATTTTATAATTTTGAGGCACAATGGAAAATGACCAAATTAACCTCCACAATAGTGCACTCAAGAATGGCAAAGCTGCTGGTCTAGGTAACATTGGTACTGAACAAATCAAACACTTTGGACCAGCAGTAAGGTTGTTACAATTAAAACAACAAGAAACCTTGGATGAAAAATCCTCTGAGAATAACTGACTAATGGAACTTGCTGAACAAGTATCTGTGTATTTTTTTCTGTATACTTTCTGTACAGACCAATTCCACAACCAGTAAAGTTCCTATATCAAAATGTGTTAAAGATTTTTAATGAAAGCCAACATCTTTGCACTAATGCCGTTCACCATCCCAAGTCACCTAATATATTGCATGCTCTTTATAAAGTTGGTGTATTGTACTTCTGGAGCTAACTTTGTTTCATGGAGTTCACTTCATGTGACATGTATTTGAGGAATAAATCTATTAATATCAATAGGCACTGCTGTTTGCCAGTGTCAGATATAAGTGAACTTAACAGGGTAGATGAACTAATATGTTTGTTTAAAGAAATACCAACTCCATTATTAATTACTGACAGCAAGTGACTTAGAAGAATTAAGCTGCTCTGCCTATAGCCCTTTAATATGGTTATAAAATAAAAGGTAGCCTTTTCTTTTAAGTAAAAAGTAGGGCTGTCAAGTGATTAAAAAAAATTAATCGTGATTAATCACACCATTTATTTAAATATTTTTGAATGTTTGATACATTTTCAAATATACTGATTTCAATTACAACACAGAATACAAAGTGTACAGTGCTCACTTAATATTTATTTTTGATTACAAGTATGTGCACTGTAAAAAAACAAACAAACAAACAAAAAAAAAAACAAAAAAAACACCAAAAAAGAAATAGTATTTACCAATTTGCCTAATACAAGGACTATAGTGCAATCTCTTTATCATGAAAGTTGAGCTTACAAATGTAGAATTATGTACAAAAAAAACGTACATTCTAGAGCCTGCAAGTCCTCTAAGTCCTACTTCTTGTTCAGTCAATTGCTCAGACAGACAAGTTTGTTTAAATTAGCAGGAGATAATGCTACCCACTTCTTGTTTACGATGTCACTTGAAAGTGAGAACAGGTGTTCTAAGGGCACTGTTGTAAATGACGTCACAAGATATTTATGTGCCAAATGCGCTAAAGATTCACACGTCCCTTCATGCTTCAGCCACCATTCCAGAAGACATAGGTCCATGCTGATGACAGGTTCTGCTTGATAACAATCCAAAGCGGTGCGGACCGATGCATGTTCATTTTCATTTTGTGAGTCAGATGCCACCAGCAGAAGGTGGATTTTATTTTTTGGTAGTTTGGGTTCTGCAGTTTTCACTTCAGAGTGTTGCTCTTTTAAGACTTCTGAAAGCATGCACCATATCTCGTCCCTCTCAGATTCTGGAAGGCATTTCAGATTCTTAAACTTTGGGTCAAATGCTGTAGCTATCTTTAGAAATCTCACATTGGTACCTTCTTTGCATTTTGTGTAATCTGTGGTGAAAGTGTTCTTAAAATGAACATGTGCTGGGTCATCATCTAAGACTGCTATAACAGGAAATATATGGCAGAATGCGGGTAAAACAGAGCAGGGGACATACAATTCTCCCCCAAAGCATTCAGCTGGAAATTTAATTAATACGTTATTTTTTTTTAATGAGCGCCATCAGCATGGAAACATGTCCTCTGGAATGGTGGCCGAAGCATGAAGGGGCATACGGATGTTTAGCATATCTGTCACATAAATACCTTGCAATGCCAGCTACAAAAGTGCCATGCAAATGCCTGTTCTCACTTTCTGGTGACATTGTAAATAAGAAGAGGGCAGCAATATCTCCCTTAAATGTAAACAAACTTGTTTGTCTTAGCGATTGGCTGAACAAGAAGTAGGACTGAGTGGACTTGTAGGCTCTGAAGTTTTACATGTTTTGTTTTTGAGTGCAGTTATGTAACAAAAAAAATCTACATTTTTAAGTTTCCCTTTCACGACAAAGAGATTGCAAGAAAGTGCTTGTATGAGGTGAATTGAAAGCCTATTTGTTTTGTATCAGAGGGGTAGCCGTGTTAGTCTGGATCTGTAAAAGCAGCAAAGAATCCTGTGGCACCTTATAGACTAACAGACGTTTTGGAGCATGAGCTTTCGTGGGTGAATACCCACTTCTTCAGATGCATGCATTCACCTTGCATCTGAAGAAGTGGGTATTCACCCACAAAAGCTCATGCTCCAAAACGTCTGTTAGTCTATGAGGTGCCACAGGATTCTTTGCTCCTATTTGTTTTGTTTATCATTTTTACAGTGCAAATATTTGTAAGCAAAAATATCCATTTTGATTTCAGTTACAACACAGAATACAATATACATGAAAATGTCGAGAAACATCCAAAGTATTTAATAGAATACCAATTGAAATTTATTATTTACCAGCGCAATTAAAACTGCGATTAATCACGATTAAATTTTTAAATTATGATTAATTTGTTTCGATTTGTAATCGAGTGAGTTAACTGTGATTAATCAACAGTTCTTCTAAAAAGCTTTTTTAAAATTTTTGTGTCAGGCAAGGGGATCCAAATTCAGTGTGTAATTGCAAGTGGTATTTGCTCAATCACTGGCAAGGCAAGAAAAAGCACTTGCCGCACAAACTTCTCCAAGTTAGACAACTCCTCTATATTTAAGGCTTTCTTGTAGCAAAATGAGTGGTTCCCAGCACAAACATAGCAAGAGTATTTCACTTAACATGTCTTCACTGTAAAATTGACTTAAATATCACTCAGAGCCACGTTCCAGGAGCCACCTGGAGATGTTATTTCAGATTCTTAAATAAGATTATAAACTATACTGGGATAAAGAACATTTCTAAGGGAGAATGACACTTCATATTGAACTAGTTAAATTATGAAGTTTCTTTTGGCACTAAGTGGTAGCGATTTGAATTAGTTACGCTATTTGTTGGATAGAAAGAGTAGGCCCTACTATGGCCAGAAATAGAACGGTAGAAAAACAGACCAGAAATATTCTGTGTTTTATTTGGACTGCAGGTCTACACTATTGTTTATAACTTAAACTTAACTTAACTTTTTCCTTTTCTTCTTTAGATATTCGCATACCATTAATGTGGAAAGGCTCTGATCACTTCAACAGTAAAGAAAGTATGTTAGATTTTATTGAACTGTTATAAACAGGTAATGTTAATCAAAGTTTAAACTGGACATGGAATTGAGACCCTCCTTTTCACCTATTTTTTGAGAGAATTTTGCAGAACTAAATACTATCTGCACTATGGCACAGGAGCCCTTACCCTGAAGGTAGTGGTGGTAGCTGTTTAAAATAGGTTAGAATTATGCAGTTTCTATTCATTTAAATTACTACTACTGAGAAAGTGGTGCTGTGGAGAAGCTTGGGCGTATCTGAGCTGAATGAAACTCTAATACTGTAGGTTAGGTGGATGTTGGAGATGCTTTTGAGAGAGAGAGATTGAAACTTCAGAGGAAGAAATAGAGAAGTGGCACCACTAAGTTGACTAATAGCTGAAAAAATTCTGAATACATTTCTTGTATCTTTTTGCCTTAATTTGAAAGAGTATTTGGTGGGAGATGCCTTTGCCAGAGAAGAATTTAAATAAAAGTTCTGTCTGTTGGCATTGAGTGGATTATTTCATAGTCTTCACAAATGCACGTACTTTGCTATGTAATGGAGATTAACCCTAAATCTGTTCCACCTGTCACCACGCATTGATTTCACTTTGATTTTTTTCAATAGGGTCAGAGGGGTTTAGTATGGCAAAATACTCTAATCCATGAGTGTGTTTATAATACAGTATGCACTCTGCTATTCAGCGGTTTTGTTTTGTTTTTTTAAATCAATCCTATTGAGCACAAATACTTTTTATTAAAGTTTCTGAATTTATTAGCAAATATTATAAATGCCTGTAGAAAGGAATGCTTGAGTAGAGGTTGAAATTATTTTTTCTTTCTAGAAATGTTGCTCTACAGATGCAGCAGCTTTGATGGTTCAACTACAAAATGCACAACACTCTAGGATGTATAATTTATGATTACAAGAATTCTTTGATAGCGCATCATAGATTCAAGTAAAATTTGATTTGAAACTCATTTCAGTGTCTTCATTTACAGGAAACCTTTAACATTGTGTTACATAACATCTTGGCTAAAACGTTTCTTTGGTTCTTCCACAGGATCACAGCGCTATGCAATTTTTTGCTTATTCAAAATGGGAGCTGAGGTTTTTGACACAGACATGGTTATTGTGGATAAAGCAATAACTGATATCTGTTTTGAAAATGTAACCATATTGTGAGTATCAGTTTTTGTTGAACAAAGTAAATATGTTAACTTTTGTGATTCTTATGAAAAAAGACATGAGGTGATATGTACATAGGTCTTGATCCAACAGCTACTGAAATAAATGGAAGATCTTCTGGTGACTTGGATGGGTGTTGAATCCTTCTCTTTACCCAAGGAATTTGGGTGCCTCTATGGGGATGCTATGTTTAGCTGAATCACTAAATGCCTTTTCCATTGTGTCATATTCAGAAATGTCTTATTGTGATTTAAATGAGAGGAGCTGGTGTGTGTGTGTGAAATTAAATTAATGCATTGAAACTGAAAGTATACAGAGCTTCATGTAAACAAGAAACATTAATGCTTATAATGTTGGATGCAATCACCACATAAGGCTGCTGTCATATCTTTTTTTAAGGATCCCATAGTTCACCTCCTTATTGACACTATGTATTGAAAAACAAACTCACTCCCTGCTTGATTGTCCACTGCACCTTCATGAGCCTGTGCCACAGCCACCATCCTTCTCATTGTGAAAACTGGACAGGAAGTTGTTTATTCCCATTAAAGGTGGAGAAGAAATTGGGCTTCCTTTTGTGTGTTTTTAATGTATAAAGAAAGGTTGTGAGGCACTTAAGTTTTTTTTCCTGGTTGTTTTTAATTAGAAATTTGAGTCTCATCTACCCTGGAAGCTCTCTGGTAACGCAGGAACTAGTTAAAACAAAAGTTGATAGACTGAAAACTGAGAAGTTGAGAAGGAAAGGGATTTTTAAACAGACTTTAAGAATGTTTGTTTGTTTTTTTTGTTAATACCTGTTCAAATGAATATTTAAGGCAAAGATTTAAGTCTGCCCCTTAAAGAGTAGGAGAACTAACAATAGACCCGTAGTAAGTCTTGCAGCAAACCACAGAAGACTACTTTGATATTCCTGATGTTTCTGAGGTTAAAGAATTTTTATAAAATCTATATCTTTATAAAGCATAAAAAAGTAGAAAGGGCAACAAACTATTTAAAAAATATTTTGTAGATCCTCTTAAGTCAACCCCTTAATTGCCCAGGTTTCTGTCTAACAACTTGAGAGAACATTTCAATCCACTCAGCTGTTGTTGATGCATATAGCAAAGGCACATTAGAGAATGCAGGGCCCTTGCAGAAACTAATCCAAAGGCATAGTTTAAACCAAACAATTTCAGTGTGTTAAGAATGTTTATTTAGTTTTATTATACACACTTTTACTATTCATGCAGTTCATTTTCTACAAATCTAGACTTTTGGGAACCATCACTTAGAAATGCTGTATTTTGAAATTTCAAATTGAAATTTGAAAATGAATAGAAATGTCACTTTTTAGCATTCAGAATAGTTATCCATTTAATGCCTTGTGAATCTAATCTAAAGCTTCAGCATTGGGAGTTTAAAACTAAATTGTATGAAAAGCCCAAGCATTTGGTAATCCCTCACAAAAAACTTAATTGCTCAAGTGCCATTGCTATTAATGCAATGACTAAAAATCGGGGAAATCGCTAGGTAAAGCAATATTAATAGCCACAGCAACTTACATGCCTTTGCAGCCAAATATGATAATATCCAAACTCATTTATGCACTGCATCAAGATCTTTATTAATTTCACACAGAACTTTCTGTGATGCATATATTTAATTCCTTACAGTCATACTCTCAAACAAACTTGAACTTCAGCTTCAAGTAGATTGAGATATATTCATTACTGAGGTATATGTACTGGTACAGTATATCATGTTGGTTGTTCATTTGGATGCCTTAACTGCATTTCCGTAATACATTTGGCTTTCTCACATTTTAGTCTACACTTTGAATTTCTTGTGTTTGTTTATGGGATAATTATAACATCCCTATAATGATTTCTATTCTTAAATTGCTGGCACGTACTCTTGTCCTTAATTCCATTTTAACACACAATTTGTTCTGGCAATTTAATAGAATTCTTTACCTTAATGAACAGTATACATTATTGTACCTTCATTTTGTACTCTGTTAATTCACAAGTTATCCAAAAAAATTGTTTTCAGTGATGAAGCGGGGCCAGACTTCCAAGTAAAGTTTGAAGTGTATAGTTGCTGTACAGACCAATCTTCACCTATAACAAACACTCCTAAGAAGCTAGCCAAGAAGCTTAAGACATCCATTGGTAAAGCTACTGGAAAGAAAATCAACTCTTTGCTAGAAGAAGACAACCTTGAATCCTTTTCATTCATTGACCCAATCATACCGTAAGCTATTTTTTCTTAATTGTGTTTCTTGTAGGCTAAAATATCTTGTAGAACTTTTAGGAAATTGCTAAGATACTAATATTTCAGGATATGCCCATGTGAAACACAAATTTTCATTTCAAGTGAAAATCAGAATGCCAGAGTGAATTCATATCATGTACATCAGCTTGGGTCTTGACCTTAAATACATGAACAAGTATTACCTCATCACCACCCTCCTGCAAAAATCTACTATTGTTTACAAGCTATATAATCAATTTCTTTTTTAAACAGACATGAGAAAACATACATGATAGTAATCAGCAGGTGGAACACCACACTGCATGCTGTGCAGTGTGGAATAGTTGGCAAATACTTTGACAGATGTTTTCAAATTGGAGTGCTTAAAGTTAGGCCCTATAATATATATAAATAGAAGTGGCCTAATTTTCAAAGGTACACAGTACTTTCTGTTCTCTTTGACTTTAGTGGGATTTGTGGGTGACAAGCACTCTTGATATACATTAATACTGCTGTTTAAAATCTTAATTCTTTTTAATATTAAATGGAAAAAACTATTAATGTAATGGTTAGACTTTTTAAGATGGGAAAAATCTAGTAATCCCTCTAGTCCTCCTTTTGTGCAGTACTCAGTACAGTCCCTACTGAATGAATATCTGAGTGCCTTATCTAACATATTGTGAATAAGGCTGTCTAGTAATCACTGTTAACTCATGTGACCAACTAAAAAAAATTAATCTTGATCAATCACAGTTTTAATCATACTGTTAAACAATAGAATACCGAATGAAATGTATTAAATATTTTTCGATGTTTTTTCTACATTTTCAAATGTATTTATTTTGATTACAATGCAGAATACAAAGTGTATTTATATTATTTTTGATTACCAATATTTGCACTGTAAAAATGATAAACAGAAGAAATAATATTTTTCAATTCACCTCGTACAAGTACTGTAGTGCAATCTCTATCGTGAAAGTGCAACTTACAAACATAGATTTTTTTGTTACATAACTGTATTCAAAAACAAAACAATGTAAAACTTTAGAGCCTATAAGTCCACTCAGTCCTGCTTCTTGTTCAGCCAATTGCTAAGACAAATAAGTTTTGTTTACATTTGTGAGAGATAATGCTGTCTGCTTCTTATTTACAATGTCATGAGAACAGGCATTCACATGGCACTTTTGTAGCTGGCATTGCAAGGTATTTGTGACAGATATGCTAAACATTCATATGCAATTCATTCTTCAGTCACCATTGTAGAGGACATGGTGATGACACTCGTTAAAAAAAATGCGTTAATTAAATTTATGACTGATCTCTTTGGGGGGAGAATTGTATGTCTCCAGCTCTGTTTTACCTGCATTCTGCCATATATTTCATGTTATAGCAGTCTCAGCTGATGACCCAACACATCTTCATTTTAAGAACACTTTCATTGCAGATTTGACAAAATGCGAAAAAGTACCAATGTGCAATTTCTAAAGAGAACTAGAGCATTTGACCCAAAGTTTAAGAATCTGAAGTGCCTTCCAAAATTTGAGAGGGACGCTTGCTTTCAGAAGTCTTTAAAGTGCAACACTCTCATGCGGAAACTACAGAACCCGAACCACCAAAAAGGAAAATCCACCTTCTGCTGGTGGCATCTGATTCAGATGATGAACATGTGGTGTTCTGCACTGCTTTGGATCATTATCTAACAGAGCCTGTCGTCAGCATGGATGCATGTTCTCTGGAGTGGTGGTTGAAGCATGAAGGAACATATGAATCTTTAGCATATCTGGAATGTTAATATCTTGTGACAGCAGCTATAATAGTGCTCATTCTCACTTTCAGATGTCATTGTAAACAAGAAGTAGGCAGCATTATCTCCTGCAAATGTAAAAAAAACTTGTTTGTCTGAGCAATTAGCTGCAGCTCTGTTTTTTTCTTCTACACAACTCCTCAGCTTTCTATCATCTTGATAGCTGTACTCTAAATATTTCATGTCTTCAGTATTTTATACCGAGGCAGCTAGCTCTGTACACAGTTTACTATCATATATGTTTATGCTACAGTGACTTAGAAAAAGGGTATATTACTTCCCTATTCTCCCAACATTCTGTTCTACTCCGTTGTATGTTGGAAGAAACAAAGTTAAACGTGCTAGATTTTTCTATTAGAAAGATTGCTGTTTTTTTTATCCTGTTAAACAGCTGTTTTGCTGTTAAATTTAGCATAGTGATTGCCCTCCACTCTACATTCATGCACCAGTTTCCACAGTCTCTCATTTGTTTTTGTTTCCATAGTATAAGCTTTTCTGTCCACTTGCTGTAAAACACAAGTGTGTGCAATATCTAAGGCATTAAATTTCTTACTAGCCGTTTGGCCCGAGCTTACTTAATTGAATTTGGCACAGAACAGTATTTTCTTTGAGCAGTGGTCCCTATTGTATTCCAATGAGGGTTATGCACATGAGCCTGGAGCCAGAACTTTTGAAAGTAGTGTTGTTCGGCATGTGCCCTTCTATTGCCTCGTGGCTTTGCCCGAGGTAATAAAGGGCGGACCGGACCATCAGTGTCTCCAGTTCAGTCTCAGTGCTGCATAGTCCAAGTCAAAGCTTTTGTTACTCTTGTCCTATCAACAAATTTTAGAAAAATTTGATTTTAGCCTCATTCATAGTTATGGTTTTATTGTGTTTTTTTTAATTATTATTTTTATTTTTTTTAAGTAATTTCTAGTTTCATAGTAGCTGATAGGATTAAAGACTTGGAATGCAGCTTCAGCAGTTTTCCTGCCAAACAATCCCTCCTCTCCACCCATCCATTCCTGGGTACTGGATTAGGCCAAAGATGCCAGGATTCAGAACATGCTTTCTGCCCTCGCTCGTTTTCCATCAGTGTTGAGCACCAATGCTGTTTGGGGGAATCCCACATTGTGGCCAGGTGTAGTATCTGCCTCTCCTTCCTTGCCCATATGTGGGAAAGCCAAATTCTTTGACTCAAAAAGCACCTCATGGAGGCTGCCATGGGGCTGAAATTTTATCCTAGCCAGCGAACCACCCTGGGGGTTTTTAGGTTGCATCAGCCTGAGCAACCTGAAAGCCCTCCCTGTACTGCAGAACCTCCATTCAGCTCTGCTGGTATCAGTGCTATGGACCCTGTGCTGAGGCCTAGTCATGAGTCCCAGCTTCCCATGAACTGTCGGTTCTGAGACAGATGCCCTTACTAGTTCTGTTCCCATCAACATACCAGATACCACTGATGCCTGGGAGACTCGGAAGTGTTCCTGGCCCCCATGAGCTATTGCCTTGGAGGGACTGAGGTCTCCCCATGCTCTGATGCGCTCACCTTCTGAGAGGGCCCCTTCCTCCCCCAGTACTTTTGCCACATGCTACTCTGACACACCCCATTCCAATGGTTCTGTCGGCAATGCCATTTGTGGAGGTCTCCAATTCTGAGGATACAAAAATTTGACACAGCCTGCTGCTCCCACTCTTGAAGCACAACTACTGAAGGGTTCTGACGGTACCATGGCAGTTCCCCACTTTGTCTTACCCATGGAGCTGGTACCCTGCTCCTTGTGCACAGGCTCAACAGCAGCAAGATCAACCAGGTTGGCCATATTGGAGCTCATGGCCTCAGTATTCGCCTTCAGAGCGGTCCTGTTTGCCTCAAGAGGACTCCCCCATTTGGTCCCCACAACCTTTGTCTGGCAGACATTTAGAAATGGAGTTAGATGACACACTGATTTGCCCGGTTCAGACAGTACTGGTTAATATGGAGAGACACTCTTTGTTGTTTCCAGATGCTGCCATGTCATCGACAACTTCCCCCCCACCAGAGGACTGCCAATAGTTTCAAGAGCTGCTACAGAGGATAGCCAATGCTTTTGAGATCTCACTAGGAGAGCTGTAGAACAGTCAAGATCGGTTACTAGACATTCTATATGCATCAGTACCAGAAAGGGTGGCTTTACCAATCAATGATGCCATTCTTCAACCGGCGCACACTGGATGGCATACCCTGGCCACGTGCACACTACCAAGGTGGCCGAGAAAAGATACTACATCCCCACTAAGATGTCAGAATTTCTATTTTCACATCCTCCACCAAACTCCTTGGTGATACAGGCTGTGTGGGAGCAAACCAAACAACTCCACCCATGCTCCCTCCCAGCAGACAGGGAAGTTAAGACCTTATGGGTCAAAAGGTCATCTTCTCGGTTGGACTACAGCTATGGCTGCAAAGGGTCTACTCTTCTATACACCAATCCATGGACACTATACTCAGCATCCCACTGGAAGTCATCTCCTTACCACTGGGATGCCCTTCTTTGCCACGCTGACACAACACAATAGCAGACGAAAGCCCTCAGATCCACGGATGCTACACCTGAAAGCTTGGTTTTTGGATGGACACCTACATTGATGTGAGACTGCTCATTAGCAGTGCAAGAAGTCCTCTCCACTAGCCAAAAGGACTCCACAAGATGCTCCCATCAGGCCAAATGGGTATTTCACTTCCTGGGCACTAGGGCAAGGCTGTGGGCATCCCAAAGCTCTTAGACTATTTCCTCTATCTGAAAACCTCAGGTCTCACTCTCAGCACCATCAGAATTCATGAAGCTGCCATTAACACCTTCCACCCTCCAATGGATGGGCATTTGATTTTTACCCACCCCTTGACCAGAGCTGCCTTGGAGGGGGAGCGGCAAGTGGGGCAATTTGCCCTGGGCCCCATGAGCCCTGGCCCAGAAGCGATCTGGTCTTGACGGCATTTTGGTGGTGGGGAGCCTTCAGTCCTGCTGAAGACACGGTGTGACTGAAGGGCTCCCTGCCATCAAAATGCCGCCGAAGACACTGACTGCCACCGGGTGAGTACAAGCGCTGCAGCTCCTCAGTTTTGCCCCGGGCCCCCTGAATCCTCTGGGCGGCCCTGCCCTGGACTGCCTGATACTGGAAGAACCTTTTATATAAATACATGCCCTTTCAACCTATCCAATGGGACCTCAGCCTAGTCATTACCTCATTAATGAGCCCTCACTTGAACCATTGGCATTCTGCCCTTTTTTTCTCTTCTCCATGAAAGTCCCTCAGCAAAAGGGGTTGGTGAACTGGGAGCCTTGATAGCAGACCCCCCTTTCACGACATTCCAAAAAGACAAGGTCTAACTCTGATTGCATCCCAAGTTCCTACCAAAGGTGGTTTTCCGATTCCACCTCAACCATCACATACATCTACTTGTTGTCTTCTCCAAACCACATGCCTCTAATGAGGAATGACGGCTTGATGTGTGTAGAAGCCTGCTCTTTTGCCTCCAAAGGACAAAGCCATTCCAGAAGTCTCCAAGGCTATTTGTCACCATAGCAAAAGAGAATTAAAGGACAGGTCATTTCCACCCAGAGAATCTCTAAATGGGTCTCCGGGTGTATTATGCACGGCTATCAAAAGTTGGGATGCTTCCCACCAGGTGGGATACAGGCCCATTCAATGAGAGCACAAGTATCAACTGCAGCTGCACTCCACGGCATGCCCCTTACAGATGTATGTAAGGTAGCCACGTGGCATTTGGTACACACCTTTTCCTCCCACTATGCTCTAGTATGTGATTCCACGACAGATGCCACATTCAGTACAGTGAGCCTCCATTCTACAGTTCCATCATCTTCCTTGTATCCTCCTCCTCCTATCTAGACACTGCTTGTCAGTCCCCTCAGTGGAATACCGTTGGGACCATCACTCGAAAAAGAAGAGGAGTTTACTTGCCTGTATCTGGAGGTTTATTTGAGGTGTGTGGTCCCTATCTGTATTCCAGTCCCACCCTCCTTCCCCTCTACTGTGAATCTGATAAATCTATGGTGGAGAAGGAACTGGAGATGGCAGTCCTTCTTGCCCTTTGTCTTGGGCAAAACCAAAAGGCAATACAGGGGCATGTGTGCGGACCGCTGAACAATACTACTTTCAAAAGCTCTGGGTGCATGGCACTTGCACATAACCCTCAGTGGAATGCAGATAGAGACCACACATCTTGAAGAACCTCCAGTTACAGGCAAGTAACCTCCCCTTTTTGATTCCATGTTTTTCCACATACAGATTATGTGAAAGTGCTGTTCCCATAATAAATAGTCATTTTTAAAATAATCTTTAAATTTTTGTAGTTCGTCCATAACATTTTCCACACTTTTAGTTTGCCTGTGATTTAAACAAAGTGCCTCAATGGTAATTATTAAGAATTTTTAAAAAACTATTCAGTGGATGTTGTTTCTGTGGATAAAAAAGTAAGACAGAATAGTGGTACCCTTTAATGTCATATTTTGGGTCAGACATTGAGTGAAGCCAGAGTCATGGTTCATAAATCTGCTCTACCGCTTTTTAAAGGGAAGCATTAAAAAAATTCCAGTTTTCTTTGTCAAACTGGCAAGACTATTTATTGTCTTTAGCTCAAAAACAGGCCCATTCCAAGAAATCTTACCCAGTAGGACAAAACAAAATCTTGGAAAGCATGCTCCAACTCAGTCCAATGTATACGATTTGGTCCATATATCAATAAGCAATAGTTCTAAAAGTATCTGAATTTTAAAGAGTAGTACTGGGCACCAGTGAGTTCTCACCTAGTCTCTAGTTTCCCATATTTTTCATGTGAATTGGCCAGCCTCTTAAAGTGTTAGAGGTCTGAAGAGGCAACATTAGTAGCAAATACAAAAATCTGGTTGCTAACCATGTTGTTCTCATTAGTTCTAGCCTTTCTTCTGTTCCAGGTCCTGAACTATTGTTCTCAAAAATGGGACACAAGTTTATTTAAATTATTATTTGAGTATCTGAAACCCCTAAACACCAACCAAACATTTATCCAAAACTTGTTTTAAAAAGAACACTAGTGGGTAAGACAATGAGAGGATTTAGGCATGTTCGTTTAGTTGCTTCAACTTTATTGTCGTCAATGGTTTTGAGTAGCCCTGAGTTGGAGTAATGGGTTAATTTAGAAAGAAATATGTTGTAGAGGGTCGGGTGATTAGCTCCGCTAGATGCATTGCCATGTATCCAAGTTAAGCAGAGACATCCCTTCACTGGCTTTTTGTTTTTAGGTGTAGCAACTAAATTAGTTGCTAGCCATATTTACCTGCATATGGTTTACAGCTTTCAAAGAGAAAAGTAACAGCAAACCATCTAAAAATAGCCTTCTTCTCTCCTGAGCTCTCTGTCTTGGCTCCTGGTGACTAAGAGCCTCCTGAGAGATTCTCCTATCTTTCTTTTTGGAAGAGAGATCCCTTCCATTAACATGTTGAAGGGCAATGGGGAGGGGTAGGAGAGGAGTAAATGTAACGTTAACAATGTAAATATTCAAATAGTGAAATGAGAGAGTTTCTTCTTAAGTAACACTGACATCGTAAACGTATGCTATGGATTACTATTTCCACTATTAACTTTTTTCTCATGCTATAAATGAGATGTGACCAAATAAGTGTCACAGTAGCTTGGTCAGTACTAACAAAACTGAATTTGAAGTGTTGCATGCTATTAACAGTAACATTTGGGGACTGACAAATCACAGCCACTCATCCCAAAAAAAGATTTAATTTCAGTTGCACACACTGTCACTTAAATATTTTAGTCAAAAGCTTTTTACCTAATGGTAATTTATCCAGTTTTGCTTCCTATCTTTCCTTGAGAGATGCTACTTCCAACTTATATCATTTAGTAGTGACTCTTGTGTCTTTAACAGGCCTGATAGAAAAGCTGTCAATAGATGTGTTGGTTTTTTTTTTTTCAAGGTGGTTTCCTGTCATGTTCTGGGGAACAACTGTGTTATAGCAGCTGATTGTGGATAACTTTTAGAGAATCTTTGCTTGATATTTATTTATTTAGAGTTTGATATTTTAGCATTTTTTGTGCTTGTTTGTTTCCATTTAGGTGCTTTGAAAGGACTGTAAAATAATCCAGATGAAATCCAGTAGCTAACACAAAATTAAACCACAACCCTCCCCTACCCAAAAGGGAAAACTTTCCTCATCAGAAACTTCTGTACACCTGTCCCTCCTCAAAAGCCTACATAAGGTGGTTTCTGGATGCAAGGCATATTTATTCTAGACTTCTAATTTCTTTATTTAGTCAGTATGTTCTCAGCCTTGTAACTCCTTTAAGATGCCTAATGACTAAATGTTCTAATAGCATGCTTGGATTTGTTAATGTCAATTTTGGCTGTTTCAGTATCTCTTTCATTCTAGCCATTTTTGGTTTTTCACCCCATTGTGATTGGAAATCAATTTTCTCCTCAATGTGGCCTTTACTGAATTCCAGAGCAAATAAGGCCTCACTTTGGAGAAGTCGTTCAGGTTTCCATGTCCACAAAGCCCTTGGTGAACATGTTTCTTGTTCTTATATATGGACTGACATACAATTCTTGCCCACTTGGTATCAGCTTCCACTTGTCTTCCTGTGCTTGGGAGGAAGCTTAGCTACAGTGTCCTATTTTTGAATCGGAGGATCCTTCTGATTTGTAATCCAGTCATTCAGCTCCTGAAAGGATAATCTTTCTTGCTTGTGGCATTTTTGCAGTTAACTGGTTGTTTTTTTGGTGTGTGTGTGTGTGTGTGTGTGTGTGTGTGTGTGTGTGTGTGTGTGTGTGTGTTTTTGTTGTGGTTTTTTTTTTTTTTTTTTTTTTTTTTTTTACTATTTTAAAGTCTGCTATGTCTTTGTCGTCTCACATTTTGGGTTGGGTTGAAGGAATCACCCTATGGTTCATCTTCAGGATAAACATCTGGCATGTTAGTCTTCCTTGGATTAGTTTTTACTTCCTAATACTTTACCCGGACTCAGATCAGCGAACTAATATGTGGGTTTCTAATATAGGTTTTATTCTTCAGAAACGGGTGGGTGGCATCTGAAATGAGCAAATGTCCATTGATAGGAAAAGTGGTCATGTGGTTAAGGAACAAGACTAAGAGTCAGAACATCTGGGTACTAACTTCAGTGCCTCTCTTCCCTTATCAGTATATAGATATTTCCCTCTACCTCACAAATGTTGTGAATATGACTTGATAAAGCACTTTGAGGTATGGAAGATTGCTATAGAACTGCAGAATACTATTCCATAAGTGACATTTGACCAAGAATGGTTAGATGTGGCCACAAAGAAACTGAAATATAAGACAGTCAGCTAATTCTCTCAAATGTATAGACAAAACACTGTCAGCAATGCTGATTAGCCCATTATCAATACTTTATTTTTTAAATTAAAACTTTTGGAAAAGATATTGAATTTGGCTGAAAGGAATAACTGTTAAATTTTAGAAAAAATTACTGTAAAACATATTTTTTAAATGAAGTAGTTATTTTCTTTGGGAAAGTTACTGCTATAATTAGTCATGCTTGAATTAACTTGAAAATCAGTACAAAAATTTGAGAAGAAACTAAACGGTGTACAGTTTAAATAGCAAAGTTGCAGATATTTGATTTATACATTATATTTGGTGCCTAGTTATGGAGAATCTTTTGCTTGGGGACAGTTTAGCACAGTGCATACACATATGCTGACACTTTTTTGTGTTCAGGTATTTAAGGATTCTCCCCCTCCCACCCCACCCCTTAATAGGTTATACAACAATAATATTTGACATGCACAATGCCAGTATCACACTTCTCTCAACACTGCCATGCAGTAGTTGAGTATTAGAATGGAGGCATTACATCCTTGCCAGCTATGTTTCCTTTTTTGGCTTCCTCTCCTACAGGTAGGGATAGGACAGGGCAGCTCGTGCTTCCTCTTTAGAGACTGTTTCCACAATGCCATTAGGAAAAACATTATTAAAAATATTAATATACTTTAGTAAGAGTAGACGGTGATGAGAGAGCAAAACTTTAAGTATCTCTTTATCTACTTTTGCTTTCTGTCCTTTTTCCCCTATTACCCAATAGTCTTCCTTTGTACTGAAGATATTTTAAGGGTATGATGCTAAAGCTATTAGTGTGAATAGTGAGTGGTATTTGAGCAGTTTTCTTGTGAACTTCACTTAGTTTAAACTCATTTAGCCAAGGGAAATAAGTATTACATTCCTGGGCTATAAATCTGTTAATCTGTCTGAAGTGTATTTGAAAAAAGATTAAACATGAACAAAGTTTGTACTAGGTCATTTCAAGAGCAGCATTCCACATGCACTATGCTGAATTCTAATTACGATTTCTTTCCCCACTAGATAAAAGCCAGAACAAAACCTTAATGTTCTGAGGTTTGTAAGTGCAATTTGTCAAATGATCCATCTACACTATACAATTTACTGTCATTGCTTTCATTACCACATAGCCTGGTCTTTCTGTATAGAAAGAATCAAACTGTTATACCAATATTACGAAATCATATTACAGTCCTGCTAGAATGTGTGGTTTGGTCCCTGCTATAAAGGCAAACCAAAGCACAGAACACGGAGCTCTATAAAACTTTTTTTTAAAAGAAATATGCCCTTAGAATAACATAAGAAAATCGACCAGACTAAGCACTAAATATGTTATGAAACATAATGGCATATGGGTCACAAAAGTCAACAAAATAATTTTTCAAACAAGATATTTGTTCCCAGGAATAAATGTGAAATAAAAATAAAAGAGAATATCCAACTTAGTTTTAGTGTAAATAGAGAACAGAACATGTCAGTCACAAAACCCCTGTCTCTCCCACAAAATAATCCTTTAATGGCAACTGGTGACACAATTAAAATCCTTCAGTCTGTGATTCAGAGTGGCTATTCCCAACCAATGTGAATACATGATAAACTGAAATATTCTTGAAAAGATACACAAACCATTTGGTGGGGACAATACCACAAAGAGTTAAAACAGGTATATGCAGACTCTTGGTGATTAGCTGAACTTGTGGTTATTAACAGGTGCTGCCTGGCAGTTAACGTATTTAGATATGGTGGAATGGTTATCTCCTAGGACTGTCTAGACTCCTTTTAATAACTGCCTGAGAAAAGTCATGTAGAAATATTTAAACCTTGCCTTGTTTTTTCACAATCAGTGGTGCAAAATACAGTTTGCTGGCACATACCACTTTGGGGTTGGAGAGTGCTGAGGACAATTTCAGGACCCACAACCTTATCGTTACAGGGAATGGTAAGTACATAGGGTTCCGATTTAAGGAAGTGATTTTAAAAAAAAAAAAAACCTAGCAAAATCATGTGTATCCATTTTTAGTAAACTAAAAGGCTTATAAGACTTAGATTATTTTTATTGGTACTTAATACACCTCTACCCCGATATAATGTGACCTGATATAACAAGAATTTGGATATAACATGGTAAAGCAACGCTCTGGGGAGGCGGGGCTGCTCACTCTAGTGGATCAAAGCAAGTTTGATATAACGCGGTTTCACCTATAACGCGGTAAGATTTTTTGGCTCCTGAGGACAGCGTTATGTCGGGGCAACTTTAAATAAAATGTTTTCAGTTTGTTTATTTTTAAACATCTACGTATAACTTATTAAACTGAATAAAGACTTGTAAAACTTCTTTTTTAAAGTTCAGTCCCAAATTTAATGCATCACATGTATGGGTAACATTTTTACCCACATTAATATCTTCTGATCACTCATAAGGGAAGATTCAATACTGGTGGGGATTTTGTGGTCTGAATACTATACTCTTTATTCTGTAGTTGTGGAAATGCTTTTAGTGTCATAAATGATAGGTAGGAACATGTGTTGCTGGGAATAAAGCAGTTGTGGAAAAAAGGATGCAAGGGAGAAATGCTCTGTGTATACAGGCAGACTGTAGCAAGAGTGTTTCCCCTAAATAGATATAAGGAATTCCCATGTTAGGGGTATGAGGAAGCCTGGGTATAAGGGAAAATGTCTGGCTATTGGATGAAATGCTATTCCAAAACAAGTGATGTGCTTCAGAAGTATATTCGGGCTCAAAAGAGAAGTAATTCCTATTGCAGATGGTTAAACAGTATCCAGAGAAGGGTGATGAACTGCACCAGAGACGAGCATCCCCTACTTCTGCACCCTGGTCTTCAGTGTGTATACATGCCGCTACTCATGTCTATTTTCATTACAATATTTTAACATTTAATTCTTTAAAAATTAACTTGTTACAATTCTTATTTTTTCCTATTTCCTACCCTTCATTTAACTTTTTATCTTATATTTTTTTTGCTTATTTCCACGCTTCGTTTTAAGCTCTTCTAAACCTGATTATTCCTTCCTCTTTAAACCCCTGTGCTTTCAGTTTTCTTTCTTCCCTTCAATCTCACTTTAGTTTGATTTTAGCTTTAGTTTGACTTTCCCTTGCTGTCCCAGGTCTCCAAAGCTCATATCTCTATAGCTCTCCACCCCCAATCCACTTAACTGTCTAGTCACTCGGCCCCAAGTGCATGTGTTCTGTCCACAATACTACCTCACTGCAATGACTCCTGCATCATCTTCCCCAGTATACAGTCTTGCAGTGACTGGGAATAGAGGATCCAGGAGTTGCATCTCCCTCTCTCCTCACAAAGGTCTCCCAGAGCTGCTAAGTGTTTTTCCTCTGCCATTTTCATTCCAATTCCTATAGCTCTATAGAAATTCTCTCCTTTCCTCACCAGGAAGGAGCAGTGTCGTAGGGAAAGAGAGCTGTTCCTTCCTCTGTAGGCCAGAAGGAGAGGAGGTAAACAGAGTAGAGGCTCAAACTCTATTAGGTCTTTTAGACACCAATTCACACCTCAGTTAAGCACGTGTGTACATGCTTTATTGTACTGTGGGTCCTAATTAAAAGTTCTTTTCAGCAAGAGTTCTTACCCCTAGGTAGATCCCAACATTGAGACAGCACAAGTAACTACTAGCAGCCTCAGGTCTAGAGTACTAACCTGGGGCTGCTGAAACATGGCAGCAGGTAATATATAAAACCCTGGATTTGTTACTTTATTTGTGGTAGCTCATGGTATCTTTATCTGATACAAGTTTACAGCTTTCCCCTAAAGAACTTCATTCTTTTAGCTTTTTTAATTGAAAAGAGGTAAGATGATATCTTATATTTTCAGGCTTATTACATTTAATAATTCAAATTTTTCTCTAGATTATATATCATGTCCTCTGAGAGTTTTTTCACACTTGCACCCTACAATTGCATCCCAACAAAGATCAATATTTTAGACTCTTCTTTCCTTAGATTCCATTTTATGTTGGCCATAACTTAATATCACAACCGACCTTGGTCCGTGAGTCAAGAACTGTAACTGTTGACATAATAAGGATTTTTTTGATCTATAATAAGCATTTCAGAAATGGTGCTGAATGGCTAGTCAATGGAACACTAGAATACCTGGGTCTAAACTAAAAAAGAAAGGACCAATTATGTTGCAGAGATGAGGAGAATACTACTATACCTGAAAAATTCCTTAGAATATCAGATGAAATTTCTGACTATAGAAGACGGTAAGAGTACAAATCACAAACTGTAAGACTACAAATGTTAGCTATGATTTACTTCTTGCCCTTGTGATCAGGAATAGGATGTTAAGTTGCACGGCACTGAGGAAGAGGCAATTAAATCCAGTACAACAGTAATGAGATGCCTAGCTAGCATACATAAATTGGTCATATGACATGATGAGAGAGGCATAGAGAAGCAATTTCTTGGTACTTAAGTGGCTTCTTCTTGGAACAGTGTGCAGAAAAGTCAGGATAAGAAATTACTATAAAACTAGTCCAAACTAACATAGGAGGTGGTTTAAGAAATAATTATACCTGAGCCCCTAAAAAATAATGACCACAATTTTAATGAAACTCAACATTCTTCTAAGAAGGTCTGTACCAATAGCGCCCTATTATAGCATATTTAGGAATTTGCATTTTTTAAAAAAAGTTTTTTAAAAGTGAGGAAATGAAGTCGGTCTAAATGATGAATCTAAGAATTCAAAACATACATAATAATCATAAAAGTCAGGACCAGACAGGCAACTAGTCACCAGGACTAGACAGCATTCATGAAGTCATGTGTACTTCTTAACAAAAAAAGAACCAGAAAGGTAAGAAAAACTACTATAATTAAATTGTAATGTTCAAAAGATTAATCAAGTCATATGCATATTCTTCAAAAAATGGAACTCCAACCCACGTGAAGTGTATAGAAAGGAGCATCCACATGTCAGATAAAAGGTGAAGGGAATATTAAAAGATTAAGGAATTTGATGATGAAATAGCCAAAATATACACCCTGAAGAAATTTTAAGTATATCAGGAGGGGGTCTGTGTCTGGCTGCATGTAGCTACCAACAGAGAGATGATTTTTGTATCACTCTTCATCTCAGAGGCTACTGGGGAGGTACAACAGGTCTACTTCATCTCTTAGGCCTGGTCTACACTATGTGTTTAAACCAATTTTAGCAGCATTAAACCGATTTAACGCTGTACCCGTCCACACTACGAGGCCCTTTATATCGATACAAAGGGCTCTTTAAATCAGTTTCTGTATTCCTCCCCAACGAAAGGAGTAGCGCTAAAATCGGTATTACCATATCGGATTAGGGTTAGTATGGCCGCAAATCGACGGTATTGGCCTCCGGGCGGTATCCCACAGTACACCACTGTGACCGCTCTGGACAGCAATCTGAACTCGGATGCAGTGGCCAGGTAAACAGGAAAAGCCCCGCAAACTTTTGAATTTCATTTCCTGTTTGCCCAGCGTGGAGCTCTGATCGGCACGGGTGGCGATGCAGTCCCAAATCCAAAAAGAGCTCCAGCATGGACCGTACGGGAGATACTGGATCTGATCGCTGTATGGGGAGACAAATCTGTTCTATCAGAGCTCCGTTACAGAAGACGAAATGCCAGAGCATTTGAAAAAAATCTCCAGGCTACACAGTGCTGCATGACAAGCATAACAGAAAACCAAAGAATCAAATGGACGCTCATGGAGGGAGGGTGGGGGTACTGAGGACTCCAGCTATCCCACAGTCCACAGCAGTCTCCGAAAAATATTTACATTCTTGGCTGAGCTTCCAATGCCTGTAGGTTCAAACACATTGTCTGGCGAGGTTCAGGGTATGGCTCGACAATTTACTCCCTCCCCCCCAAGTAAAAGAAACGGGAAAGAAATAGTTTCTTGACTTCTTTCAATGTCACCCTATGTCTACTGAATGCTGCTGGTAGACGCGATGCTGCGGCAGTGAAGAGCAGTATCCGCTCCTCTCCCCTCCCTGGTGGCAGATGGTGCAGTAGGACTGCTAGCCATCCTTGTCATCAGCCTGAGAGTGCTCCTGGCTGGCCTCAGGGGATGCTGGCCAGGGGCGCCTGGGTGAAAATAGAAATGATTCCCGGTCATTCTCAGTAGATGGTGCAGAATGGCTGGTAACCATCCACATCATAGCAACTGGGGGCTGAGCTCCATCAGCCCCCTCCCTTTCCTGTGTAAAGAAAAGATTCTGTACTTCCTGGACTACCATAGCACCGGAAGGCTGCCTCCCCATTTTATCTCGCTAACAAGTCACTGTTTCTTATTCCTGCATTCTTTATAACTTCATGACACAAATGGGGGGGGGACACTGCCACGGTAGCCCAGGAAGGTTTGGGGAGGAGGGAAGCAATGGGTGGGGTTGTTGCAGGGACACCCCCTAGAATGGCATGCAGCTCCTCATTTCTGCAGGATCTGACACGGAGCAGCTGTGCTTTCTGATACACTGGTTCTCTAGTACGCTTGCCCCATATTCTAGAAAGGACTGGCTCTATTTTTAGAAACCATAAAGGAGGGATTGACTCGGGGAGACATTCTCAGTTTTGCCTTTGCGCCCCCGGCCGACCTCAGCCAGGGACACCCATGATAGCAACAGACAGTACAGAACGACAGATAACCGTCATCTTACAGCCAATTTACAATGGCAGCAGACGGTACAGAACGACTGATAACCGTCTCTGCTAGAATGCAAAAGCAAACGAATGCTGCTGTGTAGCGCTGCAGTAATGCCTCTGTTAGCAGCATCCAGTACACATACGGTGACAGTAAAAAAAAAAAAAAAAAAAAAAAAGCCGAACAGGCTCCATGGTTCCCGTGCTATGGCGTCTGCCAGGGCAATCCAGGGAAAACAGGTGCGAAATGATTGTCTGCCGTTGTTTTCCTGGAGGAAGGAATGAGTGATGACATTTACCCAGAACTACCCGCGACAATGATTTTTGCCCCATCAGGCACTGGGATCTCAACCCAGAATTCCAAGGGGCGAGGGGAGACTGTGGAAACTATGGGATAGCTACAGAATAGCTACCCACAGTGCAACACTCTGGAAATCGACGCTAGCCTTGGACCATGGACGCACACCGCCAAATTAATGTGCTTAGTGTGGCCACATGCACTTGACTTTATACAATCTGTTTTACAAAACTGATTTATGTAAAATCAGAATAATCCCGTAGTGTAGACGTACCCTTAGACAGTAAAGGTGAGGCACTGTCAGCCATTAAGGTGTTAGGAAGGGGTGCTGGAACAAATCATTAAACAGCAACTAGTCACCAGGACCAGACAGCATTCATCCAAGAGTTCTGACAGTACTTAAGGATGAAGTGGCTGAATTGCTAAAAAATATGCAATGTCTTGTTAAAATCAGCTGCTATATTGAGTGAGTGGAGGCTAGCAGATATATTTATTTTCAAAGAAGATGCTAGTGGTGATCCTGAGAATTAGAGCAGTGAGCCTAACTTAAATATTGGCTACATTGTTTGTTTGAAAAGAATTAAAGATACTCATAAAATACTTCCGAACATAAGAACAACCAGCATGACCACAGTCAAGAATGGTGCCTCTCCGATCTATTGCTTTTTGTAGACCTGTCAGTCATAGAAAAGAGAGATGAAATGTAAGAAATAGGACAAACTCCTATTTTCAGTCTTTGCTTATATGAACAAATTTACTTCTTTAAAAATATGCAGATCCCTAATCTGTGAGTTTATGGTCAATGGTCATAACTTTATAACTTTTCTTTTAGAGGAGTCATCGTTCTGGCTTCCATTATATGGAAGCATGTGTTGTAGTTTAGTTGCTCAGCCATTCTGTATGGCCAAGGATGTGATGTCAGGATTCTTAATCAGCAGGTAAAAAGAGCTTACTTGATTTAAATCCTCTAATCTCCAAAGTTCTACTGCACTGAGCAGTAACATTTTTTTTCGTTGGAGAAGTTTACACTTTTGTTTACACTGAGCTAATGAATCACTGTTGCTACAACTATATACGTGCCACGTTTTAAGTTTCTCTTTCTTGGCTGACTCCAAATGCAGCTACCTCCCTCTGCCCCCCTGGGTCCTGTTCCCCTGTCTGACAGCATACCCAGCCACACATACCCTGATGCCTATTTATTTGGCTGACACTGGCCCAACTCACTGGTGCTATTAGCAGCTCCGGCAGGATCAGGAAGAACCAGTCCTTGCCCATCTTGGAAATCAGGGATTTTTGGCATCTCATAATGCAGATTACAGGGAGGAGAACAGGAGCCTGAGTCCCTGTGGGGGATACTGGGGGTTGCAGAAACTGCTGGGGTGGGGGTGGGAAGGGTGAGCTCACAGGTGAAATGGTGAGTCCTTCCTGTTCAGCCTCATGGAGTCAGAGGGCTCCTGGCGGCAGGATCAATCCACCACCGGGGCTGGAGAGGTTGCACTCCCTTATTTCCTGGAGTTTCTTGGTGGGGGAAGGCAGGAGTGGAATGCCTTAATATTTGTGATTGGGAATTTTGGGGAGATCAGGGTAGATCAATTGGTAAGTTGAGACGGAGGGTTTCCTTGGGGTTGGGGAAGGTGAGGGGATACCCAGAGGGGATGTGACTAGAGGAGTCAGAATTCCTGGGGCACTGGTCCTTCCTGGAGTATTGTGATGGGAGTAGGTTCCAGAAGGCAGACTTCTCAGGAAGAATAACAGGAGATACTCTTCCCCCCTCACCAGCAGTGCTCCCAGAGAAGCGGGGGTCTCTGGGACCTGGAGGGAGGTGATCATTCTATGGGCTTAGAGGGGAGGGGAGATAGGAGGAACTCACCACCCACCTGCAGAGCGGAGGAAGGAGCTAGTGACACGCTGCAGCCACCGCAAGGTGGTGGAGGGGGGGAAATCTCACAGCCTCTTACCTTGCCACAGCCCAGCATCACCTGGTTGTATCTGGCCACCTGCCATCACTTTTGCTGTGGGCAGGCGAGTGGCTCAGTTTGTGTACATGTATGTATATTCAAAATAGCTGTGCAGCCCTTCATGTGTGCAATTTACAGGGAATGTTGCTCATATTAACAATTGACTTTCAGTGGTATTAAAAAGTGAGTAGCTTCCTCCCGTGGTATCTCTTACTCTAAGTATGCAGGAAGCTGTTTTTCTTGGGTGGCTGCTGTTAACACTGACCTTTTAATGGCAACCACTGTGTGGCTAAGAGTAAGATAATCAAAGTTTCCTCAGTGGGATTATTAGTAAAACAGCCTAGATTGCTGCATAAAGACCAATTAATTTTAAGGTCTAGATGGTATGAAATGGTATGTATAGCTGCATGTCTAATTTTTTAAGTCATACTTTTAAAATGAGAGGACATTCCTTTGCTCCCTTCCTGTAACCAGCTAAGTTAGTGTAGCCATTAAAGTTTTCTTCTAATGGTAGATTCCATTAGAAATAAAATTACTCTTTTTTCCTTATCGGCCAACCAGCACATTCCATGTTCCAAGAGCACCATACGACACATATTATTGGAAACTGTTAAAACAACTGGAGGAGGTTCAGCTAAACAAATATCATCTGGCATGGCTGAATGTTACTAATAACTAAGTCCTTGAGTCACATGGTAAAATATTCTGCAGGAGCCATACCTTTATGACAATATCTTGTGCACAGCTCTGATCTTACAGTCTGATGTCTGAATAGTCACAGGATGGACTCAATTAGATGTAACACATGGAAATTCATTAAAATTTTGAGTAATCCATAAATTAGGTTGTTAAAGTAATTTATGAATAGCAACTTACTGACTATTTCTCCCTTTTTAGCAAATGATAGGAAGCCTGACTGACTGGAGGAGGCTGTACTGTGTATTAAGAGGTGGTAAACTCTTTTGTTATTATATACCAGAAGAAATTGAAGCTAAAGTGGAGCCAGCTTTGACAGTTTCCATCAACAAGGTAAATTTAACAGTTTTTCACATAGTCTTATTTGAGTCCCAAGCTGACAAGCTGCAAAGTACTCTCAAGAAGCATGTGTGAGGGGTATGCCTTGTTTCACTATTTAGGGCGCTACAAAATTAAGTCAGCCAAAGTTATGTCAATTTACAACCGTCGTAGTAATTAAGTAACTCTTGCATGTCCACACTACACTCCTTGGTTCGGCAGTGTGCATCCTCACTAGCAGTGCTTGCATCAATGCAGAGAACAGCACACTGTGGGTAGCTAGTGCACTGTGGGTAGCTATCCCACTGTGCAACTTGCCACCATATAGTGAGGGTGTTTTGGGAAGGGTTTCAATGCCATATGGGGACAAACAAGTTGTGCAGGGGTGACTGGGAACATGGTTTCAAGGCCCCGTGATGGAATTTTCTCCATCCCATAATTCTATCTGCATCCCGTAATGCTTCACATCTCTTTTCAAAAGCCCCCCAAACCTGCATGTCTGACATCTATGTGAGAAGCATGGATCCTGCACAGATCTCCACTATTGTGACGAGTGTTACGAGCACAACATGCCTGATCGTGCAGTATTTGCAGATCCTTCAGAGGAGCCGCTGGAAACCTGACAATTCCTTAGAGGCTAACTTGCTGTGGGACATAGAAGCAATTCAAGGTTATTGTTGGCATTCACAGAGTAGTTGCAGGCCATGGAGTATTGGTTCTGGGCCCAAGAAACAAGCACTGACTGGTGGGATCTCATCATTATGCAGGTATGGGATGATGAGTAGTGGTTGCGGAACTTTCGGATGTGCAAAGCCACATTCTTGGAATTGTGTGCAGAGCTCATCCCAGCTCTTGGGCACAGCGACACCAAAACGAGAGCTGCATTGAGAGTGGAGAAGTGAGTGGCAATTGCTGTGTGGAAGTTTGTAATGCCAGATTGCTACTGGTTAGTCAGGAATCAATTTGGAGTTAGGAAATCCACTGTAGGGGTTGCTGTGATACAAGTGTGCAGGGCCATTAATCACATCTTGTTACAAAGTACTGTGACTCTGGGCAATGTGCAGGACATAGTGGATGGTTTTGCAGCAAAGAGGTGTACATATTGCAGCGAGTTACAATAGATGGCACGCATATCCGTATTTTGGCACCAGACCACCTTGCCACAAAGTACATCAACAAAAAGTGTTACTTTTCTATAGTATTGCAATCACTGATGGATTACCAGGAACATTTTACCAACATCAACACAGGATGGTCAGGGAAGGTGCATTACGCACACATCTTTAAGAACACAAACCTGTTCAGAATGCTGCAAGCAGGGACTTTCTTTCCAGACGAGAGGTTTACCATTGGGGATGTTGAAATGCTAATAGTGATTCTGGGACACCCAGCCTACCCCTTACTCCCATGGCTTATGAAGCTATACACCAGATACCTCGGCAGCAGCAAGAAGCACTTCAACTACAGGCTCAGCATGTGCAGAATGACAGTTGAATGTGTCTTTGCCATTTGAAAGGCCACTGGCACTGTCTAATGACCAGATTAGACCACAGTGGGGAAAAAAAGTTCTAATGGTTATAGCTGCCTGCTGTGTACTTCACAATATCTGTGAAGCAAAGGGGGGGGGGAATTTCTGCTGGGGTGGAGGTGGAATGGCTGTCTGATGATTTTGAGCAGCCAGATTCCAGGGCTATAAGAAGAGCTCAGTGGGGAGCTATATGGCTTAGGGAGGCTTTGAAAGACATTTTTAATAGTGAGCCATAGTAATGTGTCTTGTTGTAGTGTGCTCTGCCTGGCATTGTTTTTCTGCACCCTGATATGAACCTTGTAATGAGTGCTGTGTGTAGTACTAGAACATTGCGAATGCACCTATTGCTATTATCTGTGAATGATGTCAGCCCCACCCAGCATATGTTGTGAACAAATAGAGAGAGTCAGTTTCCATGGATACTTTTTATATTCTAAACTCATGCAAATTGACATATCTATAACTGAATGAAATTTTGTAAATACAGGGAAAAGAACCTTTGAAGTGGGGAAAACAGTCATTTTCATTTCACAAACAAATACACCAGCCGTGTCTCTTACAGGTCAGTGCATGTGCAGCTGTGATTGTCTGTACTCTTCAGTGCAGCAGCCCCGGATGCCATATGGAATGTGGAGGGAGGGGTTGTAGGTAGGTCCCGGAATGCAGTTCTCTATGAGCTGCAAAGGGAAACGAGCTTGGTTCTGTTGAACCTGAAGGTTAACAAGAGTCTCCAGCATGTCTGTTTGCCCCTTGAGAAGCGCTAGCATCTCCTACTGTACTCCTCTCCCTTTTTCTGTGCTTTTCTCCTCTCTGCACTATCCCTGTCCATGAGCACTGGGTTTGGAGGATCTCTTGGAACATGTCGTCATGTGTCTTCTTCCTTAGCCTTATCTGGCTGAGCCACTCCACTAGTGTGGATGGAGAGACCGTCAAAGCCACATTGCTAGCTGCAAAAGACACAATGCACAGACGTACTATTTTGAGTGTAATCACAAGATAAACAGAAACTTGATATACTGAACTCACTCCCCTTGATCCATGCAAGTTGCAAGCACTACATTCTCATTTCTCCTTGGGATTCATAGAGCACAGCAGTAGTCCCAGTCATGGTGAGTCTGGCTTGGGAGGGAGGAGGTGTGTTGGGACAATAAGGGGGGAAGGGGTAGCTCACAGGCATAAATATATGCAGAGAGGGCAATTGAACTGAATACAGGCACAGTTTTCCACAGGTGGAGATGATTTTAGCTGATATCTCACTCCTGAAGGTAACAGAAACTGAAAGGGAACAGTTCTTGCAGACCAGGTTTGTATTCTGCTAGCCTGTGTGCTGCAATGGTGCCTGGTGAAGTAATTACTGAGTGGTGTGGGAAAATGTCTTACTGTGGTGGAAGAAATAAGGCTGCTCTCCCCAGAAACCTTCAGAAGAGGATTGCAAACTATCCCCAGGAAAGTTTCCTTGAGAGCTCTATGAAGGATTCATGGGACATCCCAGTGCACATAAACTTCTTCAGGGCCCCTTCTGCCTAACTGCACAGGGGAATGAGAAGCAGAAAACTAAACTACGTCTATTGGTTATTTCACTACCTCTTCTAGCATGATTAAAAAAGAGTAAATGAACAGATGTGTCCCTGCAATATCAAAGCAAACTGCATACTTCCCCTCTATCAGGCTCATCCATGCTGGATTGTAGGGACTGGCTTTACTGCTATGGAGTCAAAAACACATCCTGCCTCATGCCACTAGATCCCCTGATCACCTGTCCCCCTATACTCTGCTGCCTCCTCCTCCCTCATGCAACACTACCTCCCCACTGTTCATTCTGGGGCCTGTGATTCTAGCTCCCCCAAAGTATCGTGGTGGTGGGGTTTCCACAAGGTTGGCATCCAGCTCTTTGTGAAAGGGATGTGTTCAGCTCCACACCAGAGCGACTTTAGCTTCCCCTTGCCTTCTGGTATGCCTGTCGCAGCACCTTGGCTTTCATGTGGCAGAGCTGTGGATCCCTCTTATAGTCCTTCTCCCCCGCACCTCGAGCGATCTGCTCGTACATATTGACGTTTCTACTGCTGGATCAGAGCTGTGCCTGCAAAGCCTCTTCTCCCCACAGAACCAGGAGATCCAACATCTCCTGTGTACTCCATGCAGAAGCACCTCTGCAACATGGAGCCGGCATGGTCAGCTGGGCAGTTCCTAGGTGGGCTCTCCATACCGAGCAAACAGGAAATGGAATTTTAAAAATTTGCTGGGCTGTAAAAGGAGAGGGGCGTGTACCTGGCTGCTGGGCAGCAGAGTTCAACATGGTAACCAGAGTGGTCATGGTGGGGCATTGTGGGATAGCTCCTGGATGCCACTAAAGATTTAAGTAAAGGTGGTCTATACTGACAACTCCAATGACCTAAGTGCTACGCCTCTCGCAGAGGTGGACTTCAGTCAGCGTAGTGAGTGAGTTACATTGGTGAGAGCAAAATTTTAGTGTAAACACTTAGAGTTAAGTTGATGTACGCTGCCTTGTGTCAGCCTAGCTTGGTACTGTATATCAGGCCTAAACAACCCCTTGTAGCTGATCCAGGAGTGGCATGTAAGTTTTTAGCAATGGACATAGGCTCCTTCTGCTATACTAGAGAGGGTCAAATGGAAACTGTTTTCCTTCAGAAAAACTGATACACTATGACGGTTTTTAAGTTACACATGAGGTGTCATGCAGATCTGCAGGGTATGTAGGCAATGTTCTCTTAGACTTTTGTCACCAAATCTGTGGAATTTCTGCAATTTTATTTAAATTGTTCATTGTTACGTGGCCTTACTCTTAATCATAATGAGGGTTATTCAGAAATATTTTAGCTTTTTAAAATAAACTCCTTTTGCTAATAATGATCCAAAGTTTTTATATAAAACCTATCTTAGCTTACAAACTATGCAAAAGAACTTCAGTACTTTAAAGATGGCATAATTTCTACCATCATTTAAAGATGTATTTAAAATTAACAAGCATCTCTGTCCAAATAATCAAAGGCATAGTATATTTGCAGTGTTATTTCCACAGAAGGCCTTTCCAGTGAATGCTACAGTGAATCTGTGCTTTCACAGGATGTTTGTGGTACAATACTCATAGCTGCTGAAAGACTGCAGTTAACACCTCATAGAGATGAATAGAGTGAGTTAACAGTTTTTGGTGCTGACCCGGTAGCAGATTCTGAGCACGTCTACGTAAGCAAATTGAATGTGTTGGGAGATGGTGTTACAACACAAGTTGGTCTTGACTCTGAAACCTTGTCCGGTCTAGTGTAAAACATGTTTTAGAAATATGTTAACTTTAACCAGCACCAGCACATTACAACTTGCCCTGGCTACCTTGAGGGGGCCACTTAAGGATCTGGGGCAAAATCAGTACTTGGTTCTGCTAGTGAAGGCAGAGGGCTGGACTTGATGACCTTTCAGGGTCCCTTCCAGTTCTATGAGATAGGTTTCTCGCGCATGTGCGCGCGCTCTGTCTCTCTATCAACAAAGCTGTTTCAAGCATTTGAGTTAAATGTTTTTTTAAAAAAACGTGATACAGATTTAAACAATCTGACTAAAAGTCACTTATTCTTTCAATCAGGTTTAATTACATGGCTTCTCTAATGTCATAGTTCTACCATTCTCCAGTTGTTCATAATGCCATGCAGGGGAAAATATATTAATAGAATTTTTAACATTAAAAAAGCAGCAAAAATATTTTAGACTCTTTCAGGCCACCCTTATAGCTTTTTTTTGTAGATCACCATTTTAGTCTATAGCCTAGTTTTGTATTTCTTGCAGGTCAGATTTTTTTGTCTTTTAAAACTACAAAATTCTATTAAGGTGATTGTTCTCCCTGAAGTTATAAATACACTTACAACCTAAAATCCATTTTCTTCAAGTTTTGCCAGGAATTGGTCCACATGTTTGATGCAGGTTCTCCTCAAAGATAATATGTATGCAATACATGAATCCATGGCCTTTTTTATGAAAATGTCAGACACTCATGATTGCTGTATATAAGCTGCTAAAGAGAATGAAGAAAAGGAATCTATCTTCAGTTAAGTTAAAACCAAATAAATTCACAGCTCAAAACACACATGAGTGCCTTTCTACTTAAACTGTCTACTGAAAATATTTTTTAATGCTAATAGATGTATACTGAGTTTTGTCTAGAAATGTCTTGGATATCAGATCCTTAAATGCGCAAAAATCAATCTAACAATACATTTTTACCTCCTTTCCCTGTTGTATGGAAATAGCAATTAAAAAAAATAAGATTTAGAGAGAACTTCAAAGTTGACATTCAAGCTAACATCTCCTCTAGTTTCTAAGATACATAGCACTTTTATTCTTAGTGCTGGATGTGATCTCTTACCCTTATCCTTTCAAAGATGGTTTATCTTTAAAATGAATGAACTGGACATAGCCTTACAAGAAACTAGCCCTAGAAATATTCACATCAACAGATCTATTCCCTTCCCCCTCTGAATCCAGACTTGAAGTAGCCCTTAACTTGAAAGTCATCACTTTAACTTCAAATGACTTCAGTGCAAACATTGTTGAGCAGGAATGTCTCAACACTTGCAAAACAGGCATCATAGAACCTACTATGTTGCCAAATATATGCCACTGAAGCACTTTATGTTGCATAAGCAACTAGAGTGAGAAGCAATCTTTCCTTGTAACCAAGGAAGTTTGCAGGAGTCAAATCTGAGTAAGGACCTTTGGATTTACCCTTTAAAAATATTACTTGAAAATATGACAGTGTCTCCTTTTGACTTGACAAGATAATTAACATATCCTTGGGGCCAGGCTTTTCAATTGTGCTAACTTGGACATGCTCATCATGAGTTGCTCATGCTCAAAGGTGCCCACATTTTCATACTGTGTGCAGTACCAGGTCTTCTGGGCAGTTCTACCCAGGACTGTTGTCACAAAGGAAAATCTCTGGAAAATGAATTTTGTTGGAGCCTAAGTCCTGGGAGTTATAGGCATAGGAGCACCTTCCAGTACCATAGCTCCACAGCTTCACAGCAGCATCTCTGTCCTTCCAACCAGTTGGCAGTCCCTTTCTCTACTAGATCTTACTAGGAGTCTGATCCATTCTTTCTTCTCTGTGGCTTCCCCCCTCCCCTTTGAGCTCAACATGCACATGAGGGGACCCTGCCATTGACCTGATGAAAGCAGATTTGCCTAGTTCACTCCTTCACCTTATGCACACCAGCTCTGCTCCTTCCTTCCGCACTACTGATGGTTCAGACTGCCTGCTGGATGGCCAGGCAGGCCCAGCTCAACTGAGACTTTAAACTGTAAAAGCTGGACCGATGGCATCAACTAACCCTGTTTCTCCTGCTTCCCCTGTGCATCCTATGACTGCTGTCCTGTTGGTTCTCCACACCTGTCCTCACATTTTTCGTGATGTGCCTCCAGCTTATCGGCACAGCCTTGAACACATTCCTATTCTCCTCTTACCTAAAGGTATTTTCTATGACCTGGGGTTGTCATGTATCTCATTGATGCTTTTAGCCCAAGGCCATCTCTTTGTACCACCTAAGTCTGTCCCCTGTGCAGGGCCAGCTCTAACTTTTTTGCCGCCCCAAGCACCAAAAAAAAAAAAGGTGCTGGCCCACTGTAACACCCCTCCCACCCACTCTGAGCGCTGCCCTGCCGCGCTATAACAACCCCCCCTAAGCGGCGCGCTGCCCCGCTGTAACAATACCCCCGAGTGCTGCCCCACTGAAACAAACAAACACCCTCGAGCGCTGTCCCACTGAACCCAAAAAACCCCGAGTGCCGCAACGCCACCCAAAGATTGGCCGCCCCTTACAAAGTGCTGCCCCAAGCACGTGCTTGGTCGGCTGGTGCCTGGAGCCAGCCCTGCCCCTGCGTCATGGCTAGTCCTGGTGGGGAGCCTTCTTTTTTGTCTACCTTTTATTCCTCCTGTCTGTTCCCCCTTCATTTATTCTGAACTATTCCTCACTGAGAAGGCAAGGGGGAGGGGGTGGCTTGTGGAAGAAGTGTGCAAAACTCTCCTGGCAAAGTTCATTCTCTTCAGTTATCGGCAAAAGGGTTATATTGATGGCAGGGCAGATTTTTCAAGCCAGACTCCCTATCCAAATTGATGATGTGAGGAGTACCAATATGTTGTCACAAAAATAATGTGTGTTGAAAAGGACACAGCCTCTCGACTTTTCTTGACCCATAAAGTGGACTAATATCTCCCTGTGGCAGATGTTCACCCACAGTTTGGGATCTTGGGAGTAACAAGGTTAAATTACCTTTGTGGACTGATTCTTCTTCCACAGTCCTGATTGCTACCTGGCTAATGGCCTTGGGTGAGCAACATAAAAACACATGAAAATCCAGTGGGAATGCCAACATTAGTAAAATCCTTCAAAATCTCTGTTCTTTATCATAATCCAACTGGTATCAATCAATTCAGTTTTACGGTTGCTTGAAAGAATTTGGGATTGACCCTGGGAAGCAGATCCCACATGATGGATCTTGCAACATAAATGTTCAAATTGTGTGGTTTCATAAACTATGCTTCAGGGGCCAACTGGTACTCCACTGCGGGCTGCTTGTCATGTGGTGCTTATTCTCTTCTCCTTGTTTCTGGCTGTTTACATTGCTAAAAATACATCATGTGCTTTCTAAAGTTCCTATTCTGCATAGGGCATTTGCTGTAGTTGTCACATGGATATAGTAATTCCAAATGGGAGGGAAGGGAGATATCCATGAGCTGATCTGTAAAATGAGAGAGCATTGTTCTAAGTCTAATCATAATTCTCTGCCAACCTGAAACAAAACTAGGGGAAGTTCTGTAGATTATTTTTGACATGACAGATAAAAAGAGTGCACAAACAGACTCTTTTGATTTTAAAGTTATTTTTAGCTGTTTTCTGGACTTAAAACCTTGAATAAAAATGAACTGTGTGTCATAAATGAGAAATTGGGTTTAATCTAGAGCATACAAAGTTTCTAGACTATTTAGCATTTGTCTTAACTTCAGAAACTTCAAAAAATTAGTTCTTGTGTTTTGAAATGGACCTTCTGAGCTAACCTTCATTGTCCTTCAGTTTTTTCACAATTGACTTTGGAGAGGAGTGGCACTGTTCCTTTAATGGAAGGTCCTCCCCTTTATAACAACCCTTCACGTATGGAAATTTCCTGGGAGAGGGGTACTGCTGGGCAAAGGAAACTTGGTTTTGGGGCAGTGAGAAAGGGAAGTTCTAAGCTGTATCAGACAATGTCATGGAATTTCAGTTTCTCTTTCTTACATTTCTCCACCCTTTCAAGAATGCATCATGCATACTTAGAGCCAACACGAGCAATACCAACTCCTCAGGACTGCCTACATGAGAAACACTGAACTCAGCCAGCATGATGGTCCTGGCCTTTACAAGGCTGTAGCATAATTTGTTCAATAATTTTAACATTGTGAAAGGTAGGAATGCTATTGTATTATAACCTGGTGCCTTTATAGTACATTTTTGTATTTGTTTTTGGTGAAGATGTGCATGTAGTGTAATGTATCATTGGTAGGTAAACTGATCAGCTCATTACTTTAATGGCATCTTGTATCATTACTTAAATACTCAAGTGTGAGGTATAGATTGTTGCTTGAGAATTTATCTCCTTAGAATAACAATGTGTGTGGAATAAACCTTGCAGCAAACATCATTTAATAAACTTATATAGGGCATGCCTGAAATTCTTACCTGTCAAATGTTAATCTGTTTTGTTTAATTTTTTGCAAGTATCTATGGTTACCTGAGTTAATGGGATGTTCAGCACTTGTGGATGAATTACTTCATCTCCTATTTTTAGACAGAAGAATTTAAATGAGCAAATCCATCAGATGCTACAAATAGCTGTGTTAGTATTTCAAATAGTTACCTCAGTAATGCATTTAAAAATCTGAAGAATGTTCTACAGAACAACCTTTATTTTTCAGACTATCAGCATTAGGATTATTCCCATAGGACAAAATATATAACTTAATTTCTATAGTTCTACATTTGAAATCTGTAACTGATGTTTAACATTCATTTGAAATGGGTTGCAGGGAGGGGAGTTCAATCAGTTTGAAGTGAAAGAAGTTTAAAGGAGAAAGCAATGTCTCATTCCAGTGTAATCTAGATTTTTGCTTGTAAATGAAGTATGGTTAATGGCTATATTTTATTTCATTGAATGAATGTGTGTACTGCAAAGCAGCATTGTTGTCAATGTGTGTGTTAGAATATTTTACTCTGCACCTTACAAGATTTTTAGTCTCTTAAAATATTTTGGTGTCTTACATTAGAAAAAATACTTATGATGACCTAACTTGTACTTTTAATCAGATTGCAACAAGTGCTATTTTGCACTGTACTAAGATCATATCCAGGAAACCACATATGATTAAAATACCACTAGGTCCAATCTAGATTTTGAAACTGTTTTAACCGTGCCCTGGAACAGTGCAAAACCTTGGGCTGAGTAGTGCTGCAGCATAGTTCAAGAACACTATTAAAACAGCACAGTCCTTTCCATACTGTTGGCTAGAACTTTGTCCCATAGCATAAACTAAAACAATAGTATTTTAATAGGATCTCACAAAATATGCCAGTTACATACTCAAATATTTCTTTTAAAGGAGCAAATGGATTTTTGACATGAGGGCAAAATGTAAGACTTATAATACTCAGAAGTTTGAATTTTTGAATATTGGAAATTTGTTCCGTTAGATCTGTGTGGGTAACTTTCTATAAATGTCCATTTCAACTTGGACTGGATCGTTTCCTCTTCCAAATTCCTGTAGCTATGGTATTTGACAAATGCCTTGATTTTCTGAAACTAAACTAAAATAGTGCCAGTTGAGAATGTACAACTGCAGCCAAAAGAAACATCTTCCATTGTTGTTGTCCAAAAACTAAATACTATCTATAGAAATATGACCAGAATAAGAATTGAGAAACACAATAACTTACCTTTCCTCAGTACAGTTCAGTTGATAACTTAATAGAGAGACAGTAAGCCACAGCAGGATGAACGGTTTAAGGAACAAATAACTTTTATATGTATCCTTGGTATATCTCTTAACATATACTGCATCAACTCAGCTTTATTGTTTTATCTTTTATATCTGTTACCTTTTCTTTTAATAATTATGTAAGAAATTAATTTGTATTGTCAGTTATTCTGTTTACCTTTTCATAAGTCCTCCCCCGCCCCAAAAAACCCCCCAAACCCAACAACAACCAAACAAACAAAACCTACGCTGGATAAATACCCTAATTTGTATCTGCCTGTGATATTAATGTTGAATTGAAGATTAATGATTGGATGGAGCGATAACTGATTACCTTAGTCTCAATCTATTTTATTGTGACTTGTAGGAAACCAGAATCCGTGCTGTGGATAGGGGCACCGAGAAAAGAATTAATAACTTTACAGTTACCAACCCTGTGGATGGAGAGGCTGTGACTCAACTTTTTGCAGCTGACAGCAGGGAAGAACTTCATAAGTGGATGGAAGCTTTCTGGCAGCATTTCTATGATCTTAGTAAGTAAGCAGTTTTGGCAGCATGTCCTTTTAGTGGTGTAGCTACGTAACATAAAAAGAAACGTTGAACAATCTGAACTGAAATTACATAATAATCTGTCACCTGTAATGAAGAGAACAAAAATGTTCTCCATGAACACAGTAGGTAGTGTGTTCTCTGCCACTGAAAAATAGAGGTATTTTACTGAACCATAGTCAACTCATCAGGGCTCTATGATTTTTAAATCATCCTATAAATACCAAGAAGTCCTGAAACATCCAGCCTGAATTTTCTCAGGAAATCAAAATAGATGTAGACTTGTTGTGTTTTCTGTGTGATGTTTCGGAAGAGATTTGTCTGTTTAGCAGTTTAACTAGGCTATCTTTCATAGGCCTGCTGGAGTCTCACCATTCTTCCCTCCTCTGTAGTACTAAAATAGAGTTACTTATTTTATAGAATCCTGACATCATTTGAGAAAAATAGAAACCTTTGGGTATGAAGCATTAGAGGGAACCTGAGCTGATGGTTGGCCTTTGAAATTTATTGAAAACTTGTTTTGGATCAAAATTTGATTATTACAGATAGAAAAGGTACATAATGACTTAGGCCAGGGGTCAGCAACCTTTCAGAAGTGGTGTGCCGAGTCTTCATTTATTCACTGTAATTTAAGGTTTCGCATGCCAGTAATACCCTCTAAAAATGTTGAAATGTCTCTTTCTAAAAGTCTATAATATATAACTAAACTATCATTGTATGTAAAGTAAATACGGTTTTTAAAATGTTTAATTTTAAATGAAATTTCTTAAATTAAAATGCAAAGCCCCCCGGACCAGTGGCCAGGACTCTGGCAGTGTGAGTGCCAGTGAAAATCAGGTCGTGTGCTGCCTTCGGCACCCATGCCATAGGTTGCCTACCCCTGACTTAGGCCCAACTATGTAGGATTATGGCACCCATGATTCAGCTTTTGCTCAGATAGCACTCTGCGTGAAGGAGTTGTCAGTCTTCTAGAACTAAGCAGTCAGGGATGATTTGACTCCAGTGGTACCTCCTCTGTTTTGGTACCCCTTCTGACGATAAGGTTTTATACCTGGCATTTCCCGCCCCCACCTCACAAATGACTGTTTGCTATGGGCTAATAAAAAAAAGAAAAAGAAAAGTAGGTGGGGCTTTACTGTTCAAAAGACAAATTAGATAATTGGTCCCTTGTTCCCTAATCTTGTTTTTCCAGTGGTGAAATGTTTCAGTGTGCTCACTTTTAGATTTCTAGAGGAAGCTCACTCGCTGACATTGGCTAAACTGTGTAACTTCACTATTCTTACTCCAGATAAAATATATGCTCTCACTTGCCTTTTCAGTCTCTTTAAGTAGTATATTGTGTTGCTTGTTTAAACTTAACTCCAAATATTAACAAGATGAAGTGTGAAGAGGGATTGGTTAATCTTAGGGCAGGTCTACACAAAAGTCAAGACACCTCCCCTGAGCGACGCAAGTGACAGTGACCTAAGCACTCTACATAGGTGCTATGTTAGTGGGAGACAATCTCCTGCTGATGTAACTTCTGCCTCTTGTGGAGGTGGAGTAATTATGCCGATGGAAGAGCGTTCTCCCATCAGCATAGAGCATCTTCACCAGACATGCTACAGTGGCGCAGCTGCACCGATGCTGTAGTGCTTCTAGTGTAAAACTGCCCATAGTCTTCCCACTACGACACCTTTAAATGTAGCAAGTTAAATGCATAAGTAGATAAAAAATAGATACCATTTGATAGACTTAAGTAAAAAAAGGAAAAAAAAATTAGTTGGACTCTGAAAATCATATTCTTCATCAGATCATGAGGAAACTAAGCCAGGTAGATACAGAGTATCAGTATTGAATTGGGAACCACACCAATAAAATCGAAGAACTGGGGTTTTGGAAATTGGGTGGTGTTCTGTAGTTTATTTCTTCTTTTATAGCTCTGGCTTGATTACAATAAGATATTCTATCAGTTAGAAAAACCACAATGCAAAAACTAGAATATCCTCCTTATGTTAGATGGGGAGGGGTGAAAGGACTACTTTTTTCCCCCAATTACAGATAACATTAGACTACCAGTGGTTTTTCGGAGACAATTTCTTGTAGTATGGAAAAAACTAGGTCACTTGGCATTCAAATGCCTGTTGTTCCTTGGTGGTTCTAAAATTCTCTTAAAACTAACATGGTCAGAAAAGAAATGGGAGTGAGAGATTAGTTTGTAAAAAGCAGTTTTACTGGCAGGGCCTATTTTCCTTAAGGTCAAAATCTGTTAATAGAAACAGAGGTTTCCTTGGCTTTGGTTAACTGCTAAGACGCTTTTCGTGCTCTGATAGCCAAAAAAATTATTAAAGTCAAAACTACCAAGTATAACTATGGTATAACAGTAGGTTTGCGATATACTGGATTCTTATACTTCCAGATGAATAACTTGCATGAAGCTTCCTTGCTTTAAACACTTACCTTTTATCTGATATTTGAGGATTTTTGTGTGAACTATGGGGTTTTAGCCTTCTATCTGATAGTACTGCTGGGTTGATTAAATTGGAGCTCTTAGGTTAATATCTGTTTATAATCTTTGTGTTAAGGGTTAGGATGAAATTTCAGTTGAAAATACAGTATCTAGTGAGGACTGTTGCAACATTAAATATAGATACTGTCCAGATTTGCCTGTTATAGTAGTTCACAAATGCAACTTAATGACTTCAAACTCTTTAAAAGGTGGAGTGTTTAAGTTCTAATCATTGTTCTCTATTCCCTCTCAGGCCAGTGGAAACATTGTTGTGAAGAATTTATGAAAATTGAGATTATGTCACCACGGAAACCACCTTTGTTCTTGACAAAAGAGGCAACCTCAGTCTACCATGATATAAGTAAGTGGGATTTGTCTTTTCAAGCTGCAGGGTAACAGAAACAATGTTGTCTCTATTCAAATAGCTTCTGCTGTTGGTGTTAAAATGCTGAATTTTTCAAAGGTAATTCAGATAATATAATGGAGCACCATAATTGCACACCAAGGAGTTCATATTAAATATTTTTCTTAGTAAGTGGACAAAAATATTTAACACATTTTCATACCTTGAACAAAAAAAAAATTCAATATGAACTGTAATTAAGGAGCCCTGAAAACATTTAGACAAAAAAGCTTCACTAGAAATAAATACTTGCCATAGAAATAGTTCAAAATCCAGAGGATTAAAATGTAATAGTTTTAAATAGTCCAGACTACAGACCAATAATGCCTTTAACTAGTTGCATTCAATTATCTGTTTTTTCCAAGTTATGTAAGATCTACTTAGGACTTATTGTTTGGCTGCTGGCAACAGCCTTGAAAAATAGACTTGTAAAAAATCTCTCTAAAACGTATTTGAGCTGTACCAATGTTCAGACATCAATTTTTGCATCGCGAAATACAATGCAGAGGGATTATTTTAATAAAATATGTTATATAAATAGTTTTTATAGACTAGAAGTAGGTCACTCTATTTTAATGGATCTGATGTGGTATTGGCTGAAAAACATTTTGTAAGGATAAGTTTAAATGTCTCATTACCTGCTGCTTGATCTCCTGTCTGAATTGCAAAAATGCTCAAATTGACATGTGGGTCATTGAGTCAATAATGCATCAGTGCATTCATTTAACAGTCTAAAAAGTCATATTTGAACTATGAATGCAGACCAGAAAAACACTAAATCACATGAGACATATGAGGGTATATATTAAGTTTTGGAGCATGGTGCTGCAGATATTTAGAAACATAACTGAGGAATTTTAAGTGACCTGACCAATTACGGCATTCATAAATAAATACAAATCCATCATCTAAATGCTAAGAATTTCTTAGTTATTTATGTAGGATCTGTGTGTGATGGGTTGTCACCCTGGGGTGCAGTCTGGGAGCCGTGAGAAACCTTTGCACCCCTCTGACAGCTCAATTATACTGGCCCTGCCCCACTGCTTCCTGGGTTGGGGACACAGCCAGCCTCACTCAGGCCCCGTTATAACCCAACACAACAGCAGGGGGTGCTACACACCCAAACTGAGCTACCTGAGAGTGCTTTACCTAAGCTACCCAAGTACAAACAGCAGACCTCAGCCAGTTTCCCACCTTCCCAGGCACACACTGCTCCCGACCTCGGGAGTATAAACCCAAAATTATATCATCTTGCACTGCATAGGGATCTGTACAGTGGAAACTCATTAATATGTCTCCCCTCCCTCAATGTGGAGAGGAATATGCACACTTATGGTAACCAAGCTGAGATTTTTCCCCAGACACTTCACACAAAAGGCACACTGGTTTAGATTAAAATAAAAATGCGTTTATTAACTACAAAAAGATAGATTTTATGTGATTATAAGTGATAGCAAACAGATCAAAGCAGATTACCTAGTAAATAAACAAAACTGCCAACTAAGCCTAAAATACTAGAAAGATAGGATATGAATTAGCAAATTCTCACCCTGGCTGATACAAGCAGGCTCGCAGATTCTTAAAGAACAAGCTGCATTTGCTTTGCAGCTTGGAATCCCTGACCCCATTTCAAGTCCTTTCAGAGCTTCTCTCAGATGTTGAATTGTGGGGGGGTGAAGAACAGATGATGTTGCTCCCTGATTTACATAGCTTTAGCGTATGCTGGAACCTTTTGGTTCAAAAAGAGTTCCCAGCCCAGTTTGTGGGAAAAATTCAGGCCCCCAAAATGGAGTCCAGAGTCTTGTGAGCTGGTCACATGCCTTTGCTGAGTCATAGCAGCCATTGCTTACTTATAGGCCGAAACGTTCCCAGGAAGGCTCACCGGGTGAGGGATAAGCTTCTCCTAAGGCCTATTATTCTTCCTAATTGCCCATTACCCTGAATGGGCTCTTCACAGCCAGGTATTTAGATGGAAGCATCTTGCCTAGTGAGTGTCACCCAGGCATGACTACATGTGACATACAGATACATAATCAATATTCATAACTTCAGATACAAAAATGATACATGTATACAAATAGGATAATCATATTCAGCAAATCATAACTTCCAATGACACCTTACATGTCCTATCTTGTACAAAATGCATCATAATTATGCCATAATCATATCACTATGAAGAATATCGGGTGCAGTGTCACATTGTGATATCTTTATGCTCTTATTGATGTTTTAGAGACAGAGGTAGCACAAGTGATACGGATCTACAAACAGGGAAATTAACAAACTATGTATATATTCTGGCTGATGCACTGTAAATTACATTACTGGGGTAGGAGGAATTATACTGAGTTATCTTCAAGAATTTACTGAAGAAAAAACCTTGAGTGTAAAAGTGTCCTTTGGGGGTAAGTTGGGGGATGGGGGGTAGCACAAGAATATTCAATAGTTTTGACTTTTGCACACTTACATATGTGAGATTTAGGGTTTTTTGCGTTGATCTTTGTGCATAGATTCTGTACACCTTTGCTGAAATGAAATGTTTTAAGTAGTGTACAAGAACATTGTTATAGCTAGATCTATTTCTAGTAATGCAGTGCATTTTTTATTTTTCCACAAAAATAAATAAAAATTAAACTATACCACAGCCTACTAAGTGCAGGAGTCCTAGAAACCGTGAAAACTTCTAGACCTCTCCTGTAAACATGATGATCTCTTCCATTTCTAGACTGTTGTAGGCCTTAATGCTAGTCTAAGATTTGGGGCACATACTTTGCACAGTTTTGTATTCAATCAATTAATAACCACACTCAGGGTGAGTAAAATATTTAGGAACTGTTTTAATCAGAGTTCATCTAATTTCTTCTAAAATTGTAGGTATTGATTCTCCAGTGAAACATGAAGGTTTAACAGATATCATGCAAAGGAAAATTGAGGAGACTGATGGAGAGTTCCTGATTGGCCAGCAGAAGGAGTCTGTACCTTCTGTATGGGCCCCATTATTTGATGGTTCTCACCAGATGCTTGTCCAGAAAAATATTGTGTTTCCAGATGCAATAGTGAGATAGTAAGTCCTAATGATGGCAAAGGAAAGAAAGAAGAGCTCCACTTCCACCATCTGATAAGCTACCATACAGCTCAAAAACTCAGATGAGCACAGATCAGTTGGACAAGGAAAACTTGTGGAAGAAGCCTACCATTGCACGTAGGACCTCTTCTTCTTTTGATGCCAAGTTATCTTCCATGATGCATCAGTTGCAGAGGCCCATTGCTGCTCCTCGCAAACTGGTTCCTTGCAGGAAAATCAGCTCAATTGACAGTGAGAATCCTCTCTCTTCAGTTACTGAGACAGAGTCTGAAACCAAACCAGTGCCAGCTCCTAGACAGAAATCCATCAAAGAAATATTAGACCCTGGATCATGGTTGCAGTCACAGGTGTAACATTTATTTTATAAACGTGACCAACATATAAAGTTCACTAGTATTTGACATTTATCAGTGACCTGAGTCTTTGATAAGAACTGGGCCATTATAACTATTTTTAATGTATATAATCCTAAGCCTATACTTTGTATTGCAATCTCAGCCCTGCTTATCACTGTCAAGATCTAAAGTATTTCTCTAGCAAAGTATAAAGGGTTGTGTCTGTGTCTGTGTGTGTGTGTGTGTATGTGTGTGTGTGTTGTAGAAAGGAACATCTCCAGGATGTTTAAACCTTTGTACTTCTCCACACTACATGCAGTATCTGAAATTTCTGTGCTACCCTTACAGCATGGTCACGCTCTAAAAGGTAATTCCAAGGTTTGTTTCAGTGTCTCCATATCAGATGTGCTCAATTTATAAATTAAGATGTTTTTGAACAACTTTGCCAGCTCAGTCTGAGATCTTCGAGATTATTTTCTGGCCCATATTGTCAGAATTGACCACGTCTAATGCAGGTTATCTATTAATTCTGATAGCATTTGAGACAGAATAGAATGATCTCCTTCTAACTGTTGGTTTTGCAAGGCTAATGGAACTTTTTAAAAAATCTTAATACCTAAAAATTGATATATATGACTGACTACACATAGAAAGCACATGAGATGTCAATTTTACAGTCATTTTTCTCATTATAAGGAACGAATTACTCCATATCAAAAATCTGTAATACTGGCATCCCACCAGTTGGTGGTAGACAAACTTGAATGCAGAGCCTTATTACTAGTATAATTTTTTTTTTCCCCTCACTTTTTTCTTTGACTTTGAGACCTAACATGTAAGTGAAATCATTTAGGTCAAACAACCCCGTTGGGTTTCTTCACCACTTTCATGGGAGCTACAGATTACAGTGAGCAGAAGACTTTCTTGGGCTACTGCACGTGATCCTCAATGTATGGAGAGGCCTCATGCTACCATCTCTGGGTGTCAGAGTACAGGTCACTACATTTCCTCCGTGGAAACAACTGCATCACACAAGATGCAGACTTTCCTTTACACCAGAGCCTTATCCACAAGCAAAGGACTGCTTGCTAGTCAGCCATCAAGAACACTGGAATTCAGAACTGTGTTCTGAAAATCTTATCAGTAATTTTACATACAATTCACTAAAATTGTTTATATAGCAGCAAAGCCTTCAAAATAAACCATTAGCTTTTGAAGTTCAAAGGCAAAGGATAGAAGTATTATAGTAACATCAATCTAATATTCTACTCTCCCTGATGTATTCTGAATTGCTAGTGTGTGTTTAAAAATAAATAGTTTTAATGTGGAAAGAATTTTGGAATAATAGTAAACTCAATTATTTAGAGATTTTTTTATTTCCAGACACTGTCTTTACTGTTTCAGATGTTGCCTTCTTAGTTCATACAAAGATCAAAGTATTTTTAACTAATAAATGTTTAGTGCTAGATGCCTCATGGAGTTATAAATTAGCCTGGTTTATAACTGTTGCGAAATGTCTATGTTGGTTGACTTAGTCAGGTTTATTAAAATCTTGGTTTAGTTCCAAAGTGTAGCTCGCAGATCAGAAGTTTTAAAATTTCTCAGGCATGAGGTTCTGTTTTTGTCCTCGTGCATGAAGTGGAAGCTCTACAGTTGTAATCTTGTAAAAGGATTTACAATCGGAACTCTTACTAACCTATTAGTTCATTGAAGTCCATGTATTCTGCATGAGAGTAGGGTTCCCACTTGCAAATCCTTTTGCAGGATTGGGGCATTAGGTTTTTCAGAGTGCCCCTGCTCAGTCTTTTCTGACATTGACATCTGTAATCGTTCTTGCAGCGCCAAATTGTCATGTTACAATGGTGGGAAAATAAGTAGCAGAAGCAGACAAACTAAAGAATAAATCCATGATTATGTAAAATTGGACACCCTCAACTAATTAGACTGCAGAACAGAAATACAGAGAATAAAACAAACGGAACTATTTTTTAATGGAATGTTTTCCATGATATAGTTGCTGCTCTTTCAGCTTCAATCTTACAATGCTGTTGGAAGGAAGGATACATTTGTTTTTTCCTTTTCTTGACCAAACTACCAAAACTAAATAAATAGTTATAGTTCATAGCTTTTTAAGGCCAGAAGGGCCATAATGATTGATTCTGATCTCCTGCATAACAAGCCATTGAATTTCATCCAGAAGTTCTTCCATTGAGTTCAATTCCTGTATTTTGAACTACAGCATATCTTTTAGGAAAGCATCCAGATGTTTATTAAAGACGTTCAAGTGATGGCAAGCTATTTCAGTGGTTAATTATTACTGTTAAAATGTGTGCTTTATTTCCCATTTGAATTTTTTTAGTTTCAACTTTCAGCCATTGGATCTTATTATGCCTTTAGTCTGCTACTTTAGAACCCTCTACTATCAAATCATCTCCTTGTGTGTAGCTAGTTATAGACCACTGTCAAGTGAATTCCTTAAGTCTTATTGCAAGGAAGTTTCCTGATTTCTGATCATTCTTCTCTGAGCATCTCAAATATTTCAACATTCTTTTTGAAGTGTAGACTCAGTATTTCAGTAGCGATTCTACAAATACCATGTACAGAGTCATATTTCCTTCCTACTTCTACTTGATATTCCCAAAGGATCACATTGTCTTTTTGCCACAGCATTTCACTGAGAGCTGACGATGACCAAAGTTGTCTTCAGAGTCACTGCTTTCAAGAATACAGTCCATCATCCTTCAATTATGACCTACATTATTTGTTCCTAGACCTTGCATTTGGCTACATTAAAACACTCAAGTCCAACTGAAAAAAAATCTAGATTACTCTGTAAAAGTGACCCGTACTACTTCACCAATCTTTGTGTTCTCTGCAAACTTCATCACTAGAGATTTTACATTTTCTTCCAAATCATTAATTAAAAATATTGAGTAGTGTTGGGCTAAGAACTGATCCCTTTAAGATGTCACCCACTCTGATTGAATCCCTATTAATATTACATTTTGAGATCTTTCCGCTTGTTTTTAATCCATTTTATAGGCCATATTGATTTTATATAACACTGTATTTTAATCAGAATTTTGTGCAACTAATTCACCCACCTTACAAAATTTTTAACTATATTATATCAGTTCTTTAACCTTTATCAACTAAACTTTTTCATATCAAAGGTATAAAGCTCATTTGACAATACCTATTTTCCATGTAACCACGTTGACTGGCATTAATTACATTTCCATCTTTAAATGAATCCCATATCAGCTGTTCCATTATTTTCCTTGGGATTGGCACAGCATTGTTTTGTTTTTATTGTTTTTTTTTTTTCAAGACCTCTGGAACTTCCTGACTGTTACAAGATGTATTAAACAATAATTTCATTGGTCCAGAGAGCTCGTCAGACACTTCTTTTAAAATTCATGGGTACAAGTTATCTGGATTACCTGTTTCAAAAGTATTCAACTTCTGCAGATGATTAATGTCGTCTTTATCTACCGTTGGAATAAAAAGGGTTTCAACGTTGATTATGAACTGATATCACATAATATCCTTTCCAAACACAGTACAAAAATAGTTAATGTTTTTTGCATCATTGGTAATTTTATCATCTCTATTAATGGATTTTTGCCATTGTTTGAATTTTTTTGTGATTTCTTTTTAAAAGAGTTGTCTTCATTGCACTTAAATCTATGGCCATAGATTTTTTTATTCATACTTTTAGCTTGTCTTGTCAATTGCCTACAATTTAACTTATATTTATAGCCATCAACTTCTATTTCCTTTCTATTATATATTGACTTTTTTATTGCTGCTTTCACATCCCCCTTTTAATCACATTTTTTTAATTAAGTAAACTCTGTGTGTGTGTGAGAGAGAGAGACTGAGGAATTGTAGCAATTTGGGCATCTAGTAAAGTGTTTTAGTATTTTTTCACATTACTTTTGACATTATTATTCTCAGTCAATTTTGTTCACTTGCACTTAGGCAAACACTGCTTTTTATTTCAGTGATCAGTTCAACTTTATCTGTCAGAATAAGGTCCAATATTTTTTAAAGAAATTAGCGTCTAATTGGTAAACTCCAAGGTCATTTTAGTACTGGCAGGATGAGTCCTCCAGCATTTATTCCCCCAGGTTGTAATCGCTCATGGTAAAGTCTTTTTTTTTTTTTTTTTTTTTTCTTCTTCAGGTTGTAAATGCTTACATCCTGTTTTCTAGTCTGATTTGACCTATAGCTTCCCTCATGAGTATTTAATCTTGTACTTTATGAGTGGAAAACAATTGATGCATAAACATTTCAAAAGCCTTTGCTTCCATGGTTCAATTCTAAAACAGGGAAGGTCTCTTGTGTAGAGCACCAACCCTCCTCCTCTTTCCAATATAGATTAGCCAGTAGCTAAGGTATGTCTACACTTACCGTGGATTGACGCTGCAACAATTGATCCACTGGGGGTCGATTTAGCGGGTCTAGTATAGACAGCGCAATAAGTCGACCTAAGCTTCGCAACTCCAGCGACGTGTATTCATGTAGCTGGAGTTGTGTAACTTAAGTCACTTCACCTGTAGTGTAGACCTGCCCAAACATTGCAATCTGTGAATCTCCTCCATTAGATTTCAGTAATAACAACTATGCAATCTCATTACTCCTATTCGACTATTTTACCAAACAGATTTTTCTTCATTCTTAGCCCACGTCCACACTACAGGGTAAAATCGATGTTATTAAAATCGATTTTATAAAGCAGGCTTTATAAAATCGATTTTGCGCGTCCACATAGGGCTACTTACATCGATGTTGAGCGTCCATGTTCCCTGGCGTCCATGTTTTCCCTGAGCGTTGCACTCTGGGTACCTATCCCACAGTTCCTGCACGGGTCCCTGCCCTTGAATTATGGGTTACTAGCCCAGTGCATGATGGGATCAAAGTCCCCGTCCTGGGTGGTTCTGGATACAGCCCCCCCCTTCCTGTAAACGGCACACAGTCAGTTCGCGCTGTTTTTACTGGCTGCAGTGAGGGAAACGCCATTTTGCAGCAAGCATGGATCCAGGTCTGCTCTTGTCCTTGATCGCGAATGCTGTAAATAATTCACGCATTCTCGTTCTATCACTGCTGACCCATGATGCAGAAATGCAAGAGAGAATGCTTGAATGCGGGGACGACAGCGATGACGAACTGGAGAACGAGTTTTTCTGACACCCCGGGGCCCCTGCACGTTGAGCTCCTGACGGTTATGGGTGAGGTTCTACCCGTTCCGCGCCACTTTTGGGCACGGAAACAAGCACTGACTGGTGGGACCGCATAGTCCCTGCAGGTGTGGGACGATTCGCAGTGGCTGCGGAACTTTCGCATGCGTAAGAGCACTTTCTTTGAACTTTGTGACTCGCTTTCCTCCTGTCCTGAAGCGGCATAATACCAGGATGAGACCAGCCCTCACAGTGGAAAAGCGAGTGGCAATAGCCATATGGAAGCTTGCAACGCCAGACAGCTACCGTCAGTCGGGAATCAATTTGGAGTGGGCAAATCTACTGTGGGGGCTGCTGTGCTGGAAGTATCCAAAGCAATCATTAAGCTGCTGCTTCGAAAGGTTGTGACTCTGGGAAACGTGCAGGCCATTGTGGATGGCTTTGCTGCAATGGGATTCCCTAACTGTGGGGGGGCCATAGATGGAACCCACACCCTATTTTGGCACCGGAACACCAGGGTGCCCAGTACATTAACCGCAAGGGTACTTTTCGATGGTTCTGCAAGCCTGGTGGATCACAAGGGACGTTTCACCAACATCCACGTGGGATGGCCAGGAAGGGTTCACGACGCACGTGTCTTCAGGAGCACTACACTGTTTAAACGGCTGCAGCAAGGGACCTACTTCCCTGATCAGAGAATAACAGTTGGAGATGTCCAAATGCCTATAGTTATCCTTGGGGACCCAGCCTACCCCTTGATGCCCTGGCTAATGAAGCCATACACAGGCAGCCTTGACAGTGCTCAGGAGTTGTTTAATTACAGGCTGAGCAAGTGCAGAATGGGTGGTAGAATGTGCATTTGGCAGGCTTAAGGCGAGATGGCGAACGCTTCTCACTCGCTCAGATCTAGCCAAACCAATATCCCCTTGTCATTGCTGCTTGCTGTGTGCTCCACAATCTCTGTGAGAGCAAGGGGGAGGCCTTTATAGCGGGGTGGGAGACTGAGGTAAACCACCTGGCCGCTGATTATGCGCAGCCGGACACCAGGGCAATTAGAAGATCTCACCAGGATGCTGTGCGCATCAGAGAAGCACTGAAAGTAGCTTCCTCATGGGCCAGGGTACAGTTTGACTGCTGATTTTCCTTTCAATTGATTGCTGCCCTCCCCGTCTATGCGGTGTTGCTGCTGCAAGATACTTTGCCTGCAGCATTCCTCAATTGCTTGCTTAGGTTACTTGCGAGAGCTGTCCATTGGAAAACAAATAATTCTGTATTTCCCAATTATTACCTACCTCCACCATTAGCTGCTTCCGTCTGCTGCTAGGCACAGGACCTGCAACCTTCCTTAACTGCTTTTTTATTGAAAATAAAGTTACTACTATGTGTTACAAGAATTGTGTTCTTTATTTAAAATCAGATCCTTTCAATCAATCAAGCATCATGCTTGTTGTTACAATACTGTGCTTGAAATTTCATAACTCAGCGTTCTATGGGGGACGGAGCGAGGGAGGTTTGGAGGAAGGGGGAGGGGAGGTTTGAAAGAAGAAAGTGCATCAGAGTAGACAGAACAAGAATTCTCATGGACCAGGGTACGGTATGGCTGCTTTCTTTGTTTCCCTTTATTACCCATATCCCCAATTGTCAAATCCTGATGCTGATAACTAGCTTCCATGCAGCTTTCCAAAGCTGCTTGCTTCAGTTCATTACCAAACTACAGTCACACTTCCTTAATAGCATGACCTGAGAGTAAAAATAGGCAAAGGTGCCATGGGAGAAGTTTGGATCATTAGAGGAGGGAAAAACAGGACACAAAGGGCTTTTCAATCTAATGAAAGCCTTCTGGTTGGAGTGTCCGCAGCAGTGGAGGGGGCTGGTGTAGAGAGCCTCCCCCACGCGTTCTTACACGCCTGGTTCTGGAAGGTGTGGGACAGGGTGAGTACTGAGGGAGGTTATACACGGGCTGTAGGGGCATTCTGAAACCACGGAGCTCTTGCAGCATATCACGGAGGATGTCAGTCTGATCACGAAGAAGATCCAGAGTTGCTGTTCGCCAGCGCTGATCTTCCTGCCACCTGACATCATTTTTTGGCGTCCCTCCTGTCTTCGCGTTGGTCCCTCCTGTCTTCGCGTTGACTGGCAGCCTCCCTGTACTTTGCGACCAATTGCTTCCAGTCTCCCTGCTGAGCTCTCTCTGTACGGGTCACTGCCATAATTTCGGTGAACATGTCCTCAGACGCTCCTCCTTTTCCTCAGTCTTCTTATGATACCACCCCCACGTGGATGAGAAGCGAGAGGGAGGCTGGAGAAAATGTGCAGCTGTGTGTGGGGGGGTGGGGTTTGGAAAGAGTGATAAAAGAATCATGAGACACATTTCACACAACCATTCATACAGTCTTTCTCCTCACTGACCTGTGCCTGTTACCGAATCTTGAACATTTTACTTTACCACAAGGTCACCTTAGGATTCCTTTAATACTTATTGCTTGTGGCTGAGGACAGAGAGTTCTGCTCAGACGCAGGTCAGGGAAGCACACAGACCTTGTCCGGAGAAAATGGGAAGTTAATAATGGCTAGTAATCCCTGTAGTAGATTGTACTGGTAATCAAGCTACTGTCCTTCCCTGCTTTGCTCTCGCGTTCCCCGAACAAGCAGGTCTCCTTGCCTGCGGTTTGCTGGGTGGTTCGGGGAACGGGAGAGCAAACCGCGGCGAGGCTGCTCTCCTTCCCTGCTTTGCTCTCGCGTTCCCCGAACAAGCAGGTCTCCTTGCCTGCGGTTTGCTGGGTGGTTCGGGGAACCGGAGAGCAAACCGCGGCGAAGCTGGTCTCCTTCCCTGGTTTGCTCTCGCATTCCCCGAACAAGCAGGTCTCCTTGCCTGCGGTTTGCTGGGTGGTTCGGGGAACGGGAGAGCAAACCGCGGCGAGGCTGCTCTCCTTCCCTGCTTGCTCTCGCGTTCCCCGAACAAGCAGGTCTCCTTGCCTGCGGTTTGCTGGGGTGGTTCGGGGAACGGGAGAGCAAACCGCGGCGAGGCTGCTCTCCTTCCCTGCTTTGCTCCTCGCGTTCCCCGAACAAGCAGGTCTCCTTGCCTGCGGTTTGCTGGGTGGTTCGGGGAACGGGAGAGCAAACCGCGGCGAAGCTACTCTCCTTCCCCGGTTTGCTCTCGCGTTCCCCCAACAAGCAGGATGGAGACTTTTCTAAAAACCACCTCATGGGTCAGTGTTTTAGGAAAGGTAAAAAAAATTACACTCACCAGAGGACGGTCCCTCAGCTTCATTTTCTGGAGTACTGCCTTGAGATGGCTGGCAGGGAACCTCAGTAAGGGTGAGGAAAAGATCCTGGCTGTTTGGGGGGATAAAATGCTCTGTGCTCTCTGCTGGAGCCTCCTCCTCTTGGTCCTCATCATCCTGATCATCGCCATCAAATAAATCTTCCGTAGTTGCAGGAATCACGACGCCCACCTCTGAATCAACAGACAAGGGGGGGGTTCGTCGTTGCGCTGTTCCCCAATATTGCGTTAAGCTCGTCGTAGAACCGGCACGTTTTGGGGGCAGAGCCTGACCTGCCCTTTGCTGCTTTGGTCTTCTGATACGCCTGTCTGAGCTCTTTCACTTTCACTCGGCACTGTAACGAGTCCCTGGTATGTCCCCTCTCCCGCATGGCATTAGAAATTTTTTCAAAGGTTTTCTCATTTCTTCTGCTCGAGCGCAGTTCTGAAAGCACCGACTCTTCTCCCCATACAGCTATCAGATCCTGTAACTCCTGTGTGCTCCATGCTGGAGCTCTTTTCCTATTTTCAGGAGACTGCATTGTTCTCTCTGCTGCTGAGAGCTCCACGCTGTGCAAGCAGGAAATGGAATTTCAAAGTTCCCGGGGCTTTTCCTGTTTACCTGGCCAGCAGAAGAGTACCTTTACCTGTGTAGAGCGGCCACTAGAGCACTGTGGGATACGTCCCGGAGGCCATTAACTTCGATGGCCGTCCACACTATCATAAAATCGATTTTAAAAAATCGATTTTGGGGTTACTCCTCTCGTTTTGATGGAGTTCCAAAATCGATTTTAGGGACCCTTAAAATCGATTTTATGCACTCTGTAGTGTGGACGGTTACAGCTTAAAATCGATTTAAAGCTCTTTAAATCGATTTAAAGCTCTAGTCTGGACCTGGCCTTAGAGAGGCAGACTCTCCTTGTTATCAAGGACTCAATGGTGGGTCAGAATGACCTGCTTATCACAGAAGTAGTGTGGAAAAAGGAAGATGGATGGAGAGATTATTAAAAAAATGCACAGGTATTTATTTCACCAGCAGTTGACTTTAGTCACATTTTCCTAGTAAGTTTTCAGGTCTTTGACTGTGCCCCAAGCATGCCCAAAGTTGATTCTCCCTCTTTCCCGTGAGGAATTTTTATAGTCTCTTTAAGGAGTCAAGTCCTGCCATGTGTGTCCAATGTCCCAAATCCAGTATCTTCATTCCAGGTGCTTTTTTTTTCATTTTGATGGCACACTTTGACCTTAGAAATAAAGCCATTTCCAGGGAATAAAGTTGTAAACAAAACTTTTGGTGCAGGAGAACAGAGGGGAAGGGAGGGAAAATAACTCTAAACAATGTTTTGAGGGGCTTACTTATTAAGTTTTGTCCATAAAAGAGAACAAACATTTCAGTAATACACCTGAAACAAAGTTTTTGCAACATTACTTTAGTTAAAAATTTAGATATGGAGAGGAAATGTTTATTTGTTCTTCTACATTATGGATGATTATATACTTGGTTACCAATACTGAAAAAGTTGCAAACTTCTCTTTATCATACATACACTTGCTAGAAATCTGACCTTCCTCTTTCTTCCCCCTTGCTTTTTCTGAGTTTCACTTAAATGTCTTGAGTGGTTAGAATTGTAACGTGAATGTTTGTTTACTTTTATTGCTTTTTGTTTTTAATATGTTGTTCAACACCTCAAATGCTCCAATGTCCTTTAAAAATGCAATTATATTGTATTTTTAATTTCATCATTTTACTGAAGTTTGGTAAGGTACTATTTAAGATATTTTGTCAGTTTATTTCTCAATATGTGAATATATGGTACAAAATACATGCTGAAGCTTTTACAACAGTAGTTCTGGATTGGAAAAATTGTAATCTGCTTTCTTGTTTACCTCTATCTTCCAAGTTGTTTGTTGAGGAGTAAAGCATGTAGCAGAGGGATGGTATTACTTAAGTTGTCTGATACCTGAATGAATATAGTGGAATTCTCTTAATTGGCACTTCCTAGTACTCAGACTTTGCCAGTTCATTTATCTTGTCAGTTATGAGACTCATAATACATTGTAATGATATTTGCTTTTATTTCATGACTTGAACTACAGGTAAGCAGTGCAGAAAGCATTAAAAAAAACAACCCTAAGTCATATTTGATTTAACATCCATAACTGAACAGTAAAGCAACATGAAATAAATAAAGGTCCACAAAAGAGGACATTTTTTAGCTAATACAAATTCACACATTTACTTCTGTGACTAGGTTTACTACACAGCACCAGGCATGCAGCTTATCCACAGTCACTGAAATTCGTTATCCTGTATTTATTTTTGGGCAGTCAAGCAAGGGTGCTATCTATCAGGGTGCCTATTAAGTGGATTCTACTATCCAGAAAACAATACAACTCATTTGAAAACACGTGAACCTTTGTGTTTTAATGTATTGCCAAAACATTTTGAATGTAGCACAATGAAAAGAGAAATGGATGAGTTTTATGCATCTCATTTGTCACTTAATCATATTTGTATTGTCTAAGCACTAAGTCATTTTTTTCAGGAACTTTAGCTTCATGCTTAGGTTATGTTTACGCTATGAGTGCTACAATGACACAGCTGCAGCCCGATAGCGTAGATGCTTCCTATGTCAATGGAAGGGCTTTTCCATCATTGTAGGTAATCCGCCTCTCCGAGAGGCAGTACCCTAGGTCAACAGAAGAATTCATCCATCCACCTAGCCATGTCTACACCAGGGGGTTGGGTCAACCTAAGTATGGTGCTCAGGCTTGAGATTTTTCATAGCCCTGCATGGCATAGCAAGGTGTAGAACAGGCCTTAAAATTAATCAGTACATCCCAATCTAGAGTTAAAGAACAACCTGGTACAATTTTATATTAATGCAATTTTTAAAAATTGTATGGTTGAGACCTTGAGGACGGGTGCTGGAAATAGTCCACAAGCCCTATATACTGTGAACTACAATTCTGATGTCAATGATAGCACAATCTTTCATTTTGTGGAAATTTACTAAAAGTATTTCTTCACTGTGATGCTTGAACCACTGGCTATGAGAAGATTAATACAGTAGTAATCTCTTGTACTGTACAGAATGTCCTAACTATTTTATGTGGGTTTTGTATGTAGGTGGAGCTAATTTTTGCAATTGTATCTTAGATGTTAGCTTAACATGTTTACATTTTTACTTGTATTGTGATTTAATTTCATCTATGCTAATTGTTTTAATACTGAATAGGTATTTTATTTTGATTGAACGTATTTGGAATTACTGCTTTAGTGTTCAGTTGATTTATAATCTAATGTAAGGTGCTTTAATAGAAAAATACAAATTTGAAAATTAATGTATTGTGAAATGTTAGAGAAGGATCTTAATTGTTTGCTGCTAAAATGTGGATTGTTTGCAACTGGAACTGTACATCCAAGATAAAACCACGTCTGCAATAAAAGGATTCTGTATTCTAATTTTCTTTAAACTGGACTATATATATAGTTCTAGGATTATAAAGAATGTGGCTCATGGCTTCTGTAAAATCCAAGAACTAATTTATGTTTAACTACCTCTTAGCAGACAGAACAGAATGTATAGTCTGAGTGCACCCATCTAGGCTAGCATTAATAATAGTAAACATCTTGATCTCAATCTAGTAATCAGAAGAGATGATAAAAATATCCACTAGCTAATGTTAATTGCAATACTAATACCCTGGTATATTCATTATGTAGATATTTATAAACTAATTTGGACATTATAACCTGACATTCATCTTGTTTGTACAGGCATGTGCTAGTGCTATATTTCCCATGATGTCATACTGCTTTCTTTATTCTGAGCGTATCCTATAAATAACACTGAGTAAACAAAGATTTAAAATAAGTATGCTCCTCAACCTGGCCTTCCAGACTTGTTTGGTGACTTTATTAGTGAACCACTGTCTTTATTAAAACTGTTATTTTTTCTTGGATGGAAAGTAAAAAATTACAGTTCTGTTTACTAAATGAAACCCTTCATGTAGCTCTGCTAATTTAAAGTAAAGTTCACTATGCAAATAGTGTACTTTTTGTCCAATTGTAACAGTTTTACATTTCTTTTATAAGGAGTTAAATATTTTAAAATTGAAATGTCTGAGTGATGGGTTAATGGAGTAAAAAGCCCATGATTCATTCTCTCTCTCTCTCTCATATGAAGAGCCAGTGTTTTTCCGAAATGACTTCATTTCCAGAATTGCTGATCAGAGGGTGGGTGGGGCATGCAGAGTCACACCTCCAAGATTTCCTCCTGGAGACCCCTGACTATTCCCCATAGCACAGGGCAGAGGTGATGCATGGGTGGGACATGCAGGGTTATATGAACCCCCCCCCCAGATTTCTGCCTGGAAACACCTGACTCCTCCCCAGGGTGCAGGGCAGAGGCTGCGGGCTGGCTGCTGTTGAGACTCGCCACCAACTTCTCCCCTCCTCACACAGACTTTGGCTCAGCAAAAACACCACCAAGCTTCCCTTGGGCAGATAGGGCACTTGGCAGTGGGGCACCAGGCTCCCTTGCCATGCTGCAGAGTGGACAACACTCATGCCTGTTTTCGCAGGATCCATAGCACCTCTCCACTGCTCACCTCCCCTACACACAGCTGCCTCCTGCTTCCTCCTTCCAGCACACAGCTGACTCTAGGCTTTCAGTGCCCAGCATCTGTCCCCCACCTCCCCTGCACAGCTGGCTCCTGCTCCCTCCCGCTAGCACACAGCTGTCCTGGCTCTAGCCCTCAGGGCCTAGCCTCTGTCCTCCATCCTCTGCACACAGCTGGCTCTAAAACTGACAATTTCCATTGTAAAAATAAAAATGTACAGTGTTTACAGACACTTAATGTAGGCTACTGCATTTTTGTGCTATAAAGGATTCATATTGTTCATGTTTGTCAATACATGTATTTTTGTATTAATGTAATATATATCCAAAATTCCCAAAATATACAGCTTTGAAAATCCAAAATTACTCTGTTTCCATTGCTGGAAGACACTGGCCCTATTCATATGGCATCTGCATCATATTCTATGGATGCAGTTGTAGGTCCATAAGCCATTTCAAGGCCTCCTCTGTGATGTGGATATCATCTAGTTGAGTTGGGGCTCTGCATTTTGATGTTTTGGATGTTCTTACCACAGTTGCACAAAGGGGAGTCTTTTTGATTTTCCATTTATGCAGTAAGTAGCCCATCTTCCATGACTTGTGCAGATGCAGTTCAATGTGGTCCAAAGTCAGTGGCAGGCTAAAAATCGGATGGATTTTGCTTGCTAGGTCAGTAACAATGTGCTTATTTGGAATGGTAGATGAGATCCAGACACTTTGTGATTCCCTGGCCTGTTCCAGACACATGACGAGGTCACAAGTGGTATTGGGGTATGTTATCTATAACTGCTGAGAAGCTCTGAGTAGTCTTCACTGCATTTAAATTCATGCTGTGGCTACATCTCGATGGGTAGCTGGAGGTTTGATGTTTGCTAATCCAGAAAGCCATGGGGCAGGTATTGATTTTAAAGTTCCCATGATGATTCATATGGTCTGATGCAGCTGTCTATCCACAGTTGAGTATGGCAGCTTCTTGTCCACAGTGGTGCACAGTATCTAATACACCAGAGCCAAGGCTGATGATCATAGCACCAAAACAGTTGATTCCTAGCTTGTTCCTGCTCAGTTTTCAATAATGTTGTACTCCTGGGGGAATTCTGTGCCAAAGAATTAAAAATTCTGCACATTTTATTTGTCAAAATAACACAGTATAATCACAGCAGTTTCAATTATTATTGGTCATTTATTTCCCAATACACTAACTCCCCACTTAACGTCCTCTTGCTTAATGTTGTTTCGATCTTGCATCCCTGCTTGATTACAGAATATGCTCCATTTAAAGTTGTGCAAAGCTTCGCTATAATGTTGTCTGGCTGCCTGCTTTGTCCACAGGTGGCAGCGCTCGCCTACTCTCCCCCTCTCCCATAGTGCCTCCCACCTGCTGGCAGACCCTGTGGATGGGAGGAGTGAGGATGCGGCATGCGGAGTAAAGTGGGGGGAGAAGAGGCAGGTTAAGGGTGGGGACTTGGGGAAGGGGGAGCATGGGTGGCCCCAGGGTTGAGCCCCCCATCCCTGGTACTTGCAGAGTAGGGAAAGCTGCCGCCGCTGCTGCTGCTGTACAGCATGCTTCTCCTAGCCTACAGCACCTTCAGCCTCCTTGCCTGCCTCATTGTCTCCAGTGCCAGTGGGCTGTGCCTGTGTGGGGTAAGACTGGGACACCTCCCAACTATAGTACTGTACTGTATGGCAAAAAAAAAAAATTCCATGGAATCTAACCCCCGCCCCCATTTATATTCATTCTTATAGGGAAATTGGATTCGCTTAACATCGTTTCACTTAAAGTTGCATTTTTCAGGAACATAACTACAATGTTAAGTGAGGAGTTACTGTACCTGTCAGTAAATATGTCTGTAACAATACAGACAGCAAAAACGATTCAGGAATTTTTTTTGACAAATAGATCCCTTACTAGGCATATTAATACAGAACTCTGAGTAATAATTCATTTAAACTACACTTAAGAACCGTATTTCCCGCACCCCACAGAAGTAGTGCAAAGGCTTGGGAGAGTCAGGGGTAAGGGAGGAGCTGAGGGAGAGGGAAGTAATTGCTGGGAAGAGAAGCCTGGGTGTGAACAGAATGGAACATGTCCTTTAGGAGGCGGGGAGGGATTGTTAGGGAGCTTTCCCCATGCAGACCCTGGCTGACTCCTAGCCTCTCTCATTCAATCAGGCACGTCTGTCCCGTCACCATGTGTCCTTGCACCCTCATCCACATGTATCCCTCTACCCCCATTCAGACCCCCACTCCCCCATCCCCATGTGATGCTGCATCCCCTCCCACTACCCATATGTCTCTGCCCCCACTCAGCCACACCCTGTTCCTATGTGGCCCTGCACCCCTGCCCCATCCCCAGGTGGCCCTGCGCCTCCACTCCCTTTCAGTTTATGGCCTAGTCTGTCCTCCTCCACTAACCCTTATGAGCCCCTGTCTGTGACCAGCCAGCAGTCCCACGCTGTCTGTCTCCCCATAAACCCTGTCTCCTGACCTGGCCCGACAGGTACTGTGAAAAAGGTACTGCAGGCTCATTCTCTTCCCTGGTTGGCTGGGAGCTGCTGCTCTGTTCTATTGTCGCAATGCCTTCTCGTGGGCAAAAGGCAGAACTGCAGCAACTTTCCATCAAAAGCTTTTTTTCTGCACAAAAAAGTTAAAATATGCATCACTCAATTATGTGTACATGCAGTGGCCCAGAATTCCCCCAGGAGTAATGTCAACTTGAATCTTCACTTTAGACGGTAGTGGGCAACCTGTGGGCTGCATGCAGCCCATCAGGATAATCTGATTGCGAGCCACAAGGTATTTTGCTGACATTGACCATCGCCCCCTCAGCTCCCAGTGGCCTCAGTTTGCAGTTCCCGACTAATGGGAGCTGCGGGAAGCAGCAGCCAGCACGTCCCTGTGGCCCACTGCTTCCCGCAGCTCCCATTGGCCAGGAAGGGTGAACCACGGCCACTGGGAGCTGTGGGGGGTGTGTGTGGACAGTCAACATCAGCAAAATGTCTTGCGGCCCGCAATCAGATTATCCTGATGGGTCACAGGTTGCCTACCACTGCTTTAGAGGTTACTGTTTGAGGTGGTCATGAAAGATTAATGTGCCTTCAAGAATGACACTGTTGCTTTTGGGTCATAATGCACAGTTTCACCACAAAACTTGATGGTGTACTTTGTGTCATTTCTGTTCTCAATGCAGAAAGTAAAGACTACCTATTTGCTCAGATTTGGTCTCAGCTGCCACTTCTGGAAGGCACTCCTCCATGATTTTAAGATCAGATGTAAAGGTCACTTCAAGTTTTTTAAAGCTATAGGCCTGAGTTGCAAGTGCCAAATCATTCACATATGCAAACTTCTGCTCTAGAATATCACCAATAATTGCAAAGTAAGCCAACACAGTTGAGTGATTTAATGAATCATGTTGCAACAAAAGTTGCTGCGGTTTGCTTTAAGGGAACATATCAAAATAAGATGATCTCTTACTATAACCATTACCAAAATTGTTATATTGAGTTCTCCCGTCTGTGTATTATATATTCACATAATCTGTCTGCAAGACATCAAAATAAATTGCTCCTCAAGGAGAAAACATCTTTCAATATTTTTATATATAGATAGTTTTCTACATGTTCTTTATGTGCATCCCCAACACAAAACCGTAGTAACTTGTGAAATGTGTTTTATACTGTAAATGCAGTATAGTTGTAGCTGTGTTGGTATTAGAGGCTATTAGTGAGACAAGGTGGGTGAGAAAATATCTTTTATTGGACCAACTTCTATTGGTGAGAGAGAAGCAGCAGGTGTCGATTTAGCAGGTCTAGTGAAGACCTGCTAAATTGACGGCAGAGCACTCTCCAATTGACTCCTGTACTCCAGCTTCATGAGAGGAAGGTGGACAGGAGAGCGTCTCCTGTCGACGCAGCACAGTGAAGGTGCCGTCATAAGTCGGCCTAAGCTATGTCAACTCCAGCTACGTTGTTCACATAGCTGGAGTAGCGTAACTTAGGTTGACTTACCCAGTACTGAAAACAAGCCCCAAGTTTGGAGTTTATTAATACGAACTTGAAAGCAATTTAATTGCCAGACTTGCATAATGCAAATCCATCAGCTTTGAGACTTGATTGACAATGTGCTCAAATGCCAGTTTCTTTTTCTTACTGAACAATGAAGACATTGGACATTTTTTCCTGTAAGAACAATTTCTTTCCTTTCTCTTTTTTTAAAAAAATTGTAAGGCCAGCCCCTCAGCTAATATAAAATGTGTAGCTCCACCAAAATGAATAGAACTGCATTGCTTTTTGTTAGTTAATAATCTGTCCCGTAAGTTCTTCAAGTGCTTGCTCATCTCCATTCCATGTTAGGTGTGAGTATGCGCATGCACCATTGCCGAAGATTTTTCCATCAGTGGGAAATCCCACCAGGCGCTTCTAACGAGAATTGCAACTAACCTGGGTCTAGAAGTTGAGGAGCTCAAGGAATTATTGACATTCTGGCTGCTGGAGCACCATCTAAGGTAAGCCTACCCATTAATGAAGCTGTAATGGGTCCAGTCAGAGCCCTGTGGCAGACCCCATCTTCTCTCCCTCCCACTTCGAAGAGTGCTGAAAAGAAATATTACGTACAAGTACCTATCCTCTCATCCTGCCCTTGGGTCCCTAGTTGTACTGACAGCTAGTGAGTGGTATAGCTAGGGCCAAGCAAGTGCTACCCCAAAACAAAAGGACACATAAACTGGATCTGTTTGGGAGAAAAAATTATTCGAATGGTAGACTATAGCTGCATATCTCAAACCAGCAAGCCCTTTTGGGGAGATATGATTACAACTTGTAGGGCTCCCTGTTGAAATTTAAAGACTCGTTGCCTTAGGACTTCTCTGCCTTTTAGAGGAGGGAAAGAATATTGCCAGAGCCTGACGACAGGCATCACAAGATGCAGAAGCCAGAACAATGGCCTCTGCATTGGCCATTAGGTGATGCTCTTCGCTGCAGTCCTCCAGGCTACCTCAGGAGATCCAGCAGTCGATTCAGGACATCCCCTTTGAGGGTTCCTCATTGTTTTTGGAGAAAATGGACACAAAGCTCCATGGCCTGAAGGACTCAAGGGCTACCCTCCAACCCCTTTGAGGAAGCATTTCAGGCCTCAACAGCTGGCCTGCTTCTTGGCTCCACCACCAAGGAGGACCTATTCAAGAGAAGGAACAGAGGTTACAAACACCATCAACTGCTTACATTCACCTCAGCCTCCCTGCCAGGGTCACATAGGTAGATCCCTGCAAATCCATGGATATCCATGGACCATTTTTGCAGACCATTTTGAATCCATGCAGGCCTCTAAACATAGGATCTCAAAGGTGGGGAAGCAGCAATTTCATCCTTCCATCCCGTCAGTGGGCGGTAGGCTAGTTTTCTCTCATGAGATGACAATCCACTTTCTTAAAGGGTTAGAGAGGCTTTACCCTCAGGTTCGCGAACTGATTCCACCATGGGATTTAAACCCAGTCTTACTGAAATTCAAGGGTGATCCCTTTGAGCTGCTAGCTTTGTGCCCTCTGTTGGTTCTCTTCTGGAAGGTTGTATTCCTGATAGCCATTACCTCAGCTAGAAGGGTCTCTGAAATCAGCGTCCTTAAGTCAGAACCACAGTACACGGTGTTCTTCAAGGACAGGTTCAACTGTGCCCCCATCTGGCCTTCCTGTCAAAGGTGCTCTCGCAGTTCCATAGCAACCAAGCCATTTTCCTGCCAGTTTTCTTCCTGAAGCACAGAAGAATTCCGAAGAGTGGCGGCTTCGTTCATTGGATGCTAGGCACACCCTCACCTTCTACACTGAGAGGACTAAACCGATCTGCAGGTCCACACAACTCTTCGTGGCAATAGCAGAGAAGATGAAAGGCCTCCTGGTTTCAGCCCAGAGAAGCTCATCCTGGATAACCTCCTGCATTCAGGCATGCTATGAGCAGGTGAAAATTCCACCTCTGGCCATCTTGATCACTCAATCCACAAGAGCCCAGGTCTCTTCAGCAGCATTTCTGGCCCTGGCCCAGGTCCAGATCCAAGACATCTGCAGGGTTGAAACCTGATCATCAGTACATTCCTTCTCCTCTCACTATGCCTTCATTAAGGCTGCGAGTCTGCCACAGTGGCCACATATCCTGGGACTTTCTGGGACCTCTGTGACTTCTGCAGTGACAAGTGCAGCTGACCCAGGGACCAGCTGAGCAGCTTGGGTAGCCCGTGGGCCAGCTGCACCAGCCACTGCTGAGGCAGTCTCAGGCCACCCTGCCCCCAGACCCGCATGAGCAGCAAGAAGTTTGGGTGTGGATGGGGCTCAGGGCTGGGGTAATGAGTTGGAGTGCAGGAGGAGGTGAGGGGTCTGAGTGGTGCTTACCTCAGGGGGCTCCCTGGAAGCAGCGACATGTCCTTCACTTGGCTCCTAGGTGAAGGTGCAGCCAGGTGGCTCTGTACACTGCCTCCACCTACAGGCGCCGCCCCTGCAGCTCCCATTGGCTCTGGTTCCTGGCCAATGAGAGCTGTGGAGCTGGCACTCAGGGGGGAGGCAGTGTGCAGAGCCTTCTTGGACATGCCTCTGCCTAGGAGGCAATGGACATGTTACCACTTCCAGAGCCACATGGAGCCAGGTAGGGAGCCTGCCAGCCCCACTAACTCTCCCCCCACAGCAGCAGCAGGGATCCTGGGCTGTGTGCCGCCATCCACCACACACCCCCGATAACCCATGGCACCCCTGGGCCACCCTCCTCCAGAGCACCCAAGATTTAGTCAGGGGTAAGTCATGGACAGGTCATGAGGCCATGAATTTTTGAATAGGCTTGAGAGGATGTCAGGTTTAAGAGAGCTGAGTTGCAAACCATGTGTCCATGAACTCTGAGCCCAGCATTTTGGATACTATTTGTGAGTCACCTAACATGGAAAGGACATGAGCAAGCACTGGAAGAAGAAAAAACAGTTACTAACCTTTCGTAACTGTTGTTCTTTGAGATGTGTTGCTCATATCCATTTCACGACTCACCCTCCTTTCCCTCTATAGGAATTAGCTGGAGGGAAGGAACTGACAGTGTGCAGAGCCAGCTGTGCCCCTTATACCGGCACATAAGCACACAGAACCAGAGGGCGCTAGAGCAGCCCGACAGATACCAGTGAAGGGAAAATCTTGGGCAATGGATCATGCAGCACGTGTACACCTAATGCAGAATGGACACGAGCAATACATCTTGAAAAACAACAGTTATGGAAAGATTAGTAAGCGTTTGTTTTTTTCCCCTTATTTGTGGAGGTCTGGTATCTTCTTTTCCTGTGCTTGTTAATTCTGTTTATCTGGATATCCTAAACACTGTCTTTGCAGGAGTTTCCTTTTTAAATTGAAAAGTATCAGTTCTATGCAAACTATTTTTTGTGTGCTGCTTCAGAGGGTTAAAATGTTGCTGAAGATATTGCTACAAGGAGTTATGTCCTTGGTGAGCATGGGAAATTGTTTTCCTGGCCTTACTTGAGGTTTCCATTAAGTATGATTCATTGGCATGGAATGTCTTGGAGCTGTGGAGAAAAACCAGTAAGATGAGGAAATCAGTACTCTTAGCTTTGAACTAGCCTCATTAGGCTCTGTATACAACTGGTGCTTTGATAGTAAGAAAGCAACAGTAGCCAATTGGAGTTTGAGTGAGGAGCCAGCTTCTCATGATCAAGCAAAAGCAATACAATAGAACTTCAGAGTTAAAAACACCAGAGTCTTGAATTGACTAGTCAACCACACACCTCATTTGGAACTGAAAGTACGCAATCAGGCAGCAGCAGAGACCAAAAACAAAAAACAAAAACAAATTCAGTACAGTACTGCGTTAAACATAAACTACTGAAAAGTATACAGGGAAAGTTTAAAAAAAAGATTTGACAAGGTAAGGAAACTGTTTCTATACTTGTTTCATTTAAATTAAGATGATTAAAAGCAGCATTTTTCTTCTGCATAATAAAAGTTTCAAAGCTGTATTAAGTCAATGTTCAGTATAAACTTCTGAAAGAACCGCCATAACATTTTGTTCAGAGTTCCGAATAACCTCCATTCCTGGGGTGTTTGTAACTCTGAGGTTCTACTGTACACAATATTCATGAAGGACTTCTAGACTCTTGTAACAGGACCAAACTCTTTGTTTGGGGTAAAAAATAAAGTCTGAACCAGTAGCTCATCAAGAAGTATTTGTATAGGGCGGCATCATTGTGGTACATGCTGTACAAATGCAAAGCAAGAGACAGTCCCTGCCTTGAAAAACTTACCATATAGAATCTGCTTTCTGTCTTGAAACTAGCTCATTGCCTATCTTGCTATATTGGACTCAGTGTTGTGGCACTTTACCTTTGCATTACTTCATGCAATTGAAGACCCTCAGTTCTGGACCCTGACAACAGCAGTCAGGTCTCAAATTAATTTAAAGTAGGATTGGAGTACATGAGTTCCTGCTGGCTGCAAAATTGGTAACGACAGTTCTGTGCATCCACCACAAGTAGGTCTTAAAAACTATTCAAATCTAATCTGTGGCATAAGGATTAATTAGAATGGGAATAAAGAGGTGTGAAAATACTGGACAGCTGAGTACTTTGATCCATCTACTATAATGAACTAAATTAGGAAGGGATTTAAAATATTTGCACACTACTCCCTTATCTCTTATAAAACATAAAGTGGGTTAGCCATTAGATGAGGTATTGCTCCTTGATCAGCATAATGAAGGCCATATTAATGTCCCATAACAAGAGGTTTCCAAATTCTAATCCTCGGTGTTGTGATGGTCTGCAGAGAACTAGCTAGTCATAAGGTATTTGCTCCTTACTTCCAGCTGCTAAAGTGCTTTAAAAGACAACTAAAAATCCTGTGAATATATTGGTATTACTTTTCCATGGTAACTGGTTTAGTTGCCACAGGGATGTTAGGTGATGGTGAGCAGGAAAGCATGGTCCACAGAATCACAATTGAGAGGGGAGGAAGCCCAAGAAAAGCTCTGCAGTAAAATTGGTGCAAATTATGATTATTGAAGAACGCCAAACAAACATAAGATCTTCCAAAATCTAAGCACCAAGAACTGAGTGACAGCATGTCTGATTTAGTTCTGGAAAGCTGAAAAAGTTGCCAAATTAACTCTAAGGTAGTAGTCTAAAGTAGACAGATATTTAGAAAATCATCAAGTACATCTTGTACAGGCCATGTGAAAAGTTTAATGCTGCTGGTATCATTGTTTTTGATTTTTTTATATTATACCCCTCTCTGCTAGACTCCATTCTAGTTGGTAGGAAGACTTGAAATAATTCTTATTTCTCTGTAGGACACAGTAAGTGGAGGCAAGAGTCTGAAGACAACTGTTGATCAACCTCACCACCCTCTTCTTTGACAAACACATCTATCCTTGATCCATTCCCTTTACACTTTGGCCATTATTATTAAGTCTAACTTAGCCCATTATAGCTGACAGCCCTGGTCATCCATCTCTGAAAGGCTACACAATTTGTCTGACAACAACATTTACCTTTAAAAGAAATATGACTAAGTGCACGCCATGCTGGGGCAGGGGTGGGCAAACAGGCTCGCAGGCCAGATCCAGCCTGCTAGCCATTTTAATCTGGCTCTTGAGCTCCCACTGGGGAGTGGGGCCTGGGCCTTGCCCCCACTCTTGCACTCCAGCCAGGGAGCAGGGTCAGGGGCTGCTCCACATGGCTCCCGGAAGCAGCGGCATGCCCCCCTCCAGCTCCTATGTGTAGGAGCAGCTGGGGGCTCTGCTCTGCACACTGCCCCCGCCCCAAGTGCCACCCTTGCAGCTCCCATTGGCCAGCAACTTCAGCCAATGAGAGCTGCAGGGGCGGTGCCTGGCCTCACCTCCAAGTAGGAGCCAGAGAAAGGATATGCTGCTGCTTCCAGGAGACGTTTGAGGTAAGTGCCCCCCACAGCCTGCACTCCTGAGCCTTTCTCCATGCCCCAACCCCCTTCCCCAGCTCCTGATCCCCCTCCCACCCTCCAAACCCCTCAATCCCAGCCCGGATCACCCTCCTGCACCCCAAACACCTCATCCCCAGCCCCATGCCAGAGTCCTCACTCCCAGCCAGAGCCCTCACCCCACCATACCCCACTCCCTTGCCCCAGCCGACAACCCCCTCCTGCACCCTGGACTCCTCAGTTCTGGCCCTGCCCTGAAGCCCACACCTTCAACCAGAGTTTTCACCCCCTCTTACACCCCAAATCCAATTTCATGAGCATTCATGGCCCACCATACACTTTCAAAAAGTTTGCCCACCTCTGTACTGGAGACTAATGGATAATAGCGGTATGGACTCTTATTCTCAAAATGGCCTCACTGTCCCCTTTTTACAGGTCTAATTTTGCTCTCACAATTAATTGTGGGCACAAGTGATACCACAGACCTCTAGCATTTCAATTTTTAAGTACTGGCAGTTGCATGTGCTATTAACGATAGGTGCAAAATTGTGTCTTTGGAAGCAGAGACTGCTTTTAAAAATCAGGGCACAATTAAGTCCTATTGCTTGGGCCTGCTCAAACTGGGAGTGATTAGACAATGACAACTTAGAAGGTGCTCAGAGTTTGTTACAATATTTTTTTTCCATGCAAGAGATGTAAAATAGTAGTTCTACTCAATAAACAAGTTGTCAAATGTGATTAGTTAATGGACCTGTAATCATGTAATAGTATAAAGGTCAGGTATTGGTAAATACTAAGTCAAAATACATATTTAAATAAAAGCCATAGGGAAGGGAGGAATTTAAATGTCACTTTAAAAATGCCCATGGCAGGAGAGATCTCACTATTGATGCTGAAATGGTCTATTTACAATTCATATGATTAGCTGTAGATCATGAATTAAAAGAAAACACAATTAATAATCATGCTTTTTAAATTAAAGATGCATTGATTATTAATATGGTACACTTAGATCCATCTGGGGATCAGGTTAACACACGGTTCCTTAACCATAAGTAGGGCTTCCCATGTAAATTGATATTTAGTGGTTAAAGCCTGTCAAAATTAAGGTCAAGATTTACTGGCAAGTATTAAGCTCCAAAAGCCTGAAATTTTATCTCCATATTTCTAGCCATCAGCTTTGTAATTCTCCATATCATTCTTAGTCAATTTCATATTAAGAAACAGGACAGGGCTGACAGACAGAAATAGGGCTCTTCAGTTAAATATTTATTTGCCAAAAGCCTAACTTCTTTGGCCAGTAAATACTAACAAGGCCTAAATGTAATTAGTGTGAATGTTTATTGTAGTTCAAGGAGTTAATTAGCTTGTTTCTTTCATCATATAACACTGCTCTACAGCCAAAATGCTTCTGAAATAAATGTAGTCCAATTCTGGCTCACTGAGAATGAAAATGATGCTTAAAATTGTTGATTGGCTCTAGTTTTCAAGATATGCTATTGGGTCAGTATATACGACCCTTGACTTGGGAATGGCGGAGGATAAGTGAGTTATAAAGGGAAGGGATCTCAGTTTAAACCAGAAATGACTAAAATAAATCTTTGACTGGATCTATGAATAAATCTATGATGGGGTTTGGACAGTACTTCCTTTTGAGGCAAAACAATGAATGATGCAATCTGAAGCTGGTATTGCGTCATACATGATATGAATTGCATCATGTTATTCCTAGAAGTCATGGATGATGCAATCATAATGAAGCTTACATCACTCTGCTGAACAAATTGCCCTATGTCAGCTCTAGAAATCATACAGTGTCGTGCTCTCTTATTTGTCAGTGTTTGATTTTGCAAAGGGAAACATTTCTGTTTAGCCAAAGTGAGCAGAGATGCCTCGTACTTGTGTGAACAGTGCAGATAACTTCTGCTATGTTTGTGATGAAGTGACTTTTGCATCACAAAAGCACAGTATAACCACTATGGTTAAGAAAGCCTATCACCTTTATTTTGGCTGCAAAATTGGAGATCAGGACAAGAGGTGGGCCCCACACATATGCTGCAACACTTGTGCAACAAATCTTGGCCAGTGGTTGAACAGGAAAAGGAAATCTATGCCTTTTGCAGTGCCAATGATTTGGAGAGAGACAACAGATCATACCAGCAATTGTTACTTCTGCATGGTGCCTCCAGTTGGGAAAGGTGTGTCAAAGAAGAAAAAGTGGACTGTGCATTATCCAAACATTCCATCAGCTATATGCCCAGTACCCCACGGAGAAGGACTGCCAGTTCCTGATGCACCAGAATCATTCTCACTTGAGTCAGATGAGGAAGAGGAAGAGATGAAACTTCTGGTCCTGAACCATCTGTGTCACAGGACCCACATTTTCTCCCATCCTCCTCCTCTGAACCACACCTCATAACACAAGGTGAACTGAATGACCTTGTCAGGGATTTGGAACGACCCAAGAGTAAGGCAGAGCTGTTGGGCTCCAGATTACAGCAATGGAATCTCCTGGCAGGCTATCAGGGCAAATGGAGCCCATAAATGCTTGCAGACTATTGCTGGACAGTGACAAGAGATGCTCCATTTAATGAATACAAGAGACAAGCCAAGAAGCGCCGAGTAGACACTGACTAGGACTAAACTATGTACATAATAGTTTTTTGCCTTTTGTTTCATAATAAATTTTATTTATAGAACCCTTTTGCTGATTTTTAAAGTGTTATATAAACAGGACAGGTGAAATATTATCATGTAAAGCAACCATAAACACATGAAATGACCTAGGTTTACAATTTATGATTAAAACGCTACTATCTACACAATATACATAGACATAAAATGTAAAAACTTAAATATCTTAGAAACAGTAGCCAATCAGTTGTTTTAATTGTCATATTTGAATTCAGCACATCAAAATACATAATAAATATCACATTTTATCTCTGAAGCAGACGACTTCTCAAAAATTGTAGACCAGTGTAATAAACATATTTTCTTCATAGTACAACCAGGACTTGGGGTTTCTGAGAAACCTCAAGCAATCCTGCAGTGGCATCTGCTGAAAGTTGAAATCCCTGCAGAGAGAAGTCTTAAAAAATGTTGCAGGGAAACTTATATCAGAATGTATCGTTTCTGGCAAGGAATAATTTCTCAAGAAACTCCACACGTTTTAGCTGCCCCAACTACAGAAGTTTAATTCTCCATTTGGGAGTTACAGGGGGAAAAAACCTTTGAAAAGGGTTATTGGCTGCCACACAGTCATAAAGAATTACCATGACTTAAACACATTTTTGTTTATGTAAATCGAGGACATTACTTTGCTGCATCTGGAGTATTCTAAGCTGCTTCATTCTTCTTTCTGCGTAGCCTCATTTAGTTAGCATTAGGCTCCAAACTAAGGTGAGATTAAAAAGTAAAGTTTAACAGGAAATAGGGCTTAAATTTGTAAAGATATTTAGGCATCATTCTGCTGAGTGTTGCAAGGCCTAGGTGATGTAGACACTTAAGTCACGTGTGAAAATAAAACTTAGGCTTTGCAACACTGAGCAGAGCAACACCTAAGATACTATGGTGACTGGCATCATGGAACGCCTTACGCACATAAAGCATAGAGATTTAGGTTCAAAATCTATGCAGCCACTTCCACTTGTAGAACCAAACCTTGCAGTCTCTAGGCAAAACTCTTATAGATATCTTGAAGATCATCTCCCCAAACCTTATGGAAGAGTCCTCTTCACTTTCCCCAAGTGCATGCATTTCAGTGCTTCAGAGCATGTGATAGAATTTTTGGGTAAGCTCTGTCTTAATCAGTAAGTGCTACTTAGGGAAACAATGTATGGACTCAAAATTATTTGACCTCCTTACTTCTTGACTAATCCAGTTGTAAAAGTAGCTAAAAGCTGGCTCTAAATGAAAAACAGATGCTGTTTCAGAGTAGAACTATCAACTGTCAATAAACAGAAAACAAAACAAAAACTCAAGTTGAAGCCACTAGAAAGTAAGACCAATAGTTCAGTTTTATCTGAATAACTTCTGTCTCCTACAGTGAACAGAAGCCAAAGTTTCAGAGGAAAATGCAAGAATTGCCAGTCCAGTGACTTCAAGACTCATTTTATGGTGGTGCACATGGGGGCCATAGGGTTCAGGTAAATGCTAGGAATGCTATATAGAACTTGAACTGCTTTTGCATGTGTGGGTGTAGTAAAATGAAAAGTGATCATCTGTGTATATCTCACTCCATCATTCTTAGTTTCCAAAAACAAAGCCCACTACTGAGAAACATTTAATATCCTTCTATTGAGTAGGTTTGTACGACACCCTGATCCCAGACTCTTACCTTAGAGCTCCATTTCTCTACCACTGAAGTGGATGGGACTTTGGACTTTTAGACAGCCATATGTGGAGAGAGTGGTGGTGGTGGCCATTTTAGACTAGCTTTGCAGATCAGATCTGATCTGATTTTGTCCACACATTAAATGGATTTGCTGCTCTCAATGTGTTTGCTGAAGAAAAAACATCTCACAATTTATAACTGGTAAAACTTCTTTTGGGGAGACCCAGCTGTGGGATAGCACTTGACTGAATCACTATATGGGACTGTGTGGGAAAACTTAATCCTTTCTATCCATTGCTCTATCTAATATTGTTGACTTCTTGCTTTCTTAAAAAGTAAATTGAAGCAAATTTGCTGACCTGCTTTCACTAATTCTTTCCTCTCCACTTATTATTCAACTGAGAGCATATTTTTGTAATCAAGTTATAAAATCTTTCAACAAAGGGTTGATAATGGAAAAGCAGACAGACCCTTAGCTATAGTGGAACTCAACAGTGCTTGCTCTTTAAATTTGGCTATTGTGTGATGCTTTCTTGAAAGAATTAAAATATGAAGTGTTTTAGAAAACACTTCATGAAATATTTTTCCAAAGGCTTTTTGTTTGTTCAAGGAAGGACGAAGTACACAGCGCCATCTTGTGGCCAACTGGTTCTATGTGTTTGTTCTTCAAAAGGAACAAAAACATTTCAGGCTGTTCCCATGGAAGCGGAGTATGTAGACTTTAACGCTGCACAATGTGAGTGCGTGCCAGATAAGATTAGAAACAAATGTTTATAGTCCTTATATTTGAAGCGCTGTACACAAGAGGACAGATTTCATGTTCGTCATTATGCAAAAATTAGACAAACCCAGAACCTTTTATCAAAGGCCTCCCCATCAGCAGCCCCTCAACTTTGGCTATTTGGAACTGTAGATCCCAGGCACAAACCTTGCCAGCTATTGACTTTGAAAACCCAAAACCAGAATGAGTCCTTACCGGCTCTCTGAAGATCAAAAGCCCTGCCATTTCTGTAGCTTTATCTAGCCTCTAGATTAATTTCTCAAGAGTTTAAAGTGATGTGAGTTTAGGGCAAAGTCAAGGGGGAAATACAAATGCAAACCATGATTGCTTGTGTCATTTTTGCACAGGTATCTTAAAGCAGCCTGATTTTTCAGAAGTTGCTGAGTACCTACCATGGAAAAACAGAACCCTCTCAGCTGTCTGAGACTGGGCTTCCAAAAACAGAGGCATCCAAAATCATTAATCACTTCTGAAAATTGATGCCTCCAATATACAGATGAGACCTCAACAGGAGATCAGCTAGAACAAAACCCCTAAATCCAGTTCAGGTCTTGATACCAACTTAATTCTAAGCAATCATCTCTGTAGTGCTCTAAACAAAAATCCTGCATCCGGCTATCCCTGGGTTTTGGAGAAGTTGAGATGCACACCTGAAACTTTTGGCCATGTTCATTTTACTGTGCAGATGATGAACGGAACTGTGCATGTCCACCATCAGCTGAGCTGAGACATATGGTCATAGATCTTCACTTGAAATTTGGGGATGTTAATGTGCCTTTTTAAGAAAATAATTGCTGAAAGAGTTACATGCTTTACATTGGAGAACAACCAGCCGCTTGGCAAGTCATATAAACATTTGAGAAGGCTTCAAAAACACATCGCTGCATTTCTACTTCCATCTCTTGTGGCTAAACACTTCAGTACAGATGAACATGCGCTAATGACATCTCAGTTTGTGAAAAGTAACACTGCTATGGAACAGATCCTTAGAGAATCTAAATAAATAAATAAATGCAGTTTTAGATCTGAATCTCTGGGAATTACTATTCTGTATTAAAAACCAAAATACACTTTTCTTCCCAAGAAATCTGTGCAGCCCATTTTAAAAACCTATTGATGTCTTTCACAGTCAGGACCTTCTGTGCTGGGTGATGAGCACCAGCACAAGGTGCTGACCTCAGGTAGCACCCATTGAAGTTAGTGGCATTGAGTTCACACTGACTTAGATTAAAAAAAAAAAAGAACAGAAGCTTCTTACATATTACAGTACAGCTTTTTAAATGTTGTTTTTTTAAAATGTGTGTGTTAAGTCATACGGGCCTGCTGCAGATCTACAGCATGAGTGTCATTGACTGACAACTTTCATTAAAGGGTGTGATCCCCAGTCTTCAACTTTCAACTCTGGCAGATCTTTTTGGATTTCTTTCACCTGTTCCATCCCATGCTGAGATGGGTGTGTGCTATCTCTTCTTCTTCAAACTACTCTGCAATTATGGGTGGACAGCACTGCCTCATCACAGGTCTGATCCAAAGCCTATCACAGTCAATGGAGAGACTCCCATTGTTTTCAGTGGGCTCTGGATCAGAGTCTGTTACCTTCCTGGCTACTGCTGGGAATGAAAACTAAGCAGGAGATAGTAGAGTGCAGCCAGCTAAGGATTCATGGCTGACTCGCCAAAGCTTTTCAGTGCATTTGCTGCTGGAAACTGAAATGGTTTAAGCTCTGTATATGGAGATCACCACTGATCTGAGGGAGGAGCAGGAGTGGACATAGAGGTCACCCTCTTTCTGGGCAGCAGAAGGACTAGAACATGAGGACATCTATAGTTGTTCTCACCGCTCTCAGGATTAAAAATGACACATTCTGCCATGTTGTATAGTATTGTTCTCTCTTCCTTGTAATGTATCCTTAAAGGTAGTTGAGCAACTACTGGCAATATGTACTCTTGGAAACATACCATAGGCCCATTTTAAAATATCAACATTTGCCACTTGGTAGTGATTGTTTTTTACATTAGAAATTCAAAGCTTGTCTAGGCTGCTTTTCCTCCAAGGCTGTAGATGTCTGGAAAATAAGTAAGATTATGACATCAACAAGGGAATAAAACCTGAGCAATTGAGAAGAGAAACAATATTTATGCAAAAAGTGACAGAGTCCTGTGGCACCTTAATAGACTAACAGAAGTATTGGAGCATGAGCTTTCGTGAGTGAATACCCACTTTGTCAGACGCATGCCACAGGACTCTTTGTTGCTGTTTACAGATCCAGACTAACACAGCTGCCCCTCTGATACTTGACAATATTTATGCAGAATGCTTAGTACTCTTGTTTTGGTTTTGTTTACTGGCTTAACTCGAACACCTAACAAACTGTTGAGAGAAAAACATTTCTAGTGAAAGATTCAACTCACCACCCTTTTAGCTGAGGACTGACAACTTCCACTCCACTTTTCTGGTCTTCTAAGAAAAGACCTTCTAAGGTCTGCAGCAAAAACAGAGAAGACAAGACTTGATACTTGCAATTAAAGTAAAAACCAAGCAGCATTTCCAGCTGTTCTACATATATATGTACTTTTCGGGGGGAGAAGGGATGAAAGGAAGAGAAGGTTTAGTTTATTTCATGTTCTTGCTATACATCAGATGGAATGAAAAAATGACACGCAGAATTTTTCCTGCTTTGCGGGTAATCTTTAACAAAAAATGTTTATAGCTGTTGTTATCTATGTAACTGAACTCTTATACTGTAGCTCTGTAATTTGGTGTCTATCAGCCTTCTTTAATGTATAATTTAATGCTTATATAACTACTCTGTTTTGGTACAACACTCAAAATTACAACTAGAAAAATTTGTATGCTAGTTTAACTACTTTTTATGGAAAGTATTACTTTCATCTTACTTTAAAGTCTTGGAGCCTGGGGACGAACGTTATGGACCACAAAATCTTGCAGGGTAGTTAATTTCTGTCTGAGATGGTTTCTCTGCTATTTTAAAAAGTGCCATCAAGAGCATTACTATTTCCTTTGGTTAGCTGCCAGCTGAATAGTATGTGATTGAAACACATTCTTGTGCTTTCATTAACGCAACCAAAATAGCAAACATTGGAGCTAAAAGTTGAACTAAACTACAGTACATGTAAATGAGGTCACATAATAACCCTGTCTCCTTATGCATTAAGTTAATATCATGATTTGAATGAGTGATTCAGTCAATCAGTGTAAGGAAAATTTGATCTATATTTAAAAAAATGCATTGGGCTGATTTTACATTCCTATGCCATTGAGCAACTCACGGCAGGGTAAAAAAATACCAACAGTTCTCCTGAACACATTCTATCACATTAACCAGCTTTGGCAAGCTTGTTGATACATCTGCCTATATCCCATCTTTTGTCTCCTAATGCTCCTCCTTTGCTCTGCTAATTTCGTCTCCCTTCATCCTACCTTTGTCACCTCCCATTCATGATTGTCCGTTTTTTCACTCTGCCTTCGAGGCCTAGAACATCCCAATCTCTCATAGGGCACTTAGCCACTCATTTACCTCCTTCATGTGCCGTCTGAAAATTCACTGCATTTGGCCTAGTTTTCCACCACTCAGCTCCATTGTGGCACTCCCAGTGGCTGACCAAAATCAAGCAAACATCCGAGAATTCAATTGGCAATTTCCCCCATGCTGGGCTACTTTTGAAATGCCCTTGGCGATAGGCAACTATTGGGGGTACAAATTGTTTCTTGTAGCCAATCTGGGCAATTCAGACAGTCCATGTCCCTTTGCTGCTACCTGGTGGCCTTTCAGATGAGCAGACACAGAGGCACGTGCGCACCTGGACCAAATCCTCATTTGCTAGCCAGCCGAAGCCACATAGCATATGCAGAGCCCCCCTGGCTAGGGCAAAGTGGGGCTTCCCTTGGCTATGATATGTATGCAGTCAGGCAGGGAGAATGACAGTGGACATCTTGGTGTTGGATATAAACCCAGAAGTGGCCCACATGTGAGTGAGCAGCTGCTGCCACCATGATGCCTCCCCGGGGCGTACAGGAACAGCCGCTCCCAGTGCCTGCTGTATCCAGCCAGTACCTTTTCTCCCCTCCCCTTGGAAATACTGCTGCTGCTGCCACCAATCTGTGCCCTCCTTACCCCCACTGCATGTCTGGCTGGCAGAACCTTGCCCCCTCAACTCCTAGCCCGGCTGCCCCATGTGGTCATGGCTGTGGATAGTTTTGGCAAGATCCAGACTGAGTTTGGTGTAGATACCAAGCGCAACTATGGTGAGTGAAGGGGAGAGGCTGCAGCCCCTAGCCCTAGAGGTGCCTTCTTTCTGTGATCTGGGGAGGCTATGCAGACAGCCTGGGGAGGGACCGGGATTGATATTTGCTGCAGTGAAGTGATGGCAGCCTAAAAACAGCATGTGCATGCATGCACTCTCTTTCTCTCTCTTTCTCACAAACAGCTTTCCAATAATTCTTCACTACACACAATATTTTGTCACCGCATTAATTCCCTCTTCCCCCAGACGCATACATTGCCCTTATTCATTGTAATATCAGTATCAATTAAATTGTGGCTTCTTCAGGGCTAGGGAACCTTACTATTACATGTATTACAGTACTGGTTTTCAACCTGGGGTCTGGGGCACCCTGGCTGGAGGGGGCAGCAAGCAGGTTTCAGGTGGTCTGCCAGGCATGGCCAGTGTTAGAGTCTCTACAGCCCAGGAAAGGAAGCCGAAGCCCCACTGTACAGGATTGCAGCCTGGGGCCCTGAGCCCTACCACCCGGGGCTGAAGTTGAAGCCTGAGCAACTTAGCATTGTGGGGCCCCATGCAATTGCCCTACTTGCTACTCCTTAATGCCGCCCTGGCTTTTATATGCAGAAAAAAAGTTGTGACGCAGCTGGGCCATGGAGTTTTTATAGCATGTTGCAGGGGCCTCAGAAAGCAAGAGGTTGAGAACTACTGTATTACATCATAGACAGTGCAGGGTTCAGGCTAGGTGAGTGCTCATAAATGCCTCTCGATGCCTTGAAAAGCACTGACTGGCTTCCTTGCTAGAAAAGAAATCTTTATACAGTGACTGTAATAATCAATCTTGCTGCACTTAAATCAGCCCCAAAAGGTGGCACGGAAGCAAATATGTGCTGGCGAGATGCCCCTGGGGAAATCCACCCAGTGCAGAAGGCTGGCATGGGCCCCTGCATCACTTAAATTCTCAAAATGAAGCATATCTGGGTCACAAACGGTGCATAGACCTTGTGCTGGTCCACGACATGGTAGTGAATCTCACCCTCAAGTTGTTCCTGCTTTGAATGTCATCTTTTTATCATGGCACTGTTTATTTTAAATGATCTGTGTAGAAAAATATTTCCCTGCATTCAGGAAAAGTGAACAGTGTGCAAATCGGCAAAAATTTCTTTCACTTCTACTCTGTAGCAACCTGCATGGAACTTGGAGACAGGAACACAAGTTGCAAGAGAGAAAAGTTTGGAGGAGGCACAGGCGTCAGGAGGAAGCCAGTCTGTCTGCACATGGCTTGAATGCTAGCTGCAGTTCCAGCACCTCTGTAAATATGTCTCTTACTAAAGAACCAGTTTAGTTTCAGAAACATGGTGTCCTTATGGTATTACTCAGCAAGTGGTACGAGAAACATGGTGGCACTAGTCAATCTAGTGAAAGCCACAGCAAGGGGTGAATGGTCATCAGGAAAACAAAGCATGACCTAGAAAGAGAGCAAATAGGCAGCATGGAAGGAGTCACACCACTAGGAATGCTAACAATGGATTTCCAAATGCACAGAAACCTTGCACAAGCATGGAGGAGGGGAAGCAAGAATTGATTCTGTATACAGAGCTGATCCTGGGGATAAAGATGAAAAAAATGAAGGTAAAGTTTTTTTACTGTCTCACTGGGGGAAAGGATGAGTGAGAGAGAGACGCTGTTGCCAGGAATAATGCCTGAAACACTGGACCAGCTGACAAAGGTTTTTGAGTATAATGACCCAGATAGAAAGAGATTTCAGAGAGCCGCTGTTAGTTTTACCCAAAATGAAGAACAAGAAGAGGGAATTGATACATTAGAGCTGAGAATTCTGGTAACTTTGGAGACATCAAAGGTGTCTAATTAGCGACAGCATAATTTGTGGGACATGTGGTTACAGGAGAGATCAAGAGCAATAGATTTAGCCCTAGAGAAATGCCTCTAAATAGCAAGGGCAGCTGAACCATCATGTGAAAGCTTCAGAACAACGATACCCAGTGCATTTTAGTTTACCTGTGAAATTATCCTGTCGGCCTGCATAGAATGAAATCAAAAGGAGGCTATGGGGAGGGGGTGCAAACAGGAAATGAAACTGGCAAGGATAAAGTGTAGTCCATAGTCCTTGAAAAAACAGTGGGGAAGCTATTGATTGGGGAATAATTCCTAGTAGAACAAGGTTTACTTTTCCTGTCCCAGAGCCTAGGATCAAAGGAGATACTAAAACCTAAAATGCTGTTGGCCTAGGGAAGACGTGAGTGATGGTTGAGTGAGTTGCTGGGGGCTACCCAGAGAGCATGCTGCAGCAGAGCAGGCTCTCTCTCCCAACACACAAGTAAGTGGACTGACTAGAACTCACCAAAGCTTGCAAGGAAAAATTAAGATTTAGGTCAAGGGGAATGTGCATATGGGCCTGTTGTTTTGTTCTGAGTGCTATGTGCCTTCAGGTGAGGGAATGAATAATACTTTGTTTTAAAGAAGCTGGTTTTGGGTCACTAATCACCTGCCATCACAGGCTCCCAGAAGAAAAGGGCTTATGGGTGCCAAAGCCTGCTGGGGTTGCCAGGTTAACCTCTTGACTTTTGCAAAAAAAATAGCTTTGGAATGATTAGCCTCAGTTTTTGGCTGACCTTGCAGCTGGGCAAAGTCGGTGTTAGACTTGCACAATTCCTTTAAATTAAGGGCCTGAACTTCATCCTGTATATATCAGCCCAAGCTCCTTGACTGCAATGGAGCTACCCCATTGTATGCCAACTGAAGATCTGACTATGCCTGAAATTCTTATTTTCCACATGCCTGAGTGAAAGGAAAATCTCTTTAACCACCCGGCACAAGATCCGAAGCAAGTCCGCCACATTCCCCTGTGCAGGGGGCAGGCCAAGATCCCTTGTGCTGCTGAGGACCATTGAGGAGACTGCAGACAGAGCAGCCAAAAAGAGGTGTCTGTGGACTCATTCTGTGCAGCGGGGAGGGCCTCCATACAAGCCCCAGATAGGCCAACTCAGAAGTCCATTATGAGGGTAGACAAGATCTAGCGGCTCCAATGGTGGCAGTAGGTGGAGAGAACAGAGGCTGTTCTTCCATCATAGCTGCAGGGCATGCTGCACAGCAGTCCATTCACTGGCTTTCATTTGGGGAAGCTGCATTTCACTTGTCCAACAGCTCTGCATTCCCTCTACTGCTGTACATAGTCCAATTACTCAGGCCTAACACAGATGGCGTATGTCTATCTGTTAGGGCTGTCGATTAATCGCAGTTAACTCATGTAATTAACTCAAAAAAATTAATCGCAATTAATCACAGTTTTAATAGCACAGTTAATCAATAGAATACCAACTGAAATTTATGAAATATTTTTGGATATTTTTCTACATTTTCAAATTACAACACAGAATACAGAGTGTACAGTGCTCACTTTATATTATTATTTCTGGTTACAAATATTTGCATTGTAAAAATGACAAACAAAAGAAATAGTATTTTTCAATCCACCTCATACAAGTACTCTTTATTGTGAAAATGCAACTTACAAATGTAGGTTTTGTGTTTGTTACATACCTGCATTCAAAAACAAAACAATGTAAAACTTTAGAGCCTACATGTCCACTCAGTCCTACTTCTTGTTCAGCCAATCGCTAAGCTAAACGAGTTTGTTTACATTTACAGGAGATAATGCTGCCCACTTCTTATTTATGTAAGGGGACTATTGTCCCCTTACTAACACTTAGTGGGGGTGTTTTGGTTGGCTAGCTCCCAGGACCAAAAGTGGAAGGGTCGATGGGTAATCAGGACCCTGAGACTGACAGGGGCAATGGAGAGAGGCCAATGCTCCAGGTCAGCCTGATTGACAGGACGGGCAGGTTAATCAGGGGGTCAGGAGACCAGGATGGGTCCCATCCTCCATGTGAGCTGAAATTGCCTGGGTCAGACAGAGTAGGGCCAAACTAAGGAGAAAGCAGGGGCCCAAGCTGAGCTGGGGAGCAGAGCTGTGCCAAATCCAGGGGGGCCAGAGGCTCAGTCCAGAGAGAGCAGACCCTGTGCTGGGAGAAGAGCTGCAGCAACCAGAACCAGAGGGGCCAGAGAAGCAGCCCAGGGAGCTGGAGACAGAGCAGCAGCAGTGCTGAGGCAGAGTGAAGCTGGAGCTGAGACAGAATGGTGGAGCTGGGGCTGGAGCAGTCCGGACCCAGGTGTGGTGAGTAGCTGGGGAGAGCCAAGGGGGGACCCTGGGCAAAGGGCCCAGCGCAGAAAGGCACCCCCAGCCAAGGGCCCTTGCAGGCCAGACTGGGAGGGGGATCTTAACCCAACAGGGGGCTGATGCTGAGAAGAAGTTTCCCACCACCCAAAGCCTGGAGGTGTGTGGCCACCACCAGAGCAAGTGTCCAACTCACAGCATCTTTGCAGCACAGCCAGGGCCTGAGAAGGAGGCCTGGGACCTACAAGGAACAGACTGTGAACTGCCCTGACATTCCAGAGACACTGTTTGTGATGTTCCCTGTCACAGAGCAGGGTGATGTGTTTTCCTTCAACCTTTCCCATTTTTCCTTATTCCTTCTTAAACTAATTGCTGATTAAATAAATTGTATTTGCTTTTAATCATTATAATCATTGGGTCAGGGAAGTGCCCAGTGCAGAGAGAATACCCCGGAGTGGGGACACCTGAGCCCCTGTGCTAGGTGACCACAGCAAGGTTGGGGGTCAAGCCCCCCAGGAATCCTGGGCCCAGCTTTGTTGGGGTTACAAGAACTCTGCCAGACAGGAGAGTGGAAGAGGAGTCCTTGAGGGCAGGGAGGCCTCTGGGCATAGGTGCCGGCTCTGTGGGTGCTCCGAGGCTGGAGCACCCATTGAGAAAAATTGGTGGCTCCCTGACACACACCCCCATCTCATTCATCTCCACTCCACCTCCTCCCCTGAGTGCGCCGCTGCCGCTCCGCTTCTCCCTGCTCCCTCCCTCTCAGGCTTGCCACGAATCAGCTGTTTCTGTGACAAGCCTGGGAAGGAGGGGGAGAAGCAGAGTGGCGGCACACTCGGGGGAGCAGGTGGAGGCGAGTTGGGGCAAGGAGCGGTTCCTCTGCACCCCCTGGGTTACTTCCTTTCCTGCTGCCCTCCCCCCTCCAACTTATCTACACTCCACCTCGTCCCCCAACCGCACCGCCGCTCCGCTTCTCCCCACTCCCTCACTCCCTCCCAGGCTTGCCGCGAATCAGCTGTTTCTGAGACAGGCCTGGGAGGGAGGGGGAGAAGCGGAGCGGCAGCATGCTCAGGGGAGCAGATGAAGGTGAGCTGAGGCAGGGAGCGGTTCCTCTGCACCCCCCTGGGTAACTTCCTTTCCTGCGGCCCTTCCCCCGCCAGCTCATCTATGCTCCACCTCTTCCCCCAACTGCACCATCCCTCCGGTTCTTCCCTCCCGTCCCTCCCTCCCAGGCTTGCCACAGAAGCAGCTGATTCACAGCAAGCCTGGGAGGAAGGGAGATTGAGGGGAAATGCGGCACACCGGGGGAGGAGGCAGGGCTGAGGATTTGGGGTGGAGTTGGGGCAGGGCTCAAGGCGGGGCGGGGCGTGAGTATCCACCGGTGCTGGGTAAAGTCAGCGCCTATGCCCCTGGGTAAAGGAAGTGGGAGCGAGGACTCAGATCCTTCTACTAGCCCATTTCACTGAGGTAGTGCAGAAGCCAGGAAAGTTCCCCATGATAGCAGGACCATTCCCCAACTTACATTTACAATGCCACCAGAAAGTGAGAACAGGCGTTCACATGGGACTTTTGTAGCCGACATTGTAAGGTATTTATATACCAGATATGCTAAACATTCGTATGCCCCTTCATGCTTCGGCCACCATTCCAGAGGACATGCTTCCATGCTGATGATGCTCTTTAAAAAATGAACACGCTAATTAAATTTCTGACTGACCTCTTGCGGGAGATTGTATGTCTCTGGCTCTATTTTATCACATTCTGCCATATATTTCATGTGGTAGCAGTCTCGGATGATGACTCAGCACATGTTGATTTTAAGAATGCTTTTGCTGCAGATTTGACAAAATGCAAAGAAGTTACCAATGTGAGATTTCTAAAGATAGCTACAGCACTTGACCCAAGGTTTAAGACTCTGAAGTGCCTTCCAAAATCTGAGAGGGACGGGGTATGGAGCATGCTTTCAGAAGTCTTAAAAGAGCAACACTCTGATGCAGAAACTACAGAACCCGAACCACCAAATAAGAAAATCCTCCTTCTGCTGGTGACATCTGACTCAAATAATGAAAATGAACATGCGTCGGTCTACACTGCTTTGGACTGTTATCGAGCAGAACCTGTTATCAGCATGTATTCATGTCCTCTGGAATGGTAGTTGAAGCATGAAGGGGCATATTAATCTTTAGTGCATCTGGCATGTAAATATCTTGCGATGCCAGCTACAACAGTGCCATGCAAACACCTGTTCTCACTTTCAGGTGATATTGTGAACAAGAAGTGGGCAGCATTATCTCCTGTAAATGTAAACAAACTTGTTTGTCTGAGTGTTTGGCTGAACAAGGAATAGGACCGAGTGGACTTATAGTCTCTAAAGTTGTATATTGTTTTATTTCTGAATGCAGTTATTTTTTGTACATATTTCTACATTTGTAAGTTCAATTTTCATGATAAAGAGATTGCACTATAGTACTTGTATTAAATGAATTGAAAAATACTGTTTCTTTTGTGTTTTACAGTGCAAATATTTGTAATAAAAATAAATATAAAGTGAGCACTGTACACTTTGTATTCTGCCTTATAATTGAAATATATTTGAAAAGTAGAAAACATCCAAAAATATTTAAATAAATGGTATTCTATTATAGTCTAAAAGGGTGATTAATCACAATTTTTTAAGTAGCGTGATTAATTGCGATCAATTTTTTTTAATTGCTTGACAGCCCTACTATCTATCTATATACATTTAACTAGAACAAAATATTCTTCATAATGAGAAACATTTTTCCTCTAAATTCAGAACTACCAATGGAAATGGATGATATGCACCAACAGTGTTTCTTTAGGCTACTTTATTTGGCGGTAGGAGACTTGCTAATTTGTTTAATTTAAAACTGGTCTGAAATTTGACATAATAATGGCAATTGGCTTAACTAGCTTTAATTTGGGACCAGACCTCACCAGGTGTAAACTGACATAGGATCATTGATCACAAGACCTTTGTGTATCCACAGAGGTACTATTGACCTCAATGAGGCCATGCCAATTTAGACCAGTTGAGTATCTGGGCCTTGTTGTTTGCAGAATTTTTTGTTACATGCATTAAGCAAGAAAAGTATTGATTTTGATGATACCTGTCCCCTGTTAACTGAATTGGACCTCCAACTCATTTCACATAGGCTAGGAGGTGGTAAAGACTACTAGTCACTACTGACCTGGGCCAAGCTTAGCCTTATGACCTATGCTTGCAGCTTGCTCCATGCATGTCAATTTCATGACATCGGTGGCTCCACAGAGCACCTGGGACTACCTATGTGGCCTTCAGTGTGGGACTCAATCCCTTGAGCAACCTGTTCCCCAGCTGTCCTCCCACATTGGCAGCCTTGGTGCCATGCTCTACAGAAAGGCCAAGGAATATGAGGCAGACTAGCCTCTTGCCTCAAAAACCAGCCCAGATCTATGAGCGCTGAAGTCTAGCAGTGGGGAAGCTTACCACAGTACATTCATTACATTATGTGTGTTCCATAGGGGGTATAGTGAGGGAAATCTGGTGCCTTTCACAAAGACCTAAGTTCAATTGAAAGAACCAATGGTGAAACAGCAGCCCAGTAATGACCATGTGGGTTTGTGTGTGTGTGTGTGTGTGTGTTCTGATGAGCATTAAAACTCCCTTGTAAAGAGAATATTGCAATACAAATGATTCACATGCATCATCTGACATCGTAATCACATCATAACTGTTCTATTAACATTGGGTGGTGGCCAATAGACCTGACACAAATCAATGGAAGGTACTTTGGTTTTCTATGTAGTGACTGGGTCTCAGTCACATAGGTCATTGTGAATTCAGTGGCCAATATGGGTCTTTTGTTTGTATTAGACCGGAATACATACTATGCATTTTAAAACAAGGCATTGGCCTTGTTTGGCCAGCCCTAGGCAAGCCTAAGTCATCCACTAAATATTCTGCCTCTTGTTTTGGAACCAATTATTTTGTAAATCTAAGGAGAAGATTTACAAAATCTGTTTGTGCTGTTTGTTCCTTGCCTACTTGGAATGGGAGGAAGGGGGTGTATTGAAACCCTTGCCTCTTACTTACGAGGTCAAGTGTTTTAATCACGAGCAAAAAAATCGCCTGCTGTAGTCCTCAGCTCTGTGTGTGTGTGAGTGCTTGCCAAGTATAATTAGAAACAAATGGCTTTATTTCTCATTTTACAGCTCTGCGGACATTTGTAAAAGCAGCTTTTTTGCAAGCCAAAGAAGCCCCCAAAACTGTAATCAGTGTGTACTGTCTGTCACCCCATATGGTTATAGGTGCCAGGCTGCTGATTTCATGGCATTAGGTGGAGCTAGTGCTGAGCACCCCATTCCCCATGCTAGAGCTGCTGCAGGCACAGGGCAAGGAGCAGCCGAATCTAGCCCCTGGCGAAGGCAACAGCAGGACTCCTGCTGATGCTACTGGTGTAGGATCAGCCCTCAGAGCAGCGCTAGTCCTGCTATTAGAGTTGCAAGTAACAAATTAATTCACTTATTTATTTTCTGTCCCTGTGGCCAGAAATAGCTGGGGGCAAAAGGAGTTCTCCTAACTCCATGCCAGAGCTCACTGTTGGTAGAGGGTGTTCCCTCCTGCCCTCTGACAGGAGATAGATGTGGAAGGTGTTCGCTCCAGCCCTAGGAAAGGGGGGAGGAGGAAGGATCCATGTCAGGCCTGAGAGGCTGTGTGCAGCACTGTTGAGTTGGTGAACAGGCACGAAGAAGAAGGAACACAATGTGCTCTCCTCTACCTGCAGGGAGCAGCAGCTGCGGGGGATAGCAGTTGCTGGGTTTATGAGGGCCAGAATTCTCCATGACCTGGGATAACTTCTAATAGTTAAATATTGCAAGAGCACCTAGTGGCCTTAATCAGGCCAGGTCCCCATTGTGCTAGGCGCTGTACAGATAACTAGCAAGTGGAAGTCCCTGCCCTGGAGCATTTAGAACTGGTGAGACAAACTAGTTGGCCAGACAGGGAGGAGTGGGATGTGGTCAGGGTTAACACAAAGTAGCAAAACTGCAATTCTGAGCTGATGGAGCGCTGCTATGCAGACAAAAGACATCTTCCCACACAATGCAACTACTGTAGACGTTAAGAGCCTTCCTGCCTTTGGGAGGAACAACAATCTAAGCACTAATCTGGTCTGTAACACACTGCTACTGACTTTTGCACATCCTGGTTAATGGTGCAGAGCCTCTTGCTTTAATGAACTGCTCATTCATTATTGGGTTGTACTCTAAAATGTCACTGTCAAGTACTTTATTGTTTTTCCTTACACCACTGTATTTGTAATCCCCTAGTAGAATCAAGAATGCTTCAGTCAACAAAGAATGTCCATTCCCAATTTACTCACATTGACGTCTCCCATCCCTCACTCTTGTACCTCTAAGAACGCTTGAGGCAGTATTGTCCAGTGGAATAAGGTCTATGACGAGAGACAAGAACTCCATTGTTTGCATTCCATTTCCATATATGAGACGCTGTTTGACTATAGGCAAGTCACCTAATGCACTCGTGCCTCAGTTTCCCCATCTGCAGCACAGGAACAATGCTGTAATGTTGGCTGCTGTGCCTCATAGTGTCTCATTAATGTTTGTAGGATGCTAAACTTCATTGAAATGCACTGTGTTTGGGTGTTTACTAGAGTTCTAATTCGCTGCCAAGTTATTTCAGCTGCCAGGCCCTTTCCTGCACTAACCATAACTAAGTTGACTAGTTTCAGAGCAGTAGCCATGTTAGTCTGTATCAGCAAAAAAACAATGTGGCGTCCTTGTGGCACCTTAGAGATTAACACGTTTAGTTGGGCATGAACTTTCATGGACTGGAACCCATTTCATCAGATGGATGGCGTGGAAAATACAGGAGCAGGTATAAGTACTTGAAAAGATGGGAGTTGCCTTACCAAGTGTGAGGTCAGTCTAAGGAGCCAATTCAATTAACAGCAGGATACCAAGGGAGGAAAAATTACTTTTGTAGTGGTAATGAGAGTGGCCCACTTCAAACAGTTGACAAGAAAGCGTGAGTAACAATAGAGGGAAATTAGGTTTAGGTTTTGTAATGACCCAACCACTCCCAGTCTTTATTCAGGCCTAATCTGATGGTGTCCAGTGTACAAATTAATTCTGGTTCTGCAGTTTCACGTTGGAGTCTGTTTTTGAAGGTTTTTTTGTCGAAGAATTGCCACTTTTAGGTCTGTTATTGAGTGACCAGGGAGGCTGAAGTGTTCTCCTGCTGGTTTTTGAATGTTATGAGGTCTGATGTCAGATTTATGTCCATTTATTCTTTTGCATAGAGACTGTCCAGTTTAGCCAATGTACATGGCAGAGGGGCATTGCTGGCACATGATGGCATATATCCCATTGGTAGATGTGCAGGTGACCAAGCCCCTGATGGTGTTGCTGATGTGGTTAGTTATGATGGTGTTCCTTGAATAGATATGTGGACAGAATTGACACTGGGGTTTGTTGCAGGGTTTGGTTCCTGGGTTTGTGTTTTTGTTGTGTGGTATATAGTTGCTGGTGAGTATTTGCTTCAGGTTGGGGGGCTGTCTGTAAGCGAGGACTAGCCTGTCTCCCAGTTGACTAGTTTTCTTACCCTGATGAGGAACAATCCAAGAGGAGAAAGGAATGGGTAACTTTGTAAATGTTTTCTCACCAACTATTGGGTATGGAAAGCAGAGCGGAAGGATGGTTTGGGCACTAGGATGGGATTCAGACGTCATAGGTTCAATTCCAAACTCTACCATGGAGTTCCAAGTTACTTAATCCCAGATTTCTAAAGGTATTGGGGCACCTACAAATCTGGTTGTTGGCTGCCTGAATACCTATGATGATCTTACTCCTTGTGCTCAGTTCTCCATCCCCAAAATGGGGATAATGGTACCTCTCTACTTTTCAGGGGTGTGGAAAGACTGACCACGCTGAAGACTGAGTGGTGCTCAGATGCTATGGTAAAAGGCAGCAGCAAGAGTCCAGGTGAGGAAAATGCACAGGAATGGGGAAGGTGACAGCACTGGAAAGAAGTGACTTGGTGGGAGGCTTGCACAGAGAAGTGGGAAGGAAAAGTGCTAGTGGTTGTGAGAACTGGATGGAGCCACAAGGAACTCAAAGAAGGAGAAGAATCTGTCTGTTGTCCATAGAAGGGGAGTGAAGATATAAGGAGACACAGTAAGATGAAAGTTGATTAAGTAGGTGGCAGTGCCTGTGCCTAATATCAATCCTGTGAAGGGTTAATGTAGCTTTGTGGTTTCCTTTCTTAGTGGTGTATCAATATGTGCTCCAAACAGGCCTCCTTTCTTCATGTCAGACTCTGAAATACACAACTGAGCTGCATTCTTAGCCAAAAGAAATGTTTAAGCTAAATTGGTGCCTTAACACAGCTTACTTTCCTTACACAGCCAAGGTGGTTTTTTTTTTATAGTTTTAGGGCAAGATACTCAGATGATGCAACTCTGTTGGAGCTATGCTGACTTTGATTTCTTTTAATTCTCCTTTTTTCATAGTCATTTAGGAAAATAAAAACAAGATTTCACTTCCTTCCACCTGTGGCCTCTTCTCCCAGTTGCAAACTTTAATCGTTTCCCTTCTTGTGTTATTTACGGCGCTCAGCTCATCCTCACTCTAATTTACATTCTTACTGATGCACTAGCAACATTAGTGTCCATGCTTCTCTGGGAATAGGTTTGTTAATCACTCTTCATTATTGCTGTGGCAGCAGAACACTAAACACTGGAGGCCCTAAATAATAGGTGGTATTGTTTGCTTTTCCATCTCAGGGGGATAGAGTAATAAAAAATATTTCGAATTCCCAACCTCACTATTTTTAGACAGAATAAATTTGGCACTTAAATTACTGAACATCACCCCTTTTATTGACTTGATACCAGACATCAGGTCTCACTGTATAAATATCAGCACAAAATGCATTTGATGGGTGGGATTAGTTTCAGACCATCACTGCCAAGTGACTTATTTTAGTCACAGAAGCGTCACTGCCTTCTATGGTATTTGAGGAATTTCAAAGAAAAGTGGGAACAGTTGCCAAAGATTCTCCCAGAGGGGTGCTCCATGAGTCGGAGGACTGGAGGCAGTAGAGAAATGAACATGAGCTCACTAGTCAGAAGGTCTTGAGGTCTCAGCCCAGGTCTGTCGGTGATATGCTGGGTGAATGGGGACTAGTCAGGTCACTTCTCAGCCTCAGTTTCCCTAGCTGTAAATAGTGATCTCCCTCTACCTTATAGGGAGGATTAATTCATTAGTATTTATAAGGCCCTATATAAATTCCAACATAAAATGCTGTTAATTTTGCAGGGCCATATAAGTGGTCTGAGAGGATATTACTTTAAGAACATTAGTTTTAAGTAAACCTTAGAAAAGCAGAATAAAATCTGCACTTTTCCAAAAAGACACTCAAGTAGCTGAGCCCCACAGAGAGCCTGGCATCTTCCCTTTGCACACATGCTCAGATGTGCACCACAGAATATCATCATTTGTTTCATACATCGACATCTCTGATGCCACATGAGATTTGTCACCACATGGACTTTTACTTTTTTCAAGCTAATGCTCAGACTTCAGGCTGTGGATGGATGAGCTATGTCTGGAGACCCATGCAAGGCAGTATCTAAGGGCACTGAGCTAGCTGGCTGGCACATGCAATCAGACCCTGAGCACTGTACATGGGTGCAGGGATCTGAGAGCTGGCAGTACCTTGGCAGTACCTTGCAGGATAGGCCCCTTTGTAAAGACAGAGGAATGATTGGCTTGAGTCTGCTAATTGTCTAATCAAGGATTTGTAAAATTCTTGTGTATATGGCCATAAAAGCAGCTGGAAAGCAGCCCAGCTGCTGTGTGATTAAGAAGAAGGTATTCTAGTTTTGCAGTCATTGATAAAATGAAACTGTTATGGATGGATAACAAATGTTACATTTTTCTTACTTTCTCTGTGTGGGAAAAACAAAGGTGGTTTGGCAGTTGCTTCATTAATTTTTTAGCACCAGTATTGTTGTATTGTCACCTACCTCTCACGTACTTTTCACCCATAGATCTCAGAGTCTACACAGGAGATTAAGTATCATCACCATTCCACAGATAGGGAAATCGAAGCCCAAAGGCGAGTTGACTTGGACAAAGTCGCACAGCAATGTCATCAGCAGAGACATGTCTCTTGACTGCCAATCTAGTGCCCTATTATCTGGACCACACTGCCAGCCCAATGTGAAGTCTTCAAGCTGAACTTCTTGGGTTTCTCAACCCTTTAGAGGGGATCCTATCACTACCAGGTGCACATGGTAAGGGAAGTGCATCTAACTACCAACGAGTCGCATGAGGCTTTCAGGGGCATCCCTCCCATAGGCCTTATGCTTGTGAGACCATAGGAGATTGGGCATTATGTGGAAGAACAACTCTCATGGGTGTTGCTGCAGCCAAGTGCCTAAAAAGAACCTACAGCAGGGTTAGCTGGGAAAGCTGATGGGAAGTGTACTACTGCTGAGGTGTCACAGGGCTGGAGTATTAGCCCTTCTCTGGCTTCTGCAGCTAACAAACAAACTCCCCTTTGATAGTCTCTAGGAGGTGCATCAGGTGGAGATGGCAGACAGAGGACTTCAACCTTCACAGAGGCCAGGCAGCTTGCTTAAAAGGCACTTCAGCTCAGCTGAATGAAATGCTTTTGATAGCTAAGTTGCAAATGCAGGGCTTGGTACTGCAGCTCTGTTTTAGTGTACTTTGACTACATTGTAAGCTATTTGGGACAGGGACCATCTTTTTGTGTGTCTGTACAGCACCTAGCACAATAGGCCTGATCCTGAGTGCAGTCTGGGATTGTTCTTGTTTTTCTGAACCAGTTTTAAAAAACTTTACTACAGGGAGGAGTGTTTAAGTTAATTTCCAATTAACTTCTGAAGTGGCTAATTCTTTTCCAAGATGTCTATAAAAAGATCATCAGCCAAAGCACTTACAGGTTCAGTCCTTTTATATGTAAGAAAGAAGGGTCAAATTATTCAGCCAATATATATATATCCAAGGGACGCTGGCTAAAATGGCATTGAGCTCCCCATACAGGGGCTTTCCCATCACATTTCAAAGTCTCATTCCTCAGGTAAAACACTAGATGGAGTATGTAACAGTTTTAACATTAAAAACACTTCCATTAATGCAGGATAAACAGAGCTAGGAGAAAACAAGCACTAGGGGAATGCATATAAAAGTTAGGTATTATGAGATCATAAGCCTAATTTTCACTGGCATTCATTTTGAGCCAGCTCTAAGGTATGTGGGAAGGTATCTTTGCCTCTCAGCTACAGAATGGGAGCAAAGCTACTCTGCAGCAGATTCTTCAGTCTCAGTGGATCTGAATAGTCACAGACCCAGAAATATATTAGAAAATAGTAGGGAAAGTTTGTTCTCATAATTTGGGTAGCATCCTCATTATTCTTAGAAATTCAGCACCGAAATTCTGCTCTTCAGAGCAGAGGGACAATATTAAAGCTACACATAGGTCTGGTCTACACTAGGGGGAAGTGTCGATGTAAAATACACAACTTCAGCTACATGAATAGCGTAGCTGAAGTCAAAGTATCTTATTTCGACTTACCTTCCGTCCTCACGACGCTGAATCGACATCCGCAGCTCCCCCGTCGACTCCGCTACCGCCGCTCGCTCCGGTGGAGTTCTGGAGTCGACGGGAGCGCGTTCGGGGATTGATATATCGTATCTAGATGAGATGCGATATATCGATCCCCGATAAGTCGATTGCTACCTGCCGATACGGCAGGTAGTCTGGACGTACCCGTAGTGACATTGACTGGCTCATAATACAAGTGCTGTTATTGTCTCTTTCCCCCCAGCATCCCATTCTTTGACATGTCTGATTCAGTTTCCCAAAAGCTGTCTCCCCCAACACTGTAAAGGTTCTCAGCTCCTCCCCACTATGCAAAGTGGAGCATGGAAAGGGGCAGAAAGGGGCCTTCAGCCAGGGATGGCCTGGAATTTACTGGAGGTGGTTTTTACTGGCCCAGTATAAGGCATTTTCCATTTTAAAAACTGTTTTGTTAATGGACACCACATTACACTTTGTTTTATTAACATATTCATTTACATACTGTGGTTACATAAAGCCAGAGCTTAATTTAGGGTTGTACAATACAAAGTAAAACTGCAGTGGGCATAATATGAGTATATGTAATTATAATACTGAAGATCAGAATGTCTGCATACATTTTGGTGCAGTATTTTCACAAGGAAGTTATACATGTCATGACTCATATTTCAGTGTTCAACGTTATGTAAACAAAAGTTGGAAACATTTGATTATAGGAAAATGACAATAATGCAAAGCTGCAGGCTCGAAGCATTAAGCAATAAAAGCATGTGGAGTTGCAGACTACCAGTCCAGGTCCATCTGGCCAAGCAGCAGTCTGTAGCAGAAGACCAACGCTGATGTAGTGGACAGATCAAGGCTATTCCTCAGTTTCGAATGGATATATCCAAAGTTTGAAAAGATTTATTCTATGCTTGCTGCAATTGCTGGACACTGATGCAAGTACTTTTCCCAGTTTAAACCAGGTTTAAGCTGGTATTTACCAATGCCCTATCCTAAACTAGTTTTTCCTGGGAAATTGTCAACCCTGCCTTCAACAAAGGACATTTTTAAAAACTCATCTTTTCATTTACTCTTTTCCCTTCTTTCCATTTTGCTTGCTTGAGGCTTCTCTGTAAGAAGCTTGAGGGTCCTCACACTCTAAGAAACACTGGGAACTAGCTAGTAGTTTCTTAAAGTAACTAAAGAGACAACAAAGATTGCATGTGAGAAAATGACTGGGCATAGCATGGTCTTACCAGCCGCGGTCTCTCACATTTCTTTGGATACTATTGCAATGACCATAGGCACAAACTACCAGATGCTTTGTTAAAAAGCAAGACCTGAGAGCTCTTAGAAATAGACTCTGATGCTATTCCAGGCAGTACTTGGGCCTATGCTGGAAACTGCAACTAGCAGTATAAGACCTTCCTATCCCAGGATCTCATCCCATACCTGGCATGATGGTGGTACTGGCTCCTGGGGTAGAACTCTGCAGGATCAGTACATGGCAGTGCCTTTGTACCGCTGGAAACTTCCCCAGTGCCTGTGTGGGGATCATCAATGTGCACTGGTCACTGATGCATTGAATGGACAATAATAAGGTTTCTAACACAATTACTTTTTATGTAAGATATAAAACAGAAAGCCCAGATCATTTAGAAAACAACCACCTCCCTGAAGGCAATGCCGCTCATTCGAGAGAGAGAGAGAGAGAGAGATATTAGGTAGACAGCATCCTTCCCTGCAGCTTCTCTGGTGGGGCTGATGAAAATGGCTAAACATGCAGAGCCTTTTTATAACCTTCCAGTCTCCTCTGCCATGTGACCTCCTGATCAGCCTCAACAGCTGTGCACAGATCTAGATCAGGTGACTTCATTGCCAGGTGACTCCTCCCCTCATAAACCAGTTCTTCTGAGCAGGTGCCTGCTTTCTGGCTCAGTGTTTGTATTTGAACAGAGGCTGACCACCAATATTAACAACACTTGCTAACCTTGGGCCAACCTATGGAGGCAAAACTACAAGAGAAACAAACCCACATTCATAATGGAGTTTGCAGTCTGATAAAGCTACATACAGAGAGTTCAGTAGATGAAACAGAATTCTTAAGCTGTACAAAGACAAAGTCCCTAGATAGTCACACTGTGCTGTCATGTCTGCATTAACTGGAAAATCCTGTTGCAACATCGATGTCCCTAACTGGACCAGGCAGCCCTAGGCCAGGGCAGTTAGACTTGTAGGCCAAGAGTTTCAAAAATGAGCGTCTACCCCTAGGCTCCAAGCTCCAGAGGTAAGCTCCAGTTCTAAATATGTTTGACCTCATTTGCCAAAGTGCTGAGTACCCAGAACTCCCACTGATACGGTGAAAGCAGCACATCTGAAAAGCAAGCCAACTTACTTAGGAGTCTAAAGATGTATTCAGGAGCCTGACGTTGGGCCCACATTTTTGAAAAGCTATGGTAACGTTTTCAAAAGTACCCAAGTGATTTAGGCGCTACACACCTTTGAGGCTCTGAGCCTAAGTCACTTTTGAAAATAGGCCTTAAGAGTCTATGCCCTATTGATTTCAATGTGAAAAATCCCTTAGGCACAGGTTTTTAAGGGCATGTAGGTGCCTAAAAATGCAGATAGGTGTGTAAGGGCATTTTCAAAAGCAGTTAGGTACCGAACGCCCATTGAAATTCAATGGGAATGAAGCTCCAATGGTTCAGCTGCTCAAAGTTATGTGCTTAAGGCTCACTGAGAGGTAAGTGCCCTGGTACCTTTAAGGAGCTGGGCCTAAGTGCATAATTTAGATTTGAAAATGGGACCTATGCTCCTAGCAGGGGTGGCTCTAGCTTTTTTGCTGCCCCAAGCATGCAGGCCACGGTCCTGTGGATTTGGCGTACTCACTGCTGAATTACCACCAAATCCATGGGACTGGTGGACCTCCTGCAGGCAAGCCGCCGAAGGCTGCCTGACTGCCGCCCTTGCAGGGACTGGCAGGGCTCCACCCCCCGCGGCTTGCTGCCCCAAGCACGCATTTGGAGAGCAGTGGCCTGGAGCCACCCCTGCCTCCTAGATCACGTAGGTATTTTTGAAACTGCTACCCCATGACCATATGTCCTTAGGGAAATGTGCTTGAGTTAGACAATCCTGTGTAGGCATCTGGGGAGCTAACATTGAGCACCCACCTGAAAACTTGGCACTGAGTAAAGGGGAGAAAAAGTGCTGTGCCCTTGCACTTTGTAACAGCTTTTAAAAACTTTTTCATGTTGAATAACCAGCCCTAGCAGTAGCGCCTACTGTCTGCCACGGAAGGCGAAGTGGTGGCACCACAGGGGCCCGTTCAGTCTGCCAACAGCCCAGCACAGTGACAGTTACAGTGGAGACATGCTCAGATTTAACTTCTGAAGGGTTGGGTTAGTCCGTCAGCAGAATGAAGCCACTTAAAGGGGAAAAACAAAAAGGAGCAAACCAGAACGTGTGCCTGTTTTTGTAATTGTTCACTGTTAGCTGCGGTATGGAAACCTTGTGCAGGAACCTTGAATAGTTCCTCTTGCTCTTTTTCTTTTCCTAATCTCCTGCTGAATTTTAACCCTGTCATTACAGCAACCCAGAACAACATTAAGCACATTCTACAAAAAAGTACTGACCCCGAAAAGAAGAATTGAAGCACCCTAATAATAATCCTCTGGTGTTCAATAGCACCTTCCATTTTTAGATTCACAAAGCAATTACCCATTAGTTACAGCTGGGGAAACTGAAGCACAGCATGGTGAAGGGGCTGACCCGTGATAATGCAACAAGTAAGTGGTGGAGTCCAGCTTTGGGCTGAAATCTCCTGCTGCCCAGTCTGCTCAAACGACTAAACATGCTGCCTTCAAGTTGACCCTAAATATAAATGGTTTTGCATCATTTACAAAGAAAAGATTTTGTTTTTCAAACTAACCTACATCATTTAATTTGTAAGCCCTACGGAAACACATGCCTTGGCTACACACAAGCGTGTGCCAGTTTACTTGAAGCAGTGTTGCCCCTGCATGGGTGCACTGATTGCATTTGAAGGGTGGTTTATAAACGTTCCGCTTAAACCACGTTAACTGGCCACACATCCTTTTGCACTGGTTTAATGATATTGCTATAAAAGCTCAATACTGTATGTAGACACGCCTTTAGTACTGCTCATATACTAACTCCTTGGTCCTGTTGGCTCCCTCAGCCTTCTGAATCAAGCCTGCATAGTTTACTGATAAAAAGGGTTCTACTAGTGTCAGCACTACCTTGGCACCATAGTGGCAGAAATTCAAACTGCAGCACAGGGGATGAGCCCAGGAAATGCAGATGCCCCTTTAGTGCTGTGCCATGCACATCTCCTGTGGGGCTTATAGCGGTAAAGTGCTTTGAAAAAGCCTTTGCAGCTCAGTCCAGCTCACCCCATATGTAAAATATGCATAGAAAAAATTTCTCCGTATTGATGTCAGCTGTTACTGCTCCCTAGGAACTGATGCCTTGAGCCACTTAGTAGCTACCAGGATAGCTCCATTGAGTTCAGTGCAACTGCACTGATCATCTAGACTCTCAGCCTTTCTGGTATTGTCTCATTTCCCTAATGTTTTTGATTATTTTCCTTTAACCGCGAGGTATGTCTGGCAGCCTCATCTGGTGCTGCTATCAATGTAATCAGTATTTGTTCTGTTGTACTGATGATTGATGAAATACCATTCTCTCACTTTCTGTGCTGTACATGGAACTAGTTCCTTTGGGTGGGAGCTTATTTTGTTCAGACTGTCAGTACGCTAACTCAGAGTTTGCAGCATGCTTTGCGCTCCTCACCTGGAAGATGGCATGTGAGTGCAATGCATCATCATCATAACTGCCAATAGCTTTACCCTATCATACTGTAGGGAAGCCCTAGCATAAAGTGGCATTGGCTCTTGGGAATTCTGATGAGTTCACGCTCACTTTTGCTTCGTGCTGGGAATTTATGGGTGTGGGGGAGGTTTCAGTGTAGTCTATGCATAGGATGACATGCAGCCTAGTTCTGAGGGCCCATGGAATCACTTAAGCCATTAATTGGGACTATGCACTGGCCCTAAGCATTGTGGAGAATTTGCCCTTAATGCTGGGGAGGTCTGGTGTATGACTGCAATGTAAATACATGCTGAAAATACACAGTAGTAATTGATGTTCTCCAGCTAGACAGGTTGGGAATGTAACAGGGTACTGGCATATTTTATTGAAAGGCAGTTTTCTTAAAGGGCCACCATGATTTTTGGATGGAGCTGGGAATATAACTAATGTGAGTTTTAGTTAGAGGTTGTTTGTCATGAGCTATATTGCTAGCTAACATCTGACTCCAGAATCTTTATTGTTGGTTGAGCCACAAAGAAGAGAGATTGATTTTCAGATGCCACCTTGAATCTGCAGTGCTAGCAGTTAGAAAAATCTCTTTCTGAAATGCAAATGGAATAAATGTATTATGGAAGTCACTGACTGAGCCTGAATGTTATCCAGTGAAGGACTATTTTTACTGGCAGTCTTCTGGCCAAAGCCCCACTTTAATGAGAGAGAAGTGCACCTATGGAGGAACATTGAAGATGCCTGTCTCTACCTTATTTAGTAAACTGTAAACTTCCAGTTCTTTAATCGAATCATTAGCGGGAGGGGATATTTTCTCGAGAGAAGCCAATATAAAAGGGTTGAAAGGTTGGCTAGGATAATATGTAATCCCTTGTGATAAGAGCTGTTTACAGAATTAGTAATCAAACACAAACAGGAACAGATAGTAGCATTTTTTATTAAATATTACAGTGGATCAAAAAGTACAAAATATCTTTTGCCTGCTATGTGATTGGGAAACTATTGACACATAATACAGTATCAAAAGCATTAATAAGTACAATTTGGAAAACATACAAAAATTGAGTGTTTATAGTTGGCTCAGCTTTACTTCTGGTAGTGTTTAAACTAATGCAAAGGTTACTCAATAACCTTTTAAATGGGATACTATATAATATTACTGGGCCATTTTGCTATATACAGATAATCACCTTACAGAGCATATAGGCTACATAACTTGAATCACAAAAAGTATACAATATTTACAACAAATGAAAGTTAAAAAAGTATAAACAGCTAGTAGATTATGCTGCCATTATTAGAACATATTTAAAACTGGGGGAGAGGGGAACAAGTGAAATATCAAACACATTTACAGCAAACACCTAGTAAGTGCTCATGATAATAGTTTCAATGATGTCAGCCTCACATAAGTAAAATAATTCCCATTTCTCATTAAGATCATGACAGCTCTGACCTGACTGACCACCACCACCACAAGAAAAAAAAAGTGACTATGTGGAACAATGATTTAAAGAAATGAACCGTTCTCTTTGAAGGCACACTGCACAAAATGTTTTAGTGACCTCACAGAAACTGCCATTAGACGCATCAACATAGTAAGATACAGTACTTAAGGACTCATGCACCAATTCAATAAGTTGTAAAGTAAATACTTAGTTGCAACAAACTACTTTGTAAGCTCTGATACAAATGGGACCTTATCTTGTCCAGTAACTAAATAAATAAGACAGATCTATTGCGAAATGCAATCATGACAGATTTTGACCCTTACTAGAAACATATTTTGTTGCGAAAGTCAGTTAGGTTCTGTTTTAATTTCTGTTTCCTAAAGTCAAACTCAGGTCTGTAACCAGAAGTTACACCAATATTGTTTTTGTTGGGCTTTTATAGTTAATTGAATCTCACAACCTTCAGAAACTGTAATGAATCTTGAACATAGTGCATTTGAATTGCAACATTTCTTGGCACTGATTCTTGGTAAATATATTTATGACTCTATTGCCAATTAGATTCCACTGTTTCCTTTACAATCCTACCAATAACAATGGTTTTGATTGCACAAAGAAAGGCTTGTGCAATTTCATTCAATAATAAGGCCCCTTGAACTCAAACAATGCAAACAAAGCCCCATTTAAGACATTTTTTTTAAAAAAAGTTCTCAGCCAATGGAGAATTCAATGGTCTTTCTGAAAGATTTCCCAGATTTCTGGTAAGAGTTTTTAAACAAATAATGTACCACTTCTGTTGGGGAGTTATGCCACCATTTCCTTTTATTTGTCCTGATGTTTTGCCCAGTATATTATGAGCTTCCTCAGACTGAAACAGCGAGTCTCCTCATGGAATAAATGAAGGAAAAAATCCCTCCTCCCCAACTCTGCACTGTGTTAACATTGTTTTAAAATGCTGTGATCAAATTCCAACATGTCATCAAAAGTGAAAGAAGAGACTTGTTGTAAACAAATGCATGAATCCAGGATGTACAGAATATTATAAACAAGTAAGAGAAATGTTCAATTTTCTGATTAAAGGACAGGCACATACATATTTGTGTTTGCTGTAGCTTTATACATTTCCTCCCAGCCCTTGATTCTTACATGATTTAGGTCTCATGCAACTTCACTAGAGATGCCTTGTATACTATGGCCTGTGACCAAATGAGCTTGTGATTTTTGTTTTCTGTACAGTATGTGGAATAGCAGAATAATCTGCATTGGCACATTTATGTTCTAGATTCTACTAGCCTGTTTCTTGATCAATTAAATCTTGTTTTGCCACAGAAATATAAAGTATTTAATTGAAGAAAGTGGATCTTTAACAGTAGATGACTTCATAATTCTGGTTTCCACCTTTAGATATTAAACATGTTCCATCATATATTGTAGTTGGCATTATATCCTGGGAGGTTCTAATAAGATGCGTGGCATGCACGGTGTTTCCATTTGTATTTGTAACAGTTTTGATCATGCTGCATTTGAATAATAACTGAGATGGTTTAAATCATAATCCATTTTCACATTGTAAAATACTTCCAAGTTTAACCTCTGTCTCAATGTCTATATTTAGCTGCAGAGTGGTGATGGCTCTCAAGTGACCATTTGCTTTGGAAGGTTCTTTCATTATGGAAACTCAAAACCTGCACTCATGGGCTTTTTATACTTACAAATTATTCCCAGTGACTGGGTTTGGTTGTTCAGCATGAGTGTAGAGGGCTATCACAAAACGTGCGCAGGCTTTAAGTCCCACCACAGCTCCTTTGACTTCAGTGGAGCCATGCAGATTTTTGCCAGCTGAGAACCTAGCTCTCTGAATAGGGTTTACTTGATGTGTAGGCTTTGTGCTAGCTGGGGTGAGTTTCACTTGATGTGAACTAGGAAGAAGGGGCTGGATAAGTGAGCATCACTGCTTGACCCACTATTCAGACTACTGAACCTTGGGCTACTATTTAGTGGTATTCTTCTTTGTGGGGGGAGGTGCCTGTCCCCAGCCCATCCCTATTTCAAGGCACAGGACTCAAAACCTTTTGATTAAAAAATAAAGGTTGGCTCCTGTTCTAATTTTTGACATTCTTGACATATTCTTACAACCCACAAATCCGTCTTCTGGACTCTATTGTTATTCAGCAGCTTGTTGCCAGTAAGATTTTGTTCTTTATTTCTCTGGTATGCAGGAGGGTTTCACAGCCTAGATAAGGTAAGTACAATTGTTAACAAATTCACAGACCAAAAGCTTCTGTGGCCAGTAAAGCAGTGTATGAGCCATTATGACAACACCAGTGGGAGTGACAGGTGCTCAGCACCTATCAGGAACAGACCTTAGAAAAAAAGAACTTTCTTTGCATCAATTGCATTGTTGTATAACCTACAGTATGTTTATAGCCTGAACCAATTGCTTCAGTTTGTAAACAATAATGTCACCACCAAAAAAGCTGCTCAAAAGTATAAGAACTGGAAAAATTACAAACACATACACAGACACACACACACAATTAGGACAGCCACAGCCTTTAAAATAAGTTGCAGATAAAATGATACTGTTTAATTTAAAAAAAAAAAAGCACAGGATATACTGGACAAATGAAACTATATAAATTATATGACCAAATGTGACACTGATAGTTCTCAAAGCGGATATGTACAGTCAAATTAAACAGTGTTTACCTTTCTGTTCTAATAGTGTTAAAATGAAGAATCTATTGCAGTTTTACTATACATTGCATTGATTGAACCTTTGAAAATCAGGAAAGTTACCCCAAAAAGCACATCTATTGATTGTATGTATTCCCTGCCTCTGCCTCTTTTTCAGATTCATCTTGAGTCCTTGACTGAATGAAACGATCTAAGGACCCTAATCCTCCACTCCCTGAAAACAAAAAGCAAGTTTTTCCACTGGCTTCAAAGAGATCAGGATCTCTCCCTAAAGTTCCATTGGTTTGCTCTGATCTTTGCTCTCAACATATGTCAGACCTTTCAAAAAACTAATATGCAAAATGAAATGATTTGGGGAGTAGGTATGGAAGCTGAAATTACAAACTGTAAAGTAGTTTTGTCTCAGTCAGATTTGAAGCATTCAGCTACATGGGATGAGACTACTTACTGGTTAACAAAAATATTGATTTCTAATTCTGCAAGACATTATCACAGGGAAAGGAATGTAGCTAACAACATTTTTTTCTCAGATACTTTTAAAAAAAGGGATTTACAGTTTTGTGCTCGGATGTACAGAAGACAGCTGGGAAGGTGGAAAGGCAGCTTGAGGATTTATAGCAGCTAAAGGATAAATGCTATTGTGCAAAAGGTCACCGTATGAACTTCCTACAGGTGTTGCTGCAGCTAAGTGTCTATAAAGTTGCTGAGAATTTGCAGGGGATGTAAGAAATTGTCTTTGCACCATGAAGGAATGAAGAGCCAAAGGCTGCATTAGTGGAGAAAGCACAGTCTGATTTTTCAAGTACTGCAAAGGATGAGAGTATCCAGCTGGGATGCGATTGTTCAACCCCGCACACAGAGTTCCTGGGTACAAGCCTGTGAAGATAGGAGTTGAGAGGGGAAATTTGTGGCTTTCCAATGTGTTGCCAGAATGTAGACCATGAACTGATTTGCTGCCTTCGCCCTCTCGGTCGGGAACCTTTTCCTTTGCAGGTACCTCCTTTGGTAAGTGCAGAGGAGAGACAGCTCGGATTTTTTTTTCAGAAATGACTTTGTCCAAACCGTCTAGGTTCCGTTTCAAAGGCCGAGCTGCCCCAATGTTTTGGGGGCTGCTTTTGCGGCTTATAATTGGATGGACCATTCCTTCCATCTTTCTTAAATTCTCAAGTCTCTGATTCTGCTGTTTTCCGGACCTGTGAAGGGATTCACCATGTTTTTTAGGTGCTGACATGGTCATCGGAGAAACACGGCAAGCTTTGGGATTACAGTCTATGCTCACCCCCTGACTGCCTGATGTATGGAACTGGGAAATACTTTTGCTTTCTTGTGGCACCATTGATGAATGCGGGAGACTGGACCCTGGAGTCTTTGCAGTCTGTTTGTGCACGCTCTTTGGAAGACTCAAATCTGTAGGCTGATCATCTGAAGAGGCTTCCACTGCAGTCTTTTTTTCTTGCTGATGCAAAGATGGGTGATAATTTAAATTAAGTTTTTCTTGGTGTTTGTGTTGAGTAAAAGTAGAAATATTTTCTGAATCTCTGAACATGTCTCGAGGGAGGTACTTTGATGTCTGTTCATTATTAAGGTGGTGTTCTGTGTGCCTATAAAGGCTGTGCAGATGAGGAGATGAGTAAAAGTCTGCCAAGAAACTGGGCACATGGGAATGCTGCAGTGCCCTTTTCTCATTCATTTTATCTTTGCAGTCCTGGATATCTGGCTTCAGTACATAAGATTCAGCAAGAGAGTTGAGGTGATGTTTTGAAAAATCACAACGCTTGGGATCTGGTTTACTTAACGTGTCAGGCTTAAAAGCTTCATTAATAGATTTCCTTTCCTCTGAATTCTTGGTTTTAAAACTCTGCACATGTTGTATTACAGATGGTCTATTAACTGCCACAGAATCAGAATTGGGGGCATACGGAGCCTGAGATATACTTGCAGACAGTTCATCTCTGCTGTTTAATTTCTTTTTGCTAATCAAAGGTGGAGGTGACCCATAAGCATAACTACATGACAGAGTTGCCCCACTGACCTGTGACAGAAGTTTTTTCTTTGCCAGTGGTGACATGATGCCTGGATTACCCTTTGAATAGATTAGTGGTGTGTAACTAAAACTGGAATCATCGTTAATGGAACCTGGAAGTTCCTTTTCTTTGAACATGTCAAAATTCTGTACCACAAGAACTTTGGGTGTTTGCTTTAGTGCGTTGTGTATGTCCTCATTACCTAACTGATCCAGTTTCACTGTGCAGTTTGCAATATAATCAGCCATCTCTGGCAATTTATCATCTTCCATGTCGTTTTGACTTGGTAACTGTACTTGTATTGCAGGGAAATTATTAAAAGGCAGTTCTTGGGGTTCACTTTCTAAACTGCCTGTAAAACTGTGATCTCTTTGTTCTTGCTTTGTGTCATCAAGAGCATCTGTTGGGGTGTGCAAGTGTTTGTTGACTGTTGGCTCCAATATGACATCCTCTTCAGGAGGCACTGAAGCACTTGAAAAAGAGACTGAGTGCTGTACTTCCTCCTTAGGCTTTTCACTGCTGGAGCTGCTTTCCATCAAGTCTATCTTTTCCAGAGATACTAGCCCTGTTGCCTCTGGCAGAAGAGACTGAGGCCCTTCAATGGGCTTCTTCGTCTCCTCCACTGCAGGATGCTCAGATAAACTTTTCTGGTCTGAAGAGTCTTGATCCTTCTCTTGTTCTGATGAAACCTAATAAAATGTTTCAATAGACAGTAATAAGAATGCAGTGCGTGTTGACAGATTGCTTATAAAAGCAAATACAGTACACAGAAGCTTCTTTTGGAAATATTCTTGTCAATCATCTTGTTGAAATCTGAAAGCTTTAATACCATGTATCAGATTTTAAACAAAGCAATCTAACTCCCCAAAATACTGGGAAATATACCCATACCCACATTAATGACACAATTAAAATAGCAGTGGCTTGTAACCAGACTATAAATAATTGGATCATCTGATGATTTGACCAGATAATTTAATACTAAGGTTGTCTTCCTTCTGAATCAATTTCCTAAATAGATAATTGCACTTTTCACAACACAATTGAGAATATAAAATATTCTCATTATTCAGTCCCACCTATGAAAATTATAGACCAGTCCAAGTTGGCTTTTCTTATTGTGTCTATATTGTAGATATTATCCCTCCAGTTTGGCTATCTTGAAATTCAGTGATTACAGAACAGATGAGCTACATTTGGTTCTACTTTAAAATGTTAAAAATTCTAGAAATAGAATGCTAGAAATCAATGCCATAGACTGAGAGATCACTGGTATAGCTTAACTGGGGCATGCTTTTTTTATTAATGGGTTAAAATGAAGTTGTCAACATTCAGTGAGTGTGTGCGCGCACCATTATAAATATAGCTTTTATAAGGTATAGTCAATGAGGCTGCTGCTCTTTATACTTCTCCATTAATAAAGCTTGTGTGCACAATTCACACTATTCATTCCATTATGTAGACGAATGAACTGTGACCCTGGAGGTCATTATAACGTTCCATCTGTGATACAGCTGGCTGACAACCCTTTTCAAAATTGCTGTCATTCTCCTCTGACATGCCTTAGTAGAAGAGAGTCAGAAAACAGCAGCATTGTATGAGCCTTTTATTATTTTTTTTTCTTACTTTCTTAGTTGTAAAGATAAGAGGCACCAAGAAAGTTCTTATCCAAATGCTGCATTATGGTCTATCATGTCAGGGAGGGATATAAAAGGACGTAATGAATCACAACCATCTTAAAGATTTATTTCTTCACAGCTGCTTTTAAATATTCCTCTGTGTTGGGTTTTCCTATTAGTTACAGTGTCTGTTAGTCTTCATAAGTACTATTTTTAAAAAAAAACTAATAGTTGCCTTTTCCAGTTCAAATACCATCATTAGTCCTTCACAAAGTACTATCACTGGTCTCCTGAGATTATACAATTACAGGAAAATACCAGACAGATGAGCAAAGCAGGGGGGAAAGGCAAATCAAATGTAATATTTGTACATTCTGCTCTTTGTTTTTGTTAAGCAACAGTTTGAATGAAGTTTTAGCTATTTGAGAGACATGCACAGTGTAAGCTAATAACATTTTTTTCTATTTCATTACATTGAACAATGTCATTAGGACTCCAATAGAATAAAGGAGTCCAAAACTAAGTGATCAGCTAAAGACTCTAGTCTCCCAGTGACATCTCTGTTCACGTTTATATCCAGGTGAGTGGTGAATGTGTATTAGGAAGGACTGTATTCTTACATCTTTTCTTTACTTTTATAACTAATCCTGGCACAGACCATCCCATTCCATGGAAAGCCAGCTTCCTTGGTGGTGGGGTTTGACCTCCAAACCCCAGATGTGTTGGATCCTTGAGGATTTTCAGATGGCCAGAGCCATCTAGTCAGAGGCCGTGTGCTTCTGCACCTGTTTAAGCTCCAACGACCTCTGACTGCCTAGCAGTGAGGTTCCTTTGCAGACATGCTACCAAGGCCTTTCCTGGCTGTGACTGCCCCCACAGGTGAGTTCACTGGAACCAATATACCCTTCAGCTGTCCTATATGTTCTGATTAATGTTGCTGGGGACTGAGAGAGAGAGATGGTGTACATATTCTCACCCCAGCTCTTGCCCAGTCCTCCCATCTCAGCCTGGACTCTAATCCTATCACCCTCAAATGTAGCTCCTCAGGAGCTGAACATACAGCTGAGCTCCTCTCTCTCATGGACACTGTAGTGGCATAATCTGGGAGCCTATGGCATGGAGCCCTCACTAGATGCAAAGCACAGATGAGTGCTGCAGCTGTGGATACTTCTATGCTAGAAAGCCCCCCAATTTAGGTGGTTACATAGTGCTTGTGCAGCTGTTCTGACCCTGCACCAACCCCAGGGATACAGTCCATTATGTCATCAACCCAGAAGGCCATGTATAGCGGCTGGTCCCTGGGTAATGTTTTCAGGGGAGGAAGAGTTTCCCCTGAATCGCTCAAGGTGGATGGATGGTTTATTGACAACTAGGAAGGCTAAGTGGACTGTACAGGCTTGGCGTTTCAGATCTGACTAGAGCTTCTTTAGGGGAGTTCAATTCCATGAGCTATTGCCATCACTGAAGACCCACCCATAGAACAGGTGCATATACCTTGCACTCCAAGTTACGCACTGGGCCCAGCCAATCTGTGGATAACTTGGCCCAGTAACATAGCCATTGCCAGAAAGAGGGACAGGATTTGGCTGTTAGTATTAAAAATATCCAAGTTACAGTCAGACAGCAGAGAATAATTCTGATACAGGAGGTAAAATTTTACCGCAGGAAACCACTGTCATTGTGCATTACAGTGTCTATGGCTCTAATTCTTACACATTTCCGATAAACACTGCTAAGAACTCTTCCTGAAACTCACATACAAAAATAACTGCAGTTTAAGCAGCAGGAAGTTTGAGATACAAAACAACAAAAGCAAGGAAATTCAAAGTTAAGTCTGACACTCCATCCTTGGCTCGTTATGTTGTGCTTAGCTGCTGCAGTACATATGGTATGTAACATAACTCACTGATCTGAGACCAGGGCAATAAATAACCAAGCACAAAGGGATGACTGAGGAAAGGAATGCTAGCCTTAACTTCGCATTTCCTTGCTTTTGGCAATTTGTGTCGCAACCTTGCAGTTACTTAAGCAGGTTTTTGTGTGCTCTTTTCTTTATATATTTGTAATTAGTAGTGGAGATTTTTACAATGTTTCTTGCTTTAAAACTGAAAGTCAAGGAAAAGTCTCTCTCTATGAAGTGTCAACTTTAAAGGCTCTGTTGATCAGCTCAGTATAAAACACTATTCTGAATCAGGCAGTCTCTTATGGGTCCATTGTAAACCTGACTTTTGGTTTTTTTTTGACATGATTGGAAAAATTCACTGTACTTGGAACTTCGCACACAAGGCCTCAGCCATGTACATATTTAGCTGTTTTGCTATTTTTAAGCCATAGAAAGGAGGATTTTTGGTAGCCACGTCAAACTAGATTTTCAGATTGGTCTAAATCCTGCACATCTGTACATGCCAGACAGCAATTGCACTGAGGGGACAATAAATACATGTCTTAAAAATTCTTTAAATATTTATTTCCAAGAAGGGTTGTAATGGCTCCAAATGTAGCAATTGTGATTTCCAAATAAAGGGGGACACAGTGTATTTTGAATGCCATAGACAACAACAGCTTGATTAGGTCAATGGCATAGCGTGTACAATATTGTATGAGAGGGAGTAGGATTTTCAAAAGTGTCTAAGAGATGTCATGGCACAAGTCTCAGTGACAGTCAATGGGACTTGTGCTTCTATGTCACTTGCGTACTTTTGAAAATCCCACTCACCGTGTGCAATACTAAAAACTCTTATGTACATGACTTAAAACAGATGAAAGTGTGTTCTAGTGACTCCTGGGGGCTGGCCTGTTGCAGGCTCTGTCCTGTAAGCTACTCCATGGAGCACCACTTAAATGAATAGGGCTCTGCATAGGTGTAGGGGTTAGTCCATTTGAGAGAGCTTGCAGGACAGGGGACTATGGCAAAACTCCCATTGACTTCACTGGGAAATCTGTCAAGGGCTGTGACCCTTGAATTTTAGATTTCAACCCAAAGGGGACATTTAGTCTTGTTAATAATCCAGGAAAAAATAGTTTTTGATGGAACTGTGAACACATCTATAAGTGTGGAAGTGCCATTACAGAGATTGCCATTAAAAAGTCTGCATTTGCCAACAGTTACCACAATGTTATCAGAGGTATTTCAGTTCCCCCTACCCTTTATTTAGTGTAGGAAATCACTGTGGAAACTGTGTGGTTTCCTGTTGGCTAGTGTTGACTTTTTAATGGTGACCACTGTATAATACAATGAACAGAAACTGTATTTCCTACATCCAGTCTTGGTATTCTGCATCATTTCTATGCAACATGGAACTTGCTGGTTGCTGTTTATAGCCCAGCACAATCATAATACTCAGAATGCCAGCACAATTGGATTTCAGCTACTAAGCAAAGGAAGGCCAACTAATTTTGAAATTGTCAGGTTTAAATGATTTATTTTATCATTGGGGTTTATATTATTAAAGCAGTACACTATTAATTGAAAAGTTAAAAAGCAGGAAATTAACTAACCTCAGATGCATCTTGGGGTTTCTGTGCATTATCTTTTTCTTTCTTGCTCTTTTGGTTTTCATTTTTGATGCGTTTTGTTCCAGACACTTTTGTTTTAGTTTCGCTCTCCTGGGAACTGTTATCCTGTTTTCGAGGTTTCACTGGAGGCAATGGCTTATCTTCCTCTCCTTTAATAAATCTTTCATATGGCAGGATTAATCTAAAGGATTAAGGAACAAATAATTGATCAGTTTTTGCAGTTCTAGTAAAGAAAAAATGTAGCAGCTCTGAGCAGTTTATTTAATAAACCTAATTTTTCTACAGCATAAACACAATTCTGTAACCTTGCCCTCAATATTTATCCCACATATGATAAAGCAACATATTTGGCAAGATTCTCAGCTGGTGCCAATCAATAACATTCCATTGATGCCCAAAGAGCATGTTGGTTATGGAGCTGAGGATCTGTCCCACAGTGTTTTCAACTGGTTTCAAAGTCAATCATATCTTTCTTTTGACGGCCTACTCCTAAACCTGTAGAGTGAATGCCAGTAAAATGGTACAGAGCTAGGGCAACCTAATATATTTCCAGCCTGGTGGTGAACGTAAAAGCTGTAAATTTACGTTTAGACTGAAAACTTGGTAGAGAGCAGAGGAGACATTATTCCACCCAACCTCCAATGGCGAGTGTAGAACAATTTGACTAGCACAGAGCTGCCTTTTCTGGCAAATCCACAAAGTGAAAGGTAGGTTGGTCCCTGTTCTGGAGGATGTTCCTTTGCTCTTCTGTCAAAGGGCAAGAGAGGTGGGGGTTGCTGCTAGAAGAACAGTGGCAGGAAGAGCGTGGCAAAGAAAATCACAAGAATTTAAAAAATAAAGAACTTTGTTGAAGAAAGTTCTGCAATTAAAGTGTGAGAATTCACTTTTTAAAAAAGATAAACCTCAAACAGTTTGAGTTTTAATCTGTTTTCCTTTCGCAATGTAGCTCTTGATCTAAAACGAAAAATAACTGATGTAATTAAAAGGGATGGATTGCATTACAAACTCAGTTTCAACTTCAGTGATTAAAGTTTTTATAATGCATTTGGTATGATTAATGACTCACTGTGGGATTAATACAAGACTCAGACTTTAAAAATATGAACTTTAATACAGCAAACATAATTTGTTTTAAAAAAAGACAAGCTGACTCAATGAAGAAAATGTACTTTGCTTATAAACAACATAAATCTGTACAAATGCTGGGAATCCTTAATTATCTTTAATCTAAGACTCCAAGGCAGAAAACTCTTTGGTTCAGATATATGTTTGTTATCCTACAATCAGTTTCTAACCATGCAATTTTGATTTAAATACTTAGATGCTGAAACACAGTCTGGGCTTTAGAGAGAAGAAATTAGATTGTTTGTGATCTTAACGTTTCACATTTTAATAAAATACAACATAATTCATTAAAATATAAACCTAATTTACGCCATATTAGAAACAAAATTTAGTAACTGAGCATGCTCTGACATGGTATGTGCAAAGAGGCGTGAATAATATTTTCTAGCCCTGAATTTGGCAGTGCTCCAGTAATGAAGCTAAGCAGAGCCCACAGGGAATATTCATCTTCAGATCCCATTACAAACTGAGTTTAAACATGTTACAGCTGCTAAAACTGGAAACTGCTCCTTCTATGCAGCCTTAGCAAAATAATATATAGTTGCCAAATACCTGCTTCCCACTGTAATATTACAGTTAATGTTTATATAATAAAAAGCATAACTAAGCAGAATAAGAAAAAATAATCTTGTTCATACTTGAGGCTGGTAAATTTCATTTGTAAAGCACAAATATTCATGAAACACTTAATATCTCCCTCTGCTGCATGCAGTATTTGGGACTTTACTAGAGAGACAAGTTTTGGTTTCATACTGGGCAATATTTATATCTTGCTGCCATGTGTTAAATATTTAAAGTCACTTTTAATAAAAACACATTTTATTGCTATAATTGTTCGCACTGTGATAGGATTGTTTGACTTTGTTTTGTTTCCATGGGAACATGTCGTCCATTTGCAATCTACATATACCATCAGTAAATGTTTCAATAGCTGTTCATAGCTCTAAATGAGATGAAGATGATATTGTACCATTAGTGGTCCTTTTAATAAAAGATACTATGTGATTATCCTTCTGGTTAAGGCAGAAATCGGAATAAGGATGGGCCTGACAAGATTAATCACTGTTAGCATTCTTTCCATTGAGTCTTTTATGGCACTTTCTGACAAAGGTTCCTCCTCTTTGTTGTCATATAGAGCACCAGGACTCAATAGGTTTGGTGCTAATTAAGAACCACAGCTTAAATTTCCTTTTCTAATCTTAAGAGTTCATGTGGGAGTACAATATTTTCATTTCAGTTCTTTTTCACTGAGTTCAGCAGTTGGCATTAAGACAGCAGTAAAAAATACATTTCACATAGCTGGTCAAAGGCCTAGAGCCAGCAGCAGGAAATCTGGAATTAAATGTTTCTTGTATTGGGAAAGAGGCATGACTAAGGTAAAACTGAATCAAAACACAAGGATGGCTTGTTCTAGAGGTTCCCCCCCACCCTTTTTTTAAATAAGGCCCAATGTGCTGCTGTTTCTCTACTGCACAGAGATAATTTTTAAGGGCATGCATACATACATACACACAGACACAAAGCAAAAAGGAAGCATATATGAGTATGCACTGTGAGGCTCTAGAGAAGCCTAACACCATGAACAATTACTGCTTCATATAGAGATTTCCGTTTGTTACAATTTACACTGAATGTTTTTTCAGTTATCCTGTCATGGTACAACACGATTACCCACAGGATATGATCTTATCATTTGATTATTAGAAGTTTTTATAGTACAAGAGTAATAAAGCTAATACGGCTTTCAGAACATTTAAACAACCAGCTAATATACCATTAAAATACACTGTACTTATCCAATTTAAGGTCAACGTTGCCCAACACAGGAAAAATGTGGTTATCTATTATACAAATAGTTTAGCAGAATGCAACATGCCTGGAACTAGCTCAAGATTTTTGTCAAATATTTGCAGCACAGCTAAGATTAAATCAATCTTTAAGCATGTAAAGGTAAAGACATATTAAAAAGATGGCTACCTAGAATGCATTAAACTTTGAAAACAACAGCTAAATTTTCAGCTGCTTTGAAATGTAGCTGTTTCTCACATGGCAGGGCTAGGGGAAAGTACCAGTGTATTCATAAGAAAAATTAAAAGAATATTTTGTGGTCTAAAGAATATTTACTCCTAAAGATTGCAAACAGCCCAAATAAAAAGGCCTTTATCATGATCAAGATTCCAATATTAAGATTAATAAAATGTATTATTTATAAGGCAATAAACATAAATAGAATATGTAAGCAGGAGTGTATTAAAAAAATCTTTCCAAAGGCAGCAGATTTTTAGCAGCATGAGTTTTTTTTCCCTTGGAATAATACAAGAATAACATTTTCCAGCCAAGAGCAGAAACAGTAGGGGAGTCTTTGCTATCACAGAGCTTCTTATTAAATTCAGTCACTGTGAAAACCGAGACTTTAAAAAAAATAATAAAGACAACTTAAAATCAATACAAGTTAGATTAACAAATCAGTGCTATACTAATCCTGATTTATTACAATCAGCAATATTAAGTTTAATCACGTATAAATGGCTAGTCTAAAAATATGCTGCTTTACTGAGTCTTGAATTAAATAATGGTGCAGAGTGTACCAAGTTTTTAGATCTGCATCATCTGATATTATGAAAAATTCAATGTACTGCTCTGCAGCAGATGTCAGAGGTCAGCAAATCTATTACAGTAATGTAAGTAATCTGGCTTTCTGCCAACTAAAAAAAAAACCCGAAAAGAAACACAGAGGCAGATAATTTTATATTTATAAATTCTAAAATCCTCCAGGGACTGCATCTTTTTCCCAACAAAAAGCAAAATTCACATCAGAGAAATGTATTTCACAGTATAACAAACGTCTTCATCACAGGCATTTCATAAAAAGAAAAAAGAAAGAAAAAGCCCTTAATCTTTATAAATCAACATTTTTTCCAGCTACAGGAAAAAACAATGCAAAATTTAATCGGAACCAGTAACCATTAATGTTTCATGTATTGATTAATGCACACACAGAATGAATGAGCTTTTTAGCCAAACTCTGCTTCGTAGGACATGAGAGAGTGTCTATTTATAGGAACAGCAATAATAATTAATAAAATGTTTAGAATAATGTATAGGGTCTGACAAACCCAGGAAGAGGAGGGAAATTAGAAGTTAAGGCTGCCAATTCTTTCTTTAACTCTCCCCACTGTGCTGGGGTACTACAGGGCTCGCTGTACACGATGTGACCATATGTACAGTACACGATGCTCTGTCCACAGGCTCCATAAGGTGAGTTATGGGCACAAAGACAGCTTAGATGCTGAAGTCTAAACCCTTTCACTATTTTAACATAGCTCATGCCTGTGTTTAATTCTTTCATTTCCTTCTTTGTGAATGGCAGTACAGAAATTCCCCAATGTCTACCCCTTTCATATCTTATTCTCTTCTCTAGTGCTCTAGACTCAACACAATGCAAAATGGAAACTTTGGATTTTTTTAGGGATGATTTAGAGGTCTGGTGACCATGTTTTTTCCATTCTCAGCTAAGGGTTCAGAAGGCTGACTGAAATTGAAGGGCAGAATATGTCAATCTGATAAATGAAACAATTTTTTTTTTTTTTTACACAAGGCATAATTAACCTGTGGAACTATTGCCACTGAATATCATTGAGGTCAAGAGCTTAGTATAATTCAAAAAGGATTAGCCATCTATATGGATAGTGGCAATGTCCACAGTTACAGCAGATAAGATTTAAAAATACAGAGAAGGGATATAAACCCTTGTATTTCATTCAAGGAATAAAGAAATTCACACTGACAGCGGTTTGGAAGAAACTTCTATTTCCATCATTGTCCACTATGGAGTTTCTTGCATCTCCCTCCGAAACACCTGATCCTAGCCATGCTTAGAGACCAGATAAACTGGACCACCTGTTTGATTCAATGTAGCAATTGCTACGTTCCTAAAATAACAGCCCCATCACATAAACAATAGCAGCTGGGTAGGGCCACCTGACGCTTCTCAGGCAAGAACCTGAGATTGGAGTTCAGAAGGTAGATTAAAAATGGGAGGAGTGAGTCTTACCCACTCACGGTTCTCTACAATAAATTCAGTACATTTATGCTATGGTATTAGGCATAACAGAAATGCCAAAATTTATATTACAGCCTCTGAATCACCCTGGCCTGATTTTGTTCCCTAAGAAGTTCATGGCAAAACTTCCATTTACTTGAAGGGGAGCAGGAATGAGCCACTGTGATCTCAATGGGACGTGTTTCTTGTTTTTTAATACGCTGCTGTTGAAATGAAAACCCATAATTTCTCCAAGCCATATGGCCTGATTTTAAAAGCAGAACTATCACTAAAGGCATAATATCATGCCACCACTTTCACTAGAGGTTTTGTCATGGGATATAGTGCTCAGCTGTTTGAATGGGTAGGAAAACTGGCCCAAGAATACAGCTCCTAATGTGCAGTAGAGGAAGGGGCAGAAGAGAAGTTCAAAACCAAAGGCCTGATCTCTGAATCCAAAAGAGGAAAATGAAGTGTGCTGGGGGAACCAATAATGTATTCCAAAAGGCTGATTTCACTTGTACTGTGCAGGGGTTCCAAAAGCAAGCGTTGCACTCTTTTGTGCAGAATACAATAGCAATCGCATCATTTGCATTTGTCTGAAGTACAAAACGGGTATGTATTTTATCAGCACAGACAAAATTTGTTTGAGTTCAGTTTTGTTCCCAGAGAACTTTCCTGCCTTACAGAAACAGATCTTTCATCTTTTCATCAACAACTTGCCTTACAGCCCACTGGGAGTTCTGCTGGGTACTTGAGTGCTCTCACACCATTGAGAGGTGGGAACTGCCTGTGTGTAAGAGAGTTCAAAAACACTTTGCTTTAAATAAACTGGAAATTAGTGATATTACAAACACAGCTATTGATTTAGCTGAGCAGTCTGAGGATGAAAGCTTAGGAACTCTCCATACTATAAAGCAATAGGGAAAGATAAAGGACCAAATCCTCTCCCCAATGACCAGCCCAGGTAGATGGGCTGGATGCAGGGGATGGGCACTGGTCCAGGGATGCTGTGGGAGAGAATCCTCCAGGCCACTCCAGAGAAGCTTCTTTAGTCTTTGCCTCTGTTGCAAACACCATCTTCTCCACCAAATGCAACAGTAGTAGTACTGGATCCACACAATTGCTCACCCATCAGCCCTTCCTGAGCAATGCCTACCTACTAAGGTGCAAGGAGCTTTGCAGGGGACAGCTTTGCAATGTGCAGCCTTTCCCTCCCCCTTCCCCATGTGCTCAGTCCACATCAAAGTCGGGTGTAGAAGAGGGGTGGCACTCAGAGGGAGTTGTTTCTGTATAGGGACTGCAGTTGGCCCTCATCCTTGTTTGGGGTGCCCAAGGGATTGAGAGAACAGGTCTTTGTGATCCCTCCTCACCATGCAAGTGACAAAGACAATTTGTCCTTAAGCATTGGAAAAGAATGTCCTACTATCAAAATACATTTACATGTAAACTATGCCTATTGACTTCAGTGCTGGCCAGTAAGTCTCTAAAACTGCAAAACAAGTCTTGAGTAAGTTCTGCAAAAACACAATGTTCTGAGATATTTTGAACGGGCAGCTAAGAATCTGTTTTAATGGTAAACAATTACATTCTTCTGTCATCTGATACTTTATTTTTAAAAAATTTTGTGCGTGTGTGTGTGGGGGGGAACTATGCTTTCTGAATTTTCAATAGTTCCTTTGTTAAAGCATCTGGTACTCACATAATTGAAAAGATGTTTGTTCAGTGGCATGCTTGAGAGTACAGTTATTTAATCTTAATGATAAAGCCCCGAGGACAGAAAATCATAAGTAGAAACCTCTTGTTATTTATCAAAAAAGAAAAAGGACTAAACACACCTAATCTAGCCTCAAATTTAAATTCATGCTTGATGGAAAACTATTGATACAATTCGCAACTTGCAAAGTTTTCTTAGAAGCTATGAACAGTTAGGATAAAAAGCAGGGCGAAAAGCAAAACAAAACAACAAAGCTAGTATGACAAAGAAAAACTGCTGTTTGGCAAGGGGTTTGGGTCAAACAAAGAACTAGCTGTAGTTTACAGAATGACATAACACTTAATTAATTTTTGCCTGAGGATGTTTTCACACTCAGTGTAAACCAAAACCTTTTATTAATTACAACTTGTATTAAAGACAACCATAAGCATTTTTATATAGATGTTATAATAGGCTCCTATTTTTCTATCTAGGAGACTGGCTGCTGTTTCTTACAGAACACTGCTGAAATGCCCACACTTTGCAAAGTGATCTAAACGCTTTAAGAAAACCAAACAGTATTTGTGTGGGAACGCTAGACTCTTGCATATTGAATTACTTTACAGTATCCTTAGAGTAGAAAGTCTTTATAGCTGTTAAAGAAAAACCTTTTAAGGGCTTTATTTTGACCTGGTTTATGTTTTCATAACACAATGATGAGGGTTGTTTTTTTTTGTTTTCTGTTTTTTAATTTTATATAAGAGCTGCCATACTGGGTCAGATCATAGTCCATCTTGCCCAGTATCCTCTCTCTGGTAGTGGCCCATAGCCTTTTTGACCACTGCTGCATACTGAGTGGGAGTTTTTGGAGAACTATCCGTGGTTACTCCAAGATCTTTCTTTGGTTGGTAATAGATAATTTAGAACTCACCATTGTATATGTATGCTGGGGGGAGGGGGGAGAGAGAAACATACATGGAAAAATCAGTAGAATGGGGCTCTCCTACTTAGCTTTTGCAAACTTCTATCACCTAGATTTTTTTGTTGTGCATAAGGATATATACTTAGTATGTGCTGCAGATCTCAGATATTATAGTGCCAAGTACAGTTTTAAAAACCAGATAAACTAACAGACTGTTTCTCAAAGTATGGGACACACCTTCCCTGGTGAGTCAAGAAGAACTACCCAAAGAGGTACGAACAGACCTCTCAGTTGTTCTCCAATGTTTCAGCATTCATTTCTTTAAAAAAGCTGTCACAAACTGTTATGGTTGTGCAGAAAACTTTCCAAATGTGAAGCGACCGTAGCCGATACCTGAGTCTGCAGAAAGTCTGAAACAATGACTCTGAGGTATGAATTGCCCCATTCATTTCAAAGGATGCTAATTCAGATGCCAATGAAATACTTGCAACGTCAACATTGTTAACTATTTCACTGCTCATCAAAGCATGTCAGGCAGAAGTATCGTATTACAAATACCAACTGCAGCATTTCCCAAGTTGTATGTGTGAATGCTCTATGTAGAGACTACTCTGGGGAAAACATAAGGGCTGGCAGTCAGAACAAGGCCTTTCCATTTTATTGCTCATATTTTACTTTTTTATTACCTTTTGTTTTGGGCTTTTAAACATATCACAAAGTGATTTTCTTGTAACCCTTATGAAAAATCCCTAATGCAACGTCACGAGCATTGTAGAAATGGAGCTTCTTGTTTACCTAGGACAATGAAAGCCGTCAATCGTTCGTTTTGTGCGAAAGCAAAAGAAACCCCAAACCCTAGGTGTGAAAACCACATCTGCGTTATTACTAATATCCTAGAACACACTGTGAAGAATATTGCTTTGAAGAAAAGTAGCCATTTCTGATTGTTGCGTGTACCAATGATCAAAGATACAGATTCTGACAGTGAACTGTGAGAAGTGTAAAGTTGTGTAGGTTGGGGAAGAAAGGCTCAATTTGAACCAGATAATGTTAATAACACACTCAGACTGAGCGTCTTTCTGTTATCACCCAAAGTAACTGCATTAAAGGATTCAAGAAAAAAAGTAATGACCAAAATAACAACAACTTGTAAGCTCTGTACAGTTCAAGTCATCTACATAGTAACAGCCCCACAATGGGAAAACATTAATGCTTTTTATATTGGTAATCATCATCTGTAACATGAGCAATTAAGAACAATACTAATGGACTATGGCCAAGAGCCTGGTACTAATATTAAAAACTGACAGAGATGAATAGGTTTGGAAGCAAAACTAAGCTGACAAAGATATTTTTATGAAGTGCTTGGGCCTATTTGATTTAAACCAATCAGAGGCAGGTTCAGACCAGTCAGGCCTACAGCGACAATAATGCATTCGTTGGCATTATATGATTCCTGCAAGGCTTTAAATAAAAACATCCATTGATTCTATTTAGCAACCTGCACTTTCATTATGACACTCATTAATAAACCAAAAGTAGCCTAACTAATACACAAATAACATGTACTGAAACACTGGCAACCTTACTTTGTTTTAAAATGAAAAAATTTACTGGAAACATGAAGCACATTACATGAAAAATGAATCACTTGATAGTGCATAATAAATCTTTCTTCCTCTTCCAGAAAAACAAAGCAGACAGACTCAGTGTTAAAAGCAAGCTATCTTAGTCATAGTGATTACTATGTGCAATGCTGAGGTAATAGCATTAGAGATCTGTTCATTCCAAGCTGTTGGCTACACACACACACTCAAAGTTCTGTGAGCTGGCATCCATGCATCCTAATTCAGACTAAATTCTGCAGCTGTGACCCCTCATAACTCTGTCTTTAGATGAGGTGATATCGTCCCGAATGCCACTGGGTTTCAGGTGATGTTTTGGCCCTCTGCCTATGCATTGTTAGTTTTAAGCACCTACTGAAAGACAACTCTCCTCCTTAGAGTGATCAGAAGATTCAGCTCTTCTCTTTAGAACAGCAGTGGGCAACCTGCGGCTCATCAGGGTAATATGATTGCGGGCCACGAGACATTTTGCTGATGCCCCCCATATCTCCCGGTAGCCACAATTCGCTGTTCCCGGTCAATGGGAGCTGCGGGAATGGGAGCACCATTCCCAGTCAATGGGAGCAGCTCACTGCTTCCTGCAGCTCCCACTGGCCAGGAATGGTGAACTGTAGCCACTGGGAGCTGCAGGGGGCTGTGCCTGCAGATGGTCAACACCAGCAAAATGTCTCATGGGCCACAATCAGATTATCCTGATGGGCTGCAGATTGCTTACCACTGCTCTAGAACCAGTTCAGAACTTTGTGAAACTCCACCCAACAGGAGGGAAGACTTCCTGGGCACACCTGGGAGCAGGCCTCCAGCCTGGGTAGACAGACTTGCATTAGCGTTGCTGTAGTTAGAGTGCTCAAAATAGCAGGGTAATGTCATGACACTGGTGGCAGCTTGGATTAGCCACCTGAGTCCAAGCCCATCCCACTCCCTGGGCCCAAGTTCAGGGCGCTAGCCAGCTCTGCCACCCAAGTCACAACATCTACACTGCTGTGTTTTGTGGATTAGCTTGAGCAGAGCTAGAGCAAGTCTGTCCCCCTGGACTGGGAGACATGCTCCCAGCTGCAGTGCAGAAATACCCCTCCTCCTCAGCATCAAGAAGGCGGGGCATTACCAGATCAATGGCGGGGGCAAGTACTATTTCATAGAATCATAGAATATCAAGGTTGGAAGGGACCTCAGGAGGTCATCTAGTCCAACCCCTGCTCAAAGCAGGACCAATTCCCAACTAAATCAGTTGGGAAGTGATCAGAAGATTCAGCTTTTCACTTAAGAACAGTGGTGGGCAACCTGCGGCCCACCAGGGTAATGTGATTGAGGGCCGCAAGACATTTTGCTGATGCCTCCCATATCTCCCGGTGGCCATTATTCACTGTTCCCGGCCAGTGGGAGCTGTGGGAATGGGAGCACCATTCACAGTCACCATTCCCAATTTCACTTCACTGCTTACTAATGCTGTCACTCAAAGGTCATTCAAACCAAGCATTTTCAATATTTTTAAGCCAGTGTGTAAACTAGTACTAACTTTTTCATCTTAAGAAAAACTAGTTAAGACAACATGACTGCCAGTGATTTCCAGTTTTAAAGAACAGCAAGGCTAAACCAAACAACAGTGGTATCAGAGAAGTCAGGGAATCATGCATTCTGTCTCTAGTAAACAGGAACAGGCCAGCAGATTTCAAAGAGTAGAAAAGTAAATTATAAACCTGTACATTTTTCTGCTGAATGTCCCACACAGCCTGAATAGTGAGGTCATTGAGTGCTACTTCCAGGCTTAACTCAATTTCCAGTTATCTTTACAGCTCACCTTTAATTTAAAAAGCATACATGTGTCCCGAATCAGAAATTCTGATCTATTTCTGTAGTGCAGCACTATTTTAGATTAAATATCATCAGATCACTTTGGCTATAAATGAGCATTACATTTTCAGCTGCTGTAGTCAGACTTACCAACTGAAACAAACCTAGGCAACTTTGTCTTTTTCAAGATTAATACCCTTTTTCTCTGGTGAAAAAAGTAGCTAATACTCTAAAATCCAGAGATTAGCCTGGACCTTCTCTTTTTGAATCAAGATTTGGTAAAGGATAGAATTTCAGTTTCATGCCTGAGGCTAAATGAAGACTAGACTTCAGATTTAATGGTGCCAAATCTGACAAGATTTCAACACCAAATGCCGTCTTTTGATGGCGTGCACATGAACTAGAAAACAGGCCTTTTCTGGCTTCAGGTTTAACCCAGAACCATAATTATAAGAAAGAATTTGAATTCGAGCATTCAAAACCAAGCCACCTGAAATATGAAGGCGTTTGGACCATAGGAGTTCCACTTAAGGCCCATCTCAATGATAAACCAAAAAAAAGTATTTTCTTCTAATAATAACTCATTGAGATGTCTCAGGGGGAAGTATATTTGTCCTTTGGTAGCCTAGTGAATGCTTGTGAATCCAAGGAGTGTCAGGAATCTAGTTCACTTTGCTATTAGTGCACTGGGTTGGAAATACACAAGGACTGATGTATTTTGCAGCATATCCTCATTGAAGTACTCAAGATGTCACATGAAAAGCATCTCTGTGTATCAAGAGCAGAATATATGGTTTTATATGCAACATAATAAACTACTAACATGAAAGGGGAAGGAAAGAAAGGGGTATTCCTGGCCTCACATTTGTGTCTGGTTCATTCATCTCTCCACAACTACAGTGGACTCTCTCTTAGCAAGCCTCTCCTTTCCACTTTTACGATTTCATACTAAAGCCCGGTAGATCTCTATGTCTTCTGGGCCCAGCCAACTGTAATGTTTAAATCTCATGTGCTTCTCGGGATTCCCTGTCAAATAAACAATATGCTATAAAATACATCTGGTGAGGGGAGTCCCAGGCTGCTGGCCCAGACACAACAGAAAGACAAGGAGCCTGTTGAGGTGCAGTAATGGAGAGGCGGAGCCTAATGTCAGTTCTGATTAGCACACAATCTGATCAGTCAATTAAGCATACAAAACATGTGTTCATTCCCCTTTCATATTAGTGGTTTATTATTTTACACATACAGCCCTAGAGTATATTCTTCTCTTGATGCACAGAGATTTACTCATGTGACTTCTTGGGCACTCAGATGAGGTTGCACTACAAAGTGTGTCAATCGGAATTTGCCCCTGTGCACTGATAGCCAAGCAAAACATCTTACCCTGTTGATCCTGCCTGTTTGGGTCGGACTCCAGAAAGTTTCTAACTCTTAACTTTTGAGAGGGTTATGAAGTAGCTTCTTCATAATAGACCATAGGGCCTTATGTTGGGGGTACTGATGTTGGAGTTTAAGATTAGCAATTCCCCCCATCAGTTATGGTTTGTATCCAGCAGTATGCTGAATATCTAATGCTCTATAGGAAGTTGCAGAACTCACGCTCATATAGCTTAATTGTGCAATGCTTTGCACGGGCAAAAACAAATGCTTTCCTCCTGACCTCCACAGGCAGCCACTTTATAACCTGGAACATGAGGTCAGATTTCCCTTATTTTAACTCAAATACACACACACACTTGAGTAATAGTAACTGTATAAAAAAGAACGCCTTTCAAAAAATTCTAGCTACAGTGTTTTATTTAATGTGTGTTGGCTTCCTAAACCCTGGAAGTTATCATCTACATTAGAAGAACAAGAAATCTGCAATTCTAACCAGCAACACTGGCTGCAGAGAAAAACAAGAGTGTTGGCAGCAGCTTCTGTGCAGGGAGGAGAGGAAGAAAGTACCGAGGAATAGAAGTGCAATGCTTTGCATGACCTGCAATATTAACAGCATCCAATAATGCGAGCCACCCCATTATTTTGGATCTTGACAACTCGCCTAATTTGTATTCCTGAAAATTTTTGAATACAAATGGTAGACTATTTAGTTGTCATTTAGTATTTTCTCTTTAATATGTTTTGTTCAATTTTGCAGCTGCTCTACTAGAAATGCTATGGTAAAATATAGGTATGAAGCAAAAAGCAATCAGCTGTGTGTTTTGTTTGTTTTGCCATTGGAGACACACACACTCTGGTTTAAATTACAGTGGATTATAGGACTATATTGTTGAAGGAATATTTACTATGCCTTTAAGAGAGCGCGCTCTCTCTCTCTCTAAAATTCTTTACAAAATGGTTTGAAGGCTCTCCAAATTAATTTTTTCTTTATTAAACAAGCATTTCATATTAGTTATCTTACCTTTCATAATGTCTGCGAGTACATGTAGCAGCACTTGTGCTTCCAGGGTTACCACCTAATTCATCATAAATATGTTTCCATTGTCGACGAGCTGTTATCTGTAAAAATGGCAATGGAAAATTTAATCTTGCATCTTTACAGATTCTATAGCATTTGAGTTCACAAATACATGTGTGGTACTTAGAACAGCATGCAATACAAATACCATAAAAGCCCTTGCAGAATGTATAGTGTTCCTATGCTTTTTTAGTAAGATTACATTATATTAATCTGTTTTCTTTTTTCTAAAATGGAGTTTTACTCCTAGTTCATTGTCAAATCACTTGCAATTCAGTCTTGCAATAAAGAATCTCAATCAATATAGGGTCATTACCATCAGAAGTTATGCAGACAAATCCCGTGGTACATTATGAAAATGAAGCTAGAACTAACCACAAATAATGATTATGTAGTTATTTTAACTGAATTAGAGAAAATAAATCTGTTGCTAAATCCAAATCCACCATGGACTCTCTAAATCCACAAAAGCATAGGCTGTAACTCTATATGTTACAAGCTGTTTATTTTTATCCATTTATGTCAGTAAAATATATAGATCAAATGGTAATGAAATCTTAACTTACTCCAATATTAATATTTGAGCTATGTATTTTATTGGACTAAGTCGATGAAAATAAACATCTTGTAACATATTGAGCTGCATTCCATGCTTTTGTTTTTTGTACAAAAATTAGGATTCTGCAGAATAACAGATGGAAGACCTGGCAAAAGAATTGTTTCTGAATACCACTTCGTTATTTTATATATTTTGCTATATTTAAAACAGGAAGAAAAACAGGAATAGGACAAACATAATAGATCACTCTCTTCTGCATGCAGCTCATAAAGAGGGCCAGTGGGAAATTGTGGGGAAAAGATTGAGACAATTGTGGGGGAATTTTGTCATTTGCTTTGGAATGCTGTGGAGCTTAATATATTCAGACCCAGAGGCTTCTTCAAAGTTACCCACAGAGCTGTCAATAGAGTTCACTTAGGAGCTAACGGCAGCAATCAGAAGAAAACAAATATCATAACTTGCAATCTGGGGCCTATAATTTTAATCTAAAGAAGAAGAGATTCATATGGTAGTTAAATATTACAGGCTAAACGGTGCCTTCTTGTGCTTTGCATAAAAGGAAAACCCTTCCTTTGCAAACAATATGCTCTGAAAGCAAAAGGATAGCTGGAGATATGTTATTTGTAATGTTATAATTTCTGTGAAGGTTTCTGACATTTATCATTTGTCTAGTTCTCATTAGAAATAACCGTCACCTACTTCTAGCTGCAGGTAAAATTAAAATGCTACAGTACTTTATTCATCAGTAGCTTAAGCTTGTCGCAGAAACTTCTGTGAACGTATTTAATGCATATATTGGGGTAAATTCAATATTTAGCTGCAATCTTCATCCAACCTTTTTGTTTTACATAAAGAAATGACTGCATTCACTCTTTTCATTTCCTTCTTCCTTAACCCACACAAAGCCTGCACGGAGGAGGGGAATAAGAGGTGATATATCGCAATTAAGGGACAAATTTTGGCTAAGTGGATGATTTAAATAGGAGTCATACCCTCAACTGAGGTCACAGTTTGGTCCCAAGTATATTTTGTTCAGATTCTTATATCAACTCACCACCATAGTATCTATTTATCACTACTGTCTGTCATCACCATGTTAAACTCGCAGCTCAAAATGCTGAAGTCATGAGTTTAACCCCATAGTGATGTGAGCATGTGAGCATGAATGGATTCTTCTTCTGCAATTAACTCTTTGTCAAGGGCCTGCTCTTACTTCCAGTGGACTCAACAGGAGTTTTGCCATTAGCTTCAATAAGAGCAGGATCTGACTTGATGGGGCAAATGCTTGGCTCTGATGAAGCTGTTTTGCACCACTTGAGCAGCACAAAACCACCTTAAATCCAGCCAAGCTGCTAGCTCTGGATTCTCCTCCTATAGAGGAATCTCTGGATAGTGTTGCTGGCCCTTTTCTAATTCCCTTAGCATAGGAGTGTGCTGTGGGTGAGTTGGAAGACGGTGATCCCAGGGTACTGCAGTGGCACCATAGAGGTTGTTGCAGGTGGCTGTAAATTAGAGCAGCTGATAGGCCTCCAGCAGCCCAGCGTCTGTCCTGAGCCAAGCACAGCTAAGCTGAATCAAAGGATTGCGGGAGTGTGGGGGGGGGCAATGCTTGTTTGGCTGAGAATATTTACACTATTTATAAATTATATGTTAAAACAGAAAGAATCAGCAACAAAAAGATTACAGGTTCCATTTTCAAAAATGCCTACATGACTTAGAAGCCCAAGTTCCATTTATAAAAGTGATTTGGGCACTTAGGAGCATAAGTCTCATTGGAAGACAATGGTAATTAGGCTCCTAAATCACTGTCACCTTTGAAAATTTAACCCTATAACTGAAATGTAACAATTTCTTTAAATTAGTAGAATATGCTTTATAGATTTCTGTCTCATGTATACTAATAAAAATATTATTATTTACATAATATGTTCATTAAATTATTTATTTCTACTACAAATTCAACCTGCTGTAAGGGTCAGTACACCACTGAAATCAATGGGATTGGGCCTTCTTATGCCAGGGCTAAATTTAGCATGCTGATGTAGCGAACACAGCATGGCACTGAGTACCTTTTGTGCTTGAAAGTCTAGTTTTTATGATTAATACATTTCAAAAAGGCCCAAAAATGTGATTATAATTTCCTTAACCAACCTGAACAAAATACTATATTGTGAAAACTTTACAAAACAGAAGCTATAGCTACTGTCATTCAGGGTAATGATCATTCAAATTTAACAATTCAATAATGAAAATTCAAATTTAACATTAATATTGACCAGGTCAACACCAAAGCTTCCTTTGGTCCTTCTCCTTTAATTGAAGTCACTCGCATCTGCCTTCAGTGATGGACATCCTAATGTAACATGGGAAAGACGCTGTTTGGTACTGTTGTTATCCAGCTACAATATATTCTACACAATGATTAATCAAGCTAGGTCAATACAAATAGTGTCCTGACTTGGAAAAAATGTTAAATGTATTCTTGAGTAAGGGCACGTCTACATTAGAGCATTAGTTAAAGCGTATTAAACCCATGTGGATGCTCTCATTCTGAAGGGAAGTGGTGGCAGTTTTTGAAGGGGATTCGCGAAAGCTAACTAAGGCTACTGGATGAGAGTGTCCACATGGGGGTTTGATGGGCTTTAACTTGTGCATTAAAATCACATCTTTTGTTAATTTGGCTTAACTTTCCTGAGTGCCATTTGTACAGGCCTACTCTAATGTTGAATGCTTCAAAGGCTGAAACTACCCTGGTGGATGAAATTTCTTGTTGGTCCTTTCTCTATGCTTCTGTCAGTGTTCTTGATAAACTTTGCTCCTAAGGCCAGAATGCTTGGAATCCCAAATCCCTACTCTACACTTCAAGGAAGTTGCATCACATGTCACCCTCACCTTCACCTGCAGTGGCTTTTCTCACCAGTGCTATATTTAGTTCCAAAATGCTTTTCAAAACTCTCCAGACATTTGTTCCATTCTATCATTCCAAGCTAATTTACAACAATGTGGCTCTATTCATTATAATGTGCCTTTACATGTTTAAGTTAAAAAACTAGTTTCCAAAATATATTCTGTCTCTCCTCTTTTTGAATGCTTGAGTTCTTTACATAAATGGCCTGATATATGCATGCAAGGTTGTGCGTGTGCAAAGATGTAAGCGTGTCCTGAAAGGTGCTGAGTCTATTGTGTATACCTTCCATGCTGGGCATCTTACAGGACTGAACACACAGAGGGCTACTTTTCAGGCACTTCAGACCAAATCTCCGTGGTAATTGTAGAAAACATTTAGGAAATCCTAGGGCAGTAAAGAAAATGAACTCTTTGCAGTATCCTACCTTCAATACCTACTGTTAGCTACCTAACACAAAGGCAGTATGTTTGAATACAATTACTATGAAACATACTTAAATAATGTTAGTTCTTGTGCTCCATTCCAGGACCTGTAGCTTTTCAAAACTCCATGACATAATTCCTGGCCAACAGAATTTAAAATTAAAAAAGAGATGAGTCTATGCAGATGCGTGAAGTCAGATTCAGATATCATAAGAACAAAGGCAGGCAATGATCAGTTACACATTACAATGTCAGCCACAGGCTGACAAAATTAAAAGCAACAACCTTATATATATAAAGGAGAAGGCTGCTTATAGAAAAGCTTTTAACAGATGCTTCTACTTTAAAACGTTTAAAAAGTCTTTTGCACAATAATCCCCATCACCAGCTATCGCTTTCTCACAAAGTTTAGCATTTGTTTATTTCATGCTGCATACCTAACAATGATTTAATGGCCATGATGCTGACCTCATGTTTGTATGGCACCTTTCCTCCAAGCAGTATCTCAAAGGCCTTTAGATACTGATTTTGCACAAAATATATACATTATATATATCTATATCTATATATCTATATAGATATAGCTTCGCATCCCACTGCTGTATAGGCATCTTTGGGGTGAAAGGTGGCAATGGTTCAATAGCATATAGCAATACTATGCGAACAGTTAGGGCACAGAGTAAAGAAGAGTATCACAGCTAATTCGTAACATAATAATTAATTATGTACTTCGGATTTTAGCCAGAATACCAGTGACTGATGCCTTAGGATCTTGGGTAACATTTTCAGAAGCTCCTAGGCTACTTAGGGTAAGTCTCATTTTCAAAAGCAATTTAGGTGCCTATGTCCCATCTGTATGATAGTACATCCAGCACCACGGTGTCTCCTTTAAATATGCTGATGTAATGCTCTAATGCTGACTCAGAGAAAAAGGTGTCACTTCCTGATTCACCAAAAATAGCTCAGTCAACACTTCAATTTCCCTGGAAGTCTCCCATCTAAGAACTGCTCCAGCCTGACCTTGATTAGCTTAGGAAGAGTGACAAGATCCCACTTCAAGGCAGTAGAGCTGCAGTGACATTTAATTCACTAGAAACTGAATAATTTTATCTTTCTCTCAGGGGTGTTGTGAGGCTTTAATTCATTTATGTTTGTAAAGTGCTCTAAGGTCTTAAGGTGAGAAACACTATGCAAAGTACTGTAATACAGTAAAAGCTTTGTTACTGAGCATGTTGAAGGAATGGGGGGTACCTGTTAGTCAAAAATTCTGATTAACTAAGTTACCAATAAAGGGAGGGAGTTCGGGTGCAAGAGGGGGCTCAGGGGTGGAAGTTGGGTGCAGGAGGGGTTTCGGGGTGCCAGATCCAGGTGGCACTCACCTCAGGTGGCTCCCTGCAAGCAGCAACATGTTCCTCAGATTCTAGGTGGAGCCTCATGCCAGCGCTTGAGGTGAGGGCAGCACATGGAACCACCGTGGCCATTCCCCCACCTAGCAGCAGCAGGGACATGTCGCCACTTCCAGGGAGCAATGTGGAGTCAGGTAGGAAGTCTGCCAGCCCCGCTCCAGCTGGACTTTTTATGAGATATCAGAAATGCCGGTTTCTAGAGCTTTCCATTTGGTAACATGCCAGATAACACAGCTTTTACTCTATTACTATGGTAGATGTTGATTTCAGCAGCTAACCTAAATGCTTGCTTGAAGGGAAGTGGATCCCCCATGAGTTTCAAAAGAGATAGTTCCATTTTGTGAGGAACTAGCCAAGCCTTTGTTTTTTATTTAGCTTGCACTATGAGCCAGGGAGATTCATATGGCACTGGTAATTCTGTGACTGTGATATTATAAAAATATTCTGACCCTTCACTACAAATAAGACACTGAGAATCTTTAGCAGAAGCACAAACATAAATGACACATTGGGACTGACAATGATCTGATGATACTAGCAAAATACCTGGTGTTATGCTGGTTTTACAGCAGTGTGAGATCAGAATCAGGCTCAATGGGCTTACACTGATGTTAAGTGAATGTGAGAGCCGAACCACATCAGTTAACTGCAGCCCATTATACTATCTCTGCTTTACCAATAAATGTGTGTAACCACTTTTAGGACTCTTTAAAAGAGTTTGCATGCTGGAATAGGGAGGGTAGGGTGGGGAACATAAAATCTGCCAGTTTTAATTATTCCACTGAATGTGAGAATGTAAACTTTACAGCTATTTCAATTAAAAAGTATCTGCACATTCTAGTCAACAGCAGTCAGGCAACTTGCCATTGTAAATGCAAAAGGGTAATTTTAATTACACTCATATTTGCTTTCTGTTTGTAAACTGCATGCTACCTTAAACCACGCCCATGTTCTATAGCTATATATATTTCTAAGTGTTCTTTTCTTTATGACAAGAAAACCCCTATTTCTAGGCAAAAGAAAGTTTCCAGTAGGAGTATTGCTAGTTCTTATTGCCCCCAAACAGAAAGGTGAACAGAAGGTTCTTGCAGCACAGAAAGCCATGGAGAATAATTCTTTCATCCAACCTCTACAATCATTTACTCTGAAGGCTCCATTTGGCCTGATTTTCAGAAAGTGTTGAACACTCAGAGCTCCCATTGACTACAGGGAGGGAGCACATGCTTAATACCATTTGGGTCATAGATTTCTTCCTGTGTGTGTGATTGTGCCAAAACTGGAGCTGTAAATGGCTAGCCTGAAATAATCCCACTATCTCAAACTCACACCACAAGTTTGGGAACATTTAAAGGTGACAAACAAAAATAAACAAATTCAAGTGGACTACTTAATAATCAGAATACAGATTTAATTTAGATCTACTTATACTTTATTTAAGGACAAATTCTGCCACTCTTTAAATTGAATAGGTCCCTGCCATGCAGATAGTTCTATCAGTGCCTATGGAGTTATTTGCATACCAGAATACTCTGAGTGCACATAGGTGGCAAAATCTGGTCCTTAAGAAATTACACTATCACTAATTTGCCTGAGATTTTACACTTGGGAGTGAATAGGTTTATCCATGATTCTAGAATAAATATTTCCATCCATCCCATTCTAGCCCCATGGGGCCTTTTTTTATCTCTCATCAATGCACACAATAGCACAATTAATTACACTTTGCTAAATTCCATGGTGATGAGTAAGGGTGTGAATGGGTCAGAAAATGACTGAAAGTGGTTGAAAGGGACAAAACACTCTAACAGTCTCCAATTTAGCATTCAGGATTATGAGTGTACTGTAGACGCTGAGGGTTTGGACAGAGGAAGAGGTGTAGTAGGAAATGCAGCTAAAGCAGCACCCCCCACTACATACCAAATTTAATTTATACCCAAACCATCCTCATCTGTCACAGAGCAAGACAGTTCTTCAATTCTGCTATAAGAAAGTATAAGTCTCACTGATTTCAAAAAGAGTGGATCAGGCCCACTGGCTTCAATGGGAGTTATTCTAGATTATGCCAGAGCTAAATCAAATATCAGAATATGAAACTTGTGTAAAAATTATATTCATTTTGCACATCCAGTTCCTAACTACGCTACTTTTGTGCTTACACATTTTTTGTGATCAGCACACACCACCGTTTAAGTTTCAGTTGAATAATCCCAATGAGCCTGTTCTCCTGGAAATGAGGAATGCCCCCATCATTTGAAGACATCTATTAATGAAAAAGAACAAGAGGTTTGAGAGAGGGATGTACTGCCACTAATTTATATTGAACAGTGATAGGCCTCATATTTCCCCTCAGACTCTCATTCCCCTTGCCCCTTTCCATTACTGATGATAATCTCACTATTTATTTTACCTGTCACCCAGGCTCACAATCTTGGTATCCTAGTCAGTGCCTTCCTTCCGCTCCACACATCAGAATTTCCCCAAATCCTGCCAGTCCACCTTGTTTAACATGCCTAAATCCATCCTTTCCTCTCTCATTCTGGCACTAAAACCCACATTTATGTCTCGCTTATCCTACTGCAAACTCCTCCACACTGGCCTTCCCTGCCGCTAACCTCATTCCCTGCAAATATATCCAAACCATTGCTGTGAAAATTATCTGCCTCCCTGAGCTTTCTGAACGTGTCACTCTCATATTCAAATCCCTTCGCTGCCTTCTCTTACATTCTGGATCAGGTTCAAGTTTTCAGTCCTTACCTTCAGCGCATTTTACAACTTGGTGCAATTACTCATAGCTCATGATTACTGTAGATGTATATCTATGGTAGCTATTTCTGCATACACACACACACACACCTGGGTGTATTTAATAAAGATGTTACATGTATATTAATGAAAGGCAGCTAAATCATAAAAGCCAAATCAGACATTTCTATTGTGAACACTAGATGCTTGGTTTCACAAAATCTCCACCACACCCACCCCAGTATAGCGATTATATTAATTAATAGAACAATATGCTTTATTGTGTGGAAAGAAAGAGTGTTTATTACATGTTGGCTCAAATCAGTTTGAATTTCTTGATTTTGTGTCTCTTGTCATTTCTCAACAGTACAGACACATCCCAGATTACTTCGTAAACAAAGCAAAAATAATTTCCCCCAACCAACTGCAGCAGGAACTGCACAACTTAATCAGATCATTGTGTGCAAAGAAAATATTTCCAATGACGACATCTTCCTATGCCAATTGGCTTTTATTACAGATGTCATCTCTATGTGCAGTATTAATGCACTCTTTCTTCTCATTTCAAGATTTTAATCTTAGTTTGTTGCTCTAATATTTTATTAGTTCAAAATACATGCTCTAAAATCCATGGCCATCAAATTTTCCTGTGAGCTAAAAATAAACTGCTCTTGTCAGATATGGTTAGCTGATAAAAAGTGTCAGAGACTTTTCTGAATTACTCTGATAACTTCCTGTTTATGTGGTACTGACCCTTGTCTAATAAAGGTCTTTTACACTAGCATAAAGGAGAAGATACAGCAACATACTATCCCTTAATGGCAATACTGATTACTTTTGAAAGCCTTTAATACATTTCCCATATTAGACATGAACAGATGTCAGAGATGTTGCCAAGTGAAATTTCTTTTATGCAATCTTGGCTTGTTGTACAATAATAGCCCTTTCTCAACATGGGAAAAAATTACAGACCCAACTAATTTCCTTGACAGGGAAGAGTTACATATGTTTTCCACTTGTAGCTTTTACGACAAGTTTACAATTTTGCCAAACCTGGAACTAATTGGGACCATTTCCAAAAATGGTCCAATAAACCCACAATGTGTACAGCTATTCTAAAATGCAGTAAATGATTGTTTGCTTTTACATTTTTTTTTCTAACAGGGGAAAGTTAGATTGCACAATTATTCCATTTAAGTTACTTAAACACTTACTGTTTCATATCCTCCCAGTTTTTGAGCAGCTTGAAACATAGTCCAAAGGTTAACTGTTAGAGGGACAATAAGTATTTAGATAAGCATTCCATTAACCAACTTATTTCAAAGAAATGTAAATTAAACAATTATTTTAAAGAAAAATAGAAAAAAATGTTCACAAACCCTGAAAAAACTTTTGAGAAACAATTTACAAAAGGTATTTACATAATTTGAAGAGTAAATGTTACTCCTAACTATATATTTAAAAAAAATACATGTGAAGGAACAAATTTAGGAGTGAAAATTACATTTAGACAGAGTTATGGAGTTTATTCTACTTTTCTAATAAGAAACACAGTATAATAGCTGCATTTTACAAGTTTCCATAACTCTGACAGTAAAAACTAGCACAAAGACTATTATTTTTTTAAAACAGTTTGAGTTATCAGTAAGAGCTGCAGCCCACGTGATATACAGCGACCATTCTCTAAACAACGATATCTTATATCTACTGTAGCTCAGATAAGGGCCTCCATAATCAATAAACCGTAGGGCCATGTGAGAATGCACTAATGGAGGGAGAATGCACAGACATCATATTTGTCCTAGCACATCAGCACACATGTACAATAGACAGCCATAATTTGGTTGCAAGTGCTGGCAAGCCCAAAGGTGGAGACAAGATAGAATTACCACTATATTTATTACTTCAGAGTTGCGGTGGCCCTGCCTTGCCTTTTGTGCACTGTCAAGCACTGACAGGACTACATGGTGGTGGAAGTGGTGAGAGGGGACAGAGGAAACACCTTCAATACAGCCTAGCAAGAACCACTCTTCTTTGCACTCCCTCCTGCATAATGCCTCCTTCCACATGACTGCCTCCCCCCTGTCCCGAGCTGAGCAGGGCCATAATGTGAAGTGTTAGTTCTTTTATTTATTTATGTATTTTTAATTGATAGAAGGGTAACTGATGGTGATCCTGTATTAAAGATCTATACAGGATTTCAGCAACACATGGTGACTTCCAGTGGCATTAATACAAATATTTCAAGCCAGAGTCAGCAATAACGCAGCAGATCAAAGAGGACAGAATTTGTTCTCTTACAGGGGAAATCTCTGTTGTAGTGTACATACTGGTTCTCCCCTCTAACCTATTTATATTGGCAATATTTACACATATAATGTCAGACAAATATAGAGCCAGTCCTGCAAACACTTACACATGTGAGTAAATTTACTCACAGGAGTACATTTACTCATGTGCTTAAGTACTTGCAGGACTAGGCCTATCCACTGTAATAATGTATGTCAAGCAACCCTATGCAGTTCAGCTAAATATTATTGATCCTATCACAGACCTGGGTATTTTGGAAATAATGGCTTTTCTTACCATTTGAACTGACAGTATCTACTGGTTTGGGGCGTGTGGGATAAAAGGAAAATAAAAAGGCACTCTTCCACATAAAATGCTCAGAAAGTCTCATTGAACCCTGAGCTATTTCAAAGCTATTGAGAGCTTTGCTTAGGCCTTGATTTAATCTGAATCAATGCATAATGCAACAAAGCTGTTCATAGTACATTAATTTTACTTCTATTTCAAGCAGCCAAAACATTGTAATCACTCAGAGTTATATAAGTTTATAATGGCTGCTAGAGGTCTGTTGCAATCAGTGCCAATTGCTATTAGGTATGTAAATTGTTATGTAAAACATACAGGTTTGACATTCATCAAAATAACACGTGGTTTTAATCTTTGGAGATAAATTCAAGTAAATAGTATTTCAAACCATGGATTTCTTACTTTGAAGTAATTTAAGTACCATTCAGTCTATATATATACACACATACTGTATATATAATGTATATGTATGTGTGTGTATATATATATTATATATACACACACACACGTAGATACACATACACACATTTATATTTAGACACACACACACATCCCAGGTATAGCTTTTGTTGTAAACTCTGAAACAGCCCTACTTACTATGCAATATTTATGCAGAATGTAGTTACAACTGCATCTTCTCTACCTACAATTGTTTTACAAATTGTGTCACTAAAAACTGTACATGCCAAAGCAATTCTAAACATTGTATTCTGTATTAAACAGATACAGACTATTTTTATAGTCTCTGAAGTCAGTAATTTATTACCTATAAACAAATTTTTAGGCTTAAAAATATGATCCCTTTTGTGCCTTTCTTGACCTCCTTTAAATGTCTCCCTTTAATATCTGTCTTTTCATAAAGAACATCTGGGCACAATAAACATACGTCACATTATTAACTCAGAAGAAAGGCATTACAGATACTGCAGATTTACAAAACAGAAAACTAGAGAGTTTTCAGCATGCCTATTTCTAGTCAAAATCAGTGGATTTAAACCTATAAATATCCTGCAGCAACTGCCCCAGAAGGAAGAGATGCAAATCTAGAAGTAAGAGACAGTAAAATGTCTGGAGTGGAAAAATGTGTAAATATAAACACAGTCACAAAACCAAAAAGGTTTTAAAATAGTCTCAGTGTATGAATGTTTTCTACAAAGAAGCCAAACAGTTCTAAAATGTCAACAAAATTTGATAAAAATTATACTTACTCTGCTTAAAACCTAAATAGGGTATTCGTTCAATGGGTGTTTTCCTTTCTTTCATGTATTTATAAAGTGCCACAAGGAAAGCCTGCTCATCAGCTCTACACTCTTCACCCACAGCAACCTTTGATTTATCTTCACTTATGCCTTTTTTACAGTTGCTGTTGTTACTTTTGGATTTGGGCAAAGCTGACTTAGCCTCACATTTTACCTGGAAAACGAAAAGATGTCATATCAGATCTGGGTCATTGGCTGACCTCTAATTTGCATTTAAAAGATGAACAAACTGCTCCCACACCTCACTTAACAAGTGTGTTCTTTAATAGGAAGGCCAAACCACACAACTGACTTGACAGTGGTAGGGGGAAGCTATTTATAGAGCTAGTGCCTTGCTCTGAATCTTAATCACAACATTTTAAAATGGCCACATATTTAAAAAACTGTTGTAACCCAGCAGCAATGTTCTCTCCAAATCTGTATTTTTATTATCATCCATCACTATTCCACAGAGAGCTGCCAGCCCTCACAGACAATCAAACAACAGCAAGATGAATAGCCACCCTCCTTTAGGGCTTGATGCTGTGATCCTGGGAGATAGTGAGCACCCTCAACTCTCACTGATTTCAGGAGGAGGTGCGGGTGTCAGTACTGCACAGGAATGCCTAGTACCTGACAGCATCATGCTCATAAAGGCCACAACTTTTTTTCTGGCCCATCAAAATATTAGGCCAAATTCTACAGGCCTTACCCAGTCAAAAGTCCAATTCCGCAGCAATGGCAGGTCTATATGATTTTGGACCTAAGGCAACAGGACTTAAGAATGTGCTCAAAATTAAATACTTTGTTGAATCGGGGGACATTTAATGTGAGCCATTTTCTCCCTTTTCCCATGTATACCATCAGCAGCCTCCAGACACACACAACTCCCACAATTGCCCATTTTCCTGCTGATACAGCCAACAATATTAGTGTGCCAATAAGGGAGTAAACAATATGGAACCATGTTTATTCTCCAGTATTGGAAACAAGAAAAACAAGAGAAGAATTAGACTAATCCTGCAGTCTTTATACAGATATGATATTGCAGCTGATGAATAAAATGTCAACCTGCTAATAGTTTATGTCTCTAGATAATGAAGAGTACAATGAACATTAAAAACTAGTTTTGGAAGTTAGCCAACCTGGGTTATTTTATAATGTGTGACCAATACTTTTCCAGCGAATACTGGTAATAAAAAAATACTCTGCTACAGGGGGTGATGATGGTTACATGATTTATTTTGGAAACTGTTTTCTTCTACAGAGGTACACGTTACAAGAGACTTTCTGATGTTTCCATTACCCGGGTGGAACTCTTCCTTGTGTCTTCAGAAAGGGATAAGGGATATTATAAACAAATAATTTCATTTCAGTGCCTGGAGGAAACAGCATGGACTAGTAGCACAAACATTGGACTGAGAGTCAGGAACCCTTGGATTTTAATGATTAACTGGCACTGATTCACTCTGTTGCTGTGAGTTGCCAGGGATAAGTTATTTAATCTTATTGTGACTCAGTTTCCCCTCTTGCAAAATGGGAAATTTACACACGTCTTCTGTTTTGGGAATAAGTGCTTTGAAGCTGAAGATTGTTAGGCAAGTGCCATGTAGAAACAGAAAATAAACTAGAAAAGAGTCAAATTATCAAATGTTTTAGTTATGTCAAATGAAGTCATCCTACAAACACTTCTGCATTTTTCTACCATTTTTTAAAAAGCACAGAAAAGTTTCTTTTCCAAAGCATTAAAACAATGATCGAGGGCAGGAAGTTTTCTTCTTCTTATGTGGGCTGAGGATGGCTGAACTGGGAGCATGAAGGAAGGAAAAGGTGGCAGTTTCCCCAACATGGTACCTATCTTCTTGGAGAAACCTCTCTGTGCAAACTCAAGGGAATAGCCTTTTGGAGCCTTACGTCTCCACAACAAAGAATCATTGGGATTAGAAAATGGGGTTTCCCTGAGACGATTTATTTATTTATTTATTTTATCCATCCGTCCATCCAGGTGCTTTCCCAGTATTGCTCAATATTCTCTGGTCTGATGTTAGAAAATATTCTTCCTATGATGAAATATATTGTGTTTTGCCTTTTAGTCATATTTACCGTTACTGATGAGATGTCTGTAAAGATCAAAGCCCCATTGAGAGCACAGTGAAACTAATGGAAGTCTTTTCATTAACTTCAATGGGCTTTAGGCCCTTATTTTTTTTGGTTTGGAATGCTAATTCCCTGGGTTGTTTTTTTTACTCTGGTTACCTGGAAAATTATTTAAAGGCACCCCCCATACAAAGCTGATATTACATTATCATTATCAGTGCTATGCAGCATGCTAAATTAGATCTTCCAGTATAATAATTTCAATAATTTCTAGGGTTTTTAAATTGAGCCATAAATTTGTTGCAGGATAAAACTTGGAATAAACATTCTCAGACTGGAAGCATTTTTAATTTTCAAAACACACTTGCTAGAAAAAAGTCCATCGGCCCATTTTCAATATGTTTTATTTTAATATAGGGTGATACAAGCAAGCAATGATGGCTTACACATAAATTAAAAGTCAGAATAAGCCTTATTCACACAAAAGCAAATTAATGGTAAGGGAAGTTATTCTCTAGTAAACAAGAGAGGATAAAGAAAATAGGATGAAAAAAATAAATTGGAAGTGGGGAATCCTTATGTAATACACAGCTTCCTCCACCTCACTACACAGAGCAGGGAGGTCAAAGTGTCTGCAGAACTCAAAGGAGCCAAAAAATGCCAAGGAAGGGCACATGAGCAGTCTTAGATTTGATGATCCCTTAAGAAAGTCTGCGGTGCTTCATAATCTCAATGTTCCAGGCACAAGCCTAGTTTCTGGAACTTCATCTCCATGTGACAGGCAATATGAATTGACCCACAGAGCCAAAATCTGTTCTTGATTAAACGGGTATAAATCCAGCATAACTCTACTAAAGTCAATGGAGTTACACCATGTTTACACTGTCATAACCAAGATCAGAAACTGACCCCAAATTCTTATCCCTCTAAACCAGTGGTTCTCAACCTGTGGCCCACCGACCTCTGGGGCTCCCCAGACTATGTCTAAGATTTCCAAAGGAGTACGTATACCTCCATCCAAAATTTTTAGGGGTCCGCAAATGAAAAAAGGTAGAAAACCAGTTTTCTAAACACAATTTTGGATCCAATTTAGTAGGTGTTTGCAAGTGTTGGCTACTTTTTTTTTTAAACTTCTCAGAAGGCATAAAGAGATGAACAAGGACAACAAACGGGGGGGAAACCCTACTTGGCGACATTCTCTGCAGCATTCTTCTCAGTGGACCTTACTGATTCTGTTATAAAACCAAAGTTATACATTTCTTCTGTAGGAGTTTAACTTCTTTTCATTATAGCCACCCTGGATAGTCTCCCCCATATCTCTTTCTAAAAAATCTGAGACATTTCCTCATACCACATTTATAGAAGGTGAGTGAAGGTGGAATCCTCACACACTTACTTTGATGTATCTCCTTCACTATATTTGAGACCAGACTCCACCTGGATGCAGTAAACTATCAGTTACTTTCCAGATCCCTGGGAAAGCTATCCCAACCCAGTTGAACCAGCTAACAGTAGTTCATTTGCATGATTGATAATGGTTGGCCCTGGGAAAATCATTTACCTTTTGAGTGTGTTCAGAGAACTTTAAAATCCTTCCCTAATCATTCAATTTTATAGTGAAGATTGGGATTTTCAAAGTGACTTTCAATTGGAATTGGGTGCCTAATTCCCATAGGCCTCTTTGAAAAATCCCAACCTAAAATAAAGCTTGATTCCCCTGTGGCAAAAATGACATCCACTGCCAACAGGACAAGGCTGAGAATAGAGAAAGTGGGTATAAGGAATGGGGATGTGTTTCTATGACAACTCTGGAAATGTCTATCCATGTCTTTATTATATGCTCTAGTACTGGATATATCACTCATGGCAAGGAGATCTTCCAATTATTGACAATGGGGGCAACGCTCATGGATAAAATCTTACAGTCATTTTGTTCTGACAGAGTCCACATATGCACCTCACAGTTCCCTTAAGAACCAGATTAAAGTATTTTAATTAGATAACGTTGGGGATCTAAGAATAACTCTCCAGGTCTGAGAGTGTGCCAGACCACCTGTGGCTTTAGGAAGAGCATATGCTGGTAACATAAACGTATTTCCCAGCCCTTGCCACACAAAAGAAGTGAGAAATTGATTTCAGCATTTGCACTACGGGATGTTGTAATAAGTACATTAATTTAGGGAACAATTTCCATGTTTAACAAATTAATCCTTCCACCTCTTGGAACTGGCAGATCAGACCATTTTAACAAATCTTATAACCTATTTTTATAGACATTGAATGGGAACTTCTGTGGCAGCACAACACCAAGAAAACAGGCTGGTTTAGTTTCAGATGAGGTTAGGTTCGAACTATATGCCAAAATTGTGGAAATCTGTACAGCAAGGATAACATATGAAATATTGAAACCTCAGGATTCTTGGGAGATTTTAGGCCACTGTTCATAAAAGAGAGAGTCTGAGATATTTCTTCCCACCTGGGATGAAATCTTGGCTCCACTGAAGTTATACGGGAAAACTTCAGCGAGGCCAGGATTTTACCCCTGGTATCTTTCAATCCAAGGATACTCCTAGTTGGTGTAAGGTGGACAAAAAGGGCAGCACAAAGATCAAATGAAAGAACAGGCACATTGCCTGGTGGATGGGTGGATTTCCCAGTACAGAACTCTCAAACCCTGGACTGTTGATATAGTGTTGTAATTCAGTTTTTAAAAGGCTGCCTGAACTGAAATTTATTCAGAACTGAAACCAAATCAAATGCCTTTGTGTGTCAAGTAATAGAAAAAGTCCACACTCTTGTTTGCTCATAGTTAAGATAAACAGGCTTAATGAAAACTAGAGCCGTAATGGCTTTGAAAGCTTTTTAATCACTCAGTGACAGCTAAGAACATGAAGTTTAGCAAGTGGTTATTACTATGTGGTCTGAGCTGGTCTTGTACATAATCCCGACAGGATCAAAACTCAATGTTCAAAATCCCAGCACTTTTCCCATTTACCTCACCTGTGGGGCTCCAGATACGAAAGAGATGAATTGTGACTGACACTGAAAGTGGTTTTTTCCCATCCACACTAGCAGTTAAACCATTCTCAACACTAGCAGTTAAACCATTTTCAACACTGGTTTAGGTGGACCCATTGACAGCTACAGTTAGATATGGGCCAATTTCCAAGGACAGAGGGGGGGAAAATCTTCAGGGGAACCCAACCTGGATCCAAATGTGACATCTGTGTTAACCAAGCATCCGACAGTAATGGTGAGAAACTGGGATGGTTTCAACCCTCTCCACAAAGAAGACACAAAGTGCTAGGCAAAGACTCAAACAGCTTAAAGTTCAATAAGCCCGTGTTTGAGTCACTCTGATTTGCTGGGCACGCATCCAGTGTTGAATAAAATATATACTCAGTCCTGCAACACATATTCATGTGAAGAGTCCCAGTGAAGTCAGTGAGACTATAGGCACGTGTAAGATTTTCAGCATCAGGGCCTATATCAAACACTTATATTATTTATAATGAAATACAATTGGACAGGATAATGAATGTTACTAATGTCTACACAATGACGAGCACAGTATGGCTAGATAAACAGGTAGATATTTCTTCTTATATGAAATATTCTTATGTTTGATGAGTAAAAGCATCCACATTGATAGAATAGTGATGATCAGACAGAATAGAGAGAATCAGATAAAGTGGGTTTTATACTGTATACACATTGTATACAGTATAGACCGTAATTACTTGTATGGTGCTACATTCTGTTGTGCTTAGAAAATGCAGTCCATGATGTGCTTTGTAGTACAGTGCTGTAACCCGCAAAGCATGGGGAATTTAGCCAAATTGGAATATTTGCATTGCAGGCATTGCAAATGTGTATATATCTAAAGCTACAAAGGTCTGACAAAGTCCTAGAATAATTTTAAGGGTCCTGAAAGTCAAAACATCAGGATCCAGTTCCTTTTAATTGATGCCTGGGCATAACAGGGCACACAAATGAGAGTAATGCTGACTTAAGGACCAAGTTTCATCACTAACTTTGGATTTCTTTGCTGTCACCATGATTTTAACATAACTGAAAGCCTAGGAGTAGGATTTACCCTCCTATGGGTAACACAGAATACAACACTTTCACTTGACCTCTTTAACCCCGTAATCTCCCCAGGATATGAAGCATGTAAAACAAAAAAGAATTTGGATGGCTCTGTAAAGGTTCACTGTATTTCCCAAAGAGATATTCACTACAGTGGGAATTCCTTTCAGATACACATGCATAGAATTTGCAGAAATGTAAAATTCAAGGAGTTGGCATGGAAATTAAATCGATGCACAACTACTTGTTCAATATTTAGAGTATCATGGTGACAGAATTTGTGCTGCAATAGGTAGGAGCCTATTGGTATGTCCCTCTCTAATTTTCTGTCTTTGCATCTTACAGCTTGGCCCTGACAATTTGCTCTCAAATTTAACTTGCCATTAATGTCTTGAAGGAGCCTTTAGTGCAAATTATTATTTTTTTTAAGAGAAAACCAAACTCATATTTAAACCACACAAACACTGAACAAAATACAAAGTAAATTAATCTATAGAAAATTAGTTTTAAAATAATGTTAGCAGATGGACTGAAACCCACAAAAGCCTAAGAGTTAAGCGTAAAATTACAGACTGACAGTACAACCTTCACTCATGATGTGTAGCTAGGTACCCCAGCCCACACAGTACACTGTGTAAGAACATATACTATTCAAAGACCCATGGAATGTCTAGGCACAATAGCATGTGTTAAAGATCCAGTCCAGACTTTTAGCTTTCATTCTGAATTTCCTTCCTAGCCTTCCTTTTAAATCAGAACCTTAACATTCCTCCTCTAATGTACTTTTTTTGCTTCTTGGAAATCATTATTTAGAGGCAGCTCTCATTTCAGACTCTGTTTATCTTCAAACGTATATTTAGAATTACACTGTAATGGTGAGAATGGCCCTACTGGTTTATTTTTAAGATGAAGATACTGTCACAAACTATTTTGTATGTCACAGAATGTGAAAACTAGCACTAGATGCCATAAAAGCGTAATTACTGCCCTTTTCCCAGCCAGCCCATAGCCTTAGATTCTGAGTGATTAGGTTCTGGGTGATTATTACTGTTAGTAACTTCTAAAGTGGAGGCAGTCTAAAGTAAAAAATACAACTTCTTGAAAAGAATCTGCACTTATTTACATGAAAAAAATATACTTTAAATTTGAGATAGTCTATTGGACAACAAAGAGGACTTTATCTTAAAAGAAAAGAGTGTAGTTAAGAGAATACTGCTAAATGATTTACCTTGGCAACAGCTTTGCTTTCAGAATTATTGTTGGAATCTTTAACCCCATTTAATGAATCTCTTCTCTGTGGGCATGGCTTCTTTTTGCGTGGTCTGCCTTTAAGATTTGGCGCTGAAAATTAATTGAGAACAATTTGAGCATATTCTTTTATACAGGATTTTTAACAGCTGAAAGGATAATAAATCATTACAATAAAATCAGTCACAGATATGTACACATCTATTTATAGAAAAGGCTCATTATGAGGTTTTCATCTTTTATGGGTTACATCTAGATATACTGTACTGTACATTTCTATATTATCTCTCTCAAGGTGTATATATTATATTTTAACATATCTAATTAATATAAAGTCAAGCATTTGGCTCCAAAGAACACGTCCAGAAAGTACAAGTATTTCTGCATGGTATCAAAAGACCAAAATAGAACATTGATACAGAACTTTGCATTAATCAGCATGATGCATCTATTTTATCCGAAGTGTAAGTACTAAGTGGTGTTTTAAATATTTGAAAATATCGGTCCTTCAGAAGAGCTTTGAAATCTTAAAATTCCCAACAAATATAACGAGTTTTAATACAATATATTATTCCTATCAAAGTTCTTTCATTAAGAAAAAACCCCAAAACTATTTCTAGAAGTACAAAAGTATTAACATAATTGATTGATGGTTTCATAAAACATAATTGTTAGATACAATACATCTAAATTAAAACGAATGACTTCCAGTTTTATCCAATACTTAAGATGTTTTGGTAAAATAGCTGTGAAATACCATACTGAATAAAGCCTGGCCATTCTGAGCTATATTTAGAAAACTAGTATATAGGTCATACAAGAGAAAACAAATATCAAACTTCTCTTCCAATTGTTATAGCACGAGACCACTCATAACCCACATACAGAAATAAAAAGCAAAGCAGATGCTTCATTCAATATTAAAAATGTCCTGCATATACTTTAAAATTTAGATCAGTCTAAGTCACTAGACAACTCCAGCAACATTAAAAATATAATAATTAACTAATGACTATACTGGAGAAGATAATTTGCTTTAAACCTTTAATTACTAGGTAACCATTGTTTTCATTACTTCAAGGGATGATTATAACAATGTCAGAAATCTAAACACCACAAATCTCTTGTGTGTCTTCTAACTGTTTCTAATCTTATTTGTTACTCAGTAAGCCAGTGATTTCAGGACATTTTACATTTAAACCAGTTTGTAAACACAATAAAGGGTGCTTCTTTGATTTTACACTTTGAACAACAGTGTCATTTTTGGTCTGTTTAAAAAAAAACAAAATATAGCAGTTCTAGATTTAAAACAAGAAGTCCAAAAAACATCCTTTTTTGTTTCAGTACCGACACACTGTAAAACATCCTCTGAAGCACATTCTGCTTATTGAAAAGTACCAGAGAAAGCAAGGCTGAAATTGTCCTCTGAGGCTAACATGCAAAATCAAACAAAAAGATAAAGAAATTATTACCCATTCCAGTCGACAAACATCTGTCAGATTTATATCTGTACTCATAAATGCGACAGCATGTGACTGCACACTACATCCCTGGAAGTCTTGACTTGGTGTGGATGTCAGTCTTACACAAAATGAGCACTAAGAGTATTTGCTCTGTGCTTACAAATCCCCTCCCCCTCAGCTGCTCCATTACTCATATAAACACAGATGAGTGACTAGCACAGAGTGTGGGATGAACTTGCTGGACTTCAGCTTTTGCTGCCAGGCTGCCAGTTAGTGCCTTACTATTCCACCTTATTTATAACTGTGGCTTGTGTTTTCATCTTAATTATTTTGCTGATCCTGACTTCTTGTACACTGTTGGGACGTCATATTGAGTTCCACAAATCCTAAGCTACGCATAGCCTTGAGCCAAGGTGTTAATATCTTGTTTAAAAGACACTGTGTAAAGAAAAAAGTTTCTTCAATTTATAAAAACTTGGCGCAAGTACTAAAATATTAATGACCACTGCAGAATTAATGGACCAAATTAATCCCTGGCATAATTCTATTGAAGTAATTAGAGTTACAGAGATGAATTTTAGCCCAATATAATTTTATTTAAACCACTTTATTTTTATTTATTTATTTATGTTTCTTTCTTTTTAGAAAGAAACAAGCAGGACTAGTGCAAGGTTTGATGTCTTTCAAAGACATTTTTTACCCTGAGTTTTGGCACTGTGCTTTTGTTTCATACTAAAAGCACTCCTAATGTTTTGTTAAAAGCTTTAAAAGCAAAAAAAAAAAATTGTTACTAAAATTCCAGATATACCGAGCTTGCATATAAATACAGTTTGAATTGGAACATTAAATGGTAGGAGTGAAACAAAACTATTATAAAATCAGGTTTTTTGCATCATTTCAGTTGCTACGGAGTTGCAGCAGAAAAATGGCTCTTTCTAGAATGCTCTAGAACTACCACACACATGACATACTAGCATTTTACATCTAATTCAAATTCACAAGTAATGGAAAAGCGTCACTATAAATTAATACTGACAATAGCTTTCATTCTGATGGCTTAGGAGAAGGCATTTGCCTCTAAGATCCGCTCCACAGAAGAAAATATTTGAAATATTTTCATTCACACTTGAAACATATACATTAACATTTGCTCCCAAACCCATTACAGATAAAGATATTGTTCTAACATTGTTTAAATTTCAACTATATCCATTTTGTGCTCTGGAGGCGTGATAACTGACTGAAGCTGAGCGAATCATGTATTTGACTAATTTAGCCTCCTTTTAGGCTTGTGGCATGTTCATGAGCAAACTGCTATTTCCTTGAAGTTGTTCATTCATAGTTATTTCTACTGCAGTTTTTAAAGTACTCTGCAGTTTGATTATGAACAGTTTTCTGAGAGAATTGGATATTCAAGATGTGTTGGCTGGTTGTAACTGATCAGATAATTCACACGATTTTTTTTCCTGATCCCTGACTGGATAATAAATTTTGGCATGAATACTCACGTATATATGTGAATGGAAAATTTGGTTTCTGGGAATACTCACGCACATGGTTTTGAAATTTACTTTCTGCAAACATTTATGCCAGTGAGATCTGATAACTTGAGTGGTCACAGGAAGTCAACACAAGCAAAACAAATGAAAGTGAAACTTTGAACAAATAGTTAAAGAAAACTGATGGCACTTATTTGTCACCATTCTAGTCAATGTGACCTGCCCTCTGTCCAAAAATGAAGGCTTGAAATACTGGGAGGCTTGAAATACTATCAGTTTAAATAAAAGCCATTTTTGCTGTAAACTTGACAACATATTCCTCTTCATCTACCTGGCTGTGTTTTATTCTCTCCTCCTTTAGCTAAGGGAAGGAAGCAAACTCAGCCACTGAAATGCCACTGGAACCCTTGGCAGAGTGCAGCACACATACATCAGCATGGTGTAATATATCTTAAGGGCTGAAAGGTGCTTGGAATCTCTCAGGAAGTGCACACCACAATGAACCCAGAACACACAGCCCAAATTCAAGCGCTTCAGTTTCAGCTCTGAACGTCACTGTACTAAGTTGTGAGATTTTCAAATTGAGATCTAGGCAGATTCTTTCTTAAAGTCCTCAGCGTCTGCACACTTGGAATCCAATTCAATCTTCAGTTCCAAATAAAATGTATTCCATCAGGTCATTCTCATCCCCATCAATAAGTTACCACACAGTTTGGAACAATTCCATAGCACTGGAGATCTCTGCTCCACAGGGTCAGGCATTAGGATAATAGATGTGCTGAAGTTCAGGATGCATGTGCATTGACGGTGCTGTGTGGTAAAACTTGCACAGCACCTGCTCACAATATGAAAGGTTCAAACCTGCTTGTCTAGGCCTTAATTCAACAAGGTACTTAAGCATATGCCTTTCTTTTATGCATGTGAGTGCCTCCACTGAAGTCAATGAGATAACTGAGATTACTCATGTGCTTAAAAGTGTACTCTGGTCTTCAAGATTAAAGTTTATTTCAAGTTTAGTAATTCAGCAAGAGGATTAAATTCACTCACAGAATGTGTATAAATAAAAAGAAGTTATCTTGACAGTTACAGTTGTAACTCAGACAGCAATCTAAAACAGAGCAGGGAAAGACTGGACTGGAGAATGCTATTTCAACTGCCAAAATCTGCCAGACATTTCAGGTATGTCCAGGTAAAACACACCCAACTGTGCTGCAAAATGTAGCAGGTATAAGCTAACATTCCATAGATTTCACTGGTGTGGCTAATGGGCAATGGCCACACAGATGAAGTAAAGGACCCATGGCAAGAGTCTTAACACCTTAGATCTATGACTTTCACATGCATTTAATAATTTTGCTGGCCACTTTTGCTAAATTAACAGAGAGAAAGGGGGCCTAGTTCATCACTCTGTTATGCCATTTTGCAACAGTGTGATTTCATTAACTAAGTGGAGAACCAGACCATTGTTTCTTAATATCTGATTTTTCTCCCTCACAAACCATCTGCTCTTTCTACTTGGTCATGCAATGAAGTCATAACACTGGCCAGAAGTCTGATGCCATGGACACAGGATTATGACTACACCGCAGAATCAAGCAAGAGGTGCAGATGAAGAAATGTCTAAATCAAACACAAATATTTGTAATAGTAAAACAATAAAAGGGAAGTATAAAAAATTACTGACAAAGTAAATGGTATATGTATTGTATGAATGATCTTGTTTTTCAGGTCACTACTTCCTGATAGTAAAGTCCTGTATTCTTGATTAGATGAAAGAGCATGAAATGGAAATAGCATGAATGTCAACAGTTACACGAGCCATGATGACAACCATCCCTTGACAACTCTTCCCATACAGGAAAACTTCTTATTACCATTTTGGCTGTAAATTCTCAAGATAAATTATTTATAGGGATCTGCTCAGAGATGGGAACACTTTTTCCCTGTGTGTGAGGTGGGATGAGATTTGGCAGCACAGTAAAAATCATACACACAGATTGCAAGAGAGTATTTCACAGAGTTTGATATCAGAGGTCAGTGCCTATGGGAAGATCACGTGATTAAAAATTTTGCCACATGGCAGGAAACAAAAAGATAGCAAGTCATTCACTGATGCTAGGGTGGGGAAGCAGAGAATGTAGACTACTTATCTCCTTGCCATTGAGGGGAGAGGGAATGCACTCCAGGGGACATTCATCTTCACGGAGGCTAGGTGGAGTTATCGTTTTCTCCTTCCTTTGGAGTTAATGTTAGGAAGGGAGATGGCTTTCATTCCCACCAGAGTCTCTATTGGAGTCCTGCCAGTAGAGGCTCCTGAGGAGATGCTCTCTATACTCACATCCCCCACCTTCCTGAGCCATACCCATCCACTTTTTGTGCTGCACTGGCAAACTCCTTCCATAATGACAATCAAACAAAAGAAACATCGCACAATCCAGCTCCTGGTAAGTTTATCAGTGCAAAAGGAAACGTTATGTTCATAAATTTCTGTCACTTCTTCCTCTGTCCAAAATGCACACAAAACATGTTTTAAAAAGAAAATTAGGAGTTAGTTCTTATCACGACTAACTAGCTCTTGGTATCTTGAAAATAAGATTTAACCATTCTGTCCTTCTAGCTAGCCCACCTCCTTCCAGACTTTGGCTGAACATTATATAGCTTTAGAAAATAAATCACAACAAATGCCACAAGAGTTTTTGTTACATAGACAGACTACAATTACCCCATATTATATGTGGCACAATAAAAGAGGGCCAAATTATCAGTTGGTGTAAACTGGCATAGCTTCATTGACTTCATCTAAAAATTTGGCCCATGGTCTGTTAGGCCCAAAGCTGACTTTTAATAGAACTGCCACAGACTGTCATGATACACATCAAAGCTCCAAAGTTCCTGTTACCGTGAGTGAAATATATATGGCCCTGTGCTCTGCCTCCTTCCACATCCTTATGAGGGTGCAGTGCATGGGTGAGCAAAATGGTAGAAAAAATATATGTTGGAGCCTCCAAAAGGAGGATAGTTCTACAGGCTGCTCCCTCCATGTGGTTACCTCTCTCCCTTCCACCATTCAGAAAAAGGAGACCTGGTAAGGGTGTAAGAGAAACCACACTTAGCAGCATGTTCTCAAGAGAACCATCGAAAAAGGGGGGCATCAAGTTAAGGCTGATCAAAGCAGCATGATCATGCTGTGTGCCTTGAGACCTTTACTCCCCCCTGCCCAGAAGGCCACAGATTGGGCCAACAACCGATGACAACACACTTCCTGGCCCTGCCGTACTGTAATAGCTGATTGGGACTGCAGAAGGAAAGTCCCTTTGCATGTCTGGCCAGAGGCAGAGCCACAGATCCCCTACCTCCATTGGCTCTACCCTCTGTAGTCTGTAACACTGCAAGTTCATCAGACCAAAAGAAGAAAGCATCAGGTTCAGACCTCACAGAGCTGTGGGCTTCACTGCCTTAATTTGTTCCTCCCCATGCGTGTTTGCGCATAAGGGAAAGTACTGGACATGGATTTTAAGAATTATTAAACGGCATTTTGAACTTTGGAACTATTATAATATATTCAGTAAATGCTATGCACTGAAGGCCTGTTTCTTGCTATATACTGAGGCAACAGAGCTATGATACGACTATGTACTACATTTATGTACTGTTAAAATTCTGATCCATATACAAACCAGACTAGTACACATCTAAGCTCTCAATCTTTCCTTTCCTCACAGCACATTCCCAAAATACTGGAGAGATCTCATGGCACCGTGTGGGTACAGCCGTGCTGGAGTGTAGGTACAGACAAAGGGATGGCAGCATGCCAGCCTTGGTGTTGGCCTGACTGGGTTTTGTAGGATAGTGTTACAGTTTAAAATATTTTTGGACATTGATTATAATAACAAGTCCAACTAGTTGAATCCTCGTGATAATACTGTTCTCTGGATTCATGTATTTTGACTGACATAAAAGACATGTTGTTATAGGGAGGGTGAGAAAAAGTGGCTTTTGCTCAGTTGAGATCCAGCAACACTGGCATTGTGTCAAAATTGGTGTTGCAGCCAAGAGTCTTTAATGAGAGTGGAATGTATTACCTCATTTGTCATACCTGGATCACTTACGCATGCTAAGTCCAAAATAACCTTGGACTTTGCTGGCTGCTCAACAAACCATGTAAGTAAACAGTCCTGTAGTAATGCCTAAAACATGTACCCTTTCTTGATCACTCTACATTACTTATTCTAGCGACTGTCTAAGCAATTGTAATGCCCATGATCAAAGTCCCAGACTTTTTCAGGGCTCTCTGATCTGCATAACTATTTCCTGATATGACTTCTCATCCTGGCCTCTACGTCTTAACTGTTTCTCAGAAATACTTTAAAAGAACAAAAAAGCCTATCACCATTTCCTTAAAAGAGGTATGTGCTAGGGTAGCTGTTCTGCATTTCAGCTTCTACTAACTTGTAGTGCCATACTGCTTCTTGCAGCTGGCGGAATTTATTTCCTTGTTATTGTGGAAGGATTGGGATGGAGGAGAAGCAACGGTACTTTTGCCTACAGCAAGGATGCTTAGCAATACCAATATAGAAACCAAGTGACTTTGTAATAATATTGAGGGCCACAGTCAAATAAGGGGAGGAGGAAGATTTGGACATCTGGCATGGGACTGAAGGGGTGATTTAAAACTGAACCTTGCAAAGAGTAGTGCAGATGCACTCAAGCCTTGAATCCCAGAAACCTCCAGAGCTGATCAAGCATGCCTGAAGGGGGCAGACAGTCACACACAGAGTAGCCTGGCAAAATGTAGCTCTTGGCTAAAGATTATTATTACATGTTGCACCTTTTAAAACATAATTACTAGAAAGCCAACCACCTTACTAAAGAAGGATCCCTACTATTCACCCCTCAAACAAGGGAGCCTCTAGCATCCTACAGTATCTGGAAGATAAGAATAAACATATCGCTGTGTTTACGTGAAGTCATAAAAGCTAGCCTAGGATTAGAATTTGTCTGATGTTATTTTGGACTCATAGCTGCCTCCTGGACTTCCTCTTTTTCTTGGCCTTCTCTTTTTATATCTCTCGCCTCATCCTCAATCCCTGTTCCACATTCCAAGTTACAGGTTTTGCATTTAATTTTTGAAAAGTCCATGTATTAGCTCCTGCCTCCTGGAAGCAGCACCCACTGCACACAGATTGATAAAAGCACAGCTTCTGATGAGCTGAGCCCATGTCATGAGGAGAGGGTGAATAGTCTGCACACAGCACAGCATTGTGCAGATGAGGGTGAAATGAAAGTGGACCACAATGCAAAGCAAAAGCTCAAATGTTAGGCTAAGGTGGAAAGTCATACCCTAGTTTAGAAAAATCTCAGTCATTTTAATTTGGGGAAACTTTTCTATAAACCAAGATATAGGGTCTCCCCCATGGAAATCAATGGCAAACTCCTACTGATTTCAGTGGGAGCCAGACTAGGCTCCTACCTTTTTCAATATAGAAATTAATATTAACCCTTCTACACAATCTTCAGAACAATATTTCCCTTTATAATATGATTTAATTGCTATTGCTATAAACACTAGTCAATATTTGTGTATGTATCCGTATACACAGACTCAAGACAGACAGATATTCTGAGTTTCCAAAAATTTTTAATACTAAAGTATTATTTTCATGTTTTTCTAATCCAAGGGCTTGCTCATTCTTTTCTGTAATTTATATACACTGTGGATTTATAATGGAACATGTCAGAATAAATCTGAAAACTATTGTGGACTCGATATCCTTGAGAGAGGCACTAAACATCTGAACAATTTTCTAACTCATAAGTATACAGAGTGTACTTGTGTAACCATTTCTAAAGGTTTTGTTTTGGAAATGAGATATTCTATTCTCAATGTGGGGAAAATCAATTTGCTGCCTCTCTAAAGAAAACATTCCTCATTTGGAAATAAGTGGAACAGACACTTTTTTGTGGGGATTAATATGGAGACATTTGACTTGTTGCAGATTGAATTTGGGTTTCCCTTTCCCCCTCCCCAGACTACCACTTAATAAAAAGCAAAGACCACCATTGTGTGGATGACTATTTTAATTATTTTGTTAAAAATAGAAACACTGGATGTATTGCACATATCATACTAGATAATTAAGGGCCTGATTTTGCAGAAGACTGAATGTTTTCAAATTCCACTGAACACAATACAAATTGAAGGCACTGAACCATGCAGGATCAGGGGCTTGGACTAATTTTCTTCTCTGCTATATGGCTAGAGTTCAAAACTTTTGCTATAAAGGCTTCTTGCTTACTTTTTGCTATGTTAGCATTTAAGAAAAGGGTGAGTTTTTGGAATATTTACAACAAGAAGATGGACATTAAACGGTAAGGCCCTGATTCAACAAAGCACTGAAGCACACACCTAACTAGCATGTAGGTAGTTCTATTGGACTTCAGGGAGACTAGTCACCATGCTTAAAGTTAAGCACATGTTTAACAGCCTTGCTGAATTGAATCCTACATCCAGTCCAATAGGATTACATTTGTGAGGAAGGGGAGCAGGATTTAGCCCACCAAGAAGAAGCTATCAGACTTAATTATAAAGTAGGACATGTCTGGACTGTGGTAGAGTATCTGACCCTTGTTCATTAAAGTTTTTCTTTCCCCCAATGTGAAACTGACTTTTAGCCGCCACACCCACAAACTTCAATGGACACTTCTGTATGTTGCCTCCAATTACAGTGGACTCTGAACTTGGTATCAGACAAAACTGTATGCAGATCACAGCACTTGCAAAAGAAAATCTGACTCTTTAGAATATTCCGTGTTAAAAACCAGGGCAAAAGGGTGAACAGGAACAACTGATTATGTAATAGCCAAGACAAAAGGACTGCAAACACAGCAGTGACAAGTGGCAATGCACTGCAAACTCATGTAAATCAACTAATCTCATCCAAACTGGGCAAAACACACAATGTACTAATAGCAACTAACTTCTCATTAGGAACCTTTACAAAATAAAAGACAAACAAGAACATACAGCACATTTTAAGGAGGTTTTCCTGGCAGCATTGCCTTCTATTCCTGACAAAAACTAGCATTCATTAAACTGCTCTCTAGCAGAGTCAGCACTACTCAATGAAGACATGACCTACATACCTTGATAATAAGATAGCTATATACCCAATCATTCCCACACAGATAGAAAGATTAGACAGATTGGATGAGCTGACAGACAGGTAAGAAATGGTCATTGTATAAGAACCTAAATAGATACACAGAGATTCACACAAGAGGAGTAAAAAGGAATGTTTCCAGGAACCTTGCTTTTGGGATTGATAGTAAGAGCTATGAAGCCATGAACACCTTAATGTTTGCTTTTGGAAATGACAAATAAGTTATTTAAGCCCATTATTGCATTACCCATTTGCATCACATCACTGTGGCAAGTAAAACTGCTTTACTTTAAACATAAGAATGCTATGGGTTCAGTTTCTCCCTTTCCTTTTCTCAGCACTCTCACTGCACTGGGATGTCATTATAATTTGCTAGAGACACTCACATTGGATAAGGATGCAAGCAGCGAGATTAGCAGGAACTATGGTATGTACTCCGTTCTTGAGATCTAATGTAACTTCCATTAGAATGAATAGGGCGAAAGGAAATCAGGTGGAAAATGCACCCAGACAGCAAGGGTGGGATTTTCCAAAGCGCTCAGCCTTGGCCTAACCCTGCCCCTATTGAAGTCATTGGGTTACTGGTGAACATTTTACTCTAGGTGCACAGTATCCCCACTGTGCAACATTGTGATCAACTGAAAAAATATTATTGGGGCCACAATGATCACAATTTTTCTCTAGCTGCTTTACGAGCCAAGTTCTAAAAAATGTGTCTATTTATGTGAGTTCATGTTGGTGGCACCAACATTCTGCCTTCTTTTCAGCAATTTTCCAGACCCACATTTCTTTCCAGTAATCTTTCTATATCTAGGTATGTATATGACCATCTTACGACAGCAGTGGTTCTCAACCAGGGGTATGTGTAACCCAGGGGGTACATCAACTCATCTAGATATTTGCCTAGCTTTATGACAGGCTGCATAAAAGCACTAGCTAAGTCAGCACTAACTAAAATTTCATACAGACAATGACTTGTTTATACTGCTCTATATACTATATGCTGAAATATAAGTACAGTATTTCTATCCTAACTGATTTATTTTATAATTATATGGTACAAATTTGAAAGTCAGCAATTTTTCCATAATAGTGTGCTGTGACCCTTTTGTATTTTTATATCTGATTTTGTAAACAAGTAGTTTTTAAGTGAGGTGAAACTTGGGGTATACAAGATGAATGAATACAACCTGAAAGGGGTACAGGAATTTGGAAAGGTTGAGAAACACTGTCCTATAGTATCCCTACACCTAACAAGTATTCTGAGTTAGAAATAACAATCCCTCACCCTCTCTTTGTATTGTCCCATCCAGTAGGAGATGGATCTTCATTAGTTTATAGGAGTTTTGTTTGTGTGTATGTGGGTAAGTGAATGAGTGAGTCTGCGCACTTTGTGTGCGCATAGTTGATATATTTATTGAGAGAGAGCCACGCCAAAGAAATTAGTTTTGTAATTTCAGTTCAGAAGGCAGAGAGGACCACAGTCATTCTTATCTCTTGCAGGAACGATTTCAATAGTCCAGGTCCAGCTCCTGTTACAGTTTGTGGCCCACTCTCATAAGCCTCCCTTGGCAGTTTCATCGAGCCCCTGTAGTATAGCTGTCATGAGAGGCCGTGATCACAGAATGAGAAATTATCTTTCAGGTAGCTAGAGCTTTGAGCCTTTGAATAGAATAACAGAGACCTTGAAGTGGATCTGCATTCCTGAGGATTCAGACTTGGAGCATGGAGAGCACTGGGGTGATGTGTCCACAGTGACCTGAGTTACTCAGCAAATGAGAAACTGTATTTTTAACCAGCTGGAGCTTTTTCAGGGAGTGCAAGAATGGAAACAGTAACCATAGACCTCACCATAATACCTGAGAGGTTTGTGGTTTTAAATATAACAGCCCTGATGGTAATCTCATTTACACTAGTGTAAACCCACTGAGTTCAGTTTAATTATTCCCAATTTACACAGGTGTAAATAAGATCAGAATCAGGCCCATCTTTGTGCGATTCTTAAGCACTTAAACAAAAATCTATATACAGTGAAATTATATTATTCTTTACATTTTAGTAACAGAGCAAGTTTTAACATTAACTGTGAAGATGGCTGTGTAATGTTCTTTTGCTGTCAGTGTTGATTCTTAGGAATTATCTGGGTGGATTAAACAGAAACACTATTAAACAGTTTACACATTTCCATGTGTTTCTGATGTCTAACTGTAGCCGTGTTTGTCTTCATCTACAGAACTGTTTTATACCACATGGTATGCATATTTCAGCATCCAGCATTATTAACTCATGACCAACTGTCAGTTGATCATTATCTAACACATGGGGTCTCCAAAAAATCCTTATTTGGGCAAAAGCAGCCTTCTCAACCACTCTGTCTATATTTTCCCTCAGAAGAACTTTATTTGGATTATTATTTGCTGTCAATGGAAACTCAGAGGTTACATATGTAGAAATTTGCAGACAGGGAAATAAATCCTAACTGAGTTGAAACACTTAGTTGATATTAAAACCATCTCCAGCTTTGTTAGTTTAAAGAAAACTCTCAGTTGCCCTCTAGCGTTACATGAATGTCATGCAGAATAGCAGTAAGAGAGAGGGAAATATACACAAATTTGTACAATCATGTTAAAAATATGCAGGGATGAACATTGTCAAGAATAAAGATCACAGAACTTATCCTAATTTAATATTACTGTGATTTACTGTACAGATAATATTTCTTATAAAGAATGAGGGGAAGTTCTAACTTTGTGGAAATTACAATTCTTTGTTTGAAACATGATGCCTGGATTATGTTTACCACTATAATTGCAGTGTATGGCACAGTGATTTTATGAGTTAGAACCTCTGAAAAGAGATCACAGTACCTACTGCATTCTATACTCCATAGTTCATTCATGACTAAAAATAGACTGGTGTATAACCTGGTTCAGCTATTATATGAACCTAGGGAACACGAGTCTGTAGAATTCCCTAACACAGAAGAGAAGTTGAGTTTGCAAAAGAATCAGTTTGTTCTGAAAATGGACAACATACGTAAAGATTTAATATACAAAACCAGGTGTATATATGGTATATATCTTCATAGGTACCCATTTTCATTCTATACAAAGCAAGAATACCATATACAGCCTGAAACTATAAATTTAATAATAGATTACCAAATTAAGTCTGCACAATCACTTCATTAAAAAAAATTTCAATGTAAAATACAGCTGTAGGGATTTGGACAATTTCCTGCATAACAGGCCCATCCCTGAAATGTAAATAACACCGGTATTAAAACAAGCCAATAAGGGTACATCAGGAAAAAAAAGAGTACATGAAAACATAAATGCATTTTCCAGCCTATCCTGCCAAATCTTTATTTAATTTGAGTGCTACTTTGATAAATCACTATTGCTTCAGTCAGTTTTTTCTTAAATGTCCTGTTATTCTTAACACAACTCCAGGGCTGATTACATCTTAACATTTGAAATATAACAAACCAACAGAGTTTTGAAATTAGAATTATTCACTTATTTCCTGTGTATCATCAGCATTCCTGAAAGAATGTTGCTATAACATTAAACAACAGTGTGATCTTTAGAAATACATGATTTGCTTGTTCTGTTTTTTTCCCAATGCAATTGTGCAACTTTAAAATCCTCTTCTTTCCCAATTCCTTTCTCTCAAACTTGATAGTGACTTATAATGTTTATAAAAAACAAGTTTGAGGAATTTTTTTTAAAAGGACTTAAAATCCACCTACAATATTACTCAATGTTTATACATTAAAAAAAGATAAATATAGCTCTATCCGGGAATGGAAATCCATAAAAAGTTAATTATAAGGATCTCTCTTTTTAGTTTGACAAGACAGAAATGCCACAAGTAGTACATATGGCAATTCAAAAAATATAATCAGGGAAAAGGCAAAATGAACATTTGAAAGATGAATAGTTTAGATTTGCATAATCTGATATTTATATAGCACATTCTTTCCAAATGGATTGCAGTGTTTTTCCATTTTTAATCTCTCTCAGCATACAGATTATAGGTATAGGAATCACCTTTTCCATCAATAAAGTGCAGCCACCTCTGAGGTAAAATGGGGAATTTGTTGAACAGCACACAGCAACACTACACAACCATGTTAGCACAGGCAAAATTACATGCCTGAAACTAGAGTGGGAATCCAGGCCCTGATCATAAATGAATCATGTATGGGTCACAGGTGGAGCCCTGCACACTTTGCAGAGCTTCAGTGGAGCTGACTAAAGGATCCAGGCTCCTCAAGGTAAAGCTGGTCTCTTACCATGTATTTACACAATAGTGGGTAGTTCCTAGGGGCCTCAATTTCCACCAAGGCTCCTAAGTATTACTGCAATAATATGTGTATAATTACCTTATTCTAAATTGCCGTTTGGCCAGATACAAGGGTTAATACCCCATGCCTTGAGAAAGATGCCATGGGATTTATAATGACCACAATGGGTGAGGACCTCACGTTTACATATCATCTGGAAGGACCTCAGCACAGTGTTTTAACACCACCTTGGGGCAATGATTCTGTTCTGGCAGAAGGAAACACAATACTCACAAATTAACCGACTATGTATCTGGATTTTCCCACAAAGTCTCCCATCCAAGTGCTCATATAGCCTGATGCTGCTTAGCTTAGGAGACATGACAAAAGTTACAGCTTAGAGAGAATAAACACCAGCAGTGTCTGTGTAGCTACTTTTCACTAGCTTAAAACAGTTTGAGCTAATCCATAAGAAACGAGCACTTCTACCAGATTTCCATGTATCGTATTAAGAAGAGATGGACTTCTGCTGAGATGAATATCAAGATTCATCAACTCAAGAGGTAAATATTGACTGAGGCAAAGCAAAGGTCAATACTGGTCCATATTTACTCAAGACACATTAAATCTAGACATAATGTTACATACATTCTGAATGGCTATCAAATCTCTGGAAGTCTTCATTGTGGCTAAGGATTTTAAAAATGTAACCGTTTCCTTTTAAATCAACATTCTAAATGAAGAAGTTAGAGAGAAACTATTATTTATCTAGTGCAAAGTGAATTATAGCTGTCACTGACCACAGCTGTAGCCAGAGCAGAGGCACATACAGTATTTACATACGCTATCTGCCTGGTTTGCATTCCAAACGTCAGTATTACTGACCTCTGAGGATATGAACAATAAAACTTTACTGATTCATCACACAACGTTATTTCAGACAACCAGGATTTTCTTCTTGGTAGGAATGTACCCTGCTCCCCTCCCAAATATACATAAATTCAGGCTGAAACTTTATCTCAGGGTTCTGCTTCCCATGAGCAAACTACTTTGAGGATGCTGTCAATCAAAAGTGTTGGGGAAGTTAGTTACAGCCCTATTATTTACTGTGGCAAGTATATTAGTCCTAATATTTATCTAAGATTTCAAGCTTACTCTCATTTCTGAACAGGTCTTCCACCTGGCCATTTTTGTTTGAAGCCACAGTGTACTCAACTAGCCTACCACAGAGTAGGAATGTTTAAAATAGAAATTCCAAATAATTTATAATGATTAGATTAGATTTTCAGAGGCACTTGAGGAAACTCTTCACATAAATTCCATAGAATTTCAATCGGATTTGGGATCCTACCTCCCTTAGGCAACTTTGAAAATGCCAGCCAAAGTAAACAACAAATGAGTAGTTCCTCCTCCTCTTTCATTCATCCAGATTCAAGTACCAAAACATAGTAATGAACACCCATTTTCAACTTTGTGTCTGTTCAAATGTAGTATTTAGTAGATCCTATGACCACTGATATCAATGGGCTTTGGATCAGACACTAATTGTTTTATTCCATTCATATTCTTATTTTGTTTTGTATTCATTCCGCTCTTCTCTCTCTAGTATCTTTCCTCTCTACTGGTGAATGGTATGACTTTATTTTGCTGTGAAGTCAAAATGAAATCAGCTATACCCCAAACCTTTGATCAGGACTGATCTACACTACAAAGTGAGATTGGCTTAACTAGATCACTCAGAGCTGTGAAAACATTCAAACTCTGTGTGATGTAGTTAAGCCAGCCTAAGCCCCGGTGTAGACACTGCTAGGTCCATGGAAGAATTCTTCCACTGACCTAGGTAGTGCCTCTCAAAGAGGCAGATTTACTACAGTGATAAGATGAACCACTTCCATCGCTGTGGTAAGTGTCTACACTACAATGTTATGAGTTGCTCTGCTGCAGCTGCGCCTCTGTAGTGTTTCTAGTGTAGACAGAGACACAGTGAGTAACAACAGTGTTCTGTCATTCTGAATCTTCTTCTTCAGGCTTGTTGAGACCAAAAAAATTCTGGAAAGATGAGATTCCAAATGGGCACAGTTCTAAACTTCAGTGATGGTGTAAGCTTAGATGTAAAAGATTCACTGTTTCTTATAAAGCAACTTTAAGTCTTAGCAAAGAACTAAAACATATCTGCTTCTAAAATAATATGGAATCCATAATGTGGACCTGAAGTTTAAATTCAAATATACATTTTAAAAAAATCAATAAAATGCTTTTCTAAACCAGGAGATACTGGTTTAGAAACTTGCAGTAATATAATATTTTAGAACTTTAATAAATAATGTTACCACCTTGATTACAAAATAATATCCTGCCATGAAAACCTAGAGAGTAGAGGTAGGAAATCATTTGACAAAAATTAAAATGTCACACTTTTCATAGAACTAAGCATTATAATTATTGGTGAAATACACTTTTCAAACTTGTTAACACAAAATTAACAATTACATACATCACTTAACTTTATAAGTGCATGTCTCTTGAAGAACCCACTAGCTAACCAGGCCTAGCTCAGTTTTAATATATACATGCAGTACTTGTAGCACGGAGGGGATATAACTATGTCAATGCTGGCACTGTAAACCCTGAAATGGCAAGTGCTATTAAACTGAGATGTAATCATGTTGAAAGGGAAACATTAACAAACAGCAGACAATTGAGAAGAAAATACAGTGTGCTTGTGTTCTACGACATGTGCTTCAAAACCTTATATAACTATTCATTGTCTATTTCATCTGGCTATGGTCCCGGTTTGTTCTATTCTATGCTATACTAATTTTACAATAATAAACTATTACACAAGCTTTATGCAGTCATGCATAGGAAACGGTTGTGGAAGACATTATATTTGATTATCTTTCTACCAAAGACACCATCTTGAAATTAAACAATAGCCTGGTAGAAATGTATAGGCGTTAGAAGGAAAAAAAAATAGATCTTTACTAAAAATTAGAGAGAATGTTAAATCTCAGAAGTGCAGCCTTTAAAAACAGAGATCTCCCCCCTCCAAAATTCACACTCCAAACCCTCCATGAGTATACTACAGATAAACACTGCTCAACTGACAATATTACATGAGAGTCAGCATGGTATTATACCATATTGAGTTGATGACAATTAGTGATGTTGGAAATACAAATATTTGTTATAAACCACCTTTAGGTAAAAATGAAACAAGGCAGTTTACAAAGACAAAAGGAATGTGTGAAATAGTTTGGGTGTAAAACAATGATTGATTGATTGATTTATGCTTCAGCATGAATCAACATGAATTGATGAGATGCCTAGGTTAACAGTTGTCTGTAACAACAAACTATAGTATCACTGACATATCTACATCCAATATCTCATCAACCATTAAGGCCAGAAATAAATGTCTTTTACCATTGGAAAGTGTGGGATTCTCAGACCTCCAAGATATAAACGATTTATTTCTGGCCCTGCCAAGTCACAAAATACCAAACTTAAAAATCATAGTATTTTGATTACCATCTTGCTTCCCCCACATACTTTGATTACAACATTTTAGCAGCTAATCTCTCAAACCACTAAATCTAGTAAACCAATGTTTTATATGGGCCCCAGGGGCCCTACCACAATGCAAATAGCCACAATCCTTGCCAAAAGCTGAGACTCAGCTTTCAGAGGACATAGGGTCTGATTCTACACCACTGAAATCAATGTCACTTTTGCATTACATCAGTGGGAGCAGGATCAGACCCAGGTAGCTTTAATGCCACATTTTGATCTAAATTACATTGGTGTAAATCCAGAATTACTTCACAGACGCCTGTGGAGCGCCTTTTGATTTACATGAGAGAATCTGATATCAGAATCTCATCATTAACCTTCACCTTTGAAGAAGAGCTTGTCAAAACTCAGAATTTCTGTCCAATTCCAGCATTTTGAAATTTGTTTCATCCCACATCAGGACAAAAAGTCAAAATATTAATTTGTTTTTATGGAACAGACAGTTCCGAAAGATGTTGGTTTGGAAGACTCAAAATGTTTTCTTTTGACATTTCCAAACAAAACAAAATGTTTCCACATTTCCAAATTGAAATATTTCATTTCGATCTGATTCAGCCATAGTTTGTATTCCCCTGAGCCGCCACTGTGCCTTGTGGGAGTTGTTATTTGAGTACCTCATGCACCAGGTCTCCTCTGCGGCTAGAGCTCCTTTGATAAACTAACTCTCCCATGATGTACCATGTCAGCTCACCAACGGGGGAGATTGTGGAATATCACGGAAGATGTAGTCTAGCCAGGCAAACCAGCCCACAGGGGCATGAGGCACCTGAATTAAAGCTCCCATGAGGCCCCACAGCAGCCAGGTGAACACAGATTATTGTTGAAATGACTGAACATGAAATCTTTCAATGAAGTTGGACAAACTAAAATATTTTGATTTGGGCCAACCCAATCCCAATTAAAATGTTTCATTTCAGTTTCACTGATGGAAAATAGAAGCGTTTCAGCAAAACTGAAATGCCCTCTGGAAAAATTTGGTTTTGGGGAAATAGCATTTTCCATAAAAGCATTTTGGTGGGAAATTCCCAAGCAGCTCAACTTTCAAGGCTCATGAAATAGGAGTAGCTAAACTCATGTCAGAATTAAAACAGAGGAGGAAAAAATACCTACCGCTAAGTGGAGAATCAGAACATGGAAGGAGAATGGTAGGAAAGGTCAAAGTCTCATAGTGAGGGTTTATTTATGTGTTTAGACTTGGGTCTAAAGAGCCCCCCGAAACCACCAGAATTTTGAAGTGTTGAAGGCTGTCCAGCTGCAGGTGGGATGTGGCACATAGGGTGCTACAGAGCCTCCCACCCACAACTGATGAGGTCTTTTGTTTAGTTTACTAACAGACTCCGGCCTCATTTCACGGTGTGTAGATGAAATCCTATATCTTGTTTAGGCTATCTTTTTATTTGGATGAAAAGACACATTGGATATTTGTTATCTCAAGACTGCCATGAATATTAACTTTTGGAGCCAAATATACAGCACAGCCTTAATGCCTTTCCTTAACTCACCTGAAATGGAAGCTCACATTTCTATTCATTCATCCTAGCCTCTCTTGCTCTCCAGAATATTTTTTGCTGGTTGCTAGGCAGCTATTGTTGAAAATATGCATGAGGTATTAATTGACTGAGCACTTAAAAATTCTTTAAAATTGAGAACATCACTATACCTAAAATAGGACATTTCCTTATATCAGGCAACTCCAGATACAATGTTGGGAATGTTGATGGCTGCAGTGTGTCAGGGGCTGGATGAGTCTCGAGAATTATTCACACACAGTACACGTCGCAGAAACAAACAAATCCAAAAAAATTAATAACCTCATTCTATAACAGAGCCTTAGTCAACAGATAAATTACTTCATGTTTTGTTAATCTTTTTGCTTATTGTAACTTTGTTTACAATTTTCCATACTTTTCCTCTGACATGTGCATTTCATATTTTCATTTTTTAAGCCACTGATGACTTCGGGCTCCTCTGTTATTACAGTTAATTTTAGAACTTGCTGAACATATCAGCCAATTATCTTCTAAACTCAAAATGGAACCAGCAAGTATCCTTATTTGCTTCACTTCAAAGAAATACTGTAGCCTCACTGCGATGCCAAGTGCTCTGTGCTTCTTACCAGTAAATGCAGATTTCACTTTATAGAGTTTTTTTTTTTCCAAAAAAACATTCCACTGTCATGATCAAGCTCGAAAGACAGTAAACACAGACTTCCATAAATTGACTCTAACTTCTAAACTAAACAACTGAAAAGATTTGCAGCTAGGTAGGTTTTTCAGTTCTGTCATAACTGAACATACACAACAGATATCCAACATAATTACAGAAACTATTTCATAATTACCATCACCCAAAAACCTTAAAGAGCTATAATTTTTGGTAAATCAGTCAAATGACTGTAGTCCATTTTGATACAATCTAATAAGGGTAACTACATTGCTGATACTTGAATGTGTTATTCTGCTACAAAAGGTTGAGGGAAGATATTCTTCCTGCTTTTCAAACTTTGATTTTTCATCCATAACTATTATAAAATAGGCCATGGGCCTGTCTTGGTATATTTTAATAGAGCCAGTACAGTTAGGGCCACAAGATCATGAGGTACACTCCATGTTGTGCTTAATTTTACCATTGAAATGAGAAGCAAAACCAGCAATGCCTAATTAAAGTACACAGACCACATTATAGTAAGGAACAGTTTTCACTGTTATATGAACTTTTATTTTATTCCCACCTTCCCTGCTGCTTTCACTGTAGCCTATTGTAATAGCAAGTCTGAAATTAAACCCACTTTGGGCTCCAACAATGCTAAGAGCTTCCTTATAGCAGTACCCCGGTCATTGGGACACCAGCTGTTGTTTGTGTATGTCATCCTAATTGACAAGGTTATTACAATTGCCCCTTTCAGTTTCCTTCTTACCCTTTCTGTAGGCTGAAGCCACCTGTTTAAAATCAAATTCCTCCTCTTCTTGTACTCAGGTGTTGCTAACACACTTTTTAATTAATACAGTCTTTCAAACTATTATACAAAAAGTTCAAGTAACTAGAGATATGCCTAAAGGATGTATAAAGAGTCACATTAAGTCTGTATGTGATTTTGGAGCATGTTATTAGTTAACATATTTAAATAAGATGCTGTCAAGTTAGATTTTCAAATCCTGCCACAACCAAAACACAATAGGGCAGTTACAACACTTCCTATGTAGGGCTAATGTATTAGGCACTATCTGTGAAATTAAAACCCAACAATTATGCTTCAAATGTACAGATCGCTAGTACAAATTGAAAGGTATGTGTATATGTCTGAAGAAGGACAGAGCTCAGTCAATTCTCCAAACTCCACCAAACATTGGACCACACTTGAATTTGTCTAGCTTCAGCCACTAGATCTTGTTATGCCTTTGCCTGTTAAACTAAAGAGCCCCCTACTATCAGAAGTCTTCTCCTCATGTCGTTACTTATAGACTGTGCATGCAATTCACCTCTTAACATTCTCTTGGATCAGGGCCGGCTCCAGGCACCAGCCTACCAAGCACGTGCTTGGGCGGCACCTTGGGGTGGAGTGGTGCTTGGTTTTGTTTTGTTTTTTTGGTTTGCTGGGACAGTGCTGGAGGGGTTGTTTGTTTGTTTTGGCGGCGTGGCGCTCGGGGGGGGCAGGGGCAGGCGCAGGCGCAGGGCCGTAGCAACAAAGAACGTGGCCCCCTCCGAACATATGTCCGGGGCCCCTTACAATGCAGAAACTGGAATGCGGTATTTATTTTATACAATATACAGGGTTCATATTATGTATACATAGGCCTACAGTGTACATGTATTCCGCATTTACGCAAAGCGCTTCTTTCGAGTCTTGTTCTCCGCAAATTGGTTAATCAATGCGTCATAGTCCAGAGATCTGGCAATCTTGTTTTCGATTGTCAGCGACAGTAACTGGTATGGTCAGAAGAATTCTGATGCAAATGCAAAGATTCAGATATATCTCCTGAAGGCTGTTCTTGTATATGTACGTTAAAAAATTGTTTGCCGTGACAAGTCCTCTCTCTTTCTCGATGACAAATAAAACGATTCAATTCCATTATGAGTTCGTTGGCATCAATGTCTCCCATTTTTCTGTCAAAATTTTTGCTGTGATTCTCCAGTTCATTTTCTCTGTGACACTGCTTCAGGCTGTTAGCATTGTACAGAAATCCAAACAACTTATACCACTCCACAAGTTGGTCAAATCGCGATGAAATAGAAGATATGGCCTGATCAGTGAGAACAAGAAAGAACTGCGATTTGAATTTTTCTTCGGCAGAAAGATGACTCGAATCATCAGCACATTCGTAATCAAACATTCTCTTCTTACGTCGCACCCTGGTTTCTGGAAACACCTGCTCAATACCCATATACTCTGCTGTTTCACTTGCATTTGTGGCCACAGAGTTATATCCTGTATTTCGAAAGTCTTCCAAAAACTTCATTGTAGCACCGACTTCTGCCTGCAGTACGTCAATTGACGCATCTGGTGACTGAATTAATTTGCTGGTTTTATTGACGTGAAATAGTATATCGTACCACGTGTACACAGTCAGAACAAAAGGCCACGTAGTAACATGGTCTAAAAGTGCACCGGCTTCTGTTGCTGTATTGCCATCTTTCTTTTCGAGCACATATTCTCACAAAGATGACAAAGCATTGCACAATTCTTCAAGGTGATAACGCAATGGCTTCACAGCATCAATTCTCGACTCCCAACGAGTGTCCAATAACCCTTTAACAGATATTGGCATATGTTCTTGAAGTATATCCCAATGTGAAGGTGAAGAAAAGATAACGTATATTCTGTTAATCAGACTGAAAAAGTCAACGGCATATTTCGATGACTTTGCTGTGTCTGAGATCACAAGATTCCAAGTGTGAGCTCCACATGGTACATACAAGGCACGGTCATTTATTTCTAGCATGCGGGCTTGAACTCCTTTATTCTTTCCTCTCATATTTGCGCCGTTATCATAAGCTTGGCCTCTCATGTCAGCAATGTCTATTCCTAAGTTGTTTGCCTTTTCAAGAAATGCTTCCAATAAGCCCTCGCCAGTTGTATCATGAACATTAATAAAACCAACAAACGCTTCACGAATATTGACACCATCCTCACCGTTGCATTCAACAAAGCGTAACACCACAGACATCTGATCTTCATGTGACACGTCAGGAGTACAGTCCAAAATAACTGAATAATATTTTGCTTTTTTAAGCTGCGCTATGTTGGCTTCTTGAATGTTACTGGCAACACGTTGAATCAGCTCATTTTGGATCTGTGGACTGAGGTACTGAACATGTGTCTCTGCCTTCTTAATCCTCTGTAAAAGTTCGCTGAGGACAGTATCATACTTTGCAAGCAATTCAAACAGTCCCAAAAAGTTGCCGTTCGAAGGATCGCCGAGCTTTTCATTACTTCTTCGAAATGCCAAGTTTCTTTCGGACAAGAAAATAACGACATCAACCATGCGTTTGACAACATTTCTCCAGAAATCTCTTTCTTTCAGAAAAGCCTGCAATTCGAGTTGGTCAATAGATGTACAATTTACTATGCCTGATCGAAGGTCAAACCACTTCACCATACAGTCTTGATGACCTTTGCCTGTTTCATGCTGCTGAAGTCTTTTTGACAGTGCTTTCCAAGCAGATGTTCCATGACGTAGCGGTATGTCGCCAGTGCCAAATAATTTACAACAAAAACAAAAAATGGCATCTTTCTGAACTGAGTACATTAACCATGAACGTCTTATTTTCTTGCCATTTGCTATGGTTCGATAGAAATGAGTACTTGTGAACCTCCAACTTTCCTCGTTAAATGGAAATTCGTAACTTTCATTCTGCTGCGGTGGGCCACGTGCAACAATGTCACACACTTGCCTGTCCGATATTATAGACGGCCAATCTCCTGGATCATCAGTCAGTGGTTCAGATTCAGATACTTCTTTCCCGGCAGCAGCTGGAATATCTGTCACAACTGGCTTCACCTTCGACCTCACTTGAAGCACTTCTGGATATGATTCGTCGCTGCTAGCGCTGTCCATTTCATGTGCCTATACCTGTACGTTGGATTGCAGCACAAAATACGTTGACAACTTTAGAATTTTCTCAAGTTCCTTCTCGGCATCTTTTGCTGCCTTTCGTTTACTAGCTCCACTCTTATACATTCTCTTAGACATCACAAAGCATGCTTCTGCATTGGAAACGATAAAAACTAAACAACTAAATTAATAACATTTATCCGCTGACCGCCATTATGAACGCAAATACACATTCTTTGAATGGGTCCAACTAAAATTCAAAACTGACCGACAGACAACTGATGTAGCCAATAGCATTATGATGCATCATAATAACTTCACGATTTTGTCAGTAAAACCGACATGGATTGTGCAATAGCGTCAATAAATGTCACTTACTTAGTTACACCTTACATTTTTTTTGCCACTTTTAGGGGCCCCCTTCTTTGCGGGGCCCCCTCCGGTCGGAGGGTACGGAGGGTGCTCGCTACACCTCTGGGCAGGGGCTTCGGGCAGCGCAATGCTGGGAGGGTGGGGGCTTGCACGGCGCTCAGAGGGGGGGCAGGGGCTTGGCGTGGCGCTTGGTGGGTGGGGGCTTCGGGCAGTGTGGCGCTGGCGGGGACAGGGGCTTGCACCACGCTCGGAGTGGCAGGGCTTTGGGCAGCATGCACTGGGGGGGCGGGGCTTTGGGCAGTGTGGTGCTCGGGGGCAGGGCTTCGGGCAGCGTGGCGCTGGGGGGATTCGGTGGTACGGCGCTCGAGGGAGGAGGTACAGTGGGGCAACACTATTCTTTTTTGCTTGGGGCGGCAAAAAAGTTAGAGCCGGCCCTGTCTTGGATAAACTAATACATTGAGCTTCTTTAGTGTCTCAATTTAAGGCAAGTTTTCCAGACATGAAATAATTCTTGAAGGTCTTGTCTTAACCCTTTCGAATTTTTCAACATCAGTTTTAGTGTAGAACCAGAACTGCACACAGTGTTCCAGTAGCAATTTCTCTAACACTATATACCGTGCTAATACCACCGGCTCTGTTTCTATTCGATATTCTCCTGCTTATACATCTAAGGATCATGTTTGCTGTCTTACCTCCTGAATCACACAGTTGGTTATCCATCATTATCCCTAAGTCTCATTCACAACAATAAGGACCAACATAGTTGCTCTGACTCACAGACAGGATGTTTGAATTAAAGGACTACGGTCAAGTTACACGTATTAAAGATCAAAAAATCATGCTTCCATTGAAGTCAATGTCAAAACTTCCATTGTTTCATTGGCATTTGGTCTTTAGTGTACAGACAGCCCTTAAAGTTTCACTGTAAAAGTTCTAATGCCTATTATAAAGCTCAGAGAAGCCAAACACCTTATTTTTTCTGCAAAAGGTAATTACTTTTTGATTTTTGTCTAGTTAGCAAAATATATTCACTACTCATCCATAGAATCCAAATATGAGAAGGAACAGTGTATCCACTGACTATTACTGGGAAGAGATCGTGGTCAGAAATGTTCAGGTAACGTCTGGGGAATAAAAAATAGGTTGTTGAGGGGTTCTTTTGTTTTTAGCTTGAATTATGAACCAGTCATAATGCCGACATTCTCCATACTTCTCTCTGATCAGGTTTGTAACGAGTGAGTTTGGAGACTAAGGCCTGATCCAAAGCCCACTGATGACAGTGTAAAGACTTCTGTTGCACTCAGTAGGCTGAGAATCACGTCTTTATATCCTAGTGCCTAATATCAGAGAGCAGATCATATCACAATTCTTTCAAGTGGTACATGGGTATTTTGCAAATCCTTTAAAAACTACAATCATGTCAACATGACATTTAAAACATCTGCAGAAATCTCAGTCTCTCTCCAGATCATATAACTAGGATATTTTAAAATATAAAAACTACTCCAATTTGCTATTAATTTTCTTCCTCTCTTAATATTGCTGGCCTATTTAAAATATAAACTACTGAAATTTGCTATTAATTTTTTTTCTTTGACTTGTCTCTACATTGCATCATCTCCCAATTACTGTGATTTTGCTGAGTATGCCAGTTTCTTAAAGGCCCAGCTATAAAATGTATGGATTAATTGTTGAGCAGAACTGAGGAGCTATTAAAACTGTAATAGTACAGCACTTCCAGTGGTAGTCTATTATTTCTACATGATTGGTTTTGTACAGTTCTAACTCATGCATTGAAACTCTTAGATAAATTAACTCCTTCATTTTGACATAAGTATCACAGAGAGAATTAAACATGAATGAACATTTTTCTTCAGATATTTTATATGTAGTATAGATAATTTTAATGCATGTTACTGAAGATTACATATTATTTGAATTGAGAGCCATTTGCTGTTTTATAAAGACTATAATAAATTGATTTTGATTTCAAAATTATCCCATGTTCCTATTTCATGTTTCTCTGTTATATACATGTTAGAGTATGTTTATAGAACTTTATGAACTATAATATACAACTCAGGCATTTCTAAACAGCCATATAAGAGTGGGTCTGAAATGTACACATTTTAAAGATTACTTTGCGAACACCAAGCTCTTTTCCCAGCTGTTTTGCATTTTGAATTTCCCAATAAATGAATAACATACTAAAAAAGCAAACAAGATCTGACATTATTTAGTCTAAGTTTCTAAAATGGCGTAACATCTGTAGCTAAAAACAATTTTGAATAACTATATTTAACTATCATCAGTATTCAATTATTCAAAACTAGTTTTCTTTACAGTCCAGCTATGTGGCTTAACAATGTGGTATTCAAATGTTTCATTTAATTGTTTTGTCCTTCCAACAGCCACAATACAGAAAAATTTAAAAGACAAATCTCCTATCTCTTTTATATATATTCATGTGACAAACCCATGATCTCAGTTAAGTGCCACAACTGTTCATTAACACGCATCACAGTCACACAGTCAGTTTTGCAAGCTTTGATACCATGCCAAAATGAGGGGCTCAGCAAATGGCACTTTGACCTTTTCACTGCTAACTTCAGTCTTTATTAAAATCTCTGAAACTTTAGGTCTGTCTCCTGCTTTACCATCTTTCATCTGCTTTACAAATACCTAATATTCACTCATTAAACAGAAAAATTTGCTACATTCTTATGTAATGCTAGATTCCCTTTCCACTCACAAGTGGCTTGTGAAATGCCTTTGATTAAAAAAAGTAAAGAATTCTAAATCTGCATTGCAGGCTCATTTCCAGAGCACTCAAGCATGTTGTCCAATTTTGGAAATCTATCAGGATACATGTAAATTTATCCAAGTTTCATAAAAGTCAGTTTTTCCTGTTGAATTTTAAGTAACAATACATTAAATGCTCTCTCTCTCTCTCTTTTAAATTATGTTTGCATTGCTGAAGTCTTCAACTTGACCATTTGGGTTGGGACAGAGACTGATTTTTTCCCCCAGCAGGACATCCATAGCTAACAATAGAGTCACCAAAACCACTAGCACCAAGGAGTTAAATGTTACCCCAAGTGAGACAAATAGAGGCTTTGATCATTTTTATGGTCCTCAAACAAAGATAGTGGGGAAAATCATGCAAATTATTTTGGCTAACAGTAACTAACTAATTACAGGTAAGAAAAATCAGAAAATGTTCACATGAGTCATTCGTGTGTTTTCATTCTTTGTGAACTTGCCGGCACACCCTGGCTGTTTCATTTCTTGCTTTAATGAAGTAAGCACTGGAAAATATGTATAGTATTTGGAACTACAGGGAATGACATATTAATTCAAAGGTTGCTTTGTATAAATTTACATTTTCCATATTTGAAATGTAGCTTTAAGGAAACTCAAGATCTGCCTACAACCTTTAATTTATACCACCCTTCACCCAAAGATTATCTAGACTGTATGAGCTACTTTTTCAAGTTACACAATGACAAGGCTTAAAAAACTGAAGCATCATCATTAAGCAACTCAGTAGCCTTGGCTGCTCCTATTAGCAGTACCATTAGGCAGCCCAGAAAGCCCTACGCTAAAAAAGACTTAAACAAGGTAATGGGTATCAATTCCAACTCCTTGAAATGTGTACATTAACCTTGGTATTAGGAAAACTATTTGCTCTTAGACACATTACTGCAGTCCGATTAAAATAATGACAAATATTTTGGAATTTCCATCTGAAGCCAAAATGAAATTATTCAAGTGACCTCAAGAAGAAACAAAGCTTTTTAATGCCTTCAAATTAACAGGTAAGTTTACAAATGGCCTATACGTAAAACAGCATTAACTAAAATTACATTTGTTTTTATTGAAAAAGAGCCTCAAGTGCTGACATGTAATGTATGACATGTGATACATAATAATTCTTTTAAACCAGTTCTGACATAAGATCTCCCAAGGCATAATAACCACAAATGACTGCTTTAGTTAGGGAACTAGCCAGAAGCAAAATAGATCCATGTAAAAGTAGCTTTAACCATAAGTACCTCAACAATATTTTATGTCACTTTGTAAAAAGTTAAAGGAGTCCCATAATAATTAACAACAAAAACTTTATGTTCTTTACTATTGTGTGGTGATTGTGAAAGGTTATTTCATAGCCCCACAGCTGCCAGTGCTGTAAATTATGCAGGCACCATGAAGCATTAAGAAGAAATAATAGCAATTTAAACTAAGGCTGACGTAATTCATGATAAACAGTCATTGGAAAATATTACAATGTTGTCTTTTTTTGAGTGGGTTTAATCAGAAGAATGTGACCATATTCTGACATAAACCACGTCTCGTTTCCATTGTACTGGCCTTTGGAATGTTGGCACTGAGACTGGCTGCAAAGTTCTCTTCTCTTCACAATAATTACTGATTCCAAGGCTTGAACACCTGAGGGAATGTAACGATGTAAATTTGGTATTCTGATTGATTGAAAACTCTTCCAAGACAAAGCTCAAGAGCTCTGGCATGCATGGTGGTCCAAGGGAGAGACTGAAATTGGAGAAACATTAAACAAGGATGCTCTAAAGAATACAGATCAAAAAGAGGGTTCAAAAACAGCCAACGTATCCAAATGACTTTGTTTTCACATTCACCATGAGCTTAACACAGTCTCTGTTTTACTACCCTGAAAATGTGGTTCTTAATATGGTCTTGTTAGTTGAATCACAAAAGCAGCAACACAGTGAAAATCAAATATGAGAATCAGTAATTTTAAAAACTGTATCTAAACCCACTTAATTAATAGAAACCAATCCATGGGTACACACAATACTTATATGATAAATTACATATATCACACACATTTGTGCACCTCACCAGTACTCTGCCCACTAATCTTTCGTTGCTGGAACTATTTCTGACATTATCATTGTCCTAAATCTAAGCAGATAATGCTTTTAAACCACATCACACTATCATGTATTCCCTAAAATAAGAGAGAAGAATGATGGTTTAATGGTTAAGGCATTGGACTGAAACTCCAGAGACCTAAATTCTTATGCTGCTGAGCCACAGACTTCCTCAGTAAAACCTTTGCAAAATAAAACATATCATGTTATGTTACAGTAGGTGATCATGTAATCAGTCTAATTGTAATGCATACACAGGCAAGGCAGAGTTAAAGGTGCATGTGAAACTTTAACTTGGGAGTTTCTTGATTTTTAAGTGCTTAACACAGCAACCTTAATGCTTCTTCACTACAGTATTTTTAAATGGAATTTCTAAGCACCTAGATGATGGGGTTTTTGTTTGTTTGTTTGTTATTCACAAGAAAGAAAGATGGGGGGTGGGAGAGGAAGCTCAAATGCAACCTCCTTAAACGATCCATAGGAGGGAGCCCTTCTTCTCCACACCTCAGAAGCTGCATAGTTTTACCTTTCAAACTGACAAGAGATTGAGGGAATGATTCCTGTAAAGCACAGAATGAGGAGACCTGCTTGACTGACAACACACTGTGCACTATCAGAGAGGCCAGGTGAGCACTGAATGGGCTCTTACAGAGCTCTGTCTCATTCAATGCACAGTTTACAAGTGTGCTTTGGATTATGCTAGCTTTCATGTCGTGGACTGATGCACACATATTATAACGTGTGCATACCTCAATGCACATTTACTAGATACTGGAGGCCCAGGGAATGAGGCACAGGTTGAGGATGTACAGTGCTGCCTACTGTACTCTGAATGCTGGTTTAAGAGCTTAAAAAAAAAGCCAATGAGATTTCACATAGCATTTACCCCTCCAATAGGCTTTACTGGGGAGGGGGAGGGCGTGAGCATATAAACCTAAAAAAATTAATTGCTCTGTAAAAAGTGACTACAATAGATATTCTATAACAAGGAAGTTTTAGATTCTGGTTTTGTTCAGTAAAAATGAATTTATGGAGTATGTGCAGAGCTCAAAAATATTGTTGCTATTGAAAAAATGTACTTAGCAAAAAAAGGAAAGAAACATATTTTGCTTCTTTTGAGTTTATATGGATCACAAAATAATAGAAATGTAGAGCTGGAAAGGACCTTGAGAAGTCATCCAGTCCAAGTTTATCTCACTTTACAACACTTTACATACTTCACTTAACAACTCACTGCTAACGATTCTGCTTTCAGTTAATCTGGTGTAAATCTTGTGTAACATCCACTGAAGTGGATGGAGTTATTCCAGATTTACACCATAGTGAGACAGAATAGTCCCATTATCAGAGCTTTTTGCTTCAAGTATACAACTATTTTACCCTTTACAATGAGTGACATAATGCAAAACTTGCAAATATTTATTTTTAGATGCGGGAAAAAAAGCAATTAGAGCTAAAACTGTTAAGAATGAAGAAATCACTTAACAGAAGCAATTAGGCTGGGCATATAAACAGCTCTGCCTTCAGATATTTTATTCAAATGCTGCAGAGCATACAAGGAAATATCACTTGTTTAAGAAACTGGAAGTATTATTTCACAACTGAAAAATCAATCATTATAAACAACATCTGGGGATCATTAATAACTTACTCTACAGTTGGATTAACAATTTTTTTTTAAAAAAAGATCTGACCAAGAATTCAAAACATTTCCAGATTTTCTCTTGAAAACTAAAGGCTTATGTTTGCAGAGATGATAAATTTATATATTATATATATATATATATATATATATATATATATATATATATATATATATATATATATATATATATATACACACACACACACACACACACACACACACACAAGATATAATTCTGTTATGCATTAATCATTACTACTCCTCTAGCTACGTCCTGTTTTTTGTTTTGAGAAAATTAAAAATTACAATATTTAGCTAAGCCACTCTACCAGAGCCATGGAAAAGATTTGCATATTTTTCAGACTGCTGAAGATGCAACTGTAAAGCTGCATCTGAGGAGGTCCCAGCATCCATGCTAATACAAAGGCTTTCATATACCCATATCACATTTTTAAGAACACATATAAATGCTAAAATGTTCTAGCCTTACCACTGGGATACTAGCAACTTTCTCTCTGTAGTACCATACTTGTGTTAAAATACAGTACTGGACAGCATACCCTGGGAACATTAAAAATGGTGGTGGAAAAAACTAAAGATTCTAAATAACATCAAAGAATATATTTTTCAAAATCCACTACATGCCTTGAAAACAAAAAATGAATTTTCTTCTTAGGGGGTTGCAGGCTTAATCTGGCAAATTGCTGAGCCTTCTGGTCCCACTCCAACAAAACATTTACACATAACCATATCTTTAAGCACATGAGTTGTTAAGTTTACACTAATTCCTGTTATACAAGCCATAGGAACAGACCAGAAGCTTCAATCCCAGCAGGCCAGGTTACACTCACTATTACAGGGCATGAGCAGGACACAGGCAGAAATGGCCTACTGTTCTCCACAATGTACACCTTTTAGACCAGTGGGTTCAAGCCCACTGGCTGTATCATCAGCTGCCCTTTTCTGACAGGGACCTGTGTGGTGCATAGGATGGGTAGACTCCTGGGTGTGGGCCTTCCACAGCCTAGATCCCCTGTGACTATATAGCAAAGATATTGGGCCTGATTCTGATCTCACTGAATGCCTAAAGTCAATGCAAAGACTACTTCTACCTTCAGGGGGGTGTATATCAGGCCTTGACACTGTGGTAAAGCAGGAATAGCTCCACTCAAGTAAATAAAAGTTACACTAGCATAAAACTGGTGTAAGATCGGAATCAAGACCATTACATTTTCCCCTTCCCTGGATGCATGAAGAAAACTGAAAGGTATCACCTCACCCACCTTGTCTCCCTACACCAGGCACTCGCACTGGTATATTATAAGAGGGTTGTTATCCATGGGTGTGGGCAAGTACATTTTTCAAAAGAGAACAGAACACTGAAGCGCTTCTTTTAAAAGAGTAAAATAATGCAACATAGAAGAGTCTGGGGAGTACTTGAGCACGAAAGAAGATGGCATCTGTTGAACTTGTCAAATCTACCAACACATTCTGGTGCTGGATACAATCCCCAGAAGACACAGAATTTGGGGCATGTTGAGGAAACTCTTGCTTTCGATCACAGTTAACGCCAGCTAATTAAGCTTCAGTAGAACTCTTTTGATTGAGTCCAAATGTTGGTGTGGTAAAGCATCCTTCCCTAGACAAATCTTCCGGATAATGAATGCAGACCATTCAGGAGAGCTGTTACTCACTGATACAGACTATGTCCAGGCTGAACCAAGAATAACATGCATCAAGCTCTATTAATGATCCATAGAAAGCAATTACTGATTAATATTGAGAACAACAAAATCAATTTAGATGAAAGAGATAAATACAGAGTGAATACAAAAAGAAGGGAAAAGACCCCCAGATACCTTTCCTGAGGAAGGAATAGCTTTTTTCATGATAGGAGGAAGGATAGCCCTGAGATTAAAATACACTCCTGGGCATCAAGAAATCTTAGCTCTAGTCCTTCCATTGAAATAAGTTACAGTGCATGTAAAGTAGCCAAATGCCAGTAACTTCAGTATTTTACTTTATTAAAAATGTTTTAGTCCAAATTGAGACCTACGTACTACGGTTAGGTTAAAAAGGAAGCCGCTTTTGAGTTATAGGAATAAAGAAGTGTCACCAACATGAAAGTTCTCTATATTTTATTGCACTGGAACTGTGCATATTTTTAAAGTAATATTATATGCCAGTTTTTTCTAAACAGTTGATTTTATCTATGAGTCACAAAACTCTGGACGTGAAGACATATATTGAAAGCAATGACAAAACTTCAGTTACACTAGTACTAATGGCACAACTGCAATTTCTACAGTAGTCTGCTTTTATCCTGCTCAATCTTTATGGAACATTAGCTAACCCCCACAGACCTCTCTACTTTACAGCCCAATCCTGGAGCCCTCATCTCAGCCACAACTTACCTGGCCAAAGAAGACCAGCTAGATACCATTATGTTTTAGGCCAGAGGGCATCGTTCCGTTACCCCATAAGCCCAGGAGGGTGATCATAATGCCTTATACGGTGATCCTAATTTTGCTAATCTAGGAAGTGAGAGACTCTGCTTTCCACATTGTTTTAGGGAGAGATGTGGATTCTTTTAAGGAGATGATTATTCCTAATGTAATTGATATACTATTGGTTTTTAAGGCAGGAGGGAGGGAAATGGGTACTGTAATGACTGTACGCGCCATTTTCCAATTAACTGTTTTTTTCTCTACATTGCTCTTTTTATGTAAAAGGAATCAGTTTCATTTTTCAGGGGAAAAATTGATATTAATAGCATAACTACATACAGCTCTTTCACTTTTTGGTATGAACTGTTTAGTAAAAGAATGTCCTTTACAGACACTAATAAAACTTTTAACTTTCTTTGGGGGGGTGAACAGGTGTTTATTGTAGCCCAGGGACCAAACAGCTTTTTTAACGGTATATTGGGCCCAACATGCTATAAAAGTAATCCAGAATGATTTACAATTTACCAAGCATATTTGAAAAATAAAGACGAAATATGTTATCCAGCTTTCTCTCACACTCTGCTTATATTTAGAGTAAGCACACTCACAAAACCAAGAAAAGTCTCCCTGTTAACTCTAATAGCCATAATACTGTATGTTATTATCCACCATGTTGTTCTGATGAAACATTCTGCACCAGCTTCTCAGCTGGTGAGGTCCATGGAGCTGTACTGATCTAAGCATCTGATCCTCTGGCCTTTAAGGCCTGGGCCCAAACATCCTTATTTTCTTGCTTGCTGTTTGCTGCTTGTACCTGAAGCCAATTTGATATCTTGTTCATTACAAGCAACAGAAGAGACATTTGAAGACAAAGTTTCCAGAAGCTAGAGGCCTCTTTTTGCATGCAAATGTGCACATTGTGTGCACATCTACTGCAACCCCCCATACAAATATGACAGTAGCACACAAACAGGTAATTAGACATCTAACCATCTGCACAGACAAGGCCTGATCCTTCTCTCACTGTCATCATTGTGCATCAGCAGTAGCTCCAGGTGTGAACCTGGCATGACAGGAGAATGAAGCCTATCCTTACCTGATGTGCACAGACAATTATAATAAGTGCACGTGCAACTCTAGGTGCATGTTTTCACCACACATTTCTGCACACTGACCTGCAACTCCCATTTTCAAAATAGCAGCCACTGAAGTCTGTACAGACAGTTTTACCTATGGCTAGTCCACTGGACTTTATAAGGAAAATTAATAGAGGCCTTTACTTTTTTGTTCATTTCTCTTCTGCCTAGCACTAAAACTAAATGACATGGCCTTTACAAAAGTTACTCAATTAGAACAACCAAAAAAATGAATCATATGCAGTGTGTACTTTACTGATGGTTTTCTGTTTAAGAGAAATTACTCGCTGGCCCATAAGTAATCTTTTCAGGGAGTTTTTTTACATTGATGTGGGTGTTTAGAGGGATGTGAATACTTGTATGCAGTCTAATCATGCATGCATGAATATACAATGGGATCAAGATGAAGAACCAGTCGCCCTTGATCCTTTTTCTCTGGGTTATTTGCCCCTTATGGAAGGATGGCGAAGAGGGAAGATGTAGCAGGGATTCTGACACTGGCCTGCCTTCTGACTGGCTGCGTGAATGCCTGTTTTCAGACCAACCTTTCTGTTGGCCATCTAGAACCATAGGGGACCTAAAAGTAGTCACAGATAGGGATCATGTCTCTTGTTTCTGCCCCGTACTGGACAATGGTGCTCCTGCCTTTTTGCTCAAGTTCAAAATTTCTCAGTTCTTTTGTTTGTAACCACTATTGCAGCTCATTTTCTGTATGGATGAAGCTTGTCTGCAAGGGTATCTAACTGATCTTCCTTGAGGGGTGGAGGAGACATGCTGTTTAACCAAGGCTGTTTCCATTTACTTTGGGTATCAAGAGATGTGAAGTCAGTTTGATGTCTTCTGTTTCCTGCACACATGCAAGCTCACAACTTTTAAGCCTGGAGTCTCTAAAGTGCCACAAGTACTCCTGTTCTTTTAACTTTTAAGCCTGTTTGCTTTTGAGAAGGAGATCCTTCAAGCCAGTTAGATAAGTTAGTAAGAATTTACCACCAAGAAGGGTGAAACTTCCAGGCTTCCTCATCATAGCAATCTTTTCCCTGGAAAATTTAAGAGAAATTAAGGGCTGGATATGAGTGGGTTCAGTCTCACACTGCAATTAAACACTGGCGTCAGCTGACCCAGGCTCGTGGGGCACAGGCTACAGGACTGTAAAGCTGCCATGTAGATGTTTGGGCTCGGGCTGGAGCTTTGGCTCTGGGACCCCGTGAGAGGGGAGGACTCCCAGGGCTCAGGCTGCAGCCCAGTCTTTGGGACCTGGCAATGGAGGAGAGTCCCATAGCCCAAATTTCAGCCCAACCCTAACATCTACACCACAGTTTTACCGCCCCGCAGCCTGATCCCAATGTGCCAGCTACAGGTGTTTAATAACAGCGTATACTTACCCAGAGTGTCTTTGGAAAAAGATATGGAGAAGAAGAAATGGATGTGTTTATACCCAGACTCAGCTTGCAGTGCCTGTGGGCATTCATTGCAGTAATTTATCTGAATTAACCTGAAGCCAGACCCTGGTGGCAATCCTGCAGGAAGCTCTGTGTGAATGTAGGGGCCCACCCATGTGGAATTCCTCACAGGATCTGGGTCTAAAATGGTGCGCAGATATTCTTCTTCCACCCATGTCTATGATGATTGACAGACACAGTCTAGCTGCCCTTGCCACTTACAGAACAATTTCCCACCTTTCTTTTTTTCATGAAGAACACGGAGGCAAGATTGTTTTCTCCCGTGTTGCTGTTTTTTTTCCCCTTCACTGAACAGAAAAAAGGATAGGAAAAAAGGTCATACATAGCAGAACAAAATGTTCTTGCTAAAAATGCATAATAACTGGGAGAAAGCTTTATGGAAGAACATTTCTCTCTATTAAAATGGTCTAATGTACAGTAGCTCCTATGTTATGGTGAATGGAGTTCTTTGTCTAAGTGTTTTTGCTATCTCACTTGTTACACACACTGTATCTAACACAAGGTGTTGCAGTTCCCAGAATAAGTGTAAGATTTTACTGAGTAGCACAATAAGTAAAGTAGCTCTTGCACCCACATCAGAAATCAGAATGGGTAAGAGTGTTCTCCTAAGGAGCTGTAAGATACCCTCTTAAAGGTTTCCATTTCCTTTGTAATTAATATAGATATTTTAGGAATGGGAGAAATATACATCTGTACCTTTTCCTTGGCCTTTTGCACCCTTTTCCCAACATTATCTTTCCCAGTGTAAGAAACATCCACGGCTGTCTGGATTTTTTTTAACAAACACCTTTTAAGAATTTTATTCACATTTATATAATCTAGTCTCCTTCTCAGATTTGACTGATAAATACCAGTGCCTTAGCTTAGAGTAATCCATTTATCTACAGTCCCACCCTGCCTCTGTTTAGATTTAGCCGTCATTACTTTACACATGTGACATCAATCTACATGATATCAGTGTAAACAGTTTGTATAACAAAGTGTTGCACATTTTATTGCCCTGCCAGGAAAAAAAAAGGCACTTTGTGTACTGCATGCAATCAAGATAATCTAACTGACACTATACATTTTACAACACAGACACAGAATTATATGTAGCCCACTTTGCAACATCCTAACACAGCAGGTCTTGAAAATTTTACCACATCATTAGTTTTGTAAATATATTTACAAAGACTGCCACTTTTTCTTTTAGTTATTTAAAAAAAAACCTGCTGGTTAAATTAAACTGAATTTCCAATACACATAATGAATTTGGGGGAAAAGATTTCTTTGGCTCTGGTTTGATAATCAGATAATTGTCTTGCAAAGGTCAAGAGAATAGCATAACTTTCAAAGGCTGAACAAAGGCACTAGCTGTAGTTCACCAAATGTGGTTCCTGTATCCCTCCAGTTCTCTTTGACTCACCTATTACTAATATTCCATGATATACTTACATTATTGGTCCAATTATTTCAACAAAGCTGTAATCAAGGAATGACTCTGATTAAAATACAATGCAGAAAAAAGATGGCATGCTCATCAAACTCCATCAAGCTTAAAATAACCTTCCTAATGTAAGAAGGATCGTCAGTTAAACCCAAACTTTATATTCCTTTCTAGATATCTCAATATAAATAAAAATGAAGATGACACTATTGTGCCATTGGATGAAAAACATGATTATGACCTAAATGGATAAACATAAATTGTCTTTCTAAAAGAAACAGATGCTATCTTGCAGAGATTTATGAATTTCATGTGTCAAAGGTATAGATGCTTAACGCTATAAATAATACTTTTTGCCATCCGCTGCAGTATTCATCCATCTGGTGATATGGCTATTAAAATGTAATTCTCACACCACAGGTAAGCTGTTCTGGAAATAACCCTGGACCACTTATTGAAGTTACCCAGTGTGTACACAGAGCATGTACTCTGCCACAAATTCAGTTGTGCATCCTCTGACACTTTGGTTAATCTGACAAAAGTGTTAGTCATCTGGCAGTCTTAATGGGCCAGATCTTACAGACTTTCCTTATGGCTTGAACTTGCAAAGTTCTGAGTGCCTCCTAGAAACTGCTGAGTATCTTCTGCTCCTACTGAATCAAGAGAACAATGCACAGGAAGGATTTAGCACTTTTAGAATCAAACTCTTAGCTTTGGCAGCACAACCATTGAAGTTACCATGACCATCATTCTAGGTTTGTAGCAATACATAGTGTATGGTTGCTATTTCTTCTATGCTCTGTTAGAAACAACTAGTGTGGGTCACGGGTTTGAGCACCTAGTTAGAAGTCAGGTGCTCCTGAGTTCTAATCCTAATCTTTTTCTTTCATATGGAACAGTGAAAGCAACAGTGTGACTACAAGCCTTGGGCAAGTTACTTGGTCTCCCCCTGTAAAACAGAGATGATAATAATATAGTTGACTACCTCCGGGGCTGGTGTGAGGATTAATTAATGTCTGTAAAGCATTCTGTAAACTTAAAGAGCTGTATCATGGGTAGGCATAATTACTATTATGAGCACTGTGATAAGAGACATGCAATAGCTGGTTTACAATGGGACACCCAGAAAGTCTTCTCTATTTTGCATTACTTAGCATGTTGCAGCAATGATTCCTTAAAAAAAAAAAAAATAACGCTTCATAAAACTAGAATCCTGAAGGGAAAGCTTAAGTATAGGTTAACTGTCAAGGTAGGTAATTTCAAATCCTAACAAGTGTCCCTTTAATTTACACTGAATAATTGTGCTATGTACTCCACCCTAATAACATTAACCTTGGGTGTGATAAATAGAAGTTGTAATATGGAGATTGCAAGTAGATAAAAGCCCATTACCAGAGCCTTCCATCTCAGAAATAGTGAGCAGCACATTTGGTACTTAGCACTTCAAATGTAAATAGCATTGCTCTTCTTTAAAGGATTCACTCTACTATCATTTTTCACTTGGAAACGTAAACTCTTAAATGGGGGAAAATGCTTTTTCTTGTCATACAAAGTAGGTAGCTGCAAAATGACTTACCAAACTCATCACATACGCTTTCATTTTCTATAAGAGTCGGGTGATCAAACGTATCCCGACAGTAAAGGATTTGGGGGTTCTTGCTGATTACTGCAATGCCACCAAGGGCTAAAATGAACTGGTCTGTTAGTATTGAAGATGGCTTGTCTTGAACACGCTTTAGCATGGAACGATATCGACAGTACTGTGGATAACTGAGGATTAGCAGATTTGAATCTTCGTCATCCTCACCTGGAAGAAAAATATATAAATTACATTTAATATTACATGAGAGATAATGCAACCCTTCCCCCAAAAAACAAATAAGGGAATGTACCGGTCACTTCTGGGGCACAATCCAGCTCGCATTGAAGTCAATGGCAAAAGTCTCATTGATTTAAATGGGAGCAAGATTAGGTCTCTGCTCTTCAAAGTTCTATCTTCTGCAGGAAAGTATTTTTCAAAAACAGAGAGGGCCAAAAATAATACAGACAATGATACATTCAGAAACTTTTTTTTCTTACAGATTTAGGTCTGGACTCTAATACTGTTATTCACAATGAGTCTGACCTTATACCACCAGAGTAAGATACTACTCGGCTTAAGTGAGGGTGGCAAAATCTGTCCTTAGTTATTCTGAAAGTGATCTCACATTTCATGTAGTTTGTTGTAAATGCTTTAATAGAGATATTTCATAACCATTTGTACTAAATTCCTAATATAGTCTTATTAAACTAGTCCTTACACCATTTAAAGTCTTTTTAAAGGCAAGTAATTGATCACTATGGATCTTCTTGCACCCTCCTTTGAAATATCTAGTATTGGCCACCGACAGTGACAAGATACTGGACTAGACAGGCCATTGGTCTGATCCAGTCTGGCAATGCCTATGATCCTAAGCAATCCTACCAGATGGAAATAACTTTCCTCACATGAACTGTAAAGGTAGTAGTTCAACAAAACACAAGTATAGTACAATGCAGTCAAATGAACTTCTCCATAGCTTCTTAACTGCAGATCCAAAATGGAAAACATCCAGAATAGAGTGTTTTCTATTCTGTTATGTTTTAAACAACATCAAGCATCAAGGCAGCTGATTTAGAAATATCACAATAACATTTGATCATCTGGTAACCAGTGGGAAATGTAATAGCAAATGATAGAACATGTGAAGCAACAGAAAGCAGGCCACTACCCAGCTGTACTTCTCTTCATGTTCACGTAGGTCCTCATGTTAATTAGTGGGATCTATCTTTCTATGCATATCTACTGAGATGTGCTATAGTCTGTAGTTTACACTTTCTAGTCTACTACTTCGTTACTGAGTAACCTAGCCGCTATTTCTGTCACCGACCAGATAATTAAATATTTAATCACGCTACCAGTACCCACATCACTTAAGAAGAAGAAAGGTTAAGAGTATACTTCAAATGTTGGAAAGAACAGTAGGTGAAATCCTGGTCCCACTGAAATCAAAGGTAAAACTCCCAGTGAGAGGATTTTATTCTTCACATCTACAGGTAATGCTAATTTTGATTAAGATTCTAAAGCAGAATACACAACTTTTTTAAAAATACGAAATGAGTGTTTTGAGTGGTTATATGGAAAAAATATATACTAACATACTTTAGACTTTCTCCAAAACTCTGCTGTTATAGATGAAAGCATTATTTGAAAAATCAACATTAAATGTTAAGCTGAAAATAGTAGTTTTACAACAGTTCTTGAAAACAATCACTTTTCTAAGCACTGAGCCTTTTCCTCTCCCCTTGAGTCAACAGAGGAAACCAAAGCCATTTCTTCTTCTACATGCATGGGTAATACCTTTTGATACACACCATCTGAATGACTGTTCTAAGAAAGGTAGACTTATACCTTTTGGTCAGTCAGGATGTGGTCATTATCTTTTTATTTATCCCGTGAGCCTATGCAACAACATGACTGTGAAAACAGCACTTTGCTGTATGTGTCTTTTCTCCTCATTCCTAAGAGCCCCTAAATCAGGTTCAGGGGCCAGAGTCTTCAAGGGACAGCAAACACATGATCTATCCTTGAGGTATAATGAAAGTTTAATGTAGGCCTGCTTCTGCTGCTCTTTCTCTTCATAGAAATATTGGTGAATTGAACCTGTCGATCAGACAGCACTTTTCTTATGCCAGGATGTGGTCAGCCTTTGTAACAAGGTGTATATAAATATGCCTCCCATAAGTCTTTGTAGCAAACCATTTGTTTCCACTAAAATGTATGATAAGTCACTACACAGAATTCTGTATGCTATTCTGGGCTTGATGAATGACATTTTAACTCAAGCTGATACCATCAATTAAAGCCAAATCACCGTTTACAGAGCTGTTATAGTACATATTTGTCGCTTTAGCTATTTTTTTTTGCTTCTTATGCAATTCGTAAGCATAAACAAACTTGTATTGAAAGCAAACCATGCAATAACTGTCACCAAGAATGCTTTGTAATGCATTTTTCCCTTCCCTATTCACAACAGGCTCAACAGATAAATCTAAGAATGAATAAAGAATGGATAAACTGCACATTTGTTTAGCGAAAGACAAACACTGTTCCTAGAACAAAGATTTTCTTTCAACCACACCCACAGGAGAAAAGAAAATCAAAGTAGCTCTAACCCTAACAAAATAGGCCCCAGAGGAAAAAAAAGGAGTTTTCTTCTAACAAAATCTAGTAGGTGTCATCTGATTGCATTAGTGTATTTGGCTGTACTTGTCTGTATAAAATAATCAGAATGAGTTTGTTTCTATAAACTGATATTTAAACTGTGATAATCACTTACCCTTAAAATACAGAAAAATAATTTTATTTAAAAAATATTTCATTAAGATCTTATTGAACAGAAGACGCTAAATTACTGAAGCTAATTTTAGTTTCAATAACGAGAACTGTACATAGTAAAAGATTATACCTACAATACATTGCTTGTAAGGCTTAACTGAAAATACTCTAATCCTATGCTTATATCATAATTACATATTTAATAACCTCTTTCAATGTCAATTTTTCATTTATTTATATATTTCAAGTTCAAAACAGATTTCTGTAGAGAAATGGTAATTACAACGTGCAGTTCCACCCATGCTTTGCAAATACTAACTATATATGTATAGATTTAATCCATATAGTTTCTTTGAAGTGGTGGGGCAGCTTTGGCATGGTCTGGCATTCATGTTGAATTGCATGTTGTTCAAGTTGTCTTTGTAAGAGCTTCAGGGAACACCAAACACAATGAATCTATGCAGCATTGACTTTCCAAATGAGTACAGCCATTTTTGATCTTTCAGATCAAAAATTACTTACAGAAAGAAAAGAGATATACAGAAACTTGCTTTTTGTTTGCTTGTTTCGGAAACATCAGACTATAATGGTTATTGCTAACCACCATAATCTACTTCTAACATCAGTAAGCTTTTTTCTTTCTTTAGAAAGACCTTCACACCAGGATTTTATAGAGTTTGATGGAAAAAGTATGCATGTTCCTTCCTGCACCTAATTGCCTCAACTGCAAAATCTGCCAAGTATTTTGCCCTTTAGTTCTTTTAATCGTATTAGTGTGAATGCATTTTGATGCCAATAGAAACAAACATTTAAAGATTTTTGCTTAAAAGATTCCAAATATGTATTAGGCCTATGTTAGAAACACAAATTCTCCATTTCCTCCCAATGTAGATATAGTTATTTTTCAAATGAAAATGAATTTGCTCTTCTCATAGGACTAAATGTCTAGTTTCAACCCAATTTAAGCAAAATAATGTCAATATTCACTGCTCTCACAATGATTTATGCTACCTTCTGTTACTTTATTATATTAGACATTCCTTTCTCTAAGCTTTATACTTTCACTGTGCTCCTAGCAACCAAGCAAAGGCTGAGCACCAACTTTATGTACATGGCACAACTCCAGATTTCACTGTTATTGATAATTCTATTGAAGTTTCAATTTAATTGCTACTCTGTTGTGACACAAAATATTTTTCATAAGACATTTCTCATTTTCTGTCCATTCATTTCTGATATTACTGAAAATGGATTTTTATTCCAGAAAACATAAGCAGAACAATGATACAGATAAGAGTACATACATCTGTTACTATCATTACCAACACTGTAATGTGAAGCAAAAAAAAAATTGTGAATATAATTTCTCGGAAGGTAATTTTCCTTTCAGTCTAAGTGCTCTTAGTCATCTTGCAGTTACTCAATGATTTCCTGTTTTAATTACAAGACATTATACAGAAAGACATTTGTAAAAGGGAAATGTGCTTGTGCATAAGACTCAATAGCTTGAATTGGCTGGTAGTATTTAAAATTCCAAACTTGTGCATCAACTTTATCAATTCTCTGTTCCAGCTTTGTGCAATGTACCCTACCACAAATCTAAATATCTCCCCCAAGGCACAAATGTATACATCAAAAAGAGGAAAATATACTCGCAGTTAAACTGCTGAAAAAAAGATCAGTTATTTTTTTCTCACTGAAGCTGTTAAATTGGAGGCAAGCCAGGGCAAGGAGTGGAAAATATTAAAAAGTAAAAAGCTTGATTAAAAAGAGACAGAGAGATTCAGTCTTAAATCTAAATGAATATGCCACAAACTATTTCATAAAAAAATACTGTGACGTAAATTACACATCAGTATTGTACTGTTGTGGTTATTTTGAGAAATGGTTTGTACTGTAAGTCAGCTGGTAAAGCCCCACCCTTAATGATTTTGTAATTCTCTACACAGCATTCAACTGAAGCAGTCATGAAATTGCAAAGAAGGAAAATAGACAGAGCTGTAGAGTCTGTAATAAAAAGATAATGTACTTTTAACATAACAGAAATAGAAGATTGGTTTTATTAACTAAAAAACTACTAAAAGGTCCCAGGCTTGCCATTTGTTTTGATAAATGTTAACACAGATCTTCATAAGATAAGCATTGAAAGTATTAGAGGAACTAAATAAAGTGGGACAATGCATTGGTGTATGAGTTGCAAAGTGAATAAGGCAGTTATTTTGAAAGCACAGCAAAAATAAAGAAAGATGCAAGGCTTTGACCATCAAACTTTTTTCCTGAATAATCTGCAAAGGAAACTATGAAGAGCACTAACACAGCTGCTTTCTTTCGCTGCAGATTGTTATGAAGAAGGCCTCATGGATGACATGCCTATCTTAACTTATTTACCGTTTTCTGCATAAATTGTTTTGGCTACATTGCCAACAAGAAGCAGAGAATCAGTAATGGATGAAAAAGTCAGAGACTTTTAATGATAAAGAATGGACAGTGCTAGCCATGTCAATGACTGGGACTAGGGCTTTCAATGGGAGTTGAGTGTAGGGTGACCAGACAGCAAGTGTGAAAAATTGGGACAGGGAGTGGAGGGTGACAGGAGCCTATACAAGAAAGACCCAAAAATCGTGACTGTTTTTATAAAATTGGGACCTCTGGTCACCCTAGTTAGGTGCCTTTCCAAATCCCAGCCAGCATCCCTACAGCCCTGCAGCGAGACTGGAGTCTTAGTTCAAAGTCACTAGCTATCACCAAGGCCAGTTAAAATGACAGGTCCCCACCTGGGGCGCCTGGACCTGCAAAGTGGATGCATCCATCCACATGATTCTCCTTTCTGGCACTGCCAGTAGGTGACACAGTAGCCAGCCTGACCCGTTATGCAAAGCTGAAGGCCCATATTTGTGCAGGAAGTAGCTATCTTACCTGCACCTACTATCTGAGAAGATGATAAAGCTTTATCCCAGGAGTGCTAATGAACCATAGAGCTGCCACCCTTGAGAGAAGGACTCTATCCTCCTATCTTTACCCCTCTGTAAAATCACACGTGTATGAGAAATGGAGACACATGTGGCTGTTTCAACAAAAACCAATGACTGTAGACCATAAAGGAAGTAAAAACAAACATACACCGTGAACGTGTCCACTACAATAAAATCCAAGAGCCGTAACACAGCTGTCCAACTGAGATAAACAAACTATACACATAATTATTAAAAAGAGTAGAACTGTGAAAAGGGAGGGAGAAGAAAGAGTCGGTACCTGGTGTGCAGAGTTTTAAACAGACTCACCAGGTGAATAAGGACCACCATTCCTCACCAGCCCCTTCTACCACCATCCAGTCACAACTTCCTTGTCCATTGTCAGGTGTGTGCAACTGATGCAATTTCAATATCAATAACATGCTAAATCTCTGAGTAATCCAGTGCGGCATAGGACATTTCTCTTCACCAAATAGCCCTTGCAGGCGAGTTATTGTTGGCTGGGTTGGGAGAATTAATCAGTACACACTGCTGTCCTTTCTGGTAGTCATGAAGTGAAAGGGTGCCATAGGGACCATTTCCCTTTGTCCCAAGAAATAGCTGTGATTTCAACTTTATCACCACGGGCTTCAATCAGCTATGCTATGAGGGCAGAGCATCTTCTGCATTCTATAGCATACCGGTGATCTCCCCCTCCCACTCACCCCCAGAGAAGAGGGAGCACATTGAAAAGAACTCTTAATTTCCAGCCTAACATTTCATTTCTGCTGTCTTCATTTGTTCTTGTAAAACTACTTAGTATGCCTTGGCTAGGTAATTAATTACAACACTTTTTAAATATTAATGTTTGAATTACTGTATTTAATTCATGAAGAAATGCAAATAAAATAATTAGTTAACCCTGCTAGATGAACCTGCAAATCTTTGTTTTCAGAATTAAATAAATTTGGGTAAATTATCCACACAACAGGGATACTGTTTTGTTGACAGGATTTTTAGGAAGAAAAGGCACCCATGTTTACATGTTCCTGTTTTATGCAACTCCCCTCTCTTTGAATCCTAATACAATCAAGAACAAAGGCAATGTATTATAGTATATGGCATAACGTGATTATTAATGTGTTTACTAGATAATGGCAACATTAACAAGTTGTCCATTACAATAATTTTCCATGGATATTTAGCTGTCCTATTTTAATTTTAAATCGATAACTTCAAATAGAAAAGATATATGGCCAATATACAGAATGAAATACAGACAAAAATCTTTCTAGAGGTGTCAGATGTTTTTCCCCCCATAAGGAGAAGAGGGGACTAATTCACAGAGTCTTATGTCATTTCCACAACCTTTCTGTTTTCTGTAAGAACATCACCAGTTCAGAGAGTTCCTAAAATTAGTTTAACATCTGAAAGAAAGAAAACACTTACAAATCTACTGGAGACTGAAACTACTGTTCAATCCTACGGCAATGCAGTCATATAAAACCCCCAGAACTATCTAATATGTACTTAAAGCCTTGGGCTGAAGAACATTATTTTATAGCTAGTGATCTGGATCTGATCTGTTCTAGTCCTACTTAACAGAGTCAAAATTGAGTATGTTGATCAACGACTGACAGGGGATCCACATAATCAAATCTTCCATAATATTTATCTTGTTAAATCATTTTGAATTCAAATAATAAATTCAATTTTTGTAGAAGATGAAAGAGATTTAATGCTGAAAAAGAGCATTATCTATACAAGTTTCCAACCATACAGTCTCATCATTTTTTATACCATGAACTAATATTAAGCTAATTTGCCCTCTCCCCCAACCCAAATCTTTTGTATATCTTGGGAAGCAGGTTATGAGGTGCTTCCAGCATTTGAAGAGGAGTTGCTGACAAGCATAATATTCAGCTCTTATATAAACTTTTCATTCATAGCCCTCAAAGTGCTTTACAAAGATGAGTAAATACCATTATCCCCATTATATTGATAGAGAAACTGAGAGAGGGCTTAAATAAAATGTATCCAAGGTCACAAATTCTAGTAAATGACAGAGCCAGAAAGAGAATTCAAGGAAGAAAACCTAGTTAATGGATGTTTTGCCATTGACTTGAATAGGGCCAAGATTTTCACCCCAGTTTTTCCCAATTCTTAGTCCAATGTACTATCCACCATTCGCTAACATGCTTCTAAGAAAGACCAAAAAAATTGGCAAAATTCCCCTTGGACATAACCGAACAACTCTATGAGGTTGTTCCTGCCTATTCCACAGGCAAATTAGATTGAGAAAATGAGAGCTGGCTCAAGACTCTCCACACTTTCCATGTCAGACAATTGCCAGCGACTCCCTCGAAGCTCACAAATCACACACGGAGAACCACAGTTTTCTTTCTTAAGGAAAAAAAAGTCTGTTTGAAAATTATTTTCTGTGTCCTATCTCACCCTCACTTTACAGAATTATATTTTGTGTCTTCTTGGTGGTCTCCTCCACACTATCTTCCTTCTCTCTTGTCTGATATTTTTCAGAAAATTTAGCTTTCGCAAAAGGTACAGCCAAATTCAGAAACGGGCTCTGATATGCTCTCCTATCACCCCCCAAGAGATTAGAGTGGTATGACCCAACCCAAACAAAAGTGAAACTAAAAATTTGTTCGCTCTCTATTTTTAAAGCTATAGGACTAGTGTTGGGAATGGGTCAACCCAAATCCTCAAGATAATGGATCATTTCAGGGAATCACACACTGTGATACAAAAGGTTCTGTCATCTGCCTTAATTAGACCTCTAAAGAGAATGTAGATGGTGGAAAGGGAGAGTGAAAATAGACCCAAGCAAAGGCTCGCTGTTCTCTTTAGCACGTTGAATGTTCTGTAATATGGAACATTCCAGTTGTATGGACATCAGCTTTGAAAGAAATGTTTATCCTGGTTGTCTTGGTTACTGATAAGACACTTTAATTACACTGATAATGAAAAGAATGAATAAAAAAAGGGGTAAAATATAATTTGAGAATATGACAAGGCTAAGAAGAGGAATCAAGTGACATCAAACAATCTGACTGACTGTAATCTAAATGTCTTTATTTTTCTGTATTTGCTTTTAAACAGTCTAATGCCCTAATATGGCAGCTGCTTCAGTTTTAGCAAACAAACAGTAAAAATCCCTTTTAATAATGAAGGAAAAATAATATATTTTGCTTTAACTGAATTCAAACACCATTTCATTTTTTTCCCGCCATGGGATCTGCACAGTGAACCAGCCAGATAATAAGTGTTATCATTCACACAGACATAACGGAACCAGCACTTTGTAGTTAAATGCAATTCACAAAGTGCAGTTTAACTGCACCATTTTCAACAGTCACTGAACACCATCCAACGCACCAGTGAAGCGCAGTTAAATGAAGGCCCTGATTCTGCAAACACTTAAGTAGGTGAGTAACTTTACTCATGTTAATAGTTCCATTGACTTGATGGGACTACTCATGTGCTTAAAGTTGTGCTTATGCTTAACGGTTTTCAAGACCAGGGCCAGACATTATACTTTAAAAAAACAACAACGTATGTTTTGGTCTCCTTCCTTCCAGGATGCAACATAGCATCTTCGTTGCCCTGTCCTGACAAAGCAACTTTAATTTTGAGGTTCTAACTCAGTGTCATGTGGCTTAGTAGCAAGGCTTTGGGAGGAAAATGGAAAACCCAATGTTTTTAAACCATCGGTCTTTCAGTGTCAAGGCATTCTGAGCATGCCCAGTGCTGTGGCATGCACTTCACACTTTCACTAGTTGCTACGGTTTTAGCTACCTACCTCAAGCTGAGGAAAGGGCACATGTATACCTTTCCCTAAAGCCAAAATCAAAATGTTTCTACAGAACCTCCTAAGCCAGTTATTTGACCAGTAACAACAAATTTCTGCCACTTCTGGGTGTCCCCGTGTACCCTGCCTTTGATGTCTGACCTGAGGAAACTGAGAAGATGAAGACCCACTACCAGTCCCACCAAATTCCATTTAGAGGTCCCAACCCTCGATTAAATAGGTTACGTTGCCCTTATTCTGCCAGTCTGAAACTGTCTGTCTGTCTCTCTCTCCATTGCGCGCACACACACAAAGAGAGAGACATTTATGCACCATTAGTTAAAAGGGACCGTTATCACCACCTTTTCCTATAAGGCATATTGAAGTGCCTTCATTTTTCAATACCCCCAAAAGTATGAGTCAAAAGCCTTGTCCTTGTTTTTCATGCAAGAGCCCTTTCACTATCACGCTGAAAAGTCAGAGGAACTTTGGCCCCCTTGAAATAGCAAGTTCAGTAGCTGTCACTCTCAGAAACACGTAATGAGGGGTGGAGGGTGGAAACAGTCCAGTGATTTAAACAGTTAAGCTTTGCTCTTGACATTTATGCCCTCTTTGAAACCCTTAATGAAATTACAACCCTGTTAATTCTTGCAGGGTATAATTTATTTAGTATACATTAAAACTGCCTTTTACATCATTTACAATTTACAACACACAGGCAATATCTGGCTCTGTATAAAAATAACAAGCTCACTAGAGTGATTTCTCTGGCACATGGAGAAGTGAGAATAATTACATTTTACTGAGTGTGTCTCATTACATTGATTTACGTAAGATTTTCAAAGCTGCAAAAATATTATTTTCAGTTTCATTTGTTTCTAGCAATTTTCTATGAAGGTGGTTAGTAAAACCTTCAGCAATCTTCATCAATATGGACCAATATTGTACCCTTCTCATGTGACATGTGACAGAGGGATAATAGGGTCTAGTAACACCACAGTCAGGCGTTTCTTTTCTATTTAATGTTTCCTTGTGTGCCAAACATAATGTAACAGACAAGTGTAAGAGAGACATGCAGGGAGGAGTATGAATAGAGAGCTTTAAAAGAGATCCTTAATAGAGACGCAGTATGCTTAATCTTCAACAACATTCAGTAGCAATTTATTTGCAGCCATTTTCTCTGTTAACCTTTCACACTAGAACAGGTAAGATAGAGCACAAGACAATTTGTCAACTGCCAGATAAGAACAAAAGAATCAGCCATAAGAAGCTCCAGTATTCTTTTATATTTGTTTTGCAACATTTTAATAACTTTTTTTGGAAGCCAATCAAAGAAAAGCAAAAAAAAGCAAGCCAGGAAGCAAAAACTCTGTTAAAAATATTTCACAGATAAACTCAAGTTATCCTTTGCAGCGTAATTACACATTTCTGCTCTTAGAGCCCATAGTGAAAAATGCATTTAATGCTGGGAAAATGTGATTGTTTTTAAAATAAGAATAATCACACATTTCCACTTGTTAATTATTTTTTTTAATCTGTTCTGTCCATCAACCAATCTCTATGTAGCAAGTGTCTGTTACTCACTACCACCTGGGAGCATCTTTCCTCCTTCTCCATGACTGAGTGAAAATGAAGATGAGATGGAAGTGGAACATAAATTCATAGATCATAGGGCCAGAAGGAACCATTGTGATCATCTAGTCTGACCTCATGTCCCAAGGAATGCCTTATCTTGAAGAAAAACAATAAAAAGGAGGAACAGAGGAAAAAGATAACTAACATCTGCCCTCTCTTAGATAACACTGAATACTGAAAACTAAGGGATCTCCAGGAAAGAGATGAGGGAGGAGGGAAAGGTACTGGACTGGGATTCAGGAGACCTGGGTTTGATTCTCAGCTGGGCTGAAGACTCCCTGTGTGATCTGTGCTAAGTCACTCTGGGACACATTCTCATTTCTTTGGGGAAAGGAACTCTCCAGGCATCCACCCACAGAGTTAGGAAGAGGCAGTTCCTGCATCTAGATTCCTTCCTCTGTCAAGAAAGGGGGTGTAAGGGGGTGTATTGGGAGGAGCAGGAGGCATGCTGGGAGGGGGATGGGGATGAGGTAGAGCAGATTTGTGCTATGCCAATTCTCGACCATTAAAGCTTATCTTTGGTAAAAGAAGAGCCCTCAACCACATTTTTTAAGGAATGTTTCTGCTGAATAAACACAACCAGAGTGTCTGATGAGCAGGCAATGAAATATCAACAACCTGGCTGGAAATCTGATAAAGTGTTAAAAAAAATGATTAATTGTATTAAAAAGTTAGAAAACTTCCTTCTAAATTTCCTTGGAAAATGTTGTGCAGGTTTTCCCACACTATTGAACTTCAGTCATCCCCTGCGAGAAGTTTTGATGCACAAATGGAGAGAAATAAGCACCTGACAAGTTCACTTGGATCAAGTCCTGGTCTCACTGAAAAAATTAGCAAACCTCTCACACTTCAATGAGACCAGGACTTGCCCCCTTCTGATCTGATTGTTAATGGCATCTTTAAGAGAAATGCATGAATTCATGGTGAGAGAAGATGTGCAAATGAAGAAAGAAACTGTTAGGTCAGCCCTAGAGGTAAAGACTGCTGGTTAAGGGATATATGTCCTTACTGAAAGCCAATTGAAATCAATGCAAAGACTCCCAGGACTTCAGTAGACTCTGAATCAGGCATATACTATACAATTCGCTGTTCTATCCAAAATCAGTTTTTTGGGGGTGTGGGGTCTTATCAGAAAGTGATAGACTGGAGGATGAACAGGGAGAGCTGGAACAGACTTCTTCTCCTGCTCTTTAAGAAAGGAGAGGTGTCCCCTTTCAAATGAGAACGGATTCAAGGTGACAGGTATTAGCCATTCACTTCAGAAGAGATGGAAAGCTTTCAGAGATCTTTCAGGCCTCATATCCTAACTGAGTACTGTTACAGTGTTACCAGTGGCACTGGAACACTTCTTGGAGTGGGGGCGCTGAGCTGCACCCGTCTCACCCATCTGCGCCCCTCACTTTCCCCTAGAGCTGGGGCCGGGAGCAGGGCCATAGCTCTGGGAGGGGGGATGTGGGACCAGTGGCTGGGATGATGCTGCTGAGCAGGAACCTGGGCCAGCAGTAAAGCCCCTAGGCAGCAGTGAGGCCGGCGGCCAGGACCCTGGGCACAAAACCTGGGGGTGCTACAGCACCCCCCCGCACCACTACTTTCCATGCCTATAGTTTTACCTTATTTCTGCAGAGCACCCTGAAACAATTTCCTGGATTGGAGGAGAGGTTGTGGTGTCTAAACAATCCATGCATTTTATATTCCATGCATTTTATATTCTCAGGCACAGAGAGAAAAGGATTTCAGGACTGGTTATGCCTGGAGGATGCAGGCAGCAATTGTTAGTCAGAATCCATATTAAGGTGAGATTCTTCCTACTTTTCTCTCTAGTCAAGTAGTTCCTCCAAGTCTTCAGACAGGGAGGAAGACTCTAGTGAAATATGCCCAGGAGGGCCTGGTGGGCAAGTCTATTGGCAAAGTGAGCATGAAGTCATACCATACGTGTGTTGAACTCATCCAACAGTGAGGTCTGGTCTCTGGCAGAGAGGAAGGCCAAGGAATAGACAATCCTTCCAAAATGCTATCTATTAACCGGAAGTGTGTTATAACAACACATAGTGTTGTCTATTTTCAAACCACTAAACATACACTAACTAATCCTCAGAGCATCCCTTTGAAGTAGGTACATAGATAAATATTTTCTTAATTTTACACAAGATAACTGAGTCAGAGTAATTTGCCCTAGGCCACAAAAGGAGTCAGTGACAGAGATGAGATTAGCTCTCAACAGTTCCTGGCTCCCACTCCCACTCGGACCTCTAAATCATAACTCTTTTACACATGTAACTCCAAATGCTTGAGAGAAAAGGGGGGAAAAAACCATGGAAAAATACTTTTGTGAGGGAGGCTGCCACCAATGTGCTAGGACCAATTAGAGGCCGGGAAACAACTGATGAGAACAAATAGGCAGCTCTCAAGGGATTGGCTATCATTTGTGTGACAGAGCCGAAGAACTGAACCTTGTACTCTACTGGATCCCAAAAATCAAGCCTCACACAACTAAAGTGATACAAGATAAGCATATTTGGATTCCGCGACTATAACTTCTCCTTTACATGTTTGCTTTAAGCAGTGGTAGGCACTCGTGATATGTATTCGTTATTGCTTTAAATGGGGCATTACAAAATTCTTTGTCTGTTTTATGTAACCATGAATGTTAATGAATTTATAAGATAAGCAGCTATTTTCCACAGTTATACTGCAATCTATTTCATTTGCAGCAGATATAACATGAAACATTGTTTTAGAAGAAACAAATAGACAACAATCCACATCAACTCTGCCTGCTTCCCAGCTGCCACTTAGACTATTGGAAATATTGCACCAAAATTATATTCTGAATAAGACAAATAGCAAGGACATTTTGAGACAAAGCTGCCCTGCTATCCTTATTTCAACATTGCCAGCTCTTGTGATTTTATGATGAGTCTCTAGGTAGTCAGTGGGAAGGGGTTTGAAGCCCCAGCCTACTGGCATCATGCGATTACATGACAGTCTCAGCACTTCCTCTCTCACTCTTTTCTTTTCTTTTTTAAAGTAAGTTTCTAGTCCTGGTGGTTGTGGAGAACTGATTGAAAATGTGACTTCATGGAGCCAAAACCTGAAGGGCCTCCCCTCCCCACAAAACACCCCAACATTTCTTATTATTTCTAAATCTCCTGGTTTTTAAGCCACTCATGATTTTGGGAGGCTGACTCACGGTATTTGAATGAGGGGGATGACAGCAATGTATCACTGTCCCTCAGGCACTACAGCACACATTGCTGTCGAAGGGTCCCACAATTGCAAACAATGGTACTTAATCCTGGAACAACTATATACCCAGAAACATGCAGTGTGTGTGGACATAACTCACACTAGAGATGCTCACTGTAGCTGGGATCTCAGAGGGCTTCACAGAAGTCCGGTTCCCAACGTCCACGGAAAGCTTCCTCAGGGTTACAATGTACCCTCATCATCCTACTGGAAACAACCAGGACCAGCGTGAAAAAGCCTCAGCTCTGCAGGACCTCATGCCTCTTAGTCTAGGCTCCAGGGAACTGACTTCAAACTTGCTGACACTGTTGCTATTCTGGGACTCATCTATGTTGCCATACCTCGGGGAGCGCGCATGTGAATAAGAAACACACTGCCTGACCATTGTGAGTGAGGGTTCCACCGTCAGGCCCAAACATTGCAAATGCATTTAAATTACAAACACATGCTCTGTAAAGGTTAAATTGAGGCCTTTCTCCACTCCAGAGGACCCTGAGGTGCAGGATGCTGAGCTGAGATAGGTGAGCGGTGGTGGCCTGAGAGGTAGGTGGGAGCATGGTGTACAATGCTCTTTGGAAAGCAACATCAAGTGCTTCAGACAGCATCTGCGAACAGACATTAGCAGATTGACTTGGGGGCCAGGGCCCTGACTACACCCTGAACTTGCCCTTGAAACCATGGAGTGCAGATGCACCAGCTGGTCACCTAGCTTAGTAGACAAGGCATCAGTGAGTCTGCATGGTGTCTGGTTCCTGCTCAGCAGTGAGGGAAATGAGGAGACTCTTCTATCATCCTCTTCCCTTCCTACCCAGAGCACCAAGGCATGGGCACAGAGAATTTTCCCAATAACCTTTGAAACTTGAGTTAAACATTTTCTTTGAAAGTTCTTTTTTAATATGTCTTTTTCACCATCATGCTTTTCCTATTCCTTCCAATTTGCCCTCTGGTGCAGGTTCAGCTCAGCCTACAATCACCAATTTGTTCATGAACATTACCACAGGTTACAACACCTCCAGAATGTTGCAATGCTAATTCTTCTGCTGGTTTAGATCATGAATGCAAGGTGGTTCCAATGCCCACCCCGCCTCTCCCCACAATGCATGCCTTCTAGAAGCCCTATTTTTCTGTAACATCCTACACATTTCAGGCTTTAATGTAATTCAGAATGGAGAGCTGATTTATGCGACTTTCATTTACATCATGGAAAACTGTTAATCTGACTTCAGCAAAACTGGGTCCATTATTATTATTGTAAGTAGTAGTAGCAAATATTTATTTTATGATAGTGACAAATCAGGATTATGACCACATTGTGCTAGGTGTGTACAAACACACAATCTCTGTTATGTTCCTTTTCTTATGAAAGGAGCTACATGAATATTGACACCCAAAAGATCCAGGCAGAACTGAAAAGATGGATATACAAGAGCAGTAACAGCAATGGCCCTGTGTTTCTTCATCCAGAAACTCTCCAGTCAGTGTATTTCTGACTCTAACTATACAGTTAAGTGAACCAGGGCCCTTGAAAGAAGCGGGTGTGATGTGCCAGTCCCCATAATGTTAACTAATCACTTGTGCCAAAGTAATCATAATTTTTGCTGCTATAATATTCAAGGACTAATTTTCAGTAACTGTAGCCTACACAAAACATTACTAATTTATCACAGAAAAACTATTTATGCTGTGCATTATCAATCTCAAATGGTGATGTTTAAGTATAGGTTTGATAAACTGTACACTGTGTAATGCAGCTGCTTTGCATTTTGAATCCTTTATTTATAGAACAAGTCAAATTAATAACTCAGAAATGTTGTTTCAGGCAAAGTAATGGACATACAATAAAACTATTCATTTCCTAAAAGGTCACTCTAGGAGAAGCATACATTGTTTAGAAGTGTACCAGCAATGCTATTATTCCACAGAATAGTGAAAATGTATAATAAGCAGTTAGTGCGTATATTTGCATTGGAGACCCTGGGCTAATTTAAAGTACAATTTCAAGGCAATCAATCATACTCTAAAATTACTTCATTTTCCAAACTGTTTACACTTTTAAAGTTACAAATCCACTTTCTGCTATTTCAACTCACGATTTACAGCTACAGATTTAGACTGCCTTGGCTTGCTGCCAAACTCTAGTCATGAGGGAACTAATGATATGAACAGATCAGTGTTTTATAATGGAGAAAAGCGCATGTAAATTTCCAGTATGTCTGCAAGTAATCAAGGCATGCTGACTATAAATGAGGCAGTCTGAAATTTATTTTAGGAGAAATATCTTAAAGCTTCACTTTTTATCTTGGCCAAAAAAAAAAATCTTTTAAAAGGAACTTCAAGATTACTCCAAATTATTCTAAGTAAACTCTTATACAAACAATATGTTAAAGAATAGTACAATAGCTAATTTCCTTTAGTGGGTCTATCTTAAACAGATCATATCCTTATCATGACAAGCTGGAACATTAAATTCTCTAGTTCATGGAATCAAAACACAAGAGTGCTTCATATTACATTTTACAAAAATGAGCCATTCCC